>NC_059437.1:42853206-43453206 GCF_021028975.2 Sphaerodactylus townsendi
CCACCACTGTACTAGGGCATGACTCCCTGTATCATTCCTTATAATGTCTTGTTTAATCTAACTGGTATTTTAGCTTCACAACAGCCTTGTGAGGTAGGGCAGAATAGTCTTATAAATAAGTGCAAATACATTCCTCCAATTAATACTGGAAGAAGGGGATGAAGCCAGTCTCTGTATACATGCTTGCAACTTGCAGTGGGTGGTAAAGTGTTAAAGTATTTGAAACCTCTTCAACATATTACCAACCCCATAGTAGTGCTGAGAGGGGATACGTTTAATTCTTTTCTTTGAATGAGATGAAGGAAATGGTGTGCAATATTATTGGATGGGAAGAAATCCAGTCCTTTTTTATAGTTTTCTTTCTTCTGAGTTAAAAGGGGAGGGTCTTCCAGCAACTTTGTTCCCCAATAAGCAAACAATGAATTTGCATACAGGGTGGGTCTCCAGTCCTGAATGAACTTAAGAGAGAATGAGAAATTGCTGACTGAAGCCACATTTCTGCAGGGAGCCCAGGTGCTCTTCACGGTTGCCAGCATGCTGTGGGCCATTTTCCTTCCACTTCTCTCTCACTGCTCAGGTGTGTAGAGAAGAGTTTCTTTCTACAGCTTTAAGATGAAAACTCAACCCTGATACTAACACATAGCTTTATATTTCCAGGTGTTTTCTCTCAGCCGACACTGACCCAGCCACCCTCAGAGTCTGTGGCTCCTGGAAAGACAGTGAGACTTTCAGCCAGACTGAGCAGTGGATATGAGAACTATGTTGTGGCCTGGTACCAACAGAAAGAGGGGCAGGCGCCTCGGCTTCTACTGTACAGGGACAGCAACAGACAGAGTGGGATCCCAGATCGATTCTCTGGGTCCAGATCAGGCAGCGATCGCATTTTGACCATCACGGGGGTACAGCCAGAAGATGAGGCGACATATATCTGTGGTGCAGATCATGGCAGTACAAGTGCTGGTACCTATGTGTACCCACAGTGATACATTCAGGAGGGGAACTGAGACAAAAACCTCTGTGAAAGAAAAAAGGAACTCTCTTGGTTTCTCGGTCCTCTCCCCTGTTTTGTGAACCATTTTCAGAGCACCTCTCAGGGTTAATGGAGAACAATTTTACTGCAAACATACACACCTTTTCTCAGAAGCAAATCCCATCTAGTCCAGTGGGATGTACACTTGAGCACTTCTTTTGAGGATTGCAGTCACGTGGAGGCAAAGAGCTTGAAGATGGACCTCTGTCTGTAAGCACCAGTCTTGCGCTGAAGCCCAGCAATGGCCCCCTTCTGCTTTTGTGACCTTTGACATGCTTCTGCAGGGGTGCTTACTTGGTTAGAAGAAGAGTTTGGATATATAACCCACTTTTTTCAAGTGAAAGAAGTCTCAAAGCTGCTTACAAATGCCTTCCCTTCCCCTGCCCCACAACAGGCATTCCTGGATCAGAACAGGGCAGGATATAGGAAGCATAGAGAAGGGGGCTTGGTTCTCAGAGACACATTTGGGTCTGCCCCTGTATGTGTCTGCAGAGGCCTTCTTCAGGTCCCTGTAGAGTTAGAAGCAACAAACTTGGCTACACAAGAAAGGACCCCTTTTTGGTGGCCTCTTGTGAGGACAGCGTCCTTTCTGCAGTTACCTGATCTCTCCCTACTAGCTGCACGGCCAATGCTTTCATTTTGCTAATTCTGTGAGCTGCCTTTCATGCAGAGTTGTAGCAAGGGGGAAAAGCAGAGGTGGGATCCAGCAGGTTCTCACAGGTTCCCGACAGTAGGTTACTAATTATTTGTGTGTGCTGAGAGGGGGTTACTAATTGGTGATTTTGCCACGTGATTTTTGCCATAGTTACGCCCCTCCTCTCAGCAGTAGCACGCAGAACTTGAAGCAGTCTAGCAGGAGGTGCACCAGCGTGCATGGCAGTCTGCGCCTGCGTGCATTCGTTTCCCGCCAAGGACCGGCGCAGCGGCTGCGTCCTTGCCACAGCCCCGCCCAGGAATGCCCCGCCCCTGAAATGCCCGGCCACGCCCCCGTCGTGCCCCGCCACGCCCTATTGGCGCTACGCTACAGTTTGAATCCCACCACCATGGGAATCTGTTACTAAAATTTTTGGATCCCACCACTGGGGAAAAGCGCCTGGTGCACCGGCGCATCCTCCGCTCTGCCCTGCACCGCCCTGCCCCACCCCAGAATGCCCCCATCCCACCCCCGCCATGCCCCGGAACGCCCGCGCCATGCCCTGGAATGTCCTCGCCACACCCCCACAAGGGCACGCGCCCTGTGCGTCGCGCTCCCCCCCTGGAGCTACACCTCTGCTTTGATGGGTACTGTATATTGATTTTATATCTATTCTAGTGTGTTCTTTGATTTCTTTGATTATTAAATTATGACTGTGTGATTGTTGAATGGGAAGAAATCCACTCCTCCTGATCGTTTTCTTCTTCTGGAGAAAAAGGGGAGGGTTTTCAAACAGCTTTTGTCCCCAATAAGCAAGCAATGAATTTGCATACAGGTTGGAACTCCAGTCCTGGATCAACTTAAGAGAGGTGGAGAAATTGCTGACAGAAGCCACATTTCTGCAGGGAGCCCAGGTGCTCTTCATGTTTGCCAGCATGCTGTGGGCCATTTTGCTCCTACTCCTGTTTCACTGCTCAGGTGTGTAGAGAAGAGTTTCTTTCTACAGCTTTAAGATGAAAACTCACCCCTGTTACTAACACATAGCTTTCTATTTGCAGGTGTTTTCTCTCAGCCTCCACTGACCCAGCCACCCTCGGAGTCTGCGGCTCTTGGAAAGACAGTGAGGCTTTCAGCCAGGCTGAACAGTAGACACACCAGCTTTGCTGTGGAGTGGTATCAACAGAGACAGGGGCAGGCGCCTCAGCCTCTGCTGTACGCTGACAGCAGCAGACGCGGTGGGATCCCAGATCGATTCTCTGGTTCCAGATCGGGCAGCGATCGCATTTTGACCATCATGGGGGTGCAACCAGAAGATGAGGCGACATATTACTGTGGTGTAGGCGATGGCAGCACGTAAGGCACAATGATACATTGATAAAGGGAACTGAGACAAAAACCTCTGCTAGTGGAAGGAAGGGACACTTTTACTTTCTCAGTTCTCTCTCTTCTTTTATCAACTATTTTTAGAGCATCTCTCAGGGTTAACTGAGGACACCTGGAGCCATGAAATTCTTGTGCATGGTCACCAGTCTATGAGATCCACCCCTGTGTTCAAGGCCAGCAATTGCACACTTTTGCTTTCTTGTAGTTTGGAATGTCTTTGGAGGGATGTGAATGTTGTCTAGTTAGAAACAACTCTCGATGCCTCCTCAATCCAGAATCATTCTATGCGGTGTTTCTTGCTCAGAAGAGGTGAACAGTGAAGGAGACTTGGTTGTCAGACACATGTATGGATCACAAATGAGATACTCCACTGTAACTGTCCAAGAAAGTGAGATATTCTACAGAGGCCTTCTTCAAGAAGATGCGGTTTTATATCCCACTTTCCTCAAATTCTAAGCAGGGGCGGAGCGAGGGGGAACTGCGCCTGGGGAGCGCGCGCGCCCTGTGCCCCTGCAACGGTGCCACCTGGCCCACCCCAGAACCAGTGGTGGGATCCAAAAATTTTAGTAACAGGTTCCCATGGTGGTGGGATTCAAACTGTGGCATAGCGCCAATGGGGCTGGGTGGGGCACGATGGGGCGTGGCTGGGCATTTTGGGGTGGGGCATTCCTGGGCGGGGCTGTGGCAAGGACGCAGACGCTGCACCGGTCCTTGGGCGGGAAACGAATGCACGCAGGCGCAGGCAGCCACGCACGCCAGTGCACCTCCTGCTAGACTGCTTCAAGTTCTGCGCGCTACTGCTGAGGAGCGGAGGAGGGGCGTAACTAAGGCAAAAATCACGTGGCAAAATCACCAATTAGTAACCCTCTCTCGGCACACACAAATAATTAGTAAGCTACTCTCGGGAACTTGTGAGAACCTGCTGGATCCCACCTCTGCCCAGAACGCCCCGGCCATGCCCCCGTCACATCCCCGCCCTGTGGGCACTACACCACTGTCTTTAAGGAGTCTCAGTGTGGCTTATAAACTCCTTCCCTTGCTCTCCCCACAACAGACAGCTTGTGAGGTAGGTGGGACCAAGAGAGTTCTGATAGAACTGTGACTAGCCCAAGGTCACCTAACAGGCTCCATGTGGAATAGGGTGTATCAAACCTGGTTTTTCAGATTATAGACTGCTGCTTTCAACCACCATGCCATACTAGCTTCAGGTGCTCCTAGTTTCAGAAGAGGAGTGGGTAGCCACACAAGAAAGGGCATTTTTCTATGGTTGTCCCCATGAGTGACACTCTCTCTTCAACTGTTCTGAACTTTTTATTTCCAGGTGTCAGGCCAAGATTTTCCTGTTTACCCAAAGTGTTGACTATTTTGTTTCTGTAAGCTGACTTTGATGGTTAGTATATATTGATTTATGTGTGTTCCAATATGTTATTCTTTTAGTTAGTTGAATATTAAATTATGTCTTTATATATTTGGTCTGTATGCTACCTAAGAACTGACTGTCCCTCACAAGTGGGCAGCCAGTGAATAAAGGTCCACAGCCAAACTCATTCATTCATGCAGTCATTCATTTGACTGGAAAGGGTGGGATATCGAGTTGAATAAAATAAATATCCAGTTTATATCATCATCATCATCATCATCATCATCATCATCATCATCATCATCATCATCATCATCATCATCATCACCATATTGATACAAAAACAGTTATAGACAGCAAACAAGATCAATATGCTGGATTTTGTATTACATCACACGTCGGACACTTCCCAAGCATCTAGAACTGTGTGATGAATCGACGAATAATGCGTGCAGAGCCGAGTAGGGTGGCCTTTTGCAGTTTATTTTTATTTTTTTTATTATTATTATTATTATTATTATTATTATTATTATTATTATTATTATTATTATTATTATTATTATTATTATTATTATTATTATGGCTCAGGGCAGTGTACAACAAAACAGCAACAAACACAATAAAACAAATCGAATAATCCCAGTTAAAAATAATACAAAACCTTAAAACTATAGCAGCAGTAACCTTCAATAAATAGTTAATATACTGCCCTTCCCTTTCCAGGCTCAGGGCAGTTTCCAACATTTGTAAAACATCATAATAAATTATATTATAAAAATGAAGATGAACAGAAATGGAGCAATCTGGAAGCCCTTCCCTTCCTGAACACCTACATGGCAGAAGAGCAAATGACATCACCTTGTCAGAACCGAGAGGTTAGGTCACAATTTCTTGGCAGGTTCTAGAAGGAGCGTGGTGATGTGGCAGTTGGAAGCTAGGACCTCTGAGGACAGCGGCTCAAACAGAGCTCCTTGCAGAGGCAGAGATGGCGTACCCTGACAGAGGAGTACCCAAAGCAGCCATGGGCCACTACCTGACCGAAGGCGCTCGGATAGCGCTCGAAGCGATGGAGCCGGAGGAGGGTGTTGTGCAAGTGAGTCCTGGAGAATAAACGAAAGAGGGTGGTGGTGGAGGAAAGAAATTGCAATAGAAAGCGTGTCTCGGATCCTGTCCATGAGACAAAACAACAGTTCAAGGGTGAACAAGACAAATCTTTACGGGGCGGAGAGGAGAGGATGAACACCAGGCAGAGAAACAGCTCAGTCTTCCCATTATGCTGCTGGAACAGTAGATGATGCCCCCCCCTTAGAATTATGTGTAAACCCTCTTCAGATATTCAGGCATACATGCATAGAGGATCACTGCAGAAATTCAGCCTAATGCATTTAGGGTAATGTCTAGATAGAGCCCATTTATGAAAAGGAAATATTTATTCACTGTTAAACTGCTGCAGCCCCCTTTGGTACCACATAATGTTTCCAGAGGCCTCAAACTCACATGACCACCTATCTAAAGACTTTGAGATGGGACAAGCTATAATCCTAGTTAAATAAATGTGCAAACACTTACCCCTCTCCCCCTTATTTATGATGGTACAAGAGGGAGGAATGATCCCAGAAAACACTCCTACTAAAGAGAACAATGAACACATCCACTGCCTCACGTGAGCGCTATGGCACATCATGCTGGCTGGGATCAAGTCTCCAGGATCTCAGAAAGGTCTTTCCCTTCCACCTGTGATCCCTTAAAGCAAAATGCCAAGGACTGGATCTAGAACCCTGAGCATGCAGACCTAGGGCCGTCAATTCCAGGCCGGGAAATTCCTAGAGATTTGCAGGCGTTCAGCCTGGGGAGGGCAATATTTGGGGAGAGAGACTTCAGCAGGGTATAATGCCGTCGAGTCCACCATATAAAGCTGCTATTTTCTCTAGGACAACAGATGTGTTGTCATTCTAGTCCACAGGTGTCAAACTCATGGCCCTCCAGATGTTATGGACTATAGTCCATAACATAGTCCATAACATCTGGAGGGCCGTGAGTTTGACACCTATGTTCTAGTCCATAGGTGTCAAACTCGCGGCCCTCCAGATGTTATGGACTACTGTTCCCATCATCCCCTGCCAGCATGATGCTGGCAGGGGATGATGGGAACTGTAGTCCATAACATCTGAAGGGCCGTGAGTTTGACACCTGTGTTCTAGTCGATCTCCAGGTCTGGAGGCTGACAGGCCTAGGCTCTATCACTGAGCCACAGGCCTTCCCTGCAGGGCTATGTATTTGTTCACAGCAGGAAACCCAAAGTCTGCCAGAAGTTGTAATGTGTGTTCCTTCCCTCCTAGCTGGGGCCCGGGAAGCAAATGCCAGCTGTGGGACCCAACCAGCTTCTGGACATGCCTCTGTTCAGCAAGACTGCTTTCTTGCCAGGCTCCAACACGTTGTTCTATACTACAAAAGTAGGAGAAAAGGTAAACCATGAATATGAACCAAGACCATCCCTCGACACTGTCGACATCACGTTTTGATCCTGCAGGCTCAAGATAATTCAGGGTTGGAGGAAAGGACTCTAGGGCAGGGGTAGGGAACCTTTAACACTCAAAGAGCCATTTGGACCCGTTTTCCACGGGAAAAGAAAACACTTGGAGCCGCAAATAATTTTTGACATTTAAAATAAAGATAACACTGTATATATTGGGCTTTTTTACCTTTTACTCCACTCATTCTGAGAAGTGCATGGATGCACCCGCCCTGCTGCCTGCAGGGCGGGCAAGGATGGGGCCAGCGGCTCGGCCTTGCTGGCCGCCGGGAAAGTGCCCGCCCCGCACCAACTGGGCGGGTGAGAGGGGAAGCCCACGGCGCGGCCCAGCCGGCTGCGGGCAATTGGTGCGCATGCCCTGCTGCCTGCAGGGCGGGCAAGGATGAAGCCGGCGGCTCGGCTTGTGGAGCCGCAGTGCAAGGGCAGAAGAGCCGCATGCGGCTCTCGAGTCGCAGGTTCCCTACCCCTGCTCTAGGGGGTTAGCTATATGGAAGGCACACTAATGCACAAAGGAGAAAAAAAGCAATATTTTAAAGTATTTGCAACCTGTCTTTCCTTGTAATGGGACCTACAGAGCAGCTAACACAGAGGTGTCCAACTGTGGCGCTTCAGATGTTCATGGACTACAATTCCCATCAGCTCCTGCTGGCATGCCAGGAGGGGCTGATGGGAATTGTAGTCCATGAACATCTGAAGCGCCACAGTTGGACTCTCCTGAGCTAACAAGTCCAAGTTTAAAAAGGAACAAGGACAGCCTCCACCAAAAGGAGCAAACATCGAGAAGCACAAAAGGACAGGCTATGGCAGATATTAAATGACATGAACCTATGACTGTATATGACCTGTCCTTAACAATAAGTCAAAAAGCTGAGTGGGTGGATAGTTTGTAGAAGAAGATGAGTTTGGATTTATACCCCACCTTTCTCTCCTGTAAGGAGACTCAAGGTGGCTCACAAGCTCCTTTCCCTTCCTCTCCCCACAACAGACACCTTGTGAGGCAGGTGGGGCTGAGAGAGTTCTGAAGAACTGTAGTCCAAGGTCACCCAGCAGGAATGTAGGAGTGTGGAAACACATCTGGTTCACCAGATAAGCCTCTGCCACTCAGGTGGAAGAGTGGGGAATCAAACCCAGTTCTCCAGATTAGAATCCACCTGCTCTTAACCACGACATCACACTGGCTGTCAGAAGAGAACAGTGCGTGTTGTAGACAGAAGCCAATGCGTGGGCCATCCCTCTTCTGGTACTTCTCGATTCTAAATTCCCCCATCTTGGAGCAACTTGGGGCTTATTAAGTGTTTGCGGGTAACAAGCAATTAGCTGCTATGCATTACGCAATTACTGTGCAATTCTCAAGCAATGACATGCCCATACTTCTGAGAGTTAACACTCTGAAGCCAGCCGTAGGTTCTCCTCTAATTAAGAGGAACACTCTCCATGTTCCTTTCATGCTTCTCTCCCATCCAGCTGTATCAATCCTCTCCTACTTTTGACCTGAACGATCCATATTGTAAACTCATGGCACCGAAATACAACAGTCTCCACGATCCACACTTGCGTGCTTTTTACAAGAGGAAAGACAATCTGCAGAGACTGAAAAAGAGTGGCCTTGTCACTGACAAAAACAAAGTAGGCAGAACGCGGAGTGGCTGGCAAAAGGGTGGTTAATGGTGTGGGATTGGGATTTTTTGATTCTTAGAAGAAAGGGAGGCACAAGCACCTGTCTCTCTCTTTCCCCTCTTCCCCATAAGTCTGGAAGAATTTGTGTCAGAGTCCACGTTGTTTCCCCTTGACTCTTTAACAGCTTTGCAACCAAATTCGTAGAATACAAGTGCAGAGGAATGTTTACTCACCCACTTGCACATATACAACTATGCTACCCACTTCTGGTCTAAAAGCTGTGGTGGGATCATGCTTTAGTGAACCTTCTTGGCATAGACCCCAAGAAGGAAGCTGCAGGTGCCCAAGGCAGGCCCGGGATCTGCCATTTGTCACCGAGGTTGTGCATTCCCTGAAGGAAAGGGGGGCTCTCCCATTTGTCACCTAGGTTGTGCACTCCCTGAAGGAATGGGGGGTTCTCCCATTTGTCACCTAGGTTGTGTGCTCCCTGAAGGAATTCAATGACTACCGACAATACCTGACTTCCCTCAAGCTGGAGTTTGAGAAGCATTATATACAAGAACAGGTAAGCCCTGCAACAAGAAATAGGTAGGAAAGTGTTGGGAAGCCATCTGCTGAATGTATGAACCACCTCAGTGTTCTACAGAGTTGAACCACCTCAGTGTTCTACAGAGGATGCTAGGAAGTGTGCCATGTTCAGATTCCTGGGATTTTCAGAATCCCTGTTTTCTCCTCCCAGTTCCTCTGATTCTCATTGGAAAGGGAATGGCTGTTTATAACGGGGAGAAATTTATCATCTGGATGCCCCCAAGTTTTCCCCCCCTCTTCTTCATTATTCCCATTTTGGCCCACACCTTTACAGTACCTCAGGGTTGCCTGCAGGAGCAGAATCCCTCAGCTAAGACCTTAAACCACTGGCAAATTCTCATGTGTAACCCAGCAGAACGCTGGCTGCATAAATCCCTCTTTTCAGTAGTTTCCAAATGGAGAACTGCGGATGATTCAAGTTGAAAAATGGCAGCCTCTTTGTGGCTTGTCAGGCCGTTTTTCAAACTGCTTCAAGAACAATGTCAAAGAAAGTACATTTCTTCAAGGTAACATAATTTACCACAGAGTAGGAACATAACAGCGTTATAAGTGTCGCTATAACTGAGGGTCACAACGCAGGAGACATTTGACACGTTTGAGTCGTACTGGGATAACTTATTAAGTCAATCCCTGACATCTCTTATTTTCCTGTTCCTTTTAGAAAATGATTGAAAAACAAATCACAAAGCTCCAAGAGACTCCGCTTCTTCCCGAAGCTGCCGACACCTCCAAATACCGAGACTGGCTTTTGAAGGAAGAAAGACCATCCATAGAGGAGCAAGAGAATGTTATGAGGAACCGGTGTGGACCATACATACATGGCCTCTTAGCCTTTCTCCTCCTTTTCTTCCCAGGGTCCTACAGGGATTGCTTCCATCAACTTGGAAAGCATAACTCAAACGTCTCTTGCCCAAAAGCTTCCTTCCTAGAAGAAATTCCTCTCCTTTGCTTTTTTTCTTCAGGCGTGCCATTTGCTTGCCTGCAGAAGGTAACCCCCACCCTTGAAACTGGTGGGGTGGTGGTGGCCACAAAATGGCGCTGTACTTTTTGTTTTCATCATTCATCTGGGCATGAATACATATCCAAAACCCTGCCCAGGTAAAATGTGTACACAATGGCACAGGGTGTCTAGACTTAAACTATAGATGTCCAGTGAAACAGTAGTCTGGGATGCTTTGTAAGCTCCCATTATATTAATGCCCCGTTCTGAAACATGGAAGACCTGGGACACAGCTGAGAGATGCTCACATTTTCCCCTGCTTATTGTTTTGAAAACAGATACTTGGAGCTGATTAACGAGGAACTGGCAAAACTTGAGCAGCTCGCTGAGGAGAACCGGCGCCTCGTTGTGGCTCAGGATGACAAAAAGAAGCAAGGATTGGAGAAAAGGAAGCAGTTTCTCCTCCGCAAGAAAATGGAAGAGGTGAGGCTGAGGAGGACAACACCCATTCTGGGCAGGGGGGAGTGAGGAACTTCCAGGTAGATCACAGAAAAGTATCCCTGAGACACAGGCACCAATGAGAACAGTGCTCTGAAGCAGCCAATAGGAGCTGTGCGGTGGGGTACATCTGGGATCTGATTGGGGGGGGGGGATTCAGTCAGAAGTTAGGATTTGAGGGAAAGGGGTTAGTTAGGGTGACTAACTGGAGTGTGAGTTGAGGAGATATCAGACCTTTGGTGAAGTCCCCCTATCTGTGTAAACGGAGGTTTTTTTTAGAAAGCAAATTTTGCTGTGTCTAGGGTGAACCTAAGCTTCACCAGAATGCTGTATTTACATGTTATAAAGCTGGCTGAGAGCATGTACTTTTTGAAATCTCACATCCCACAACACCTGATTATATGTTAATATTTACCTCAGGAGAAACTTGGTTCTCGTTCACTTTTTAAAAGAAAACAATCTTATACCTGTCAGTTTACCTGTCAGTCCCGACTCTGGTGGGTTTGTAATCAGATTCTGTCCCCCTCTATCTTTTTAATTTTTTACTGGGAGTCCCAGTGCAATGGGGCAGGCAGGAAACTGTGTATTGGCGGGAAAAAAATCCCGTGAGGTGGTCAATCATGCAGAATCCCTAGTGCTTGTTATAATGCTCACAGAAATGGGGAATTAATTGAATGGGAAAATATAAAGTCATCTGCATTGAGGCACAAATCAGTATCAATAAACCAGGACAAATGTCACTAAAATCAGCATACTATTAACACAGCAGCATTAAAACAATGTAAAACAGCTCGGCGGAGCAGTCAATAAAGCTCAGTTTAATGGAGCAGTTGATAAAAGCAGCGAACCTTCGAAAGGAAGGACAGAAATTAATCAACACCATTAACAAAGAGCTCATTCATTAAAGTCAGCTCTTTGCATTGCCTCAGCAAGAAACTGGCAACCAATTAAGATATTACGAAGTTGGAGAAGGAAGTTTGTGGTAGCCAGCCCCCCACCAGCAACCTGGGAGCTGCACTGTGGGTCAGCTGAACAGTTTTCCAGACCCATTGGAGTACCCATAACAGCGGAGAGAATGAATTGCGACCTGGGAAATTCACAGTCTTTTAGGGAAGTCATTTTCTTTCAGCCTCAGCCTCTCCTTTCTGTAATTTAATCATGCGGCTACTGCTGATTTTCCATACAAGATGATTATGTGAGGAACTTTGAATGTTATATAAAATCCTGGCCTTATTCAAAAGAAGTCTCACATAGGGTATGTTACGCAAGTTTGATGCGGCTGTCACAGAGGCATGATTGCGCCCCGACCCAGAATCTAATATTGATTGATTTGCATACACTTCTTTTTCTAAATTAGCACTCTGATGAAGAGTTATCCTTAAAAGCTATCTCGTCGTTTTCTGCACCCAAGTCCCCACTCAAAGAAGAAGGCCCAAAAAGGGTTCACAGTCAATAAAACCTTTACAGATTTCCTCACTGTCCACAGCCTGTAATGTTTTAGAGTCCCTTGAAAGCACATGGCTGAGATAAATGTATTGATACTGATTTATTATTAATGTTTTGATATTATTATTTTTATTATTATTATTTATTTAATTTAATATACCGCCCCATCCCCGAAGGGCTCTGGGCGGTGTACAACATAAAACCACAGATAAAAACATCATAATAACACTTCCAAAAATATAATAAAACAACGGTTGTGTCCTAAGATGGCCTCCCACCTAAAACCTAATCCTCCTAGGAGGGGGAGGGAGAGGTAGCGGGTCCCGATAGTATTAAGGACCCATATATCCCAGTAACGGGTCCCGATGATATAGGGGAGGGGGCACACTCAGCGGCCGGTTTCTCCAAAAGCCCGGTGGAGATATTGCCCATTTTGATATGTTTATGCTGTGTTAATGGATTGTTGATTTATTGCTATTGTATGGATTTAGAATGGATAGGTGTGGATTTGTTCTTAGTGCTGCTGTTATTGGTTTAGCAAATTGTCAGGCTTGAGATGTTTCCTATACCGCTTCTTCTTGTTAAGATGTTATTGCTAATTTTGCTATTGTGTCTTGAAATGTTGTTTACTTTTGATATGTTGTGATCGATGCTGTTTGCTGTTTGATTTGTCTGTTAAGCCGCCCTGAGCCCTTCGGGGGAGGGTGGGGTATAAATCGAATACATGAAATGAAATGAATGACAGCTGGTTCACCGTCGCTTGTTCAACCTTTCCGCTGTAGGAATGGAGAAAAAAAGAAATGATGCTCCTGATGAAAATCGGTAATGATGTGAAACGAGAAGCGAGGATGGAAGAGCAGTGGCGGAAAAGCAAGGAAGAGAAGCTGAAAAGGGTGAGCAAAATCACGGGAGGATACCCAAGATAAGGAGGGTGGCGTCATCTCAGCACAAGACAGCAACTTCATGTTTGCCATGTGCTCAGTGGTGGGATCCAAAATTTTTTGTAACAGGTTCCCATGGTGATGGGATTCAAACTGTGGCATAGCGCCAGTGGGACTGGGCGGGGCACGACAGGGGCATGGCCGGGCATTCCGGGGGCAGGGCATTCCTGGGTGGGACTGTGGCAAGGACACAGCCGCTGTGCCAGTCCTTGGGCGGGAAATGAATGCATGCAGGCGCAGGCTGCCATGCACGCCTGTGCACCTCCTGCTAGATGCTTCAAGTTCTGAGCGCTACTGCTGAGAGGAGGGGCGTAACTAAGGCAAAAATCACGTGGCAAAATCACCAATAAGTAATCCCCTCTCGGCACGCATAAATAATTAGTAACCTACTCTTGGGAACCTGTGAGAACCTGCTGGATCCCACCTCTGCATGTGCTTCTTCAGGCACTCGTGCAACTCACTGCCACAAGATACAATGATGAAGAGAAGAGAAGTTGGATTTATATCCCCCTTTCTTTCCTGTAAGGAGACTCAAAGGGGCTTACAAACTCCTTTCATGTGAATGCATAACATTGCTTGAGTCACATAATTGGTCCACCCATCTCAGAACTGCCCTGGTTTGTCTGCCAGTGTCTCTGTAGGGTCATTGGCAGAGACAGGCCTTTCCTAACATCTGAAATCTGGGAGTGAATTTGGGACTGCAAGCAAAGAAGATCTTCTACTCTACCGCCAAATGAACTTGGCAGGCCTTATTCTTCATGAGTTGTGGCTGGAATAATGATTTTTGTGCTTAAAAAAACCTGAATCCCAAATGGCGAGAGAAGTCTTCATCCCCTACTCACTGGCATTAATCTAATTGGGCTATGAAGTGCACCCAAATATGGTCACAGAATTTGGGATGGGGGAACTTAGGAAGACATACTTAGTTGGCTATTTTAACCTGGAAAAGTTTTAGCCTGGAGTAGAAACCAAGAATGCTGACCCACTGTCCCTAATTTTTCTGGCGCTCCATGCCAAATGAAAATAGCAGTGGCCTTTGCCAACCATTGAGTCCCTGGCAAGAGTCAAAATTCAGTACTCTTTGGAACCAGCCACCCCCCGACTGCACCCAGTTCTTCAGAATTGGCAGTTATGCCCCACAATTCAGAAATGGTGCTGAGGCTGTGCTCTGAAATCTTGCAGAAACAAGTCATCATTGAGAAGAAGATGGCCCACCATCTGAAAAAGCTTCAGGAGAGGTTTCTTAAGGAAGGCTTCCTGCCTCCGAATGAGATCTTCTCCACCCTAACAGGTTCTGAGAAGTTCCAGGGCTCTAAAAAACCAGGTAAATTGATTGAAGTAGCTATGGGGAATTAAACCTTGGGACGCTTTGAAGTTGATATCTGCATCATTCTCTGCCCCCTCCATGCCAGAACCATCAACTCTTCCTTGTGTGCAGATAATTATTCAAATCAGCCATTCAGATGTTTACTCAGTTGGGTTTATTCCCAGAAAAGCATTTTTAGGATTATGCTTTTTCAGCCCTGTGGAACTCTCTGTTGATTGACACCAGCATCCTGTGAGCCCTTGCCTGGTTCCACAAGGTCTGTAACACAGAGATATCCCACCAGGCTTTCAGTGGAGGCCACCCATTAGTCCTCATTAACCATCTGAAGTTAGCCACCTCAAATTTCCAGTTTCCAGCTGGCACATTTATTGGACACTTTTGCACATGCAGAATAATGCACTTTCAATCCACTTTCACAATTGTTTGCAAGTGGATTTTGCTATTTCACACTGTAAAATTCAGCTGCAAGGTGGATTGAAAGTGGATTGAAAGTGCATTATTCTGCATGTGCGAAAGTGCCCCCTCTATCTCTTTCCCCCACCTGGAAAAAACATCTTTATGGAAAAAAGGGATTATATCAGGATGTGGGAAGGTGTAGATTATTCGGTTTAGGGATCTAGGGCCCTCGTTGTAATAGTCATCGTGAGATGCATATGTACATTTTTTAGAACTAAGTTCTTATTAGAATTTTAATGTTTTATGTTTTAATTTTTGTCAGCCGCCATGAGCCTGGCTGTGACTGGGATGGACGGGGTAGAAATATAATAAACAACAAGCAAACAAATAAGGCTATAGCTAGGTTAGCACAGTGGTCCATCTAGGTCAGTGTTGTTGATCTATGAGCATTAACAGAGTGCAATTTAAACATTTACCATACCAAGATATACTTTTTATACAGTCCCCTGAGAGTAAAGCATCATTTCACCAATCCCTGGATTCTGGATTTTCTGTCTCGTGTCAGTGATGACTTTTCTGCTTGGGCACAGGTTTGCCAAACACACCCACCTCTGGCTGTGGGCACTGCAAGAAGTTGACTATGGTCGTTTCTGGATGATACAAAGTGAAGTCTTGCAGAAGTTTAAAAAAGAACCTTTTGGGCTTTTTTTGTACACATAGTGTGGACAAATAAAACCTTGGCAGGGACAGTGGTTCCTTTTCCTGCCTCCCCCCCCAGCTGTTAATACTTCTCCATTTCCACCTGGAGTTAAGCCTCACGCTCCCCCATTTTCTTCCCTCCTGGACTCCTGTGCTGCCGCCATTTGTAAAATGTTCCCATGGAATTTCCTCTGCTTGCAGCTCATTCACGTATCATATCAGCATATAAAGTTCATTAGTAAAGTTAATTTTTTCTGGTGATCCTGCACATTTTTTCCTTTTTTTTTTGTTTTGAGAGAGATATCTTTGAAGCGATGATAACCCGATACGAGAATCGGCTGCGATTCTCATATTGTGTTGTTGTAGCTTTGAAAATATCTCATTTCAAACAAAAAACGAGGAAAAAAAGACATATGTGTGAGATCGCTAGGAAAAACTAACTTTATTGCGTGCAGATGGTGAGACCCTTCTCCGCCAAAATAAAGACACAACTACGACAGGCTTGGAAAAAATGGATTGGGCCGCAGCCCAATTTATTAATATAAATGCAAATATATACAATAACTATATACAGAGAAGCTAGGGCAGCAAACGGGTCGCAACATCAATCAATCCCCAATCTCCATTGGGGCCACCAGCGGGAAGGGGAGCCCCAGAGTTAACACTCCGGCTTCGACCCTTCCTGCTCCTGCTGAGGAGGCGGGCACCGGCTAAGCCCATGGCCGCCTACCGGCCTGCCATCCTCCTCAAGCTTGCTGGGGTGTCGGGTACCGGCTAAGCCTACCGGCCGCCTACCAGCCCACCCCGCTCCACTCCCTGGGGTGTCGGGCAACAGCCAAGCCTACCGGCCTGCCAGCCGGCCCGCCACACCCCCCGGCCCTTCCGCAGGGCACAAGCCTGGGAGAACCTGCCGGATGGCTCGTTTTCTCCCCAGATGTTGCGACTCCCGTTGCCAACCCGCAGGGCTGCGACAATTACGAACTACACAACGAACCCTTAAACTCTAGGGTGGGTGGGTGGGCCATGCCTTTTCGAGTCTCGCCGCCAAGAAGGACGAGCTCTGGGTGTGGTGCCCCTTTTATACTCAGGCTCCTCCCGCCTTTACCGGCCCGGAGCCAATCATTGCACCCTCCTGCAGCATGCCGTCCGGCCATGCTTTGCAAACTTATTTTGCCTCCTTAGCTCACCCCAGCAGCAATGGCTGCACCCGTTGATTCGGTTGCTGCTTTTTAATGAACTTTATACACTGAAAGGCTGTGCGGATGAGCTTCAAGCAGAGGAAACTCCATGGAAACATTTTACAAATGGCAGCAGCCCAGAGTCTCCTGAAGGGGCACAAAATCAAGGACGTACTCAGTGGAAACCAAATGTAAGAGCTGGGGCAGGGAGGTGGGGAAAAAAAACCACATCTCCTGCTGTCCGCATGACAAGCAGGAGATGTTTGCAAAGCGACTTCAGGAACAAAGTTGCTAGTCGAGCGTTTTCGCTAAAAACCAGGTTGAGCTGAAATAAAACATCCTGACAATGTTTTCTGCGGAATAACCAGTGCAGAGTTCCTCCCCAAAATGCTTCTTTCAGCATCCTCAAGATGTTTTCTTTGTGCTGTGCAGAAAGGGCCTCTGTTTGTATCTAAATAGATTCCTCAGACAAGAGGCGTTCAGTGGATATCAAGTTTGCGACTAATGGACAGCCACCAAGTGATACTGGAGGCAAAGATTTAGAGCTTCAGAAAGGTAAGTATAGTTTGATGCTGTAGGAGAAAGAGCTGGAAGCTCAGGCTCATTCCGCACATGCAGAATAATGCACTTTCGAGCTGCTTTCAGTGCTCTTTGAAGCTGTGCGGAATGGCAAAATCCACTTGCAAACAGTTGTGAAAGTGGTTTGAAAACGCATTATTTTGCGTGTGCGGAAGGGGCCTCTGAGTGGAACAGCACGGAGGCTTGGTCATTTATTTATTGAGATACTTCTGTGCCTCTCCTGGAAGAGAAAATTAACATCCAACTCTAAAACAGTTATGACCATAAATAGTTATAATTTCAGATCTGGGTTGGGGGTGGGAGGACAGGGTACCATGATAGCTGTTTTTTGAGCAGGGTGTTATCAGTGTGGGACTGAAATCTGTGTTTTTTTGTGGGAGGTCTGGAATTTGGGGGCATTCTTTTCAATGGGGAACCAATTTGAGAGTCTAGGGCAGCTGTTGTTAAAGACCAAATTTGCACAGAACACAGTCCTTCCCTAATCTAAAGACTCCATAAGTTTTAAGGAAATGGATCAAAGAGGTTTCATTTTATAGATCTATGAAACACACTCAGATCTAAGAAACACACTCTTGACACACTCAGTCTTTTCTCCGCTGTTTCCTATCAGGTGAAAATGGCATCAGCCACGGCATTTAAAAACAAACAAACAAATGAAAACCTTGACTGCATTCATTTTATTTTCCTATTCTAATAATGACTGGCTGTTTTTAAAAGTTTTAGAAGAGAAGAAGAAGTGTTTGGATTTATATCCCCCCTTTCTCTCCTGTAAGAAAACTCAAAGGGGCTTGCAATCTCCTTTCCCTCCCCCCCCCCACAACAAACACCCTGTGGGGTAGGTAGGGCTGAGAGAGCTCCGAAGAACTGTGACTAGCCCAAGGTCACCCAGCTGGCATGTGTTGGAGTGTACAAGCTAATCTGGTTCCCCAGATAAGCCTCCACAGCTCAAGTGGCAGAGCAGGAGTCAAACCTTGTTCTCCAGATTAGGGTGCACCTGCTCTTAACCACTACACCACGTTACTTACTCTCATTATTTTTCCACTGAAAACTGCATAAGCCAGCTTTCCTTGTTGTGAGGGGGAAAAGAGGGAAGGAAAATAATAGTTCTACTATCACTGCCGGGGAGGGGGGGGAGGGGGGGGGCCTTTCAGGGAGCTGGCCTGAAGTGGTTGTTTTTCAACCAACCGACACCAAAATTTCAGGAGTGCCAGTCTACTAAAGAACACCCAAGATTCAAACAAATTGGAAAGAGAGGTTCAGTTCTATGGTATTCCTGAGGCAAGAAAAGGTCTTCCTCTGCACAGAATAGAGAGAGATGATGCTGTGACTCAAAAAGTCAGCTCTGCTGGGCCAGATGTCTGGCCTGCACTGTCTGAGAGCCTTCCTCCATGGATCACTGCCTGAAGAAGAAGAGGAGTTTGGATTTGTACTGCACCTTTCTCTCCTGTAAGGAGACTCAAAGGCCCCTTCCGCAAACGCAAAATAATGCGTTTTCAAACCACTTTCACAACTGTTTGCAAGTGGATTTTGCCATTCCGCGCAGCTTCAAAGAGCACTGAAAGCAGTTTGAAAGTGCATTATTCTGCATGTGCGGAATGAGCCAAAGGGAACTACCAGCTTCTTTCCCTTCCTCTCCCCACAACAGACATCTTATGAGGTAGGTGAGGCTGAGAGAGTTCTGAGAGAACTGGGACTAGGCCAAGGTCACCCAGCAGGAATGTAGGAGTGGGGAAACACATCTGGGCCACCAGGTAAGTCTCAGCCGATCATGTGGAGGAGTGGGGAATCAAATCTGGTTCTCCAGTTTAGAGTCCACCTGCTCTTAACCACTACACTTTGCTGGCTCTCCACGCTGCCTGGGAAATTTGGTGAATCGAAGAAAAAAAAAAAGATACCCAGTAATGGGGATGGTTAGCACCTAAACGTGAAAAACTACATGGGTTTTTCAGGTGTGTTTTTATTATTCCTAATGAATCCCAAATTTGTGTAAATCAAAGTAACAATCCATGACAGTGACTTTCATGCATATTCTGGGAATTCTAGAATGCACATACTTCTACCCAGGTCACCCCAGCTCCAATCCAGGAGTTGCCAACAGCCCTGCAGCCACTACACTGATTTTCTGAGGGGTCATCTGGTTCTGAGGACAAGGTGGATTCTTGACCCTGAGGATAAGCATTGCTTCCAACTGGGATGCAAATAGTAAGGAAGTGGCCACCTTAATTCAAGCCTTGTGGCTCTTGCTCAAAGTGATCGATTTTCCTGTCTCTTCCTCCCCACTCCCAACAGGCATCTTGCTCCCATCATCCAGCCAGGAGTTTTTAGAACAAGGCCAGACAGGCAGAAAGGGGTCCCCGGCATCCCTGACAGACCATCCCAGCAGCCACACCATCCCAACCCAGTCCAAAGGGCCCTTGGAGGTAAGACATTGTTGATAATAAGTGTCTGCTGAGTGATCTGGATGGTTAGCACTCTGGCACTTTTGCACATGCAGAATCATGAACTTCCAGTCTTCTTTCACAGTTGTTCGCAAGTGGGATTTTGCTATTTCGCACAGTAAAATCCAGCTGCAAAGTGGATTGAAAGTGCATTGTTCTGCATGTGCGGAAGTGGCCCTAGCAAGACAGGGCCAGACCAGCAATGGCAGTTGCATGCTTGCAGATGGGCTGTGCCATACCCTGATCCAAACAGGACCAATGCTGTTTGCAGAAACTGAGCTCCCCTCCTTTCCCACATTGGTTCGGTCCAGCATTTCCTACTCCTCACTGAATTTGTGCAAATAAATGGATCCAACCACTTTATGCAGAATCCAACTATTGGTGCATCAATATGACCTTCTTTAACTAGCAGCAGCTGTCTGGTAGGGAATGGGCTTTACCAACATTTGGTATGTGCTGGGGGTTGAACCCGAGATCTCTTGCATGCAAAAGAGTTGCTCTCCCACAGATTTTGCCTTAGCAGTAGACCAAATGAGGCCATTAGTCCATCTAGGCTAGTTTAATCTACTTACAATGCTTTTCTGGCCAAGCAAAAGATCCCAAATTATATGCGAATAAGGTCTGAACTAGCTGAGAAGGAGAGGGGAAGAGATCTTGGGGTTGTAGTGGACAGCTTGATGAAAATGTTGATTCAGTGTATGAAAAAAAACTCCCTCTTGGGGATTATTAGGAAAGGAACTGAAAATAAAATGGCCAGTATTGTAATGCCTCTGCATAGAAGAAGAAGAAGAGTTTGGATTTATATCCCCCCTTTCTCTCCTGCAGGAGACTCAAAGGGGCTTACAATCTCCTTGCCCTTCCCCCCTCACAACAAACACCCTGTGAGGTAGGTGGGCTGAGAGAGCTCCAAGAAGCTGTGACTAGCCCAAGGTCACCCAGCTGGCATGTGTGGGAGTGTACAGGCTAATCTGAATTCCCCAGATAAGCCTCCACAGCTCAGGCGGCAGAGTGGAGAATCAAACCCGGTTCCTCCAGATTAGATACACGAGCTCTTAACCTCCCATGCAACTGCGTAGGTCAATGATGAGGCATCATTTGGAATTCATTGGGCAGTTCTGGTCGCACTATCTGAAAAAAGATATTGCAGAGTTGGAAAAAGTAAAGATAAAAGATATACTCAATAAAAGATAAACTTCCCACAGGTGTTCTGGTTAGTAGTCTGAAATCACAAACTAACCCCCTTACTTATTTGTATGATCAGAATTAAAAGTTGTTAATCGCCTTTAGTAGATAAATCTTTGAGAACTCGGCTGCTAAACAGTTTTGCGCAGGCAAAGCCTTTAATATAGTTTAATGCAGGTCCTCTAATAGGATGCAATGGAAACCTCTTATTACAAGATAAAACAATCGCAAAGACCACCTGAAGCAAAAACGTTTTTGCCCGTTTGCAAAGCCTCAACTAAAGATGAAGCTAAGTGTATTTCCCTTGGGCATTTCAGAGCTCTGGGGCAGCCACTGCAGAGGCCCTGTCATATGTGGACACAAACCCAGCCTCCCTGTATGATGGGATTTGAATCAGGACTTCTCCAGCTATTCTTGAGCTTTGTGGAGAAGGTTCATATGGCTGTAGCTGATCCTTGGCCATACCCAAGGAACAGGCTGTTAATTTTAGCAGGCAAAAGCCAGCACCTTGTGAATCTCTCCCAGAAATGTACAGGTAGCCACCCTAGTTATTTCAGTGTTGGTGACTACCAAATCTGGCTGTGACATTTCTGTACATTTCTGCACCAGCTGAGCATCTTGCATATAAGTGTATTGCAGTAATATAACAGGCAGGCCCATTCAAAGGGCTGGGCACCTGGACGTGGTGCTGCAGTTGCCCCTCCATTCCCAAGGGAGCTTCTTAGAGGCACTGGGAGGCAGAAAACACACAGAAAAGCCTCCCTGCCACTGGAAAGCCTCCATTGGGCTTAATGGATTTATGCTACCTTTTTGGTGGTGTAAGTCCAAAGTCCCGGGCACTGGCGTAACAAAGGGAATAACAGGGTGAAAGCTGACTAGCTTCAGCTCCTCCCCTGGTCATGCCTCCAGACTACCCTGTGGTAGTGGGGCCTCAGGGACTCTGTGCTGCATTCGACTACTATGGAAGGCCATGGCGGCCACCGGCTAGCGCAGTGCTTCTCAACCGTGACCCTTTAATACAGTTCCTCACATTGTGGTGACCCCCAACCATAAAATTAGTATATATAAAATATAAAAATACCATTTTCTGATGGTCTTAGGCAACCCCCCAGGTTGAGAACCACTGTGCTAGTGGATACGCTCCTTCGCAGTTCGGCCCTGCACCACGCCCAGCAGCGGATTCGCCCCCCCCCCTTTGGATGAGGCTGTGAGACATGTTTTTAAACTGTTCTTATTTCATAGCAAGAATCAGTTCCACATGACGACGACCTGAGCAAAAGAGAAATTCTGGACACCGAATCTGGTAAGTAGTGACCTGTCTTCCAGTTCCCAAGATTGGCTGGGAGGGCTGTGTGTGATCCCCTTCTCTTGCAGCTCTGAAGGGTCCTTCTGCTTCTTTTGCATACACTGCAGCCTTCTGTTGTTTCCAGTGCAGCTTTGCACACACACCCCCTCGGATTGCACAGCAAATCCATTTAGTCTCTTTGTTACAAAGAAGACTCTGCCCATATCATTCGGGCCAAATTGAGACACTCGATCACACTCTCTTCCCCTGTGCAAGATTTGCTAAAGTTAGGATGAACCCATCTCTCCTTCCTCCACTCCTATATAATCAATTAACTGATGCTCTTAAGAGTTCTTTAATCTTAGGGCGTTTCCCCACTTGCCACGACCCCCCTATGCTGCGCGCTGCTCTCAGCGCACGTCATTTCTGGTGCGCGCCCAGGCTTCCCCACAACCTCTGCGCGGGGTAATCAAAAGGCGCCGTTTGGAAGAGTGCCAGGAATGACGCGTGCTGAGGGGGCGTGACAGTGGCAGCGTTGGGGCGGCTGCGTTGTTGCCGCCCCTGTAGTGGGGAGTGCCAGGGGACCCCGCGCTACTTGCCTACAGTAGCGCGCAGCTACTGGTAAGTGGGAAAACGCCCTTAGACAACCCTGATCTTTCTGTTTGTGCGAATGTAGCCAATTTTTAATTAAATGTTGTAGATATACCTCAAGACGGATATTAATTCACTAAATGGTTCATAATATTATTATTGGTAGTAACATTATAATATTGTTCATTTGGCTCTATGCCTGTTATTTGAGCTCTTTCAGCCGAAGTAATCTGTTTTTTTTAGCTCTTTCTGTATTTTATGGTCTGTACTTTATTAATATGTTGATGCCAATAAAGGCTTTACTACTACTAGTCTTTTTGTTTCTGCTGCCGCAGGCGAACACAGGTTCTTCCTTGCGTAGTGCAGAATTTTCTCCATCCCTTGTGGGGCACTGCAAGTGTAACCTCTATCTGTGGGTTCTGTGGGGCAGAACTTGGAATAAGTTTGCAACAACAAACTTTAAAAACAAAATGGTTTACTTTCTTAACATATAACATATAACATCAACATTTACATCACACTTCAAGGTCCTGTTCAGGTTGCATTTTCAAGTCCTAATATTTACAGTCTACTGATACTGCCAAGTCCAATTCTTCTTTGCAAGTGGGTTGGCTCCTGAAGACTCCAAGGGCTTGATGAACAGGATTCAACATGATGAAGGTTTCCAGGAGAACTCTCACCCATTACAAACACAAAAAGAAACCCTTAACAAGGTGTTAAGGGGTTATACCAATCAAGGTCCGAGTCTGGTAGCCTTGTCTTCTCCAAACTACATGAGGTCTGCAGCCTCTTGCTGCTTTGAGTCTCCACCCCTTACTGGGTCAACCCATTCTGAGCATGGGGGTTACACAAGCACTCCTGGGTATTCTTCCTTGGATTGGTGTGTGACATCACATTCTGGAGGCCCAGGATTAGTATTTCATATGGATTGGATGTGCAATAAATAGACTAGTTGGAAAAAATGCTTTAAAAATTCAGCCTGTTTAACTCTCCCAGCAGCCACCTATCAAACAGAGCTCACCCAATACTTGAAATCAGGCCTTGTCAGAGATTCTAGGAAAGAGACTTCTTCATATGTGTGGGTTGGGTCAAAGCACTCCCAGCAGAAACCTTTTCAAAAAGTTGGCAACTCTGGACTAACTACATAACGGAAAAATTAGAGGTCAACCTATATCCAATAGATTACTAAATCCATTGATTGTATGTTATAGTTGTTATAGTTGTTTAAGACAAGGTAGAACAGAAAGACGAGTAACATGTGGTGTTAACCAGTAGGATAGAACATACCAAATAACGTTTAAAATATTACTGACCAACCTGTTCTTCCTATTAAAATAAAAAAAAAGATTTTCTTTTCTTTGAGTAATAGATAAAAAGTAATAGAATAATATAGGGTTAGCTGACGAAGTCTTCTCAAGATGAGGATAGAAGACAATATTTGAATGATATTTACGTGTTTACTTAAATTTGGGGTTATATCAATAACCTTTTTACAAATTTTTCTTTTTTGTTAATCAATTGAAGCTATGTAAGATATTGTAAACTTTGTTTCCTTCGCATCTGGAAACTTTCCATGTTTTAATTTAATAAAATACTATTAAAAATATGTGTGGGTTG
Source organism: Sphaerodactylus townsendi (assembly GCF_021028975.2). Classification (NCBI taxonomy): domain Eukaryota; kingdom Metazoa; phylum Chordata; class Lepidosauria; order Squamata; family Sphaerodactylidae; genus Sphaerodactylus; species Sphaerodactylus townsendi. Next base: position 42,877,469 of record NC_059437.1, read on the forward strand.
GGAACAAATATTGTTTTGAGGACGTCCTCAGCTGGACATTAAAAAGTAGGTTTTTAAAAAAAATGTGAATGAGAGCAAAGGTTGCCGAGAAAACAATAACAATAACAAATAGCATATTAAGCCCTTGTAGATGCTGGATCTTTTTAGCCCTGATTTTGACCATTTGACTCAAGTGCTCTCATTCATTCCAGTTTCTCTGGCCCAGTTGCGAGAATAAATCTTTGAATCCTTGCCTGTGGTTCCTGGTTCTCTCAGATGGTTCACTTCAGACATTTTAACAGCTGATATCCGGTTTTTTAAAAGTCCACAAACCTACTTACAATAAAGTACAAGGCTGAAACTAGTAAAAATTAACAAAGAAGAGCAAACAGAAGCAATCATGAAGCGCACACACACACACTCCGTTTCCAGCAAAAAACAACAGTGGATTTTGAACAGGTGAAACTAGAGTAAAATCACCCAAAGCCAAATCAGTCTGTAAAGTCCTGGAAAATTAAAAAAGGTATCTACTTGCTGCTGAAAATAGAGGGGTAAGACAGCTTCATTGATGTGGCCTCCTAAGTAGAAACATCTGGATGGCTGCTTCAGTTGGATTCATAAATGTCCCTCCCATGATGTAATGGGGGGAGCAGATTCTTCCATGCTGTGAGTGATGGTAGCGTTATCATGGGTCACCAAATGATAAAGAATAACTGACTCGTACACAGATATGTTCAAAACGGGATTGTTTAGTCTCTTCTTCTTTCCTTAAGATGTCCTGCTGTTTTTCTCTGCAGCAGCCGAGAGCACTTATCAAGCTACCAGCGGCCAAGTTTCTTACTCCCCAAACAAGGAGGTCTTCTCCATCACTGCCACAGGTGGCATGAACCCCCAGGCTGCAGAATTTGTCTCCAGTGGACCACAAAGTAGCAGCAGCAAAGTGATGCCTTCTGCCTCTGCTGAATGTGTCAGTAACGAAGGTGCTGTGTCAGTCTGTGGTTCCGCCGGGTGTGGCAGCAATCCCTGTGGTGGATCTGCTGGGTGTGGAAGCAATACCTCCTGCTGTGGATCTGGCGGGTGTGGCAGCAATCCCTGCGGTGGATCTGCCGGGTGCGGCAGCAAGACCTCCTGCTGTGGATCTGCCGGGTGCGGCAGCAAGACCTCCTGCTGTGGATCTGCCGGGTGTGGCAGCAAAACCTCCTGCAGTGGATCTGCCAGGTGCGGCCGCAAGACCTCTTGCTGTGGATCTGCCGGGTGCGGCAGCAAGACCTCCTGTTGCGGATCTGCCGGCTGCTGTAGCAACAAAGGATGCTGCTGCAACAAGAATGGCTGCTGTGGTTCAGAAGGATGCAGAAGCAGCAATGGCAAAGCAAATCCTAGTTATGACTCCAGTGGCAGCAGTAGGAATGGGGCCAGCAAGTGTCCTTTCTCATCCCTTGGTGGTAAGTCTCAGCATCCCGTGGTCAAAAGATCCCAGCGGGCAGGATGAAAATAAGGGCTGACATCACTGACGGGGTGGGGGTGGGAGCAAATATTCAGGTATTTGGGGTCAATTTTCTTTGCAAATGCTTTTGTCAGTGTTTTATTTACGGTGCATGAGAGGAAATATAAGATTTCCATACATGTGGAAATTCATGTCATTTCTTTTGAAAGTGAACCCTTGGAGTGACTGATGGTTAACAAAAGCAACATTGCAATCAGGAGTAGGCATTCATCTATTCCCAAGACAAATGATGCCCAAAATCTGTCGTTTCATTTTTATGACGACTGAGGCTGAGATTAAGCTTGGGAGAGCCGCTCTTATCTCACCTTGGTCTTGGGTCCTTTTCCCTCCTAATGACTCCAGACCAGCTGATTTCTCAAAGATTTATTGTAAAAGTTCAAAACAAAGAAATAAAACATAAATGCGTTTAGAGAAATTGGCCAGCTGAATGCTTCTTGTGGATCTCTTGGGACCTCCAGCCAAGAGGTGCTTCTCTTAGCTTAGCCCATGATAGAGTCACCTAGGCTTTGTTTCCTTACCCTCCAATAAAACTTTTCCCCCTCGCCATGAGGTTCCCAAAACCTTTGAAGTGCCTTATTTGGGCATCTTCCTGTCCTGGGTACATTTCCATGGCCTTTTGGTTTCCCCATTCGGTGGATCAAAGACCATTTGATCAAAGACCCTTTTTACCATATAGGTGTGATGTTGCTAGATGCTGCTAGGTTTTACAGAATTATTCCATCACAATTTTGACTTGGAAATAGCTGACACAACCCTAAACACTTCTGACATGTTGGGCTTGCTGAATATTTATTCCCCAAAGTTCCAGAAGTGATTTGGCTTTGGGAAGCTTAACAGATGGTGTGGAAGGAATGAGATCCAGTTTGAACCCCATGCAGCAGCAAGCCCGAATGTGGCCCCCACGTTTCCCTTGCAGGTAGTAGAGGCAACAGGTAGAGCAAAGGAGGAGGGAAAGGAAGAGAGAGAGAGAGCATGCCGAGGCTGGGCTGCTGAATCACTGATGCCACGGCAGCCTTCAAAATGCCCTTTACACCTGTCTTCCAGTCTGCCAACTCCAGGTCAACTGACAACTGGCACACATTTTAATGGTAGTAGACCTGGTGTCCAGGTCTGGATATCAGGTCTACGACTCACTGAAAACATTGCCAGTACACCTGGCCACTGGACAGTACACCTGAAAAACAGAAATGAAATTAAAGCAATGAAAATTGAAGTTCACAATTTTAATTTCAATTCAACGAATGAATGTCAACATAGAAAACCAGTTCTGGGCCGCCCTGTATCAACGTAGGAAAGTTCACAGGTAAATAGAGGGATGAATTTGGGATTCAGCACCCAAAATATCCTCAGTTTACATTTTCTGTTCCACTTTGCGATATCTATAAGCAGAAAAAAGCACACTGATCACAGGATACTGTCAGGGTTCCTTGTTGATGCAGTATCAGAACCTCAAAAAACAAACTTGAGAAGGGTCTGAATGTGCTGCGTATAGTAGAACAGCCCAGCAGTTTGGAGGATGATGCCCGCAGCCGCAGAGGAATTAGTCGTTTCTGGTTCTAGAAGCTGTGAAAACATAGTGCCAGTTGGTAGTTAACATTTTGTTCTAGGAGGGAATCCATCCAATCGAAATACATCTGCCAAACCAACTGCGTCTTCTGCTGTCTCCCACAAGACTGGTAGTGAGGGCTCCGGCAAAGCCAAGAAGAAGAAGAGAGAAACATTTGCGGTAAATAATGAAATGCTGTGCTGCTGGGTGAAGGCAGCAATGTCTCCCTCTGAAAGTCGCCAACCTCCAGGTGGTGGCTGGAGATCCCCTTCTATTACAGCTGATCTCCAGGTAACAGAGATCCGTTCACCTGGAGAAAAGGGCAGCTTTAGAAGGTGATTTCTATGGCATTATACTCCATTGAAGTCCCTCCCCTCCCCAAGCCCCACCCTTCCCAGGCCCCACCTCCAAGCCCCACCTCCAAGACTCCCACCCTAGCTTGGCGGAGTTTTGGTTACTACCAAGGACAAGAGGCTGGTGGGAAGCCACAGTTCTGCTGAGGATGGTCTTCAATTTTGTCTCAGCCCGAGAAAGCAACGCAAAAAACCCAACGCAAAAAAGAGCAGCAGTGGCGTAGGAGGTTAAGAGCTCATGTATCTAATCTGGAGGAACCGGGTTTGATTCCCAGCTCTGCCGCCAGAACTGTGGAGGCTTATCTGGGGGATTCAGATTAGCCTGTACACTCCCACACACGCCAGCTGGGTGACTTTGGGCTAGTCACAGCTTCTCGGAGCTCTCTCAGCCCCACCTACCTCACAGGGTGTTTGTTGTGAGGGGGGAAGGGCAAGGAGATTGTCAGCCCCTTTGAGTCTCCTGCAGGAGAGAAAGGGGGGATATAAATCCAAACTCATCTTCTTCTTCAGATGCCAACTGGTAGTTTTTTTTTTTGTGCTAGGGTGAGTCTGAAGGTCAGCCAAAAGAAAGGAGCTCGAACAAGAAGGGGCGAACTGAGAAAAGTAAAATAGGTATGGACTTCATTTCTATATCCTCCACAGCCGCTTAGGCCATTCATATCCTGGGTGTCTGGAATCATGCTTCCGATATGGTATAGGAATGGAATTCAGCCTCCTAAAATGTGTGCTTTAATTGAAGAGCACACACTAATTTGAGCTCCAACTCAACCTCCCAGCCTGTGCAGGGATTCTACTTTAGACTGGAGTAATGGGAAACTGATGACTGTTGATACTGCCCATTAGATAATCTATCTGGTTTTTGCCTCTGGCGGAACAGCTTAGAAGTGTATCTGTGCCTATTGAGACTAGGGGCTTTTTACCATCATCCTGTAAGCACTCTAGCTCCCAATAGCTCCAGAAACATTTGGGGATAGTGGGGAGAGACTGTCAAAACAACGTCAGACAATGCTACAACATCACTTCTGGCTTGGAATCTGGAAGTGATCTCACCCCATTGTGCAACTCCATTTGATTTTCCCCAATCTTTATGGCAGTGATAGCGAACCTTTTTGAGACCGAGTGCCCAAATTGCAACCCAAAACCCACTTGTTTATCACAAAGTGCCAACATGGCAATTTAACCTGAATACTGGGGTTTTAGTTTAGAAAAAAACGGTTGGCTCCAAGGCGTGTGTTACTCAGGAGTAAGCTTGGTGGCAGTCAGTGGCTTTGCTTTGAAGCAACTGTGCAACTCTTCCAATGGGTGAATCACGACCCTAGGAGGGTTTACTCAGAAGCAAGCCCCATTGCCAGCAACTAAGCTTACTCCCAGGTAAAGGATTGCGCTTTAGTTCTTCACATGAAAATCAGTGGGGTTTAACAGCGCTTAACAGGATTACCTACCTTTCTTCCCCAAAACTAGGTCTTAGGTTTAATGCTAATAATCGAGCCCAGCGGCCCAGGCCAGCCTAGATGTAGGGGGGGCACTCTGTTTGCGCGTGCCCACAGAGAGGGCTCTGAGTGCCACCTCCGGCACCCGTGCCATAGGTTTGCCACCACTGCCCTATGGAAAAACCATAAAGATCAGAAACATTCCTAGAGCATTGTGCAACATGGTGACATCACTTCCAGGGTCCAAGCCCCCATTATTCCTCCTGCTGCTCCACTGACTACTGGCATAGGGAGCGTTACCTCCTTCCCTGTACTCCTATTTGGGATTTGATCCTTCAAGCACACAATCCTCGCCATCTTTTCTTTTACAAATGTCATGCCAGTTTGATATATTCAGTCTGCGGTTTGATTCGATGAAGAGGTGCCTGCATTGGACTTAAGAACATAAGAACATAAGAACAAGCCAGCTGGATCAGACCAGAGTCCATCTAGTCCAGCTCTCTGCTACTCGCAGTGGCCCACCAGGTGCCTTTGGGAGTTCACATGTAGGATGTGAAAGCAATGGCCTTCTGTGGCTGTTGCTCCCGAGCACCTGGACTGTTAAGGCATTTGCAATCTCAGATCAAAGAGGATCAAGATTGGTGCAGCCATAAATCGACTTCTCCTCCATAAATCTGTCCAAGTCTCCCTTTTAAAGCTATCCAGGGTTAGTGGCCATCACCACCTCCTGTGGCAGCATTATTCCAAACACTCAATCACATCAGCCATGCGTGAAGAAGTGTTTCCTTTCTATTAGTTCTAATTCTTTCCCCCAGCATTTTCAATGAATGCCCCCTGGTTCTAGTGACAGGGAGAGAAAGAGAGAAAAATTTCTCTCTGTCAAACATTTTCTACCCCATGCATAATTTTATAGGACTTCAATCATATCCCCCCCTCAGACGTCTCCCTCTCCAAACTAAAGAGTCCCAAACGCTGCAGCCTTTCCCCATAAGGAAGGTGCTGCAGTCCCTCAATCATCCTCGTTGCCCTTTCTCTGCAAACTTTTTTTCTATCTCTTCGATATCCTTTTTGAGATGTGGCTACCAGAACTGGACACAGTACCTCCAAGTGCTGTCTAATTAGATGGCTTGGCATATAAGGGTACGTGACAATCTTTGCAGTTTTATTCTCAATTCCTTTCCTAATTATCCCCAGCATAGAGTTTTGCCTTTTTTTCACAGCTGCCATAGTACATTGGAGTTGACATTCCCATGGAACTATCAACTAAGACGCCTGCAATCCCTCTTCCCTGAAGTCTGTGACTGATAGCACTGGACCCCTGTAGCATGTATGTGTGTGAAGTTTGGATTTTTTGTCCCCTATGTGCATCACTTTGCATTTTGCTACATTGAACTGCATTTGCCATTTCTTAGCCCACTCTCACCTAATTTATCAAGGTCCCATTAGAGCTCCTCGCGAATCCTTTGTGGTTCTCACCACCCTACATAATTTGGTATCATCTGCAAACTTGGGCCACCACGCTACCCACCCCTACTTCCAGGTCATTTATGAATCAGGTTAAAGAGCACTGGTCCCAATAATGGATCCTTGGGGGACAATTCACTTCTACATCTCTCCATTGTGAGAATTCTCCCATTTACACCCACTCTTTGCTTCCCTGTTTCTCAACCAAGTTTTTTTAATCCATAGGAGGACTTCCCCTCTTATTCCTTCATTGCTGAGTTTTCTCAATAGTCTCTGTGAGGAACTTTGTCAAAAGCCTTTTGGAAATCCAAGTAGACAATGTCCACTGGTTCCCCCTTATCCACATGCCTGTTTACATCCTCAAAGAACTCTAGTAAGTTTGTAAGACAGGATTTGCCTCTGCAAAAGCCATGCTGGACTCCTTTCTCAGCAGGTCTTGCTTTTCTACATGTTTTATAATTTTATCTTTAATGACAGATCTCTACTAATTTACCAGGAACAGATGTCAAACTGACTTGGCCTGTAATTTCCGTCCCCCCCTAGATCCCTTTCTAAAGATTGGTGTGATGGCATTGGCCATCTCTCCAGTCTCTTGTGGGGATGGAGCCTCTGATTTCAAGGATAAGTTGTATATTAAAGTGAGAAGATCAGCAAATTTCATGCTTGAGCTCTTTTAAGAACTCTTGGGTGAATGCAATCTGCTGGGGCCAGGGATTTGGTAACATTTAGTTTATCAATGGCTGCCAGAACTTCTTTCCCTTTGGTTCTACCACCTTTCATCTTTGTTAGTTCCTCGGATTCATTCCTCCTAAGAAGCTTGGTTCAGGTGTGCAGGGAATTTTCTCACCTCCCTGCTGTGGGTGAAGTGACAGATGCAAAGCAATTCATTCAGCTTTTCTCTGCACTTCCCTGTCATCTTTTAGCACACCCTTTGTTCCCTTTGTCATCTAACGGGCCTACCGCTTCCCTTGCTGGCTTCCTCTGCTTTTTGATGTACTTGAAGGAACTGTTTGTTGCTGGTTTTGAATGTTCACAGCCAATGTGTTCCCTGCATAATCCTTTTTTGCCTCCCTTACAGCTACAATCTCTAGCTTCTCTTTTGCCACTCATTTGTGTTCCTCCTCTCTGGTATTCTTTATCAACAGTTGTTGGACTTCCATTTTCTAAAAAGACATCTTTTTTTTTTTTTTTTCCTCTAATACCTCTCTAACCTCCCCCTTTGTTCAACCACATGGTGGCTTTCTTCTTTTGGACTGGGCTGCCTTTCCTAACCTTAAGTGGAACACATTCCAGCTGAGCTTTTAAGACTGTAGTTTTTAAATAACCTCCAAGCATCTTGGACATTTTTGACTCTCTTTGATTTTCCCCTTTCAGCTTCCCAAGCATCTTTCATCCCCCTCATCTTTGAGAAATTTCCCTTTCTGAAGGCAAATGTAACTACATTAGTAGTAGTCACTTGTTCGCATGCAGAGATACTCGAATCTGACAGCATTGTGGTCGCTGTTCCCTATCGGCTCAACAACACTGACTTCCCGCACCAGGTCCTGGGTCCCACATAGAATTAGATCTAGGATCACATCTCCCCTGGTTGGTTCTACAACCATCTGCTCTGGCTTCACAGTCATTTGAAGCATATCCAGGAATGTGTCTTTCCCTTTACTATGACCTGAACACTTTTTGCATTTTTCCAGTTTATATGGGGATAGTTAAAAATCACTACCATTACCAACCACATTACTTTTGCTTTTGTTGGCCTCTCTAATTTCTTTTTCCATCTCAGAATCCTCTTGTGCGCTTTGGTCAGGGGGACGATAATATATTCCTAATGTTAAACTATGCTTCACCCCTGGTATTGCTATCCACAGTGCTTCTGTAGAGGAGTCAGCTCCCCCTGCATTGTCTATTTTATGTGACACTATGCTCTAGTGGGATGGGTGTGATATGGATCTAAAAACATCTGGATTGGGTTGTGATAAGGACACAGGAAAAATGGGAGATAAAATTCCTCCCAGTGTTATTATAAATGCTTTTTCTGAGCAGCTTTAAGCTCCAATTTTCTTGTGTTTTCTCATGTTGAGATTAGTCCAGGGGACATTTTTATCAGACAAGCAAAGTGAGAGAGAAATAGACATCTATTCCTCACCCCCGTTGTTGTTGCCCTGGCCCATAACATGAAATTCTACAGCTGATTTTTGAGCCCTGTTATACATTGGAAATTTTTGTTGCTGAACACCCACGTTGTTGGTCATTTTGCCATTAAGGGCCTGGCACTGAACAGATGGGTTAAATAGGAGATTTGGCAGCTGTGGTTACCCTCACCTGCCCCACTGGCATGGGTTTGTCTTCTAGTACACAGAATTCTTCTTTTTCAGAACATACTTCAGCTCCTCAGGATGAGTCGACTTATTCGGAGTATGTTCAGTACCTGCTTTCAAATACGTAAGTGCCCAAAGATAACAGGATAGCAGAATCTATAGACCAAGAGACACGGCCCAGGATGGAACCATTCAAATGAAGGGGATTGGTTTATGCAAAAATGAACATGCTTGTGTCTTAATGAGTTCCGGTCATCAGGGCAGTAAATGAGTACAACTTGGGGTTCCTCAATGTGGTGCCCGAGGTCCCTATGGTGCTTGCCAGTGCTTTTTTTGTGTGGGGGCCAAGCTTTTCAGAAAGTGTGTGAGAACATGGTAAAGCAGGGCATGAGATAGCCAGCATGGTGTAGTGGTGAAGAGCTGTTGACACTGGATTAGAGAAGTGGGTTTGATTCCCCACTCCTCCCCACGAGCAGTGGACTCTAATCTGGAGAACCAGGTTTGTTTGTTTCCTACGCATGAAACCTGTTGGATGACCTTGAGTTAGTCTCTCAGAACTCTCTCAGCCTCACCTACATCACAAGGTGTCTGTTGTAGGGAGGGGAAAGGAAGGAATTTGTAAGAAGAAGAAGAAGAGTTTGGATTTATATCCCCCCTTTCTCTCCTGTAAGGAGACTCAAAGGGGCTTACAATCTCCTTGCCCTTCCCCCCCTTACAACAAACACCCTGTGAGATGGGTGGGGCTGAGAGAGCTCAGAAGAACTGTGACTAGCCCAAGGTCACCCAGCTGGCATGTGTGGGAGTGCACAGGCTAACCTGAATTCCCCAGATAAGCCTCCACAGCTCAGGTGGCAGAGCGGGGAATCAAACCCGGTTCCTCCAGATTAGAACGCACCTGCTCTTAACCACTCCGCCACTACGTTTTGACATTCCTTATGATGGAGAAAAGTGGGGTATAAATCCAAACTCTTCTTCTATTGACTGGCTTCTTTCAAAGGGTTTTTCTCTGAAGGAGCAGGAGGGCTGGTAAGCACCTGGGCTTTTCAAAGTTATTGTATAGTTCACCTGCCCTTTCAGAATTTCCTTCTATCCAAAAGCTTTGAAGAGGAATGTATTCCATTTGGTTTCACCTCTTGAGACAGCCTTTTCAGTCCTTTGCTCAACATTTTGTTTCCTTTTCAGGCATTTCACTCTGGTTGAGCCTCACTCTGGTTGAGCCTCCCAAACCACACGTGGCTGATAGTGGCTATTTTGATGGCTGCAGAGCAAGTTCTTCTCAGCTCTCGCCTCCCCAATTATTGGGGACCTTGGTGGACTAGAAGGGTTTGGATTTTATACCCACTAGCTCTGAACAAAAATTCAGGATCAGCAGTGTGACTTAGCGATAGAGTGTAACCTCTATCTGTGGGTTCTGTGGGGCAGAACTTGGAATGAATTTGCAACAACAATTTTTTTAAAAAACAAAATGGTTTACTTTCTTAACATATAACATCAAACATCAACATTTAACATCACACTTCAAGGTCCTGTTCAGGTTGCATTTTCAAGTCCTTATATTTACAGTCTACTGATACTGCCAAGTCCAATTCTTCTTTGCAAGTGGGTTGGCTCCTGAAGACTCCAAGGGCTTGATGAACAGGATTCAACATGATGAAGGTTTCCAGGAGAACTCTCACCCATTACAAACTTAAAAAAAACCCTGAAACAATAAACTCCAACATTTACAACATAGCAAAAATAAACAACTACCTTCCCACTAGTTCCCAACAACATTGCAGTTACCTTAACAAGGTGTTAAGGGCTTATACAAACCAAGGTCCGAGTCTGGTAGCCTTGTCTCCTCCAAACTACATGAGCTGAGCTCTGCAGCCTTCTGCTGCTTTGAGTCTCCACCCCTTTCTGGGTCAACCCATTCTGAGCATGGGGGTTACAAGAGCTCTTAGAAACAGCCTCTTCTCCCCCCTTTCTTGTTTTTCTCCTCATTCTTTCCTTGTCTTTATTTTTTTTCCTTTTCTTTATCTCTTTTTTATTTTTAAAATAACAAATGGATCTGCATTACGTGAGAAAAACTTGGTAAGTTTACAAGATCATAAATGCAGATCCGTTTAATATTTAATGTAAATATATTATTATTATTATTGCTATTATTGCTATTCTTGCTATTCTTGTGGTTGTCCATGTTTACTTGTTTTTTAATTCTCGCAACTTCCTTTTCCTTTCCTGTAATTCCTTATTGATAAAGTAAAAAAATATTCAAACAAAATTATTTCCTTTTCAGAGACCCGTTGGCCATTCGAGACAGTCTGAAAGGAAAGGTATGTTTTGGAGTCACAGTAAACAGGCAGAGAATCTGACAATTCACACTACACCAGAGGGACAAATATTTTGTGCGCAAGGAGCTCATGTAGTAAAACACCAAGCTCCCACAGGCAAACTGACCCACGCAAATCAGTAGAAAACAAGAACAAGCAGGTTTCCAAGTCAGTGATCTGGCCATGAAGAACAACCATTCATGAGCTCGATCCTAAATTTTACCATTATATCCATTTGCAATTAGAATATTACAATGTTTATGATGAGGAGGATTTTTTTTACCCAAATGGTAAACAGTCTGGATTCCGTGTCCTATGAGGAGCGGCTTAAGGAGCTAGGTACGTTTAGTCTGGAAGGTTAAGGGTTGACTTGATAGTCATGTTTAAATATCTGACGTGATGTCATGTTGAAGAGGGAGCGAGCTTGTTTTCTGCTGCTCCAGAGACAAGGACAAGAGACAAGGAGTTTGGCTACCAATCTTGATCCTCTTTGATCTGAGGTTGCAAATGCCTTAGCAGACCAGGTGATCGGGAGCAACAGCCGCAGAAGGCCACTGCTTTCACATCCTGCATGTGAGCTCCCAAAGGCACCTGGTGGGCCACTGCGAGTAGCAGAGAGCTGGACTAGATGGACTCTGGTCTGATCCAGCTGGCTTGTTCTTATGTTCTTATGTTCTTATGACAAGGAACAATGGGTTCAAAGTACAGGAAAAGAGACTCCACCTAAATATTAGAAAGAACTTCCTGACAGTAAGGGCCTCAGCGTGTGGTGGAGACTCCTTCTTTGGAGGTTTTTAAACAAGAGGCAGGACGGCTACCTGTTGGGAGTGCTTTGACTGTGTATTCCTGCACGGCAGGGAGTTGGACTTGATGGCCCTTGGGGTCTCTTCCAGCTCTCTGATTTTATGATTCTGTAGGTGCCCCCAAAGCATTCTTACCATCAAGCTCACTGATGCTCACTGCACACAACTAAATCGCTGTTTATAATGGACAACGGCTATTGATGGGGAAAAATGTTTGGTTTAGGAAATGTTTATGGCTTCCCTCAGGATTTCACAAAGAAAAACACAAGTGGCCTGAAACACAGAGAAGAGCTGTCCCTTCTCCCCAAATACTTTTGCATACGTATTAAATGCTGACTCATATTACATGCTGATCTTTTCTCTCTGGTTTCTGTGCTAGGTGTCTGCTTCTGAGCTGAACAGCGTCATCCAGAATGTCATGACCTGGGTGGTATCAGCTGTAACTACCATCCTCTACCCAGCCCTCACCAAGTTTGAAGAGCGGGTGAGGACTCAAACGCACACAGCTTCTGAAGAGTCTGTCCTCTCTTCAGACAACTCCAGTAGCTGCAGCACCTGCAATGAAGAACTTTGTCAAATCTATGGAGGTCTTCCTTGCTCGTCCACCAGAAAGGTCAGCTTTACCGACACCAGCATAAAGCCCACCACCTCTCCAAGTGAACTGCAGACAACAAGTGGGAAACATATCTCAATGCTTTCCTCCAACTCCACTTCCTTTACCAAGAGCACCCACACGTCTCAGGATAGTGACCACTTCAAAAGGAAGTTCAAGAGAGGGAAGACAGCCATATTTATGTCCCCATCCAAATGTAGTGGACTTCTGTCCACTACAACAAGCGTGAGAAGTTCCAAATCAGACAGCCACATCAGACAGTTCCAGAAGTATCCCGTGCACCCGCCTGAGACTGAAAACACCTCTTGCCACAGCAAACACAGACACGTGGTACCAGCCGTCCTGAAAACAAAAGGGGGCCTTCCCAAAGCAGTTAATGCCAATGAATCAGAAGGGATGGCATTTGGGGGTGGGAGACAGAAGCCTCCTCGTGCCAGTGCAGACCACAAAGGGGCCGTGGCCTTCAAGGATCTCCGGAGCATTTTTGCTGAACTCAAGTCTTATCTCACCCAAATGGCTGCAATTCTACTTGAAGATGTTTTTAAACAAATATTAGGGGACCTGGGTTTCACAGCAAGCTCTTTCTCCATTACCAGTGAGGTTCTCCTGGAATCCATTTCAGAGAGCCTCTTAGGCAGCCAGCCTGCAGACACCTCTCCTAGTGGTTCCATCTCGAGGATTGCCAGCTTCATGGCCAATGACATTGTCGATAACGTCCTTGAGAAGCTCCAGTCTGCTGCTCAGAGGACATACTTGGACGTCCTCTCCAGGAACGACTTTGCTGCAGGATGCAAAGCAATGTGCTTAGTGGCTTCTGGGAAAAACGCTGTTCCAGATCCGACTTTCTGGAGAAACCAGATCATCCGGTCCTATCAATCAATGTACGGGGATGCCGAGGAAATTGTTGAAGTTATTATAGAAAAACTGAAGGTGTTTACTGCTTCCAGCCAAACAAAGCTGTACCAGTTTGAACTGTGTGCCAAAATAAAAGCGATCGGTATACCTCTGGAACAGCTTTATGCTGCAATTCCTCCACATACCATAGAGTCTGAAGCAGCAAACTTGATTGTTAAAGAAACTATTCGTAAAATAGTGTCCAAAACAGTTGCTTCTTCAGAGACAAACATCCTCCAGTATGTGGAAGAGATGATTAGTAATGTCCTGAGCTTCATCCAGAGACAGACAAGTCATGAAGAACTACTTCCAACTCGAGAAAGCTCAATTCTCCTGCAACTCATTAATGATGTGTTTAACAGCTTGAGTACAGAAAAACTCAAAGGTTTTTCTCCACCGGTAAGACCCAGAACCAATCCTGAAATGCAAGGCGGCATTCCTGGTCAGGAGACAAGAGTTACTACTGTAACAACCACTACCCTTTACTCAGATGAGAAAGGGGCGAGAAAACCATTTCCTCCCGTTAATGTCCCTGGAATGGTAATTGATGCAGAACTTGAGGGCAAAGAGAGCACAGAACTAGAGGGATTCTTCTCCTCCAGTGGCAAGGAGCAGAAAGTGTCGGTCACAAGAGAAACTCAAGACCAAACAACTTATGAGAGTTTCAGTATGGAATCCAGACAGAGAAGCAGGGCCAAGTCAGACCCACATGGCAAAGATACATTTCTGGAGGAAGAAAGAAGGGTGAAACCCATTAAGGTAAAGAAGACAGAAAGCAATTTAAACGTTTTTGTGAAAGATGCCATTTTCAGCTCTGTCCACGGTGAGGAAAGAGTTAGGTCAGATGTTGGACAGGCCACGAAGACCACGAGTTGGACTTTATTTCAGGTCCTGAAAAAAATGGAAAATGACTTCAAGGAGGATGAACAGCCTCTGCTTCTTGAAGTGGTGCAGAAACTCTTAGATGATGTTTTCCAGAATATTTGGGCTGCTTGGCCTATTGGACCGCCAGCCCCTCCTCCTCCATCTCTTGCCCAGCTGAACGTCAAGCAAAATCAACAAGAGGAGCAGCCAACCACCAAAAAACAGATTCAGTTCCATGGCCAGACTCCCATCTCTGACTCTGATGTCAATGATTTCACAGGCGATCTGGTGAAAACTCTTTTCCAGAAATTGTCCAATGCCACCTTAGCTAATTCTCAGGTCCCTTGCAGCAAGCAGTCCAGCGTGGTCATCACTGATATCCTCCCTTTGAAGGCAGATGCAGGGAAGGACTTGCCGACGGTACATTTCAAAGACCCTGGAGTTTTTTTTGAAGCAGGGACCTCAAAAGGGGGACCTCAACCCACTACGGAAGATCTAACTGAGCAATCTGAAATGAACAAACTTTCCTCAAAACTCAGCCTAGCTGATGATCTGGTGCAAACCTTCTTAGTCAAAGTGAAAGCTTTTATTACATCTAAAGTAGAGTCTCGGTTTTGTTCACATGTGCAGAGCTCAGAGACATTGGCCGCTTCAGACATTTCCTCCAACATCGACAAAGATCTCAGGAAGCTCTTGGCAACACGCTGTGGCTCTTTGCCCACTAATTTAGAGGATATCTTGCAATCTGTCGATAAATCTGTTGTAGAAGTGAAGGAAAAGGCTCAAGACATGCTCCCGATATCTTACTCTGACCTAAAAACATATGCACAGGAAGTGGCCAAGATGATTTTGCAGAACCTAAAGCATGAATTAGACGGGGAGGTAGAGAAGACCACAACTCCCTCTATTATCTTTTCTGAAAGCATAGCTGTTAGTCAGATTATCAACATGGTGTTGGCTGTTTTCAGCCCCCAAGAGCACCATTCCGAACTGCAGCAACCTATCACGCAGCAAGAGTGTGTCTTGGAAAAGCTTTTCAAGAAAAATCCTGGTTACAAAACACACATCCAAGCTCAGATCCATCACACTGTTGAAAGTGTTTTAAATGAAATCCTCCAGACAATACTATTAGATATGTGCAATTTCCCACGTTCTCCATCTGGTCCTGAGAAATCCCACCCCTGTGGGATGGGGGAATTTTACATTCCTGAGACAGCTGCTGACACCACACGGAAAACCCTTTCCAAGTCGGTCATTGCCAAGAGCGACGTGTCCTTGGTTACGGATGACTTGGTGGATATCGTTCTCGAAGATCTGTGTTCTGCTCTGGCAGCAAACATGAGCTCGGCAAGGCCTGTCTCAGACCAACTCCAGTCTCTTGGCTATGGTCTTGTTAAGAAGACAGCTCAGCCCCTTACACATCTGTCCAGCAGAGAGACCAAGGCAGGGCTTACGGGCCATTTGGCAGACTACGGCAAACACCAAGTGCCAGGCTGGTCAAAAGCTGAAAAAGTCCTGAACAGGAAAATGAACCAACCTGCTGCTAAACAGCTTCCAGGCTTCAAGGAGCATTCCCCTGAAGGTGTTGCAAAATCTTTAGCTGACAGCATTTTCTTCAGGCTTGCATCCTTTGCAGAAGAGAAATTGATATCTGAATTGATGCAAGCGGCACAATGGGAAAAACAACTCCTGAAAGAGGGGAGACCTGCTCGGAACCATGGTGCGGGTTTGTTTCCCTCGGAACCCTCAAACATCCACAGTCTGCAGGGAACCAGAGACAACGAAGCAACCAGGTTTCATCAAAAAGCAAAGATGGTGGTCCAAGACTCCCAGACCAACTTAAAACTGTGCGCTGAGAAACTCACTTGTACCATTCTGCAGCTTGTCCGGAAAGACCTGGAAGGAGAGATGCTCTCTCCCCGAAATAGTCTCCCTTATAAAGAAAATGCCTCCGCTCACGAAATGGTGAACAAACTCCTCACAATCTTATCGGTTCAAATAGCCTTGACTGAAAATGAAGTTCAGAAAAGGGTTCTGAAAAGGATTTTTAGGAGGCATCCGTTGGGGCAGAAAGTGACCTTCCCGTTGCTGGCGAGAGTGGAAGAGGTCCTGAATCAGATCACCCAAAGAATCATGGGAGATTTGGGGCATTTGCCGTCTTTAAATAACGATCCCTTATTTCTCAGTTCAGAATCTATGTCCTCCACCTACCCTGGGGTGATAGAGACTTCTTCTCAGGTCCATGCTGGCAGCGTTGCTAGTGAGATTGTTGACAGTGTGCTTGATAAGATGTATTCGGTTGTCGTGGACACCCTCTTTTGCTCCAGTGAATCCAAGTCTGAAGTAGACAGTTCGAGTAGCAATAAAGGCCCATTAGCAAATGAGCCCTCTTGTCTAATGGAAGCATCGGACCTCCAGAAGATGGCCTTAGCCCTCTCTCAGCTCCACCCTCCACCACACTCCTTAGGGGACGAGCTGGTCCAATATGTTCTGAATAAAATTGCTGGCTTTGCCACAGCAAATTTGGAAGAGATTCTTCCATTGTCCGCACACCAGAAATGGAAACCACACATGACCTTTCCGTGGGACGCACAAGCTGTTGATAGGGCAGTGTGCAGGCCCAGAACTTTCTCAGAAGATTCTGAAAGCTCTCTCACGAGTGTGAGCTTGTCCAAGTCCGACTTGACCATATATGCCAAAGACATCGTAAGCAAAGTCCTTGGAACCGTAATCGATGAATTCAAAACTGAAGATTATCACAGAACAACCTTGCAAGTCAACACTTTGTCCTCAGACCAGATCTCCCTCGCAAGCAACCTGATTCATTCAGTTGTGCAAGATTTGCACACCAACGATGTTCACCTTTGTCATCTCCACAAACACCCTGCTTTAAGATGTTTCAAAGCAGATAGAGTTCCTTCTACCCAGATGTACTTTCACCTTGAGTCCATGAAAGATGCCCGGGCAAGAGCAAAATGTCTTTTTTATGATGAATTTAAATCCTACCTCAAGGAAGTTCTCCCCAAGGAAGGGATTTTAAAATACATCTTTGAACAGCTGCCGCTGACAGATGCCAACATTCACGAAAACCTCAAGATGCTGCATGTAGCAGAGAATATTGTCAGTGAGGTGTTCATGAGAATCCAAGATCTGGAACCATCCATTTGCCTTTTGAAGAGGACTCCGGGAGAACTCAGTGAGAAGTTATTTTGCTACAGTTTCAAAAGGGCTGAAACCCCAGGACTTTTCCACAGTGACTCCCAGGCAGAGATAGGTTCAGTCGCAAAAGATATTGTGACAAACGTGTTTGAAAATGTGCAGAAATGTTTGGTGCACAGTACGCCCAACATTCAAGAAAAAGACATTTTCCTGGGAAGGAGAGACCAGGCTTTCTCCATAAGATCTGCTAGGATAGTCAAGCATCGATTCACCCAGCCCGAATTCCCTTTTTACAACATTTCACTGAAAGCTTCCATGGATACAATTGACAAAATAGCCAAAGACACAGTTGAATGTGTTGTCCTCACCCTGGAGACCTTTGTAATCAGGCATTTTCGACGGGAGTTCAAATGTAACTTTTTGGAGATTGTGAAATTCCCACTGGAAAGCCTTTCTTTTGCACAGCTGACACGGTCTTTACATTCACTCTCAACCGAAGTGGGAATCGGAATCGAAACATTTGGGAAGGAGATGACAGGAGCAGCCCATGAAAGAACCTTGCCTACCTTGGGATCAGCCCACAACTTCCTTGACATTTCCAAGATGGGCAGCGCAATCACAAAGGAGGGCATCGAAGCTGCCTTCCGGCAGGTACAAATGCTCCATTCAGAGCTGAGCGTGTATGCAAACAACGCCGTCAGCAGCATTCTGGAAATTATCAAGCGGACCCTGGACAAACAGCTCAGCCAGAAGGAAACCACCATGTTCAGCAGTTCGTCTGAGAGTTTTGTGCTGAGCGAGACGATCAGCGTGATGTTGGACCGATGCACCGAGAGCCTCACTGAGATCACTTCCGAATTAATGGTGGAAAACCTTCAGCTGGAAATGTCAGGGCAAGCTTTCGCAAGAGAGAAAACCATCACTCAGAATCCAGTTGTGTTTCCAGGGATGAAAAAGACATCCACAAGGTACAGGAGGATAGACCTGAGTGACAGTTGCCCCCCAGTCAATGTACCTGGAAAGGTGATCCGCTTAGAGGAAGAGGAAATAAAGGAGGAAATTCCATGTAGACTTCCTTCTGTGTTTAAGTGTTCTGAATGTGACGTTCACACTGTGCCAGACAGATACAAAGGCCTTCCCTGTTGTTTATCGGCTGCCAGGGCAAGAGCCACCAGACAATATGGACTGGACAAAGGTCCAAATAAATTGAAGTTAGGCTTTTTGGAAGACAGCTGGCTTCCTAGGCAAAGGTCCATTCCAAAGGGAAGCATCTTGGAAAAATTGTTTAATAAAATGGAAGAATCAGAAGCCAGTTCCGGAGTTGTAGGGCAGAGGAGCAAGGTTGATCCCACACCCTGTAAATACCTCCAGAACAATCAGTCTTTCGTGAATCTGGACAGTCCGTGCTGTTCTCCCATTTGCCCCACGAAGCTCGCTCACACCGCTAAGTCGATTGTCAACACTCTTTTATCTGAGTTTGGACTGGAGACTGAGCCGGCTGTACAAGCCGGCGGTGTCAAGAAATTCAAGCCTCTTTGTCCACTGAAGGAGAAACCACCCGTTGGAACTTCTCTCTCGTCAGTGTTTGGAGAGCCAAAACTGAAGAAGCAAACTGTATTCAGCCGGTGGGAAAAGAGACTGACCGACTCCAGTGAGAAGACCAACACGTCAACAGAAGACAGCTCACTCCTCACGGGCGATGGGAGCAGCTTGCTTTCGAAGTGGGAGAGCACGCAGCCCCTCTCCAAGCACAGAGAGCTGGAGCTGCTGGCTTGTGCTCAGGTGCCAGACCCTTGTGAGATCCAGATGTTAGCCGACCACATTGTATTGTGTGTCATCAAAGAGCTGATCAGGATCACAAACACAGGTCAGTTATTCTACGTGTTATCCCCAAACCCAGGTGAGTATCAGAGAAATGGGTGGGGCATAAAGGGGGGGGGGTAGAAGGGACCATGGCCCACTCAAGTCATGAAGATCTCATAGTGTCCCGAAGGGGAGAGATCTGGAGAATTTTCGCGGAAATGTATGCCTCCTGAAATTCCTTGAAGCCTCCCAAGCTATTAATTACATTCACTCCAAGATTGCATTTTCAAATACAACTAGTTCTTGGGTACTTTGGATGTTTATCACCACGTTTGAGATACTCAAACTCTGGTAGCCCCATCCAAAGGGGTGGGGCAAAAAGGCTCTAGGGAGCAGAGCAGTTTTGTGCCAGTGCATTCGCCCCCCCACAGGGCACTCACCCCAGTGAAGGGGGCAGACACACTAGCAACCACCTGTCCCACTGCCCCAGGTGGAAGTTCAGGCTGCAGCGGGGCTGTGCTTGTGTCGCACTCAGATGCCAGTGGGAAGGGGGGGCAGGGAGCTGACATTAGTTGGCTCCCTCCTGGGATTGAGGACCGGGAGTGCGACCCCCCCCCCCCGGCCCTCAAACTTATACCATCCTTTGGGTGGCATATGTCCTGCTAGCTCTATTGGGCTTTCCATGTTGTTTTTGGCCCATGTGGAATCCACTTGAGTGGGACAAACCTCTTCCTTCTGTCTTTTAACAAGTAAACATCATGGTATAAAGCCTAAAATCTGCGGGGGGTGGGGGGGAGGCTATAATAGTTGTAGTTTATAAAAAAGGAAATATTTTTGACCCACAAAATCACCATCCAATCAATCTTTTCTTGTATATGACAAAGTAGTGTTTGTATATGATAAAGTAGTGTTTTGGCTCCAGTCAACTGGTTTGGGTATGGCTGGGTGTAGATTTGACCTAAAATACGCAAGTACTTTCCCTGACCTGTTAAAAGGTATGCAGGGTAGGTCCTGGCTAATACTTGTATGGGAAACTGCCAAGGAATACCATGGTCACTATGCAGAGGAAGGCCATGGCAAACCACCCCTCTTAGCAGTGGCGGAGCACCAAGGGGACGGGGGGGTGCGTTGTGCACTGGGCGCATGCCTGGGGGGTGGAAAATCACCCCAGCCCCTCCCCTTTCCCCCTTTTCCCCATTCCCCCCTGCAGCGCCCCCCGCAGCACGCACGCACGCACGCACGCGCACACACACACACACACACACACACACACCACCCCCTTCCCACACTTACCTATGTTCCTTTTCTTTTTTTAGTACTTTTTGAGGCTGAAAAAAGCAGCCTATTTACAGTTCAGGCTAAAAACTGCCTGAGGAACTACAGTTCCAGGAGACCTTGGGGCTCACAAGGTCTCCTGGGAAGTATAGATCCTCAGGCAGTTTTTTCCCTGAACTGTGAAGAGGCTGTTTTTTTCAGCCTCAAAAAGTACTAGAAATAGTGTGGGAAGGGAGGTGGTGTGTGTGCGTCCTGCGGGGGGCGGGCGCCGAGGGGGGCCATGGGGGGCAGAAAAAACACACTGCGTACCGGGTGCAGTTTGGCCCAGCTACGCCTCTGCCTCTTAGTCTCATACTTTGAAAATTCTGTGGGGTTGCTGTAAGTCAGCTGCAATGCGACACACATGTAAGTGCTTGGCAAATTCATTACCTTAACCAATATTTCCTTTCACAGATTCCTTGGAAGAGAAGGACAATGAAATTTCTGTATCACCATGGAAACAAAAGCTCCGGGCACGGACTTGGCAAAACACATGCTCCAACCAACAGATACCGTCATGCCTTGATTTGCTTTGGGAGCCTTTAACCGAGGCAGTAATTTCTAACATACTGTCAAGCATTTCCAATGTCAAGTCAAGACAGAGCATACAAGAGAGAAAGGACAGTTGTGAAAGCAACATCTCCGTGTTTTATTCAGTGGACTCTTACTGTCCTGAACACGGGTTGATGAGGTCAAGGGGTCCTCCATTGAACATTGAAGAGTTGGCATCCCAAATATCCAAACTTATCATAGGTGCCCTGTATGAGAGAAATATGTTACAAGAGCCTCCCAAATGGAAGGGCTCATCAGTGAGGAAATCAAAGTACATTTATGTCCCGCCTCCCTCTTTGGCTGATTTTGATGATGTCTATCACCCTCTTGTGAAGGAGGTGGCCAACCTTCTGTTATTAGAAATTGAAACGAGAAGTAAATATGGGTCAGGAAGAAACACGGGCAATTTATTGGCTCACCACCACTCCGCAACTCCTTGCTCCAACAGAAATTCCCATAATGATGGCAAAGGCCCGTGGGATCTCAGAGGAACCATGAGTCTCTCTACGGTGGATCGAGTCTCCCGCAAAAACCAGCGGCTCAGTTACATCGCTTCCAATTTAGACCATTTCATCCATAATTTGAAAACTGAGGAGTCAAAAGATATAGTCAACAAAGTTTTGCACATCATTTTTGATTCACTGCAGCCCGCTCCATCACCGAGAAGCTTTGCCAGGCCTTATCAAGATGCAGAACTTCCAGTCAAACGACATCTCTCATGCTCTTCAGTGTGTCCTTATGCTTGTAGGCTAACAAATAGCATGACCAGCAACCACCTGGGACTCTCTCCAAAATCTGTTCTCCTCCTAGATGCTGTCAGTGAAAAGCTTATTCAAGCTCTTCTGGAGAAATGCCTCACAACTGACAAGTTTACCAGCACTTATAATTTTGATGACTTCCCAGAAGATGAGCAGATCTATGATGACAGAAAACATGAAAGTGACAATGCAGTTGCCTCATATTCTACAGGAGAGATGAAAGCCCATCAACTGGACTCGGACTCCTCCATTTTCACGTATGAGATTAAGTATTCAGAGGAACCATGGACAGAGGTTCAGTCAGGGACATCTTCCTACGAATCAGCCCTGGACAGCTTGGCTCACACCTTGGTAAAGCCTGTACTGACAGAGCTTTCCTTCAATATCAAGCAGCCCAGGAGGATGAATGCCTGCTGCAGAAAGTCAGTTGGATTCAGTCAACCAGTCTGTAGAAAACCACACATACAGCATCCAAGGTATGGTAGAAGTGAAGCCCATTCCCCAGTACCAAGAGGTAGAAAACAAGAATCCAGAATGCCCATTCCCGAGAGGCGTCATGCACGAAAAAATATGCGAGACAAAAACAAAGTTCTTGCAGAGTCTTCACTGCAACGTCGAACATTTGCAGAGTCTTCGCTGCAACATACAACATTTGGCTCCAGGTCAGGAACACCCACTGGCAAGCTGTGTGTAAGGAAGCCGTTCTCTGCTTCCTGCGTCAAGAAATCTTACAGAAGAGAAGTGACCCGTGTGAAGGGTCGCCCTGATCACGGCAAATTCCAGTCAGAATTTTCAACGATCTATTCAGCGACATTTCTGGAGGACATCATTTCTCAGCTCTTGGTCAGGATGTACACCTCCCTCCTCACCAAATATGACAGCGCCTCCTGTATTGACATGCAGGAAATGAATACATTATTTGTGACTGCACTAGCCGATGAATTCACAAAGGCTGGCATTGGGCTCCTGCAGAAGGCTGAGGAGAAGACATACTTCCCGCTGGTGGACAGACGGACCATCAACAAAATAGTCGAATGCATTTTAAGAGAGCTTGGATTCCAGTTGGCTTCAGAAAGAAACAAAGCAAGTGACGTCAATAACATGGCTAAGCAAACAGCTGACATTATCTTGGTGGAAATCCTGGATTATCAGCTACCACCGTTCGTGTGTAGGAAGTTGCCAAAGGGCATTTATAGACATGTAAAAGCAGAAAGTATCATCCACAGAATAGAAGAGTGCTTCAGCTTTCCTAGAACCCAAAGACAAAGGCAGTCTCCTCCAGCATACATTACCATATTTTCCCAGAAGTACTTAGAAAGGGTAATAAACCAAATAATTGTTCAGTTCTGCCACCCCTGTAATGGCCTCGCCCAGAAGCAAGACAACCGGGAGATGTCACAAGTTGATTTCGACGACCTCTCTTCCTATATGATTGACCAAGTGCTGAGATCCATTGCGAAGCACAAAATCTGGGTGGCCAAGAAAGATGATCGATGCCATTTACATTCAGAGAAAGAGATTCAGAGCATGGTTGAATCAGTTTACACAAAGATGTTGAAGAAGTCTGGCTCCCAGTCTTTGATACAGAAAGATGTGAAATGCCGAAGCACCGGTCTGGTTGACAGCATCACCAGCTTCATCATTCAGGAAATCACCCATCATCATCTCCAGACCTTTTTTTCTACAGGCAAGGACCGTTCTACTAGTCACAATATGGAAACTCTGTCTAAGAACATTGTCAAGACCGTTCTGGATAATGTCTGTAAACCTCTTCCCTCACCAGCAGGAGTTTTCCCAACCAAACAGTTAGAAGAAATCGTTATTAGAGTTTTATCCAAGATCTTCCGTGGCTCTCCGGACAAAAGGGAATTGGTTAAAGGGTGGAATGAGGCTGACCTCTGTGAGATTGCTAGAAGGCTGGCCAACTCCATCAACCAGCAGTATGGCAGAGCTACTGTCATGGGGACCAAGAAAGGAGAGGATCAGAGTTTGGAAGCCCCTTTGATGGATGTCATGGATGATATGGTTGACTCCGTTTGCCACAACATATCAAGAGGACAAGAATTAGTTCCATGTGGTGTTCTTGGCCCCACAAGAGATGACGCTACCTTCGATACCATCAAGAGTTGTATAGAGAAAGGCATCTCCGATTATCTTCTCCATCCACTCTTTTCAGGAGATTTCCTCCCGGATTCATTTTCACCTCCCGTTTTTAAGGATAACGCAAAGATCACCAGAGAAGAGTTTGGAGAAACTCAAGAGGAACGTGAAATTCGATCTCCTTTTAACACCTTCTTGTCCTCAGGATTCTTAAAAGATATAATTACTGGTCTGTTGTCAAAAGTCTTCCCTTCCAGATCTTCCAGGGAGTCCACACCTCTTCAGGATGAAAGGCACCCTTCAGATCCAGTCATGAGAAACCTCTCCGCCCAGTTGCTCGATGATGTTCGGATTAAACTTTTGAAACACATGATCAGAGTCACTCAGGACACTCACCCAGAGCAGGGTGAATTTTCGGAGGAAGATGTTCAGAACATGACAGATTCTATGTGCAGCAAGATTTTGCAGAGCGCAGGCTCCCTAGAAGCAGTGCAGAGAGAGGTGAAAAACAAGAGCAGTTCTCTCATTGAACGAATAGCTGGCTTTCTCGTTGGCGACATCCTGAAACAACACGTGCAGCCTTTTATATCTGGACAAGCATCTCCTGCTTGGGACACGGCCCCCACAGGGGATCTTACGAGTAGATTTGACATTTACAGAGCCACGATTAAACCCTTGGACCTAAAGCCAGCAACCAAAGACATGAGAGACGACTCTTCCCCTAGCCTCTTCAGAGAAATCATTTCTGGGTTATTTTCAAAGATTGCTGATACTTTATCAGACATGCCTCTCGGTGACACGGAAGAGGAACTGAGTGACACCGCCGTGAGGTTAGCAAAGTCAATTACCCCCAAACTTACCAAAAGTTGGCTAAACATCCAGGAAGGTCCTGATGAGAAACTGGGCTCCCCTCCAGAGATCAGAACATTGGTGGATTTTATGCCAACTTACAAGGATATGTCAGGTGATGCAGACAGTGGACATACTTTACCTAACTATTCGACCACTATGTCTTACAAAGAAGATGCAGAGCATCAGCTGAGTTCAGGACGTCCGTCAAATTTGGCAGACGTTAGATGTTTCATTCAGAAGAATATATTTGTCGGCGAGGTTAATTCTAAGACGAAGAATCCTGCGGTGTACACGACTGTGCTTTCCTATCAGATTTTAGAGGCCATCATTGATAAGCTTTTGCGTCAAATGTTCCCGTCCTCCTCTGGCACTCCTGCGTGCGCGGCTCAGGAAGAAGAATCATTCGGGCCTGATTTCTATAACAGAATTGCCCAACTCAAGAAAGACATCATGGCCACCGTTTTAATGCAGGCCATCTGGATCAGCACTTATGGAAATGAAAGAGAGCGGAGAGTTTCCGAAGAAGCCATGAGAAACATGGTGGAATCTGTGTATCGCGACCTTCTGCACGAAGTTCTTTTTCAGCAACCTTTGCCGCAGGACAGAGAAAGCTTAAGTAACTTCTACGTCACCAAAATAGCTTGTTTCATCATGAACGAAATATTCAAATATCACCTGCAGTCAGTAGCTGCTGAAGAGGCGTCATCTTGCATGGGCTACCATCTGACTATCTTCCCTTACAGCCTTTTGGAAGTCATGCTCAGCTTGCTCTTGGAGAAAATTTTCTCCTCTCCCGAGACTGCTGGAAAACAGATTGACTTCTCGGGTTCTAATTTCACGGAAATGGCTGCAAACTTGAAGAGCTGCGTCATCTCAGAGATTTCTGCCCATGAAATCAGGCTGGCAAACATCCCGGAGAGAATTCCAGACATGGATCAAGAAACTGAAGAAGACATTTCTAATTCAATTTACAGCCAGCTGCTACACAATTCAGAATCCCGGCGTGAGCTCCAGAATTCTCTGTTGAGCCAAGGGAATGCTGTCATCCTCAGGGCTGCCAGTGTGCTCATCAGAGAAATTCTAAATTACCATCTCTGCCCATTTTTAAGTGGCAGCGATTCTTCTAAAAACAATTGTACCAAATGGCAGGGGAAGGTGGAACCGAGTCCCCGTGACATCTATTCTGCTACGTTTTTAGAAGATGTCATTGTTGCTTTCTTTTGCCGGTTCCTGTCTTCCCCAAACATTCAGGCCTACTCCAAAGACCACAATTTATCCGATGAGAAAATGAGAGATCGAGTCATAGAACAAGTCAGTGCTTTAGTGCTTACCATTCAGCTCTCTAACATCAAGGTGATTTATTGTGCAGGGGAAAGCTCATACTTTCCACAAATAAATGCTGAGAAAGTGATTCAAATCAGCAACGCCATTTATCAGAAGTTAATGGAAGAGTCTGGATCGGAGCTGGAGCTTTTTAATGCTTTCCTAAGGAAGAGTCGTGGTTTAGCAAAACAACTAATCCCTTTAATGATAAAAGAAGTCTCTGGGTACCGTTTCCAGCCTTTGCTTTCCGGAGATACATCTCCTTATTTGTTTTCATTCTTGCAAGCTGATTCTATCATCGACAGAGTCGAAACCATCCTTCCAGATTCCAGCTCCTCCAGTACTAGCTTTGGAGATAGGTTTTTGAAGATCATACACAGAGTTTTTCCATTATGGGCTCCCAGTGGCCCAGAAGAACGTGACCCAACTGTGAGCAGACCTTCGACGACAACTTTCTTTACAAAAAACATGAAGGAAGACACAATCACAAAGCCTCTGCAGGCTGAGGATCGTGTTCATTCATCAGCCTTCCTGAAGGACATCTTCCGTGGACTAATAAGCAAGTTGCTGTCTACATCTACATCAAATGCATATATGCCAGAGAGGCAGGGGACTGACACAGAAACCCTGCTTAGAAGTTTAGTAGAGTCCATATTTAAGGAGTTTGCAAAATCACCAGCTCAGGTTTTGCAGGTGCCTGAAACAAGCCACGCTTCCTCAGCCGTGAGTGAAACAGACACTGGTAAAAGTATTCATTCGCGGGATAGGTTTCAGGCTTGGCGGTACGATGATAAGGCAGAAGACGTGGATTTAGAAGATGGACCAGCTCTTGGGGAGACGGTCGACAGTCTCTTTGCAGGCATTCTAAGACGTTCACGCTCAGAGGCGTCACTGGGTGATGATTTAGCGAGCCAGAATGAAGAGGCTGTTGACAGACTCGTCTGCTACCTGGTGAGGGCAGTCTACCGGGGTGACCTTGAGCCGGGATCCGAACCTGAAGAGGAGCTACCCCCCTCCACCACTGCTATCAAGGTGGAATCTGACAAGATTATCCAGAGATTCCTGAGTGACGTGGACGTGAAGAAACGCAAGAGTGAGTCCTCAGACACCCAAGTCCCTGTGGTATCAGTGCTCTTTTTGGAAGAGATCCTATGCCGGTTCATGACAAAAATCTTACTGGCCCAGCATAAGGTATCGCCTGAGCCAAAAACATTAACTAAACAAGAAGTGAACGATTTTCTCGACCAGCTGAAGACAGCTGTGGAGATGCACATGTCCAAGAATAAGATCAACCTGGTGTCTGAGGAGCAGCCAACTTTGCACCCAGAGCATGAAGAGACAGTCAACCAAGTGGTGCATTCAGTCTTCAGCAACGTCCTGGAGAAATCTGGGTCCCACGAAGAGCTGTACAATGACATGAGGAACACTAAAGTCATCTTTCCAGAACAAGTTGCCAGCATCATTGTCAATAAGATCTCCAGCTTCAGCAGCAGCAACACTTTTCAGGAAAACACTGAAAACGAGACACAGAGTGCGCTGGAACTGGACCGGATGGTAAGCAAGGTCTTTGCTGAAATGAGCCATCAGATGGAACCTGAAGAAGGGCCGTCGGCGGAGACGCCGATACCTCCATCATATATGACACAGGAAGAGTCTTTGGAAGAAACACTGATCCAATCAGAGGAAGTACCTGTCAAAATAGTCCCCTGCCTCGGTGATAAGTTCTTCCATGTCGACCCAAAACTCATCTCTGATCATTTGGCGGTGCTGTCCATAAAAACAGAACCATTGGAAAAGCTGAACAAGTCGTGCATCTCAAGAACCGGCTTCAGCCTTACCGAATTAAGAAAAGCGTCCATGTCTAGCAAAAGTGTCTACAGGAACCTGGAACAACCAAATGAGAATAAAAAGAAGGAAAGAAAATCCTCCTTGGATTTCGGTGGGCACCTGGATGTGAGGCCAAGGGAGGTAAGAGCAACCATATTGGCATAAGTCATCAAGTCTCCTTAACAGAATAAACTACCTGTGCAATGTTCACCCAAAACCTCTTTGTATGTGGAGCCTGTAAGATGCACTGGCTTTGCATGTCAGAGTCCCCCGATTCAGTCCTGGGTATCGCTGTGGGGAAGGGTTCAGTGGCAAAAAGCAGGAAGTTGCAAATGCAGACCCTTAACCATTTTAGGATTAAGGAAAGTAGAAAGCTCAAGCAATGGATTTCATGTGTCAAAATGGGTTACATAGCAAAGGACTTACCTGGATTGTGTCCTGCATAATTCCCCTTGAGGTGATGGAACTACACAGCAATAGTTTGTTTATCCGAAGAACTGCTCAGTTTCCCAATGTTAATGGAGCAAGGGAGAGAAGAGGCATTTGGGTTTTGGTTAGTGGGAGGTTTAGGTTTCTGGGAACCTGCATGTTGAAAAATGTGTACATATTGCAAAGAAATTCAGTCTGAAGCAACACCAAAAAGGCATTTAAGAGGGGACTCATGGGTTAGATTAGCACAAGAGAGGAGTGCAATTGAATTGTGGATGTTCAGATCCAAACAGTAGAAGTAGGGAATTTGAAAGTATCTAATATAGCCACTCTTTCCCTTCCATTGCAGATTGCCTGCAGAAACTCCTTCCAGAGCCTGATGCAGCCAGACATTAGCAGAGTGGAGCTCCTGAAGGATGTGACAAGCAAAGAAGACCTCATGGTCCGCCTTGTTGCGCATGACATTGATGAGGACCCATTTGACTTATATGGCTTGACGGTCAAAGACCCTGAGAGTGAGGAGGAGGAAGAGAAAGTGCTTCAAGAGGAAACCGCCTTATTCTTTGAGGTCCCCACTGTCCCTCCAACACAAGATGAAAGTGCAGCTCCTACGGTGTGTGGATATGTTGTGGGAGGTTCCTTCTAAGTCCAGGGAATGGAGGGATCTCATTCAAGATAGCAAAATGAGGGCCATGAGAATCCCAAGAAGACGTGTGGTTAGGTGTGAAGGGATAGAGGCGGCTGGAAAGATCGGGATGGGGTGCAGTGGCACAGAGCTGAATGCTGGGCCTTGCTGGGCTGAGTCCTGCATTCAGTTCTCTGCTGCCTCTGAGTCCATGTGGATTGTGGTGGTCGTAGTCCAAAAGTAAGTGACGGGTAGAGGAGAGGAAAATGAAAAGTTCCCCCATCTTTTTTGTAAATGGCGGCAAGTCCAAAGCAGCCTGGAGAATGCTGGGAAAATCCAGCATTTTTTGAGATCTGCTTTTCGGCTCCCTTACATTGCTGCCATTTTTTTCAGGAGACCCCCCCCCCCCCCCAATACCAATAAGGTATCTTGGTGGGGCGGGGAACATTTAGTTCAGCTGTTCAGTTCAGCCAAATGCACAAGCCCTACTATTATCCCCACATTCCCAAATGCTAATCCTTATGAATATCCACATGTGTGGGCAAATGGATCTTCTATTTGGTTGGGTCAGCCGCTGCCCTGAAAATAAAAGGAGAAAAACTTTATCCACTAAACACAGGCAATAAGGCTTGGAGGGATTTCAGTTTTGTATGTTTACAGAGGGGTTGGCAACGTTTAGCACCCAAAGAGCCATTTGGCCCCGCCTCCTCAAGCCCCACCCCCGCCCCGGCCTCCCCGAGCCCTGCCTTCAGTCAAGCAGGCAGGATAGTCAGCGGCGGCGACGCCAACCACGGCAAGTAGCATTTGGGATGCGGCGAGCGTGCCTCCTTCCCTGCCCCCTCATTCCTTCCTCCTTCCTTCCTAGGAGCAGCAGTGGCGTAGGAGGTTAAGAGCTCGTGTATCTAATCTGGAGGAACCGGGTTTGATTCCCAGCTCTGCCGCCGGAGCTGTGGAGGCTTCTCTGGGGAATTCAGATTAGCCCGTACACTCCCACACATGCCAG
The DNA here is from genome assembly GCF_021028975.2 of Sphaerodactylus townsendi. Classification (NCBI taxonomy): domain Eukaryota; kingdom Metazoa; phylum Chordata; class Lepidosauria; order Squamata; family Sphaerodactylidae; genus Sphaerodactylus; species Sphaerodactylus townsendi. The sequence goes on from NC_059437.1 coordinate 42,907,291, forward strand.
CTGGGTGACCTTGGGCTAGTCACAGCTTCTCGGAGCTCTCTCAGCCCCACCTACCTCACAGGGTGTTTGTTGTGAGGGGGGAAGGGCAAGGAGATTGTAAGCCCCTTTGAGTCTCCTGCAGGAGAGAAAGGGGGATATAAATCCAAACTCTTCTCTTCCTCTCCTTCCCTCCGGCGTCCATTCCTCTCCTTCCCAGGTGCCAGACGAAAGGGAAAGGACGCCGGAGGTAGGGAGGGAGAAAGGAAGGAAGGGGCGGGGAAGGAGGCGCGCTTGCCGCGTCCCAAGTGCAACTTGCCGTTGTTGGTGTCACCAATGCGGAGCCGCAGTACAAGGACGAAAGAGCTGCATGCGGCTCTGGAGCCGCTGGTTGCTGACCCCTGGTCTACAGAGTAGTCTTTCCCTCCCTGTGTAGGGAGTGTATCTCTAGGGAGATTCATTATCTTAGCATACTAGCATCCCATTTGTAGACAGAGAGATATGGTTGTTAACTTTGGCCTAAGAAATTCTTGGAGAATTGACAGCAAGGCCTGTGGAGAAGGAAATTTGGGGAGGGATTTTACTTGGAATTTATGGTATACTTCAGTCTGCCCTCTGAAGCTTCCATTTTATCCAAGCGAACTGATCTCTGTAGGCTGGAGAGCAGTTAAAACAGAGGTGTCCAACTCTGGCGCTTCAGATGTTCATGGACTACAATTCCCATTAGCCCCTGCTCTAAGGGTGAATCTCCGATGACCAAGCCACTGTTTGGCTCTCTAGTATGGCTATTTTCAACACAACGTGCTATGCCATGTCATGGCCATGCCAGCAGGGGCTTTTGGGAATTGTAGTCCATGAACATCTGAAGCGCCAGGGTTGGATACCCCTGAGTTAAAACCTAGGAGTTCTCCAGGCCTCCCGACAACCCTGGTGGAGAGTCCTGAGTTAGCCATGGGATGATCAGCTCCAGGTTCAGCCCCAGGCTGAAGAATTTGGCTACCACTGCTCGGAGTCCCTGCTCTGCTCCTGATAGCCCTCTTGCCTGGCTCACAGGGTAGTGTTGTTTTTGTACCAGAAAACACAATCCACTTCTTTAAAAGGAAATAATCAGTATGTGTCCTATGCAATCAGGCTATGCCTGTGGTTTCAGGCAAATTTCTTTCATAGTAAAGATCCTCACTGAAGATTTTACTTTTTTTCTTGACACTTGGAGAACTATGTAGCTGGCTAGTGGACTCATTCGTGGATTCCTTCGTGGCTGTTCTGAGGTCCTTCTCTTCTTTCTCCTGTGCAGAGCCCTATGAAAGAATCTCTGCTGCCCAAGACCTTCAGCACCATCAGCCGGAAGAAGAGCTACCTACTGAGCAAATGCTGCCCAGCCCTGACCCTGTCCGGTTCCACCACTGAGGCAGCGATTAAAAAAAAGATCGATTTCATGCCCATGAATCTTCCACAGATTGAGATCACTGAGCATCGCATGTCTATCAGGCCTGAACCATCAGACTCAGACACGGTAAGCCAAAGGAAGCCCAGCTAACTGAGGACCGAATTCTGTCCTCAGAAGATGCTAGGGCTTTCTGATGGTCCTTGATATACAGAATTGTCTGACCTTTAGTGAGGTTAAATACATATTAAACATTTACTCAGGGTTGCTTTGAAGAAAGTCGACTGCAACAGAGGCCCTTTCCCCACTGACCTTTGACCACCCTTTGCTGCGTGCTGCTCTCAGCGCACGGCATCTCTGGCATGCACCCGGGCGTCCCCACGACCCTGCGCTCTGCGCTCTGCGCAGGGTCATCAAAAGGCGCCGTTTTGAGGAGCGTCAGGGATGCCGCGTGCTGAGGGGGCGCGAGAGCGGCAGCATCGGGGCGGCTGCGCTGTCGCTGCCCCTGTAGTGGGGAGTGCCCCGGGACCCCGTGCTACTTGAGGAGAGTAGCGCAGGGCTTAAGGTAAGTGGGGAAAGGGCCAGAGTTATCACGAAAGGAAGTTGAATGTGGGGTGAGGGTGGGGAAGGGGGACTTGGTTCCAATGTATATCCTGAATAATTTGCTTTTGAACAATGACCCAAGCACCAACTGCTGAGATGTTGTGGATAAGATGGGCCCTTCCTTTCACAGGTTTGGACAGACGTTGCTGCAAGGACCCCTGCCCCAGAAGTTGCTGCAAATACCCTTGCCCCAGAAGTCAGCAACAGTGTAACTGACACACCCCTGAACACTGAAGGGCCACTTCCATTGGACACAGACGAGTAAGAGCCAAACTGCATCATTTATTCTGGGGAGAGTCCTCTAGAACCAGCCTCCTTTAAGGGATCATAGCTCTTGCTCAAAACCACAGCCCTTTCTGGGTCATGATCCTCGTGTGTGCTCCTCTACTGATCATTATAGGGTGAGGGGAACATGGTGGAACCGTCGAGGGGAGCAGTGGCGTAGCGCCCACAGGGTGGGGACGTGACGCCCTGGGTGTGCCTCAGTGTGGGGGCATGGCTGGGGCGTTCTGGGGCGTGGCAAGGGCATTCTGGGATGTTCTGGAGCAGGGTGGGGGGCAGAGGTGCAGGGCGCACGTGTTCCCCAGGCACAGTTCCCCTCGCTCCGCCACTGGAGGGGAGCATACAGCAGACCCACACACCCCAGGGTTAAGACAGACACAGGATGTTAAAAGTTGCCAGAGAAGACTGGCCCTGTGGCATGGCATAGTACGTTGTGCCGAAAATAGCCATACTGGAGAGCCAAACCGTGGCTCGGTCGTCTGGAGATTCTCTCTTAGAGCGAGAGGTTTGCTGTGTCTGGTCTGGCTTACCTACTGCAGTTTTTAAAAAAAGATGAAAGGGGCAGAGAGAAGGGTTAGCGGTAGCTGCTGTTAAGTGGAGTGCAGGAACGTTCCCCTCTTTTAATCCGTGTTTCTCTTTCCCTTTCCTAGGGAGCCTGAAGAGGAGACATTGGGGAAAGGTTTGGTGCCTTCTCAGTACTTTTGCATTGCTTGTGGGGCGGGTGTGTGTGTGTGTTTGTATTGCGTTCAAGAGAAGCATCCCTCTCTACAGCCCAGGAACTGTGGGTAGGGGTACACAAGGAGCTCCTGTGCAGATGAAAACTCCCTGGTCTTTTCAGTACAGGGAGTTGGTGCATGCACACAAAGGAGCAAAGAGCTGCTTCCCTACTCTGCCCCCATCACCCTACCGTTGAAAAGAGTGGGGCATCTGGTACTTGTTGGGATGCTGTAGCTTTGGCTGACAGTGTAGCCTTTTCTCTCCTGTTTTCCTTTCAGCCGTGGTGGGCATGCATCTCTCCCGTGACACAGAAGAAACTTCAGGGGCGTTTGAGGTAAACAGAGATTGACGTACCTAGTAATGCTGCAGAAAGTTGGAAGAGGTGGAAGAGTCTCTCATTTGTATGCAAACATCCCAGGTACAGTCCCTGGCATCTCCAGTTAAAACAGGGGTCTGCAACCTGCGGCTCTCCAGATGTTCATGGACTACAAATCCCATCAGCCCCTGCCAGCATGGCAGGTGCTGATGGGAATTGTAGTCCATGAACATCTGGAGAGCTGCAGGTTGCAGACCCCTGAGTTAAAAGGAGCAGACAGTGGGTGATGTGGAAGACCTCTTGGCCTGAGACTCTGGAGAGCCAGTCAGCCTAAGTAGACTGTACTGACCTTAATGGTCTGAGGGTTTGATTCAGTATAAGGCAAAGGCAGCCTTGTGTGTTTATGTGTTTAAAGTGAGTTAATGGAAGGAATCCAGCCACCTCCCCTCTGCTAAAGAAACTGTGCCTTAGATTACCAGCTGCTTTCCCAGCAGAGTTTGTCAGGAGGATGTTCAACTCAGGGGACTTTCCCCCTTTATTAGAAAGCGGCTGTTACAAACAGATAGATTGGACAGTGAATGGAGAAGCAACCAAAATGTTTTGTGGGGTTTGTATATGAACGGCATCCTAAAACCATAATTCAGATTCATTGAAAGACAAGTTTGGGTCTGTATTGATTTTTTGTTCTGCCGCAGATCACCTCTGTCTATCAGGACCACAACATTAATGATTCTTCAGAAGAGGAGGAAGAAGGTATGTGTTATGATCCAGTCCTATCTAAATAGTTGTGGGTTTGATCTCTATTCTTTTAATGTGCACAAGGGGCAGACTATAGCAGGTGAGAAACAGAACATGGGGAAGGTTAGTTACACTGAAGCAACCAACATCCCCTGCTTGTTAGTGTAGCATCTATTTCCACATGAGAACACACCTGTGTACCATGAGAAAGGTTGCAGAGGCGAAATTAATTGAATTGTGAAACCGTTTTGCGAGCCCAAGCAGAGGTGTCCAATGTTGCATCTCTGCATGAGTCACTGCTTCTCCATTCCAGTTAGATGGCTCTGAGGGATGGATAATTTTTCCACATCTCCGCATCTGCTGTGATTATAGCACCCTATTACTCCCATTGCAGAGATGCAGCATTTTGACCCCACCAGGGGCAGAGTGAGGGGGAACTATGCCCAGGGCTCGCACGCACCCTGCACCCCTGCTGCAGCGCCATCCGCCCCTGCCCTGCCCTGGAATGCCCAGGAACGCCCCGGCCACACCCGTGCCACAGCGCACGCCCGGGTGTCGCGCCCCCATTGGCGTAATGCCACTGGACCCAACCTCAGGGAAGTGTGCCTGTTACATGATTTTATGCCTCCTTTGCACAATGTGTTGCCTCCCCCAATTACTGATTGGGGAACCTTTAAAAAAATGGGGAAACAAACTAGATTTCTCAGCCCATGGGAGGAAACAAAACCTCACCCAGAGACAGAACTCTCTGGAATATGTTGCTCAGTTCTCAAGGCTTCTGGTGTAAGGTTTTCCCAGCCACAAATTTACGCCATAATCTAATGCCTTATGGGTCGTAAGATGCCTTCAGTATTGCTTCACTTTGTCTGAACCTCTACACCAGCTGTGGTCCTCTCTGCAGAACACGTTAGCAGTGCCCTGAATTGGCCAGGTTGGTACCTTCTTGGTGAGATCCAAGACTCGTTTGCTTGGACCATCAATTTTATAGAATAGTCTCCGAAGATGTGATGGGCACTGTCGGTGGCAACCTGGCACAGAAACTTCAAGACTTTTTTCCAGATTTTTTGGTGGCCCAGTTTTGTTTTTATTTATTTTTATGTTTTGTTTTTATTTATTTTTATATTTTATTTTTATTGATCTTTGTACTTAATTCCCACCCCTCATTGAAGTCCCTGGGTGGGGTACAATAATAAAACAATTATAAAAGCATCATAAAACTACTTAAAAAACCCTGACCACCTCCCACCCTAACCCTCTTATTTGTGGGCATCAGCCATTTATAATTGAAATTTATATCGGTTGCTGAATCTATGGCCCTTTCCACACGGGCGATTTACAGTGGCCCAAGGAAAGCAAAAACGCCATCCCTGGGCGGCTGTTTGCACAGGAGGCACTGTTGCATTGCAGCAGTGCCGTCCTGGCAGCCTGAAAGTGGCGTGAAGCTGCCGCTTTTACCCTCGCAAAACAAGCGAGGTTTTTGCAAAGGAGCGTCTTCCCAGCGTTGCAGTGCAAACCGCACCGCTGGGAAGACGCTGCTTCCCCCGTCACCTCCACTCACCGTAATGTCTAGCATCGCCCTGGAGGGCTGCAGGGACCTGCCCATGCTGCCCTCCGACCCCTGGAGGTCAGAGGGCAGAGTGGGCAGGTCCCTGCAGCCCTTCAGGGTGACGCTAGACATGACAGTAAGTGGAGGGGGCTGACCGAGAGTTGGCTCCGTGTGGAGCTGCCTCTCCAGCTGGGGGGGAGGGGGAGTGGGGGCCGCTTGCACGCTAGCGTGCGAACGGTCCCAGAGCCTCCATCAGCATAAATTGTGCCAGTGGAGGCTCATTTCCCTCCGTGTGCGGAAAGGGCCTTTGATATTGTATTGTTTTAGATGGTTGTATTCCTATTGTTGAGACTTAAATGCAAAATAAGGCAGGGCTAACTTTTAAAAACTTTTTAAAAAACAAACAAATTAAGCCGCTGCTGTGTGAAAATCCATTACAAGGTCTCTGTTTGGTTCCCCAGTAGTGGATGAAGCAGATGTTGGGACAAACCCCATGACCTCCTCCAGCTCAGAGACGGTGGTCCTCCCTCGACAACAGTCTTCCAGGTTTGAGAAAATCTCCAGCGCTCTCTCCAGAGTGTTCTCACGAACATCAGCGAGCAACCTCAATAACCCTGAACCAGCCAAAGAAAAACCCATTGCAGACAAGACCTGAGATCAGAAAGTCTACTTTATATATCAGATAGAATAAATATTTTCATCAGAAGTAGAAGCTCCTGTCCTTTCTTGTGGCATCAGACTGAACACTGAACTGGTGAGGGGTGGCCGGTTGTGTGAACGGCACTAGCTTTGAGAACAAATACCTCTCAGTGGCTCCACCACCTCCACTGTTCATCTGAATTCACCCCCTTCGAGGACACTTTGTAGATACTGAATTTTCTACATGACCCACCCATTCACACACGAGGAAGGTTTCAATATCTGGATACAACAGTGAACCTATCAGTTGTAACCTGAGGTGGGGCCGGTCACAAGCACAGTGTATCATTTGATATAACTAAACGGTGAAGCTGATTGGAACGTCAAGGACCAATTGCAGTAGCTGATCTAAGGCCCTTTCCCCACTTACCTTTGTCCGAGGGTTGCTGTAAAGAGCTAGTAAGCGCGCACAATTCCTGGCGCGCTACTCTGTTTCCCCGCGAGAGCGCGGGGTCATCAGCAATATTTCAAAAGGCGCCAGGAATTATGCGCGCTGAGGGGGCGTGAGAGAGGCAGCGTCGAGGTGGCTGTGTTCTCGCCGCCCCTGAAGTGGGTAGTGCAGCTGGACCCCGCGCTACTTGAGGAGAGTAGCGCGGGGCTTAAGGTAAGTGGGGAAAGGGCCTAAACCAACTAATCCGAGTACTAAGATTATCACTACTTGTTCCTGCACTTGAAAGGCTAGAAAGTGAGCTAGTCGAAGCAGGCACCAGCCACTACCAAGAATAAAGTCTCTTTCAAAAATCTAGGTGAACCTACGTCCACAGTCTTTGCAGCTAGTATTGTGGGCATAGCCATACAGGATACCTGGGTCTAGACACATGCGGATCTGACTTACCTGTGCTGCCAGTTGACATTTGGAAGGTGGAGGGTGGCAGGATCAGGAAGGTGCATCTGGCTGGCTGCATAGTCCCCTCAGGGGAAAGCCACTGGGGCCAGGTAGGCTTGCGAGTTGCCTGCCACATCAGACAGATAGGGGGCAGTGCATGGGTCTGTGGGGGCCGTAAAAAGTGGGCCACGCTGTCTGCTGTCTCATCCTCCTTTGGATCATCGCCTTGCCCCCCCTTCTTTCCCTGTTCTCACATGGCAATTGTTTATTGCATTTGCCTAGTTTATGTGTGGTGTTCTGTTTACTTTTGTCACAGGTTTGTGGGTTGAGCATTGGGATGGATTCTTTGGAGAGGTGGCTGGGCTTGTGATCCTGCTCCCCATTGTTGGGGCTCCTATAAGGGGCTTTGGGGGCGTGCTGGGTCCCTGAACCGCATGCCCAGGTGGAAGCAGCTGACCGGCCTATACCCCAGGTGCAAGAGGGTTGTTAGAGGCCGACACCCAGTTAGCTCTCTGTTACTTGCCATTCCGTGGGTTTCTGCCAGCAGGCAGGCTGGGGGAAGGTGTTTCACTGGCAGCAGGTGGGTCACCTGATGCCAGAATCTATCCCCATTCTGTGCCTCTGCACCTTTGCCTAGACTTAATAAACAAGCCACGGCCAGCAAATTGTACCAAACAGAATGTGTATTCTTCTGCTCCATTCCTCCCCTCCCCATCCCCTCCTTGAACCATCAATCTTCTCACTTTTGGAGTCATTTCTTTAAAACAGAACCAAGCATGGCTGTTCTGAGGAACAGCTTCCACATGCACAAGATCATCATTACCTTCACAAAGGACGTGCAGAATGCATGATAGGAGAGACACCAGACTCAGCTCACTCATTCCTCATTAAATGTGAACTTGATTCAAAAACAGCTTTCATCGCCTTGATGTGAAGGGGATAAAACGGAGGCTAGTAGGATTGAGTTCTGAACCACAGAGGATCATGCTCTGCAGAGAGAAAATGTGACCATGAGTCTTTCCCACCTGAGAACAGCTTGATCATCGAAGCGAGGCTTAAATAAAATGATGCGAAAAGGTGGAAATATGCAGAGTTGTGTGCCGGAGCCTGCCTCATTTTCACTTTCATGTTCGCGTGATCCAAAGAACTTGGCCTTTTGAAGCAGAAAGTCCTTTTCTAATATCGTTTGGAAGCAGGAGGCAAAGATGGTATAATTGGAGTGCCATATGGCCTCCTTATAGTCATGTACACATTTTCAAAAGGATTTCTGCCATCGTTACAAAGAACAAAGCAATCCATCTGCTAAGTGGGGAATACTTTTAAATATTTTTGTCTCTTTGGATAGGGTGAAAGAAGGGCTCCGCAATGAAAGAAATGCAGTCTGTTGGATGGTTTTGGTCTTCCGGAGCTGAAGGGTGAAGGGTCTCCCAGTTGCTTTTGTAGCCCATGAGCAAGAAGAATTTGAATGGAAGGTGGGTCTCAGTTTTAGGAGCCACTTCAGAAGGAAAGTGCTAATCAGAAGCCTGAGAGCCCTTGATTTTTTTTTCCAGCGTGGCTTGGACTATTTTTCTTCTTCTACTTACTGCTCAGGTATGCGGAGAAGGTTTTGATGGCAAATTTCAAACGTGACCCCAAGCCTCTCATTAATACGCATTTTTGTCTTTCCAAGAGTCTGCTCTGAGCCTACACTGACCCAGCCACCTTCAGAGGCTGTGGCTCTTGGAAAGACTGTGAGGCTCCGCCCATCTGCATAGTGGGAGAGTCACCTTCTAGTTATCTTCTCTATATGTGCGTACACTTTTTCCTGTGAATTAGACTATGCACATTTTTTCCTGCTTCAGTATATCAGAAAGGACACCCAGATTTTTGTGTGTGGGTATGTATTAGCACAGTGATAGCGGGCCTTTTCGAGACCGAGTGCCCAAATGGCAACCCAAAACCCACTTAGTTATCGCCAAGTGCCAACACGGCAATTTAACCCGAGTACTGATGTTTTAGTTTAGAAAAAACGATTGCCTCCAAGGCGCGCATTACTCAGGAGTCAGCTTGGTGGTAGTTGGTGGCTCTGCTTTGAAGCAACCGTGCAACTCTTCCAATGGGTGAATCACGACCCTAAGAGGGTTTACTCAGAAGCAAGCCCCATTGCCAGCAGCTGAGCTTACTCCCAGGATCGCACTTTAGTTCTTTGCATGAAAATCAGTGGGGTTTAACAGCACTTTACAGGGTTACCTACCCTGCTTCCCCAAAACTAGGTCTTAGGTTTAATGCTAATAATTGAGCCCAGTGGCCCAGGCCAGCCTATATATTGGGGGGGCACTCTGTTTGCACGTGCCCACAGAGAGGACTCTGAGTGCCACCTCTGGCACCCATGCCATAGGTTCGTCACCACTGTATTAGCGTATAGGAAAGTTAGGGGGAAAATACATGCATTGTTCTAGTCACTGAGCATGTTGACTGTGTGTATCAAGAAGACAGTGCCTGGAGGGATTTCCTGTTATATGAGGTAAGGGTGGCTGAAATGACTAGAAAGGCTAATTTTCCATTTATGAATGCAGTACACACCAGAAGGGATGCTTGCTCTTCTACCCTTTTGCCTGCAGGGATGGTGTAACTCCATGTTAGAATGTAATTATCAAGGTTAATTCTTTCTCAACTGCACCTGTGCATGTTATGAAACAAAATTATTTAGCTAAATATGATCCCCCCCCCCCCCGGTGTTTCATGCTCATTCAAGCACAGTGTGCTGGCAGGGTGGGGCAGGTGTGCTGCTACGACAACATCAGCACTGAGGAGGCTTCTGAGGCAGGGAGTCACCCCGACACAAGGTCAGTTCATTCACCGTCAGGTCTAGGCACGACACAGCAAGCCAGTGGGAGAGTCCAGAAAACAAAGTCAAAACGGTCCAGAGAGTCAAACAGCACAGAGTAGACAAACCAGGAAGGAGTAGCTGAGAAGCGAGGTTGTGGAAAACTGGTCCAAGGTCAAAGCACAGTCCAAATACACTCAGAACTGTGGCATGCAGGAGTTGCTAAGAAACTCACGCGTTGGGTCCACAGCTGCAGCTCTTACAGCTGCTCATTATATGCTTCTGGGCTGCTTGCTTGGAAGGACTCTAATCCATGCCGGGCTTGCAAGTGAGCCGAGTGACGGCTCTACTTCAAGGCCACCTCCAGTTTCTGCCAGCAATGCTGTGATACATCTGAGGAATCAGAAGAGCTTTCATGTTACCTGCTATTTCTGATAAACCCTGAACTGGGAAGCTGTAATTCTTCCTCTTCTGCTGACACAACTGGCGAGACTCTGCGAGACTGAGGCAAGTCTTCCTCTGATGAACTGTCAGCCACAGCAGGGGCAAACACTGTCATCTCAGTGCCACCTTGTTCCTTTCTAAACCTCATCTCAGTATCCAGCTGGGTGACACATTAGCATTAGTGAGACGTGGGGTCAAATTGTCACACAGCTGTGAAACTCAATATATAGTTTTGGACCAGTCTCTCTCTTTCAGGCTAACCTACCTCTCAGGGTTGTTGTGATCAAATGGAAGTGGGAGGGATTATGTACTTTGCCCTGGGGTGGTGCCATGGTGAGAATCATCCGGTTAGCTACCGGTTCAGTAGAACCGGTGTGAACCAGTTGAATCCCACCTCTGTATAGAGGGCAAGGAGGCACTGCAGCGGAGAATAAGTGGGAGAAAATAGGTGCTTAACCTTTCCATTACCCTAAAATTTTTTCCATCAAATGGTTGGCCAGGGACACACTTCTCGCACTCCATTCAGCTAACTCTGTGACTCAAAATATGAAGAGTTCCATGTGTGAACTGTGAAGTGTGAGGCCCCTTCTGCACATGCAGAATAATGCACTTTCAATCCACTTTCACAATTGTTTGCAAGTGGATTTTGCAATTCCGCACAGCTGCAAAATGCCTTGAAAGTGGACTGAAAGTGCATTATTCTGCATGTGCGGAAGGGGCCTAAGAAGGAGAAACCCCCTCAACTTCTTCCTGGGGATTTTCCCTTGTCTCCTCTGACCCACTTAACCAGCAAATGTGTTCTCCAAGGTCAGACTTCCTTTTGTCCTCTGTGCTTTGCCATTTTTAATGCTACCAATTCCCCCTGCCTCTTTTGTGCTTGATAAAACAAGGAGACTTCCAAGAAGCGTCAAAACTTCATGCAAATCTGTCTTCCAATCACTGGCCTGCCTAGACTGTCACACTAAAGGAATTGCTGGTAAGGCCAATGGGTGTAAAGAAATTTGCATGACAGGCCCCTCTTCGGTTCCTGGGGGGTTTAAGAATGAAGGGGGACAACCCCTGCTGGGAACACTCTTGCCTTGGGAATTCAAACTCATTTTACTTTTCACCATGGCCTGGGCGCTGTGTCTCCTTACAGTTCTCAGTTACTGCTCAGGTAAGACTGTGGAAGACCTAACAACGCAATCCTAAGGACCCTTTCCTGGGAGTAATCCCCACAGAATAGAGCTGGGTGGGATTTGAGAAGACCTGTTAAAGATTCCTTTCCAATTTACACAGGCAATAGCAAAGCTAGTCATAGTGTACATTAAAAGTAAGAACATGAGGAGGACGTGGGTGTGTGTGTAAGAACAGAATATGAATCAACATTTCATGTTTTGATTTTTTCCCTCTCTTTCCTGAAGGTGCCAGTTCACAGGCAACTATGACTCAGACTCCCTCACAGTCTGTTGCTCTGGGACAAATGGTAAAACTCACCTGCACTGCCAGCAGTAAAACACATGCCATCTGCTGGGTTCAACAGAGATCTGGAGAGAAACCCGGCTTCATACAGTGTGCAGGTTACAGCAGGGGAGACGGGGTCCCAGACAGGTTCACTGCCTCTGAATCTGGGAATGTTGGCTCTTTAACCATCACGAACGTCCAGCCTGAAGACGAGGCAGATTATTATTGTACCATGTGGTACAACACTGGTAGGCAGTACCACGGTGATAAAACCTGATGAGGAACTAGGACAAAAACCTTCTCTCTTTCTCCTCAGAGAGGAGAAGCAGACACAGCTACAGAGGTTGAGTTGGTCTGTGGCTGGAAGGGCTTTAATCATCGTGTTTCCTCACAGGGGGAGAAAGCTCTCCTGCTCCCACTTCCTCCTCTCAGGTGCTGGCATCCATGTGCAGATCCAGAGCCAAACCCAGCCACACAGTCCCCACCAGAGGCTGTTATGAGCAGATTGCGAGGGCCCGCTGGAATAAAATATATTATCATCTATCGCAGAGAAGTGTGAGCACAAGAAACGTCACTCAAGTGCTGCTAAGATGTGTTGCATCATGTTCACTTGATTTAGCTTGTGGTTGCTTTTTGCCAGGTCAAAGTCGACCTCTCAGTGAAGTGTGTGATTAAAAAACACACACACATTCTCATAACTTCACACAAAGCAACTTTGCGTTTATCTGAATCGATTTGAGAGGTTTGAATTCAGCTTCCTCCCCGCCCGCCCCACCCCCCAATTATCTTTGGGTTTTCTCTTACTCTACCCTTGCTTCTTTCTAACCGTTCTTACAGCTTTCCTTACTTTGGGTGGGAGGACCTATCTCATGCCTTTCTAAAGAAAAAGCTATAAAAGCTATAAAAGCTCTGAAGATGCCAGCCACAGATGCAGGCAAAACGTCAGGAGAGAATGCTGCTAGAACACGGCCATACAGCCAGGAAACCACACAGCACCCCAGTGATTCCGGCCGTGAAAGCCTTCGACAATATAAAAAGCTATAACCTTGACAGCAAGATGACTCTTGCTGCTAACCTGATGTCCAGCAGGAACCGGAAGGCCCATGCTTTTCTAGTGGCAATCCATACAATTTATACTGGTGCCAGGAATGACCTGGGTAGCCTCCTCACTTTTCTGCCTTTCATGGCAGCCATGAAAAAGGGATCCCAGCTGCATTTACTGCTTCTGGCTCTGGCAACTTGGGCTGTTTAACCATCACTAACGCCCCACCTGAAGAGGAGGCAGGTTATCACTATGCTGTGTAAACAGGATGTATCACCGCGTTAATATCTAACGAGGTAAGACAAAAACATTCACGTCCTCTCTGGGGTAGGGAAACCAGATTCATTACAGAGTTCATCACCCCTCATTACCGGCTATTCCACATGGAAAGCCAGTTCACTGATCAAAGTTCGCTGCAAAGTGAAGAGATACAGCATGATGCTAAAATGTAGCCTGTTTTGAGATGTTGCAGGAAAAATTAAATAGGGCAGAGGTGTCTTTGACAGGCTTCTAAGGCGGGACATCAAGGAGAGCACTTTTTAATGGTTTTTGGTTCTGCCTCAATTGATTATCTATGGTCCCTTCCGCACACGCAAAATAATGCGTTTTCAAACCACTTTCACAACTGTTTGCAAGTGGATTTTGCCATTCCGCACAGCTTCAAAGAGCACTGAAAGCAGTTTGAAAGTGCATTATTCTGCATGTGCGGAATGAGCCCAAGAGTCATTCAGGCAGCCCAGGAACCTTCCTATCAGGAAAAGTTTGATAGAGAAATACAAATCCAGGATTCAAGAAGGTCAAGCTCTAGCCATGATCGAGCAGCAAATTGGGAACAGATTGAACAGGAAGGGGGGAAAAACCCAGGAAACTATTATGAGGAATTCAAATTTCACCTTGCATGACCTTTATGCATATTAAGAAGTTGGTTAAGTTAGCATTTTGCTCCAACTCATGTTTCAACAAATCTTACTTGAAATGCTGCACAGTTCATCTAATGCTGCTCTGTTCACTTTGACCTGTAGGGGTGGATGTTGCTTCATCGTTCCACACTCCTCTTGAAAAGGTACAGGTTAAAGTGCAAGCTCTGGGTCATTACTGACCCACGGGGTGATTTTACATCACAACAGTTACTAGGCAGACTATGCTTACATGGTGGTTTGTCATTGCCTTCCCCAGTGGTCTACACTTCACCCTCAGCAAGCTGGGCTCTCATTTTACCAAGCTTAAATAGCCTTAAATAGTTTTAGAGTCTTGCCAGACTTGCACCTGTGCCATGAGCAGAAGCAGGAAACTGTTCAGTAAAAATGAATATACGTTTTTCTGTTCCTTCCTGCCCATTCAGGCACAGAGATACAGCCATGCATGCCCTCCGCAATTTTGCACCTCACTAAGCTTCATTCAGGTCGAATCCCCACTACCGTCTTAGCCAGGTTTCAGAACACAAACTAACCAGGTTTGAGGTTGTTTGTGTTCTGAAACCTGGCTAAGACGGTAGTGGGGATTCGACCTCAATCTCTGTGTCCTTCATTCCATGTCATTAACGCTGCCCAAGTTTGCAATCCACACTTCCTGTCTAATAAGGTAAAAGTCAACTGTCTCTTTGCTGTCCTGTCCTGGTCATTTGCCCAGTTCAATCCAGCTACTTCAGAATCTAGAAGTGTAGGTTTGTAAATCACCAGGGGAAAACTCTGGTTTTCACTGTGTTTGTTAAATCTCTGATTTAGTTGCAGGACTCTGGGGCTAGGAGACCATTTTGTTTTGGGGTTTTTTGGGGTTTTTTTTAAAAATGGAACTGGAATATTTTTAGATATTTTTGCAGAGCCCATATGTGTGTAAATATGCATGATTGTGTTCATATGGGCATAGGCATCGTGCATAGGGCATAGGGCATATGGGCATAGGCATCGTGTATATGGGCATAGGGCATCGTATAAACATTCTGCTCAATGCATGAAGGTATGTGTTGGAGTGAACGACTCAGTATGCCTGGACCTGGTGGGGGGGGGGGCAGGGGGAACACACCACATCACTCCAAGGGTGTATACATTTTATTACCTTGAATGGGACATTTCTTTGTCTTCACCTGGGAGCTGAGCTCTGACCCCTTTTCTTTCTGTGTGTCCTTTGTTCTGTCCTACGCTCCACATGGAGTAACACATTTCAAAGGCCCCTTCTGCACATGCAGAATAATGCACTTTCAATCCACTTTCAAGGCACTTTGCAGCTGGATTTTACTGTGCGGAATAGGAACATCCACTTGCAAACAATTGTGGATTGAAAGCGAATTGTTCTGCATGTGCAAAAGTGCCCTAAAGGTCTCATTTATAGAAACTATGCCATCATACTTCTATATACATGCCAGATTTAGCTGGCCACTTGTGAAAGGGAAGGTACTAAATTTTAACCTTTAATGGCATATAGGGAAGGTTCTCTTTAGCATAAGTTTCTCTCTCTCTCTCCTTTTGACTGCAACCTGAATGTGAACTGAATCTACTTGAATAAATGTATGTTTTACTTCTGGACTATACTTCTTGGGAGATTTATGTACCACACTCAACACCATGCTTCTATGACTGGGCAAACTCTGTTATATTAGCCAAATATCATAGTAGTATGATCTCACCAGCTCCTAGTTGGCACAGATATGCTGTATGCACTAGACCTGAACTTAAGCAAAGTCCTGAACTTAAGCAAAGTCCTGAACTTAAGCAAAGACCTGAACTTAAGCAAGGTGGAGAATTTGAAACAAATTCTCCACCTTGGAATGAAATGTTTATGAATGCCTCGAATCTATATGAAATCCAGTGATGGGAAAAATCACAAACACTCACACATTTTAAACGCAAAATGCAAGAGTCACATACTTGAAAGTGTTGCGATACTAAAAGTGCAGATGTGCACAGGTACATCATTCTTCCATCATTCCTTGTTCCCAAGCAATGGACTGTCCTTAACTTTCCGAAAGGGAGAGGGTGACTGACTGTACAGATGTCTTTTTAAGAAGAATAAGTGTCCCTCACTCCCCATATTCTCCAGACGATACCAAAATAGAAATTAAATCAGAAGATTTCCACCTGGGCACTTTGGATGTCACTGGGTTCAGATTAGCAACATTGCCGATAAATGGCCAGTCTTCATGTAGGATTTTGATTTGTACTTTTTCAGCAGCTTGTATTTACAGCTGAAAGTCAACTGGAAGAAAGGTCTGCTTTCCTCACTCCGATTTTTGTGAGGAGCAACCGGTCCTCCACGGCCTCAGCATTACAGCCCCTGTGGGTATGAGTGTCTATCGAAGCGAGCTGTTGAGGGGGACAAAGTGGGATTAATGGCACTTCTATCACCATGATCAAAGTGCCATGCGAATCTTTGCTCCTGTTACTGAGGTGACTGGAGTGTTGAACCTCCTCACTGGAAGTGTGCCTTGTCTAGTAAAGCCCATGGGTGTGAAGAAATTTGCATGACCGGATCATTATTCAGTTCTTCAGGGTTTTAAGAAGGCAGGAGAGGTCCTCTCCAGATACACCTTTGCCTCACCGACTCAAACTCAGTCTTGACTCCCACCATGGCCTGGGCCTTCTTTCTCCTCACACTTCTCAGTTACTGGTCAGGTAAGGGTGTAGAACAATAATTTGACGCAGGCTGAGAAGAAAGTGATTAATATTTTGTATGCAAAATAAGAACACAATGTTACTGCGGTGGTTGAAGTGGCACAAGGCGAATTAAAGTCATATTTTTCCTTTCTTTTTTCGTAAAGGGATCATTTCACAGCCAACTTTGACTCAGCCTCCCTCACAGGCTGTTGCTCTTGGAGAAATGGTGAAACTCTCCTGTACTGTCAGCAGTGACAAACATTACACCTGCTGGGTTCAACAGAGGTCTGGAGAGAAATATGTGTCCTTTTTCAGGTTGTTCCTGCTCACTCAGGCACAGAGACTCAGCCCAGCAACAGTCTGACACCTCAGTAAGCCTAGTTCTGTCTCCACATCCCTCAACCAATGTCATTAAAGCTCCCAACATTTGTATTCCCAACTTTCCAACTTTCCAACTAATGAGGCAAATGTCGGTTGTCTCTGGTAGATTTCACACAGCGTATGTAATAATGGGTTGCAGTCGTTATAAAGGAATCCGATTTCTTTTCCCTTTCACGTTTGTGCCCTTTCACAAACCTTTCAGGCAGCAATTGGAGCCCGTGGGAACAATCCGGGTTGCTTTTGTGCCTTCGCATAGAGACTCTTCTCTCTCTCTCTTTTTTAATTTCCTGCAACACATGTGTAGCTGCACAGGCATAGAGAAATGAACCCCTCCAGCCATGCCGGATGTTCCACAATCCAATCGACTACACCTGCATAGCTGCACATGTGCAACACATAAAAGGAAAGAAAAAGGAAAAGGGATCTGTTGCTGCAAATTAATCATATTCACTGCCACGGGGAGAAAAAAAATGCTTGGGGGACTTTTTACCCTGTTGGAAACTCAGAAAATCTGCCCAAAACTGCTGGGTGACCTTTACAAAATAGAAGGTGGGTGGATTCCCTCTGACAGTACATGGCACAGAACTTAGCATGACGCTCAGTGTATGAAGATACAATCCCACCTCTTCCATTTTGACATATTGGAGTGATGTAGATATATTTATAAAAAGGCACTGGTTTGAACACATATTCTCTGTCTTGGAAATAAATGTCTAAGAATGCAGCTAATCTGTATGAAACAGTAATAAGCAAGAAATCTTTAAAAACACACAAACACACACATTCTTTACAGAATGTCCACACATCTGAGTCAAACACTTAAAAATGTCTTTGAGATGCTCACTAAATATGCAGATCAGCATAGATAAACAGAGGGGGCCACCCCTCCTTCACCACCAGCTCCCCTCCCCCCATTCTAAAGTCACTGACACTGCTTAACTTTCTGAAAGGAGGAGAATAAAGTGACTGCAGGGAAGGATTTTTAAGGAGTAGAGAGGGGCCCGTCCCTGCTTATCTGACCCACAAGGTGCCAAAATACGAATTAGATTGGAAGGTGGAAGGGAGGATATCACTTTGTTCAGATTTGTAACATTGCTGATATGTACAGGTTGTGTGCAGGTTACAGCAGGGGAGACGGGGGCCCAGACAGGTTCACTGCCTCTGAATCTGGGAATGTTGGCTCTTTAACCATCACGAACGTCCAGCCTGAAGACGAAGCAGATTATTATTGTACCATGTGGTACAACACTGGTAGCCAGTACCACGGTGATAAAACCTGATGAGGAACTAGGACAAAAACCTTCTCTCTTTCTCCTCAGAGAGGGGAAGCAAACACAGCTACAGAGGTTGAGTTGGTCTGTGGCTGGAAGGGCTTTAATCATCATGTTTCCTCACAGGGGGAGAAAGCTCTCCTGCTCCCACTTCCTCCTCCCAGGTGCTGGCATCCATGTGCAGATCCAAAGTCAAACCCAGCCACACAGTCCCCACCAGAGGCTGTTATGAGCAGATTGCGAGGGCCTGCTGGAATAAATATATTATTATCTATCACAGAGAAGTGTGAGCCCAAGAAACATCACTCTAGTGCTGCTAAGATGTGTTGCATCATGTTCACTTGATTTAGCTTGTGGTTGCTTTTTGCCAGGTCAAAGTCAACCTCTCAGTGAAGTGTGTGATTTAAAAAAACCCACACATTCTCATAACTTCACACAAAGCAACTTTGCATTTATCTGAATCAATCTGAGAGGTTTGAATTCAGCTTCCTCCCCGCCCGCCCCACCCCCCAATTATCTTTGGGTTTTCTCTTACCCTACCCTTGCTTCTTTCTAACCTTTCTTATAGCTTTCCTTACTTTGGGTGGGAGGACCTATCTCTCTCATGCCTTTCTAAAGAAAAAGCTATAACCTTGACAGTGAGATAACTCTTGCTGCTAGTGAACGACTCAGCATGCCTGGAGCAGGGGGAACGCACTACATCACGCCAAGGGTGTATAAGTTTTATTACCTTGAATGGGAAATTTCTTTGTCTTCACCTGGGAGCTGAGCTCTGACCCCTTTTCTTTCTGTGTGACCTTTGTTCTGTCCCATGCTCCACATGGCTCTGCATGGAGTAACATATTTCAAAGGCCCCTTCCGCACATGCAGAATAATGCACTTTCAATCCACTTTCAAGGCACTTTGCAGCTGGATTTTACTGTGCGGAATAGCAAAATCCACTTGCAAACAATTGTGGATTGAAAGTGAATTGTTCTGCATGTGCAAAAGTGCCCTAAAGGTCTCAATTATAGAAACTATGCCATCATACTTCTATATACATGCCAGATTTAGCTGGCCACTTGTGAAAGGCAAGGTACTCAATTTTAACCTTTGGCATATAGGGAAGGTTCTTTTTGGCTTAGGTTTCTCTCTCTCTCCTTTTGACTGCAACCTGAATGTGAACTGAATCTACTTGAATAAATGTATGTTTTACTTCTGGACTATACTTCTTGGGAGATTTATGTACCACACTCAACACCATGCTTC
Source organism: Sphaerodactylus townsendi (assembly GCF_021028975.2). Lineage (NCBI taxonomy): Eukaryota > Metazoa > Chordata > Lepidosauria > Squamata > Sphaerodactylidae > Sphaerodactylus > Sphaerodactylus townsendi. The sequence goes on from NC_059437.1 coordinate 42,926,603, forward strand.
TATGACTGGGCAAACTCTGTTATATTAGCCAAATATCCCAGTAGTATGATCTCACCTGCTCCTAGTTGGCACAGATATGCTGTATGCACTAGACCTGAACTTAAGCAAAGTGATTTGAAACAAATTCTCCACCTTGGAAAGAATCGTTTAAGAATGCCTTGAATCTATATGAAATCCAGTGATGGGAAAAATCAAAGGCCCCTTCCGCACATGCAAAATAATACATTTTCAAACCACTTTCACAACTGTTTGCAAGTGGATTTTGCCATTCCGCACAGCTTCAAAGAGATTTGAAAGCAGTTTGAAAGTGCATTATTCTGCATGTGCAGAATGAGCCAAAAACACTCACACATTTTAAACGGAAAATGCAAGAGTCAAATACTTGAAAGTGTTGCGATACTAAAAGTGCAGATGTGCACAGGTACATCATTCTTCCATCATTCCTTGTTCCCAAGCAATGGACTGTCCTTAACTTTCCGAAAGGGAGAGGGTGACTGACTGTACGGATGTCTTTTTAAGGAGAATAGGTGTCCCTCACTCCCCATCTGCCCCAGACGATATCAAAATAGAAATTAAATCAGAAGATTTCCACCTGGGCACTTTGGATGTCACTGGGTTCAGATTAGCAACATTGCCGATAAATGGCCAGTCTTCATGTAGGATTTTGATTTGTACTTTTTCAGCAGCTTGTATTTACAGCTGAAAGTCAATTGGAAGGAAGGTCTGCTTTCCTCACTCCGATTTTTGTTACGAGCAACCGGTCCTCCACGGCCTCAGCTTCACAGCCCCTGTGGGCATGAGTGTCTATCGAAGCGAGCTGTTGAGGGGGACAAAGTGGGATTAATTAAGTCATGGCACTTCTATCACCATGATCAAAATGCCATGCGCATCTTTGCTCCGGTTACTGAGGTGACTAGAGTGTTGAACCTCGTCACTGGAAGTGTGTCTTGTCTAGTAAAGCCCATGGGTGTGAAGAAATTTGCATGACTGGATCATTCTTCAGTTCTTGGGGTTTTAAGAAAGCAACATAAGTCCTCACCAGATACACCTTTGCCTCACCGACTCAAACTCAGTCTTGACCCCCACCATGACCCGGGCCTTCTTTCTCCTCACACTTCTCAGTTACTGGTCAGGTAAGGGTGTAGAACAATAACTTGACACAGGCTGAGAAGAAAGCGATTAATATTTTGTATGTAAAATTAGAACACCACGCTTCTGAGATGGTTGAAATGACACAAAGTGAATTAAAGTCATTTTTCCTTTCTTTTTTTTGTAAAGGGACCACTTCACAGCCAACTTTGACTCAGCCTCCCTCACAGGCTGTTGCTCTTGGACAAATGGTGAAACTCCCCTGTACTGTCAGCAGTGACAAACATTACACCTGCTGGGTTCAACAGAGGTCTGGAGAGAGACCCCGCTTCATACAGTGTGCAGGTAAGAGCAGGGGAGACGGCGTCCCAGACAGGTTCACCGCCTCTGATTCTGGCAATGTCGGCACTTTAACCATCACGAACACCCAGCCTGAAGACGAGGCAGATTATTACTGTGGCATGTGGTATGGTAGCAGCAACTGGAAGTATCACCGTGGTGCAGTCTGATGGGGAACCGAGACAAAAACCTTCTTTCTGTTCAATTAAAGTGAGAAACCAAGCATCACAACAGAGTTTACTTTGAGCTGTGGCTAGAGTGGCTTTAATCATCAGTTTCCTAATCAGGACAGAAAGCCCACCGGATCCCACCTCCTCTTCTTAAGCTCCGATCCTTCCAATAGCCTTGTCGAGATCCAGACCTGCCCACACAATCCCCATCAGAGGGAACAGAAAAGTAACATCAGAGAAAAGAAGCTCCCATAATGAAAGTGGGGAACGGTGCTCAAGGGACAGCAATTTTTAAAAGCACCAGTATGGCTAATGGTATTAATATACCAATAACCATGATGTTCAATAAGCTCCTGCATGATGCTGAGATGTATTATTATAATTTTTCGCAGATGAGCGTGGGTATGTGAAATCCCACTCTAATGCATTGCTCCAGATTCAGTCGATTTATCTTTCTGGTTGATTTTTTGCTGGGCAAAAGCCACCCTCTCATTGTAGTGCATGATTTTTTAAAATTCCTGTGTCACTTCAACTTGGCATTAATCTGAATCATTCTTAGCATCCCCCAATTTATTTGTTTATTGAGCCATGAAGTCACAGCGGACTTATGGTGAGTACCATGCAGGGTCTTCACAGCAAGAGCCATTCCAAAGCGGCTTGCCATTGCCTGCCTCCCTAGTCCTTGGAGGTCTCCCATCCATATATTAGCCAGGGCCAGGGCTGAGAATATATGACTGGCCTAAGGTCACCCAGCAAGCTTACATGGCATGATTGGGGTTTTGAACCTGGGTCACCCAGGTCCTAGTCCAATACCTTAACCCCTACACCACACTGGCCAATTATCTACCCTACCATAATTTCCAGACTTATTATACCATTCTCATCACCTTAGAATACTCCTCCACTCTTTGGTCTAGTCTGTCACTCCCATAACACCATTTCAGAATTCTAACAACCCCATGAGGTAGCTCAGGTCCATTATATACGGTTTCACATCAGCTATCCAAGGGGCTTCTTAGATGATCAGAGATTTCTGTCTAGCTTTCTCACCTTCAACCTAAATACAAAAGGGCTGAAACAAACAATGGGATGGAAGGATTTTCTAGTGCAATTGAATATTGGTGTAACAAAACAACAAGTGGACAGGCATTTGTTGCCAATAACAGTTGGCCCGTTCACCTCAGCAAAGGTTTGGTACAGTAGAAATCTGGGATTCACGAACGTCAAGCTAGGATGCACGGCCAAGCAGCAATTGGAGAACTGACCGGTGAGGAAGAAAAGACAGGAAAGTATTTGCAAAATAAATACGAGCAATGCAAAATTCACCTTGTGTGACCTTCCTGCTTATCAAGAACTTGCTTAATTCAGCATTCAGCCTAGCCCCCACTGCTGCTTTTGACAAATTGGTTGTCAAATGGGACACATCAAATACCTGCTCTACTCACTTTGGCCTATAGGAGGAGATGTTGCTCCATCTTCCTCTATGTTTGCTGACATTAAATAATTTCAGAGAGCCTCTGCCAAGCTTGCACCTGTCCCATGCAGAGAAGCCGGAAATTGTTTAGTACAAATATGTGCCCTTTTTCGGGTCGTTCTTGCTCACTCAGGCACAGAGACTCAGCCCAGCAACAGTCTGACACCTCAGTAAGCCTAGTTCTGTCTCCACGTCCCTCAACCAATGTCATTAAAGCTCCCAACATTTGTATTCCCAACTTCCCAACTTCCCCTCTAATGAGGCAAATGTCGGTTGTCTCTGGTGGATTCCACACAGCGTATGTAATAATGGGTTGCAGTCGTTATAAAGGAATCCGATTTCTTTTCCCTTTCACCTTTGTGCCCTCTCACCCTTTCAGGCAGCAATTGGAGCCCATGGGAACAATCCGGGTTGCTTTTTTGCCTTCGCATAGAGACTCTTCTTCTCTCTCTTTTTTTTAAATTTCCTGCAACACATGTGTAGCTGCACAGGCATAGAGAAAGGAACCCCTCCAGCCATGCCGGATGTCCCACAATCCAATCGACCACACCTGCATAGCTGTGCATGTGCAACACATAAAAGAAAAGAAAAAGAAAAAGGGATCTGTTGCTGCAAATCAATCATATTCACTGCCACGGGGAGGAAAAAAATTGCTTGTGGGACTTTTTACCCTGTTGGAAACTCAGAAAATCTGCCCACAACCCGCTGGGTGACCTGTACAGAATGGAAGGCGGGTGGATTCCCTCTGATGGTACATGGCGCAGAACTTAGCATGACGCTCAGTGTATAAAGATACAATCCCACCTCTTCCATTTTGAGTGATATAGATATATTGTGTATAAAAAGGCACTGGTTTGAACATATATTCTCTGTCTTGGAAATGAATGTCTAAAAATGCAGCTCATCTGTATGAAACAGTAATAAGCAAGAAATCTTTAAAAACACACAAACACACACATTCTTTACAGAATGTCCACACATCTGAGCCAAACACTTAAAAAATGTTTTTGAGATGCTCTCTAAATATGCAGATCAGCATAGATAAACAGAGGGGTCCACCCCTCCTTCACCACCAGCCACCCTCCCCCCATTCTAAAGTCACTGACGCTGCTTAACTTTCAGAAAGGAGGAGAATAAAGTGACTGCAGGGAAGGATTTTTAAGGAGTAGAGAGGGGCCCGTCCCTGCTTATCTGACCCACAAGGTGCCAAAATACTAATTAGACTGGAAGGTGAAATGGAGAATATCACTTTGTTCAGATTTGTAAAATTGCTGATATGTATAAACAAGCATTGGGTCAGGTAGGATTTTGATTCATAGAAAGACATGTCTTTTTTTTGTAATGCAAGTAGAAGGCAAGAGGCCATTTGTGGTGGGGAATCAGCTGGAGGAAAGGATGCTCAACACATCCGTCTCCCAAATTTTCATCCTCAGCAACCTATCTTCCCCCAATTTGGTTTTTGCAACCCTCCCCCAATGTGTGTGCAGCCCATATAAGTGTAAGCATATATAGAAGCTGGCTGATGAGTGGAATAAAGGATGCTCAACCAAGTCAGTAACATCTAAGCTATCCTCAGATTTTCATGCAAATCTGTTCTCTGGCCATTGGCCTGCCTGGGGTCTCAGATTCTCACTGGAAATGCTCCATTTCTATCAACAGCAATAGGTGTGAAGAAATTTGCATGATCCGGTCATTCTTCAGTTCTTGGGGTTTTAAGAAAGCAGGAGAGGTCCTCACCAGATACACCTTTGCCTCACCGACTCAAATTCAGTCTTGACTCCCACCATGGCCTGGGCCTTCTTTCTCCTCACACTTCTCAGTTACTGGTCAGGTAAGGGTGTAGAACAATAATTTGACGTAGGCTGAGAAGAAAGCAATTAATATTTTTTAATGTGAAATTAGAGCACCACGCTTCTGAGATGGTTGAAATGACACACAGTGAATTAAATTAATAATTTTACTTTCTTTTCTTTTCTTTTGCAAAGGGGTCACTTCTCAGCCAACTTTGACTCAGCCTCCCTCAGAGGCTGTTGCTCTCAGAGAAATGGTGAAACTCTCCTGTACTGTTAGCAGTAACAAAAATACCATCTGCTGGGTTCAACAGAGATCTGGAGAGAGACCCCGCTTCATACAGTGTGCAGGTTACAACAGAGGAGACGGAGTTCCAGACAGGTTCACCGCCTCTGATTCTGGCAACGTGGGCACTTTAACCATCACGAACACCCAGCCTGAAGATGAAGCAGATTATTATTGTTACATGTGGTACAGCTCTGGTAGCCAGTTCCACGGTGACGAAACCTGATGAGGAACTGGGACAAAAACCTTCTGTCTTTCTCCTCAGAAGGGGAAGCAAAACCCAGCTACAGAGGTTGAGTGATCTGAGGCTGCAAGGGATTTAATCCTCTTGTTCCTTCACAGGGAGAGAAAGCTCTCCTGGTTCCACACTTGCAACCGAGGGAAAGGCAAAGAATGAGAACAGAGCAGGGGATGGTTTCCTTGAGCTGAAGTGGATACAGTCCTGTGGTCAGGGAGAGCACAGAATCATCCATTGCAAAGAACCCAAGAGACTCTGAGAATGTGCAGAGTGCTTGCCAACCTAAATCCATGTTTTCCCAACCAAGCCTTCTCAGTGTTAATTTATTTGACGCATTCATTTGAACCCTGCCTTTGTCCCCAATGGGAACCAAAAGCAGCTTTACACTGTTCTCATCTTCTCCATTTTAAGTAACTATCCAAAAATCCTTTCAAAGGCCAGCTGCTCAATACTCATTTCAAAAGGACCCCAATCAGTCCAGAAAACACTGTTCCAGCTGTCTTTAGGTAGTTGAATATTTTGAAAATCCAAGCATGGCATCCCTGGTGTGCGCGCCAGGCGTCCCCGACCCTGTGCTCTCTGTGGGGTCACCAAAGAAACACCGTTTTTTCTCCAGCACCAGGGGATGCCGTGCACAGGCGCTGACAGCAGCTAGCGTCCGAGGCTGACTTGGCTGTCACCGCCCTGTCGTTAGGAAATTACAGGGGGGACCCATGCCTGCACTTGAGGAGAGTAGCACGGGGCTTAAGGTAAGTGGGGAAAGGGCAACTGGTCCAGCTGTCTTTAGGTAGTTGAATATTTTGAAAATCCAAGCAAGTGAGCAAATGCAATATAGAACGAAATCAGAATCAAAGATATTTGCAAATAGGAAGTATATATCTTCCCAACCAACCAACCAACCAACCAACCAACCAACCAACCAACCAACCAACCAACCAACCAACCAACCAACCAACCAAACCAACCAACCCACCCAAAAGCAACCAAACCCAACCAAACCCAACCTCACCCACCCCACTTCAACCCACCCACCCACCCACCCACCCACCCCACCTACCTACCTACCTACCTACCTACCCACACACCCACCCACCCACCCACCCACCCACCCTCCCTCCCTCCCTCCCTCCCTCCCTCCTTCCTTCCTTCCTTCCTTCCTTCCTTCCTTCCTTCCTTCCTTCCTTCCTTCCTTCCTTCCTTCCTTCCTTCCTTCCTTCCTTCCTTCCTTCCTTCCTTCCTTCCTTCCTTCCTTCCTTCCTTCTTCCTTCCTTCCTTCCTTCCTTTTTTTACATAATCCGTTTCATGCAAATTCATTCTATGGGCAAGAGCCTGATTCAAACATCACATCTCCTCATTGGAGTTTTGCGGTTTCGAGTCAAGCCAATGGGTGCCCATGAAATTTGCATGATCGAAAATTTGTCACTTCCTGATGAATTAAAGAATGAAAGAGGGAAATCGGGGCTTGGTATCTTCACCTCTGGGACTCCAACTTCTTTTCGCTGCATCATGGCCTGGGAGCTCTTGTTCCTGGCATTCCTTGCTTACTGCTCGTGTAAGTTTAGAAAAGAGTAATTGTAGGGCCAAGAGCAAAGCTATTTGTGTTGCACAATTTCAACTGGAAAAGAATGCTTTGACGATCTTTAAGAGGAAATTATTGTACGTTGATGGTTTGTGCTTCTTCTTTCTGTCCAGGTGCCACTTCCTTGCCGAGTTGGATTCAGCCTGCCTCTGAGTCTGTGCCTCTGGGCCAAACAGCCAAGCTGTCCTGCACTGTCAGTGGTACATAGTACGATATTTACTGGCAGCAACAGAGACCCGGGCAGGCACCCCGCTATGTCCATTATCCAGGTGGCAGCAGGGGAGAAGGGATCCCTGATCGATTTATGGCTTCCGTCTCTGGGAATGTTGGCTACTTGACCATTGTAAATGTCCAGGCAGAAGATGAGGCAGATTATTACTGTGGCATGTGGCATGATAGCAGCAGCAGGAAGTATCAGCCACAGCAGGAAGTATCACGGTGGTGAAGTCTGATGGGGAACTGAGACAAAAACCTTTCTCCCCAGGACGGGGAATCCTCTCAGTTGTTTTCTGTACCTAAAGCTGTTTGAATTACAGAGCTTCAAAGAACCCAAAGGCTCCCACCCCCTTGGTGAAATAAGGAACCTCCCTCCACCCTTACCCCTTCGGGGGTGGGCGGTTTAAAAATTTAATATATAAATAAACAAATAAATAAACCATACACAGAAGTATCAACCCAGTCTAGGGCACAAAGAGAGTGGAAGATCATTCACACACTGGGCTCTGAATTAACAGTAGAAACATTCAGAGAGATATTATGGCTCTTTCCGCACAAATCTTCTAAAACGTTTGTACAATGTTTTCAATTTTGTTCACACTCACTCTGTTGAAACGATACGTGGTCGTCATTACATAATTTCCCCCCTTTTTTCGATTCTTCACAACCTATAGTCCTCGTATACGGAATGCTTTGAAGTTTGCCCCCCCCAATAAAAGAACAGAGAAGTGCTGCAGATATAACAGGTGAGGTGGAATTGAGTGAGCTCAGAAAATGGCATCAAGGAGGAAGCTGAGGGAAGCAAAGAAGCAGAGAAAATGTAGTCAATAGATCGCACTGCAACAGCAGACGTTTTCAAAACATTTCATTCAGAGAATCGTATGAAAAGAGGATTCAAGTTCAAGTTCAAAGACCTTTATTAGGCATTAAAACATAGCAGAGCTAAGTAATCCAAATACAGTTTTACAAGATAGAACAGGTACTCCTGTTTCAAAAATGCATACATCAGAGCGAAAGAGGAGACCAGGAAATTATTTCGTAATAGTGAGCAAGAATTTGGCCACTATGTCCAATTGCTTGGGATTCTCTGTATTCAGAAGATAGTTCAGTTTAAGATTAAAAAGGCTTGGATGGACCAGTAGGGGGATCCCTAGAAACAGGTTTGGTCTAAAATCCCGTTAGAATTTTGGACAAACTAATAAAATGTGCTCCAATGAAGCTTCTGGAGGTTTGACGAGTATTTACAAGGTGCGGCTTTTTTTTTTTGTGAAGGTTGCATTGAATCTCTCGCAAAGGGGAAAAGGTTAGTAGGAAGTATGTGTTTGGTTCTCGCTCTGGTCAATGGCCACCTCAGCTTAGGGTCAGACAAGATGTTTAAATATGCGAAGCTGTCTTGCATTTCCCAGGCATGATGTTAAAATGGAGGAAGAACAAGCTCCTTGCTTTACTAACTAGATATTATTGGTGTTCCTGAATTGGGAATAGCGTTACCTTGATACAGCGTTGTATCTTGGCTGGGAGAGAAAGCATGGGAGCTGAGATCCCAAGAAAGACCCCTAGGAGGAAATCTTTGATTCTGGATATGAGCCCACTGGGTAAGAAGATTGAAGTTAAGCCGTGGAGGGTGCAATACATTAGGACTGTTAGGGCCAGCATTTGTTAAGGAAACATGGCTTGAGACTTTCCAAATTTAAAGGTGGCCCACCGTGCTTTGTGTTTCCAAGAGGTGTAATCCTGCCTCGAGGCAGAGTGATGCTGAGATTAGCATAATGGGGACCCCAAAAAAGCTTATATAAAAAAATTCTAAGATTGTATTCCTGGCCTCCAGAGGATATATGCCAGGCTTCCGGATCCATAGAGAGAGCCCGCATAGAGAAGCTGTTGGGACACCTTGGCATTAAATACCCTTGTAGAGCAGCGGAATAAAATCTGCCACCTTTAGTAAAGAAAAAAAAACCTTTCAATGGCAGCAGAGGTGATTTGACAGCTCTTGACGAAACAGTTTTCCCTATGTTTCGAATCCAACTCAGGATTTGCTTGATGGAAATTGATTCCCAGATATTTGAAGAACTTAACCTGTTCTTAATAGTGTCATTATCTAAGTTACCAGTTAGAAATCTTGAAGGTACTTGAAAAGACTCATGATCTTAGGATTTGAGAGGGGTTAATTGACAGCAGGTTGTTATTGCCAATATTCACTGCATTTATGTAGGAGGCGAGATAGGCCAACCCTTGGAGCCGAGATATGTAAGAAGCATCACTCAGGCATATAAAGCAGAATTGACACAGTGGCACGTTTCCACAACAAAGGGACAGTGTGAGTCAATTGTTCTCAAAGTAGGAGCAAAGGTCGATTTAAAAACAGATTATGTGAACAGAGGACAGGGGGCCATAACTGGCCCAACCTTGTTTGACTCCCTTGAGTTGCTACTCTAATTTTAGGGGTCCAGTAGGCTAAGAGGCGGGCATTTCAATTTGACAAGTAATTGTTGGTATGCAGGGCTTTTATAAAGCTAAAAGTTTAGGATCGATTCCAGTGCCTCCAGTTTTTTTGCCAGGAGGAGCTCTCTTCTGACTCTGAATCAAAGCCCCTTTTAGATCGAGTAAAGGCAAGTATAGAGAGGTTGCTTTACTCTCTCTTGAAGTGTATTTAGAGATGACCATATTTAAAACCATACAGTGATCTATTGTAGTATGCCCTTTTTTGAAACCAATTTGTTCTAAGCCCAATATCCTATTGCTGTCAATCCAGGATGAGAGTTTGTTCAATAAGTATTTAGCATAAAGCTTACCAGTTATTGATAGGAGGCTAATGGGCCTGTAATTGACTGGCTGATTAGGGTCTCCTTTTTTTAAATATTGGTGTTACTATGGCATTGGTCCACGAAGAGGGGACTATGCCAGTGTTATTAACCGAAGTGAATAGCAAAGCTAGAAGCGGAGACCACCAGTCAATGAATGTTTTAAATAAATCAGGCGGAAGAACGTCTGGGCCGGGGGCTTTATGGGACTTCAGTTGTTCAATCAAAGGTTTAATTTCTTCAGCGAGCACTGGAGGATTCATGTAAAACGTTTTGAGGCTGCAAATAAACCGTTCGGGGTCAAAACAACACAGAACACCATGGAGGAAATGTTTTATTTCCTGCCTCAAAACTTTTCAAATAAATTGTGCTGAAAATCCTGTCCTTAACTTTCTTCAATGAGTTTGATGAGGGAAAGGCTTTCTTCTGTAGAAACATCACATTTCATGAGATCCAACATCACTAATGAAACCAAGGGCCCCGTGCAGATCAGCAACACCAAGTACAGGTGAACCCCACAGTCTCTCTCTTGGGATATGGGCACACCAGCAGTATTTGCGGTTCCTGTCATGAGGGCTCCTCTTTCCTGACAGTGTTCAAGGCCCATCTCAGTGTCTGCTGTTTCAGCTGACTGGTGGGTGCAAAACGCATGTGCTGTCTCTGCAGACTGGGGGTGTTTCTGTTGAAGGGGTTTCTGGCTGGTTCTACCGTCCTTGATAAGAGGGAAGCAAGACTGTGGGATTCCTCACCTTTTTTGCCTGCTCCAGAGTCTTCTGCGATCCGTAAAACCAGCACCTTCATTTTTAGGACTGCTACTAGGATTAGTAGATGACAAGAGAAAAAGGGCATCCAGTTTTGACCAGTTATTTTTTTTAAAAAGAGCTTGTGAGAGTTTTTGCATAGGGTTTAGTTTAGTAGCTTGAACATCAGAGTTCCAACCCACAAAAGTGTGTGACTCTTTGTGTTCAACTTAGCGATGGACAGATGTGCAAAGCCCTCCTCTATTTCACAGAAGAAAGAATAAGATTCTTACTTCAACTCTGCATAAACCTTGACAGCTCAGGGAAGTCAGCAGATGAAATGGCATGAGGGCATGAGTTTGCTCAACGAACTCTGAACTGAAGTTACTTGTAAAGTTCTTCTGTTGGAACTAACCAGAAGGAAGAGAGCCCCCTCTTCTAGACGGCAGATCATTCATAACCCCCACCTTTCTCCCCAATGGGCACCTGAATGAGCTTACTTTGTTCTCCTATCGTCCAATTTAAACTGTAGACTAACAATAAAAGGACTTTTAATCACTGTGAAAAATGCCGTTTGTTTCTGGTCCTGGTCAGTCTTCACTGCAATGAGTTATTCTAACACGGCCTTATTTTACTCCTAGAGGCCTTTCGTTGGCTTTTTCACCATCTCTTTAAGCAAATGTGGCCAGTGTCAATTGCTTTTGCCTTAGTAGCAGATACTCCCAACAGAGACACCCCAGCTTGGCAGAGCAAATGACCACAAAAGATATTTGCATAAAAGGAGTCCTGCTTAACTGGGAAGGGTTTAACAAGGGAAGAGGGCATGTGCCGTCCAGGTCTCTCTTTGCTTCCCCAGGTGACTCTCCACTAGAAGGTACATCATGGCTGGGCTTCCCGTGATCCTTGCAATTCTCATTTGCTGCTCAGGTAAGGAAGCCGAAGATGGAGTTGATGATCTAGGACATGGGTGTCAAACTCGTGGCCCTCCAGATGTTGTGGACTACAGTTCCCATCATCCCCTGCCAGCATGATGGAAACTGTAGGGGATGATGGAAACTGTAGTCCATAACATCTGGAGGGCCACAAGTTTGACACCTGTGATCTAGGATCAAGAATGTTTGCATGGCGTAACTGAAACGCTGTCATTGCTTGAGAGCAATCTGGGTCATGATTCTTCCTTTGCTTTTTTCTCCCATAGGTCTGAGTTCTGGGGCCACTTTGACTCAGATCCCCTCAGGGATGTAGATTCAATTGTTTTGGTGTAGGTGTATAATGATTTTTGTAAGCCACCTTTGGCGGCATTAAAGGAAGGACTGAAGAATTTTAATAAATAAAAGGAATCAATGGGAGAAAGTTGACCATGCCATCATCATCTTCATCAGGGAATAAAAACAATTAAACTGGTTGCTGTATGTTCAGCATTTAAAAAATCTTGGTGATAAAGGTCATGAAAAAGCTGGCATCTCAGTTTTCGTCTTTAGGAGGAGCTCTCGATCCGTGGCATCACAGCAGAGCTGTCTTGCGCACCTGTGGCGAGAAGGGAAGGAAGATGGTACTTGGTCCAGATGACTTCCCTTTCTGTACTCCCTGCTTACTTGAGCATAGAGACAAAGCTGTAGCAAACATTGATATACCCAATGGGACTCTGGGCTGCCCCAGAACAAGCGATTCCCCCACTGGTCTTAAGTTTCCTCCTGGGGGCATTTCATTTGTTTTTTCACAATCCCCTTTATGCAAATGTGGGAAATGGCCATTGCTTGTGCTGGACTCATGGCTATATTCACCAAAAACACACCAATCTGGCACAGCAAATGGCCACAGGCCACATTTGCATGAAATGGGCTGTTCGGCTGGGAAGGGTTTAACAAGGGAAGAGGGGATGTCCCATCCAGTCCTCTCTTTGCTTCCCCGAGTGACTCTCCCTTAGAGGGTTCATCATGGCTCCGGCTCTGTTGATCTTTGCAATTCTCATTTACTGCTCAGGTAAGGAAGAGGGAGATGGAGTTTGATGATCTAAGATCAAGAATGTTTGCATGGCATAACTGGAATTATGTCGTTGCTTGAGAGCATCGGGGTCGTGATTCTTCCTTTTTCTTTTTTCTCCCAAAGGTCTGAGTTCTGGGGCCACTTTGACTCAGCTTCCCTTGCTGTCTGTACCCCTGGGTCAAACAGCCGAAGTCTCCTGCACTGTCAGTGGCAGTGTAAGCTACTTCCACTGGGTTCGACAAAGACCCGGGCAAGGACCTCACTTTGTACTCTATGGTACTGACAGCCGGGGAGAAGGGATCCCAGACCGGTTCACAGGTTCCAGCTCTGGGAACAACCAATATTTAACCATCAAAAACAGTAAAGCTGAAGACGAGGCTGATTATTATTGTGCTGCATGGGTTGGCAGCCAGTCCCACAGTGCTCAACCGTGATGAGGAAGTAAAACAAAAACCATTGTTTTTCCCTCTCAGATACAAATTAGTACACCTGGGCCTGAGATGATTGAGTTACAGGGCTAAAAAAAAAACCCATCCCAAAGCCACCTACATCTGACTCCCATGTGTGGCCATGGCCTGGTAGATTATGGTCCTAATATTTCGTTTGCATCTATGGCTGCCATCGTCAGAGGCATGTTATGGTAGAAGAAGGAGGAGGAGGAATTTGGATTTATACCCCACCTTTCTCTCCTGTAGGGAGACTCAAGGTGGCTTACAAAACTCCTTTCCCTTTCTCTTCCCACAACAGAAACCTTGTGAGGTAGGTGGGGCTGAGAGATTTAAAAAAACCTGTGACTAATCCAAGGTCATCCAGCAGGAATGTAGGAGTGCGGGAACACATCTGGTTCACCAGATAAGCCTCTGCCACTCAGGTGGAGGAGTGGGGAATGAAACGCGGTTCTCCAGATTAGAATCCACCTGCAGGAGCAGCAGTGGTGTAGTGGTTAAGAGCAGGTGTACTCTAATCTGGAGGAACCGGGTTTGATTCCCCGCTCTGCCACCTGAGCTGTGGAGGCTTATCTGGGGAATTCAGATTAGCCTGTGCACTCCCACACATGCCAGCTGGGTGACCTTGAGCTAGTCACAGTTCTTCTGAGCTCTCTCAGCCCCACCTACCTCACAGGGTGTTTGTTGTGAGGGGGAAGGGAAAGGAGTTTGTAAGCCCCTTTGAGTCTCCTATAGCAGAGAAAGGGGGATATAAATCCAAACTCCTCCTCCTCCTCCTACTCCTACTCCTACTCCTCCTCCTCGTTTTCTTTTTCTTTTTCTTTCTTCTTCCCCACCCACCATTAGATGCGCACTCCTCATGGCAAATACCTTGGGATCCTGCAGCACTCCCCACTACACGAGCAGTGACAATGCAGCGACAACGCAGCCACCCCGATTATGCCGCTCCTCCCACCCCTCAGCGCGCATCATTTCGGATCCTGGTCGAAAGTACACCTTTTTGAAACAGCGCACCGAGCATGGAGCAGGGGTCCCCTCCACTTTCACTTTTGGATTGGGGAAAAGCCCGTAGAGTTGCCCATCAGATCTTGTGTGCTGCTTGTTCTGCTGTCGGTGGCCAGCAGAGGGGGATGTTGGTCCACCTTCCACCACAGGTATTAGACGTTAAATTGTCCATAGTCTTTGGCCAGACTGGACCTGTAGGTGTGAAGTGAAACAGGAAATTATTCAGTAAAGCTGTGCAGCTTTTCCTTCAAGCTGGTTTGATTGCCAGCTGACAAGGAAGAGAGGGGATAGGATGGGGGGATAGGATGCTTTACCTCTGGATTCTGGGGTGACGCTAGATTTATGTTTTTGTCCCTGAAACGTTTTAGTGTACAAACCTCACATTTACGGAGGGACTGGTCCTGGTTTCATTTTCAAAAGGAATTCTTTCTTACAAAGAGATGTGTACAGGTAGAGGCAGGATTTATTAGACACAGGGCATAAGGGTCACCTGAATGCACTGATTCACTGTTTGTGATATAATAATATTACACAATTTAATCTCTTTTTAAAGTTATTCTGCTCCCCCCCCCCCAAATTTCGGTGCATATTCTTTTCTACTTTAAAATTTTATTCAGTTTAGCTTAAAGTAAAAGACAACATGCAATATACATGAACTAGTGCGTAACGTCTCGCACTTTAACCTAGTGACATACAAATGAATATACATACAAAACAAACTAATGATAACATCACATATAATACACTCACCCTAACATAACATAAATTCAATTGTGACTTCCTTGATTGCCTCAAGAGGTTTAATTTTTCTCCTTTTTGAACTCTATTATTTCACATATTTCAATATTGAGACTATTTGCAATGTTCCTCCTAAGGTGGTAAAATATTAACTTAGGGTACATTTTGGAATCTCTTAAAACCTTGTTAAATTCATTTTAAAATATAGAAATAAAAATGTATAAATTAAACTAATATAAGCATATAGTCAACTATTTGTTGACTTTGGCTATTAATTTCCTTCTCAAGTTTATCACAACTCACGTAAGAACAAAAGCTTCTATGTCATAAAAGAAACAAGATACAGCAAAACAGTAATATTTATACTACTAGTACTGGTGAGTTATATTTTATTTATACATATTGGCACTTATTGTTTATTATTTTTACTGTTCCTTTCTTCTTCGACGATTTCCTTTCTCTTTTCTTTTTTCCAGGTACTGGTCGAAAGTCTTCCATGTTTTATCAAACCTCCTTGAAGGTAGGTCTTTCAAATAGGTAGAAAGCTTGTCGATGTTCCTAAATTCAGTTAGTGTCAGTGCATGTTCTTAACACAGAATCTACTTGCCCAAAATCAAAACAAGTATTGTCGAAGGCTTTCACGGCCGGAATCACTTGGGTGCTGTGTGGTTTCCGGGCTGTATGGATCCTCTGAAGATGCCAGCCACAGATGCAGGCGAAACGTCAGGAGAGAATGCTGCTAGAACACGGCCATACAGCCCGGAAACCACACAGCACCCAAAACAAGTATTGCTCTCTCCTGCCAAACTGACTCCCCCCTCCCCCGCATTGCCCCAGTGGCCAATCTGTCCCTGCTTGTAAGAGGAGTTTTGGGGGAGAACCCCACCCCAGTTCTTGTCCCTTGATTCTCTCCTACAAATCCCTCCACTGCTGGGTTGCCACTGGCTGGTAAATCCATTGCTGTGTTCCACCTGCAATTCCCCCTGTCACCCTGTGACTTGCGTAATGACCGCAGCATCTTTTCCATTCTGAGCATAGAAAAAGCAAACCTCTCTGTTCTTAAAAAACAAATGCCCTTTATGCAAATACGCCCAAAGTATATCATCCTGTCTGAAACTTCCCATCATATCACTGGCAGCGTCCCCCTCTACCAGAACTAGGGTCTATGAATAAATTTGCATGACAGACCACACTTCAATCCCTGGGTAGTTTTAAAAAAGAAGAGGGAGGCCGCACTAGATACCTTTGTCAGGATATTGAAAATTGCAAGGTGGTCATATGCTGGTCTAGAATGACTGGAATGTAACAGTCAGCAGAATTGTAAAGGTCGGAGCCTCTCTGTCTGGGTCTGCAGTGATTGGCATGTAACAGTCAGCAGAAGTGAAAAGGTCACAGGCCAGGATGATTAGATCATCTAGCTAATGATTTGCTGGACAAAACTATATAAGAAGACTGCATACCCAATTCAGTACCTCTCCTTCACCTTCAGGTTCGGGCTCAGATTGTTGTCAGAGTAGAGAGTGGATAGTTATTGTTATTTTTGTTCCTTTGAGAAACAAGAGATAAAGTATTCCTGTTGGAACTAAATCTACTGTCTGAGTGTTTCTTTTTCTTATACTGCAAGCAGTTACCTCCTGTTCTAGCAAGGGTGCGTTGGCACCTAGTCCTTCCGCTGTGCACTAGGTCAACAATTTGGTTATGGGCCCAGTATCCTAACCACTGAAGCTAGAGAGTGTCGAGGAGGAGCAGTGTGACGATGGCCATCCATGGTGCAGTTTGCCTTTTGAGCGGCTGACTGCAGGGAACCTCAGCATGGAGTGTGAAAATGCAGAGCTTTCTGATACGTGAAGATTTATGGGCTGTAGTCCCACGAGACGAGCACAGCAGCAGAGCAGAGGGCAGATGCCAGAGCCAAAGCGTCCACTTAATGTTGGCTGTGGAAACTCCCAGCTCATCTATCACGGGCTGCTGAGAAGGCTTCCTGACTGCTGGAAGGTGTTGAAGGACCTGTACGCCGGACACCAGACTGCTGGTTCCCAGGGTAGTCTTGACCGAGCGTTTATACAATTTGAAGCTGAAAGGAGGTGAAAATGTAGCCAACCATGTCCAACAGCTGCGTACACTATTCGTCGGGAGAGAGGGGCAGAGGCATGACTTTCACTGGAACAGCATAGGGCCTATATTGTACTATCTTCCCTAGATGACAGCTGGGACAATTTTGTCTATAGTATGCAGAGCATAAAGGAAGATGATTTGACTCTAGACTATGTGACTGCGGCTTCTGGAGCTCCAGAAACAAAGAGAGTTTTGCCTTGAAGCCACAGCCAGAGAGAAGCCTGCTGTTTCCAGAGGCAAAAGTGAAAACCAGCTTTCCCTGAACTGTCCAAGGTCATATGCAGTTCGGCGTTGTTTCCGTTGTGGCTCTACTAATCATCTTCTCGAGAATGCCCACAGAAGGGGGGAGAGAAAGGGGCCAGCTAAAGGACGGGGGAAGAGGAAAGAAGGAGCACTACTTGGCCCGGCATTGCACGAGAACCGATGTCCAGAGAAACCAACCCATCTGGCTCTTGGACTCTGCCTGCTCAGAGCATGTCAGTAAATGCTCATCACCTATTGACTGAGGAGTCCAAGGCAAGTGTGAAGCATGTCAGCTTGGCGATGGATCACCAGCTGCTGTTACGCTGCAAGGGACTGCCTACATACCATGCCTAGGTAAAAAGTTGCAAAATGTGTTGTGTGTTCCTGGACTGGATTTTTGTTTGTGAGCGTCCCAAGTTTAGCTGAACAAGGGTACAAAACTATATTTGATAGACAGAGTTGTACAGTATGGCAGAATGACATAGAGTGTGCAAAAGGTACACTCTGCGACAAAATGTATGTTATGACTGATAAGGGCACAAAATGAAAATGTAATGAATGTTTCAAGTCTAGCTAATAAGCCTATGCATGATGATTGTGTGCACTATCTTCACAGAGTCTTAGGACATACAAGTTTTGCCACCATCAAGCAGTTGGCAAGAAGTATGTGATTTGAGAGTGTAAAGCCTTGCAAAACATTCCCTAGACTGTTCAGTCTGTAGTTGGGGTTAAGGTGAAATCCTATCCAATCCCCAAAAGAGCTACAGACAAATGGAAAGACCATTTGAACTAGTCCATGCAGACTTAGCTGGTCCTTTCCAATCAATGAAGGGGTGCCACGATATATATTTCTGCTGATTGATGATTATAGCAGATATTCTTACTGCTTGCTGTTGAAATCTAAGGATGAAGCCTTTACAAGGTTTAAGGAATGGGTCTCAATAATGATTGGAACAGAGGTTCCCTCACAAAGGTGGCTTGCCTGCAATCTGACAGAGAGGCGGTGAGTTCATAGGGAACAAATTCCAAACATGGCTGACACAGAAGGTATTAGCCACAGGAGAACAAATCCGTTCAGCCCGGCTGAAAATGGCGTGGCTGAGAGGAGACTAGGCATTCTTCAACCCATGCGGGATTGCATGATACATGTTGCCAATGTTCCATTCCATTTCTAGGGACAGGCCGTCTTAGCCTCCACACATGTCATAAACAGTTTGTTGAGTTCAAGTATCAATGAAACACCATTTTCAGAATGTTTGGCAAAGGCCTTCCCTGAAACACCTTAGAATATTTGGGAGTTTTGCCTTCGCGTCCTCATTCCCCAGACAGCGGAAAAAAAAAGGACAAAGAAATGGCAGAGACTGCGTTTTTGTAGGATATGCACCAAGAATACAAAAGGCTATAGATTTTCATTGGGTCATGGAAGAATTGCTATCTCCATGTGCCAACTTTGAAAAGCATACAGGTTGGGAACATGTGCATCAAAACTCTGAAGTGTTCTTACCACCAGTAAGCCATGACACAGTACCTAGTGACAGCCCCCTCCTCTCCCTGTTCAAGGTCACACATCTGCTCCGAGCCTTAAGCAACAACAGAACAGTGATAGTGATCAGGAAGGAAGCCAAGGGAGAGGAGAGGGGGCTGAGCAAACTGGAGAAATAAGCTATACCACATAGATCAGAAAGAGCAAATAAAGGCATACCACCAAAAAGGTTTATGGTACAAGAAGTGAGGAATTAGTGCCAATTAGGGACAGAACCACAAGGTTTCCATGATATGTTGAAATGTCCACCTGAGGAACAGGAAAAATGGAATCAGGCTATGGACAATGAGTTTGAATCTTGGTGAACTTAAAAGTGTTTAACATTGTTGATAAACCTACTGATAAGCCCGATCATAGGTGCAAGATGGGTATACAGAAGTAAACCCTATACCCGATGGGACTTACAAATATAAAAGCAAGATTAGTCGCACAAGGCTTCTCTCAAACAAAAGTTTGACAGTTATGATCAGACATGCACCTGCAAAGGCAGAATCCATGAAGTTAGTGATTGCTCTGGCTGAGCAAAGAGACTTTAAAATGAGGCACTTTGATTTTGGAAACAGCTTATTTAAATGCAGATTTGCAAGAGACCATATACATGAAGCAAAGCACCAGGTTATGAGCATGAACAAGTTGATAAAGTTTATAAGCTCAACAAAGCTTTGTACGGGCTGAAACAGTCAGCCAGATGTTGGAACAGGTGCATACACAAAGCATTATGTGAAATGAGAATTTGACCAAAGTGTGGCGATGCCTGTATATATATACCAGAGGTACTGGTGATGAATGTATCATTTTGATGATTTATGTTGATGATGATCTCTGTGTGGTTGCAAAACAGACAACAAAATCAAACAACTACACTGAGTTGAGTAAACACTTTAAGCTGAAAGACTTGGGGTATCTAAAAAGCAATACCTGGGTATTCAAGTCCAGTAAATCTGAAGAAGGGGATGTGTTTCTGACACAAAACAAAAGATAGAGGTGTCATACAAAAGCTGGTCTGCAAGATGCCAAAGTGGCACAAACCCCAATGGTGGCTGATTTTTTTGTAAAAGCAAGATAACAACAAAGCATTTGAAGGCAAGACCTATATCGTTCCTTAATTGGCAGCCTGCTGCACATTGCTAACTGGACAAGACCAGACATAGCTTTTGCTGTAGGTTTATTAAGTAGAACAGTTGCAAAACCTACTGAGAAAGACTGGCAGGGGCTAAAAGAGTAATTAAGTTACTTGAAGGGAACTGCTAACTATGGTTTTACACTTTTCTAACCAAAACAACAAGGACTTGAGTGGTGTCACGGACAGCTCATTTGCAGAGGACTCAGGATGTAAAGTCCGGTGATTGGTTATTATATGCAATATGGCAGCCATCGATTTGTTGGAGATCTAGAAACAAACAGCGGTTCCCGCCACTTCAACTGCTGAGGCAGAGTGTCTCTTAATGAGGCATGCAATGAGCTACAATGGGTTATGCAGTTTGCTAAAAGAGACCTGAATTTGAGAAATGTGAGACAACCTATAACAGAATTTGCAGACTCACAAACATGTATAGGCATGGCAGAGGACGAAAACAACTAAAAAAGTAAATTGCACTAAACATGTAGCTGTGAAATTTCAAAATGTAAAACAACTGATCCAGTGCAGTCAAATATGATTAAGTTGCAGTACTGTGAATCATCTACAAACATAGCCATTTATCTTAACAAAGCCATTACCAATACAAAGAAACATAATGACTTGATGTTTGGTTTGGGTTTAACAGATGTACAATTTGGCAGGACTCTGTACAAAGTGAGTGAAATAAAGTAGCTCTGTGTACTGACTATGTACTAACTATGTAATGAGTGTAAATAATGTGAATGACTTTTGTTTGTAATTATTTTGTTTTGTAAAATATTATGTAATGAGGCAACTTATTCCAATAGATATGAGAAGGGTGTCAGGATATTGAAAATTACAAGGTGGTCATATGCTGGTCTACGAATGACTGGAATGTAACAGTCAGCAGAATTGTAAGGTCGAACCTCTCTGTCTGGGTCTGCAGTGATTGGCATGTAACAGTCAGCAGAGATTGTAAAGGTCAGACAGCCTCTCTGTCTGGGTCTGCAGTGATTGGCATGTAACAGTCAGCAGAAGTGAAAAGGTCACAGGCCAGGATGATTAGATCATCTAGCTAATGATTTGCTGGACAAAACTATATAAGAAGACTGCATACCCAATTCAGTACCTCTCCTTCACCTTCAGGTTCGGGCTCAGATTGTTGTCAGAGTAGAGAGTGGATAGTTATTGTTATTTTTGTTCCTTTGAGAAACAAGAGATAAAGTATTCCTGTTGGAACTAAATCTACTGTCTGAGTGTTTCTTTTTCTTATACTGCAAGCAGTTACCTCCTGTTCTAGCAAGGGTGAGTTGGCACCTAGTCCTTCCGCTGTGCACTAGGCCAACAACCTTTTGGGCTGAGTAGCCACCACATATTAATTTTCCTCATGGCCTGGATCTTGATTTTCCTCACATTTCTCACTTACCTCTCAGGTAAAGGTGTGAGATACTGACTTTATGTGGTTCAACAGGAAAGCTATTTGTGTGTTTCATAAAGACATTATTCTGAGAGCATGGGAAGTGTAGTAACGTACCCTTTTTGTTTTCTGTTTTGTTAAGGTGTCAGTTCACAGCCTCCGTGGATTCAGCCTCCCTCAGCATCCGTGTCTCTGGGACAGACGGCAAAACTCTCCTGCACCGTCAACAGTGATGGGAATTATGTTTATTGGCATCAACAGAAATCTGGGCAGGCCCCCCGCTACCTCCACTGTGCAGAATGTAGCAGAGGAGAAGGGATCCCCGATCGATTCACCGCTTCTGTCTCTGGAAACGTTGGCTATTTAACCATCACTAACGTCCAGGCTGACGACGAGGCAGATTATTACTGTGTAAAATGGCGCAGTAACCAGTTCCACAGTGGTAGAAGTTAATGAGGAACTGAGACAAAAACCTTCTTCCTTTCCACGGTAGGGACTTCAGAATATTAGATCGGTGCCTTTTAATCACACAGCTGCAGAGCGCCAAAGGCAGTTCACACCTTCAACTGGGAACCACCAGGAAGGAAGAAGCGGTGGGATGTGATATTGTGCAATACGGGTGCCTGTCTGAATCAGGAGAGATTGTGGCATATTTCAGGATTACAGCCTGCCGCTTATTGCTTCACCTTTTCAACTGCATTTTAATTTTAAAAGCGTGTGTTAGAATAAAAATGCACTTCACGGTTTTTGAAGCAGTGCACACACAAGATCCATTAATCCCTACCACACACATGTGAAACAGGTAAAGGTAGTCCCGTATGTAAGCATGGGGTGACATCACATCACAACATTTACCAGGCAGACCATGTTAATTGGGTGGTTTGCCATTGGGGAGGACAGGGGTGCAATGCCATAAAACCCACCCACCCATCATCCATTTTGTCCCAGGGAACTAATTTTTATAATCTGGAGATGAGCTGTAATCGCAGGTTTCACCAGGAGGCTGGCATCCCTACCAACGAAGAAGTCCAGCACCAGAGCTCCCTTGCCTTCTTGGTACCTCTCTTGTCTGTCTCAGTGGGAATCCTGATGATTGGGACACGTGTTTCCCCGAAGATCTGAAAGGCAGATTGTCATTGTTGCTGGTTGTATCGTTGTATTGTTGGTACAGTACTAGAGTAAGGAATGCGGTGGGTGTGGAGTTGAGACACACTTGCACTCACTGCCCTGACAAAAGTCACTCTAAGAAGCAGTTAGAAGAAGAAGAAGAAGAAGAAGAAGAAGAAGAAGAGGAAGAAGAAGAAGAAGAAGAAGAAGAAGAAGAAGAAGAAGAGGAGGAGGAGGAGGAGTTTGGATTTATATCCCCCCTTTCTGTCCTGTAAGGAGACTCAAAGGGCTTACAGTCTCCTGCCCCTTCCCCCTCACAAACAAACATCCTATGTAAGGTAGGTGGGGCTGAGAGAGCTCCGAGAAGATGTGACTCGCCCAAGGTCACCCAGCTGGCGTGTGTGGGAGTGCACAGGCTAATCTGAATTCCCCAGATAAGCCTCCACAACTCAAGTGGCAGAGCTAGGAATCAAACCCGGTTCCTCCAGATCAGAGTGCACCTGCTCTTAGCCACTATGCCACTGCTGCTCCCACTGTCAACTGTTGTGTACAAAATTCATTTCCACCACATACAGAATGCCTATCTGTCGTCACCCTGACGATCCCTGCAAAACATGCTTTGTTGTAGGATAAGATCGATATTAACCAGGTAAATGTGCATCCCCACATTTTGGGTTGTTATGCTTACTGAATAAAATGGGGAGGTGTTTGCAGATGGAAACTGAAGGGGGGCGGGATTCTCTCCTGCAAAATTTCACCCCAGCAAGGTGTTCGGTTATCCTGTGCCCAAATGCCGCCAAGACTAGAGGAAACTTGACAAAAGGAAAGAAAGGCCTTAGAAGGGAGCATGATGGGGGCAAGAAGGTTTAAGCGCCCCCTGTCTTTCTCACTGAGTGTCCTCCACTCCAGGATTATTGTCAGCTGGCAAATCCATGATTTCTGAGTTCTACCCTCAGTAACCTTCTGGTTCAGATTGACTGGGAATGCTGCGGCGGCTGCTGCAAAATATGTTTTATCCAGGAGAAGACAAGAAAGCCCTCTTCTTCTTTTTAGACTATCCCCTTCACCCAAATGTGGTCTCTGGTAACTAACCAGGCTAAAAGAACATGGCATCTCTTGACCAGAGGTGTGTCATTTTTCAAATCTAATGGCTGTGAACACATTTGCATAACAAAGTTCTTTATAAGTTCCTGATGGTTTTAAGACAGAAGAGGGAAGGTCTCAGCCAGATTCTTATTTACCTCAGAAAGACCATTTTGGCACACAGGATGGCCCTGGCTCTGGTTCTCCTCATTCTTCTCAGTTATAACTCTGGTAAGGATGAGGGGGTTGCTGAAGCCACCTGAAAAACTATTTTTGGTTCACATTTTTTGTTTAAAAGCCAAACAGAATATTCTGTTATTTATGAGAAGATACCGTGTTTCCCCGAAAATAAGACAGTGTCTTATATTAATTTTTGCTCCCAAAGATGCGCTATGTCTTATTTTCAGGGGATGTCTTATTTTTCTGTGTTCTCTTCGTCGGGCATGCTTCCAAACAAAAACTTTGCTACATCTTACTTTTGGGGGATGCCTTATATTTTGCACTTCAGCAAAACCTCTACTAAGTCTTATTTTTGGGGATATCTTATATTGGGGAAAACAGGGTATATGAAGGTCTAAACTTTCTGTTTTTTTCCCTCCATTTTTTTTGTACAGGTGTTGATTCAAGGTCACCTTGGACCCAGCCTGCCTCAAAGTCTGCAGCCCCAGGAGAAACGTGTAAATTGTCCTGTACCGTCAACAATGATGGCAACACCATATACTGGTACCAACAGAGAACTGGAGAGGCCCCTCGATTTGTACATTGTACAGGCTGCAGCAGCAGGGGAGACGGGATCCCGAATCGATTCACGGCGTCCACTTCTGGAAATGTTGGCTATTTAACCATCACCAATGTCCATGTTGGAGATGAGGCAGATTATTACTGTAGCATGTGGTCTAGCACTGACAGCATGCGCCACAGTGGTAAAATCTGATGGGGAACTGAGACAAAAACTTTCTCTCACCCTCCCTAGAGCAGGGGCTGTGTACCGAGGTTTGTTGAAACTGTACACTTACAGAGTTCAAGGTGTTTTATATACGTAGTATATTTATATGCATCTTTCCAGGCATGGAAGATTTTTAAGGTGGAATAGGTGGGCAATGGAGGAAAGAATTCTTTCCTTCAACTGCTCCAGCAAGCATTTTTGCTCCAGCTCTTCTTTTCTCTGTTTCTGGATACTGTTTTTGTGAAGTGGAGGGGGGGGGGGGGCATTAAAAACCCAGCAGAGGAATATCATGAAAGAGATTTTTGGGGGTTAAGAGAGACACTGTTTTCAGTAGCACTGAATATAACAAAAGTTGCCAGAAGTTCAATGAGGATACATCCATTAGTCGCTGCTAACATGGTGCACCCCCCCCCCCAATCACCCCCCCTTCCCACACACATCCATCACAGCAGTCATATAAAGCTGTTTCTTCCATATTGGCTAGGTAGATCTAATTCTGCAGGATTTGGCAGAACATCATCATCTCTAAAAATTGCTCATTGGTACAGCTAAAATAAGTGATGAGCTTATGGGAAACCATTGGGAAACCATTGATTGTTATGGCTTGTTATGGCTTCAGGGGCACCATCTGATATCAGCTAGCCCCATTCTGAACTCCTTGAAATCCACTAAACATTCTACAGATGTCCTACAGGATGGAGCTAATCACAGACACCTCAACAGAATAACCTGAAAAATGGAGGCTTCTCCCTAAAGCAGCAGTGGCGTAGGAGGTTAAGAGCTCGTGTATCTAATCTGGAGGAACCGGGTTTGATTCCCAGCTCTGCCGCCTGAGTTGTGGAGGCTTATCTGGGGAATTCAGATTAGCCTGTACACTCCCACACACGCCAGCTGGGTGACCTTGGGCTAGTCACAGCTTCTCGGAGCTCTCTCAGCCCCACCTACCTCACAGGGTGTTTGTTGTGAGGGGGGAAGGGCAAGGAGATTGTAAGCCCCTTTGAGTCTCCTACAGGAGAGAAAGGGGGGATATAAATCCAAACTCTTCTTCTCTTCTTCTTCTAAAGAAGAGACCTTGCAAACCCCAAAGGTTGCATGATGCATTGTAGTATTTTAGCTGGTAACAGAAAGCACACACGGCTTTTGGTTTTGGGTATGAAAAGTTACACATCAGATCATGTGTGCTGTTGGTTCTTATATCTTTTGCCTGCAGGGGGAGATGTTGGTCCACTTCCCACCAAAGATGTTCGATTTTAAATTACCATAGTCCTTGCCCAGACTGCACCTGCGGTGTGAAGTGCAGCAGATATAGATATATTGTGTCTACAGGACACTGATTTGAGCAGAAATTCTTTGTCTTGGAAATAAATGCCTAAAAATGCAGCTGATTTGTATCAAATACTGTAATAGGCAAAAAAATTTTTTTTAAACCCACACATTCTTTAGTGAATGTCCACACATCGGAGTCAAACAGTTAAAAGTGTGGCTGAGACACTCACTAAATGCGCAGATGTGCATAGACACACAGAGGAGTCCACCCCTCTATCACCACCAGCTCCTGTTCTAAAGTAAAGAACTGTCCTGAACTTTCTGCTCAGAGGAGGAGAATAAACTGACTGCAGGGAAGGTTTCTAAAGGAGAAGAGGGGGCCGTCCCTGGTTATCTGACTCACAAGGTGCCAAAATATGAATTCGATTGGAAGGTGAAAGGGAGGATATAACTTTGTTCAGATTTGTAACATTGCTGTTATGTATAAACAGGCATTGGATCAGGTAAGATTTTGACTCATATAAGGACATGTCTTTTTTTTTTGGTAATGCTAATATAAGCAGTGGTGGGATCAAAAAATTTTAGTAACAGGTTCCCATGGTGGTGGGATTCAAACTGTGGAGTAGCGCCAATGGGGCTGGGCGGGGCATGACGGGGGCATGGCCGGGCATTCCAGGGGTTGGGCATTGCTGGGCGGGGCTGTGGCAAAGAGTGATGCAGTCCCTTCATGCCGGTCCTTAGGCAGGGGAAACGAATGCACGAAGGCGCAGGCTGCCACGTACGCCGGTGCACCTCCTGCTAGACTGCTTCAAGTTCTGCGCGCTACTGCTGAGGAGCGGAGGAGGGGTGTAACTAAGGCAAAAATCACGTGGCAAAATCCCCAATTAGTAACCCCCTCTCGTCACACACAAATAATTAGTAACCTACTCTTGGGAACCTGTGAGAACCTGCTGGATCCCACCTCTGAATATAAGGCAAGAGGCCACTTGTGGGGGAAAGGATGAAAGGATGCTCAACATTCCCTTCTCTCAAATATAAGGATGCTCAACATTCCCTTCTCTCAAATTTTCATCCTTAGTAAACTATGTTCCACAGACTTGTTTTTTGCAAGCAAACAAACAAACAAACAAACCCAATGTGTATGTACCCCCCATGAGTGTGAGAGTATATAGAAGCTGGCTGATGAGTGGGATAAAAGGTGCTCAACTGAGTCAGACAACTTCTATGCCATGATCAGATTTTCATGCAAATCTGTTCTCTGGCCATTGGCCTGCCTAGAGTGTCTCCTATTCTCATTGGAAACACACCATTTCTATCAACAGTGGTAGGTGTGAAGAGATTTGCATGATCTGGTCATTCTTCAGTTCTTGGGGATTTTAAGAAAGCAGGAGAGGTCCCCACCAGATACTCCTTTGCCCCACTGTTTCAATCTCAGTCTTGACCCCCACCATGGCCCGGGCCTTCTTTCTCCTCACACTTCTCAGTTACTGGTCAGGTAAGGGTGTAGAACAATAATTTGACATAGGCTGAGACTAAAGCAATTAATATTTTGTATGTAAAATTAGAGCACCACGCTTCTAAAATGGTTGAAATGACACAAAGTGAATTAAAGAGCCCTTCGGGGGTTGGGCGGTATAAAAATCTCAAAAATAAATAAATAAATAGATAAATAAATAGATAAATAAATAAATAAATAGATAAATAAATAAATAAATAGATAAATAAATAAAGTCATAATTTTCCTTTCTTTTTTTTGTAAAGGGGCCACTTCACAGCCAACTTTGACTCAGCCTCCCTCAGAGGCTGTTGCTCTTGGACAAATGGTGAAACTCTCCTGTACTGTCAGCAGTGACAAACATTACACCTGCTGAGTTCAACAGAGATCTGGAGAGAGACCCCGCTACATACAGTGTGCAGGTTACAACAGAGGAGACGGAGTTCCAGACAGGTTCACCGCCTCTGATTCTGGCAACGTCGGCACTTTAACCATCACGAACGCCCAGTCTGAAGATGAAGCAGATTATTATTGTTACATGTGGTACAGCTCTCGTAGCGAGTTCCACCGTGATGAAACCTCATGAGGAACTTGGACAAAAACCTTCTCCCTTTCTCCTCAGAGAGGGGAAGCAAAACCAGCTACATAGCATGAGTTGGTTTGTGGCTAGAAGGGCTTTATTCATCTTATTTCCTCACAGTGAAAGAAAGCTGCCCTAGTTCCACATTGGCAAGCTAGGGAAAGGCAAAGAATGAGAACAAAGCAGGGGACAGTTTCTTTGAGCTGAAGTGGATACAGTCCTGTGGTCAGGGAGAGCACAGGATCACCCAATGCAAAGAACCCAAGAGACTCTGAGAATGTGCAGAGTGCTTGCCAACCTAAATCTGTGCTTTCCCAACTCAGCCCTCATAGTCTTTATTTATCTGACGCATTCATTTGTACCCTGCCTTTCTCCTCAATGGGAACCTAAAGCAGCTTTACACCATTATCCAACCCTCCATTTTATGTAACAATCCAAAAATCCTTTCAAAGGGCAACTGCTCAATCCTCATTTCAAAGGATCCCAATCAGTCCAGAAAACACTGTTCCAGCTGTCTTTAGGTAGTCAAATATTTTGAAAATGCAAGCAAGTGACCTAATGGTTAAAAAAATGCACTATAAAAGGAAATCACAATCAAAGATGTTTGCAAATAGGAAGTATATATCTTTCAAACCTCCCTTCCTTTTCTTTCTATTTTTACATAATCCCTTCCATGCAAATTCACTCTATGGGCAAGAGCCTGATTCAAACATCACATCTCCTCATTGGAGTTTTGCGGTTTCGAGTTCAGCCAATGGGTGCCCGTGAAATTTGCATGATGGAAAATTTGTCACTTCCGGATGGATTAAAGAATGAAAGGAGGAAATCTGGGCTTGATATCTTCACCTCTGGGACTCCAACTTCTTTTCGCTTCATCATGACCTGGGAGCTTTTGTTCTCTGCATTCCTCACGTACTGCTCATGTAAGCGTACAAAAGAGTAATTTTAGGGTGAAGAGCAAGGCTGTTTGTGTTGTCCAATTTCAATGAAAAGAATGCTTTGACAGTCTTTCAGAGGAAATTATTATATGTTTATGATTTTTGCTGCTTCTTTCTATCCAGGTGTCACTTCCTTGCCGAGTTGGATTCAGCCTGCCTCCGAGTCTGTGCCCCTGGGCCAAACAGCCAAGCTGTCCTGCACAGTCAGTGGTACCCAGTACAATATTTACTGGCAGCAACAGAGACCCGGGCAGGCACCCCGCTATGTCCATTATCCAGGTGGCAGCAGGGGAGAAGGGATCCCTGATCGATTCACAGCTTCCGTCTCTGGGAATGTCGGCTACTTGACCATCGTAAATGTCCAGAATGAAGACGAGGCAGATTATTACTGTGGCATGTGGTATGATAGCAGCAACTGGAAGTATCACCGTGGTGAAATCTAATGGGGAACTGAGACAAAAACCTTCCTCCCCAGGGCGGGGAAGCCTCTCAGTTGTTTTCTGTGCTGAATGTTGTTTGAATGACAGAGTTTCAAAGAACCAAAAGGCTCCCACCCCCCTTGTTGAAGTCAGGAGCCCCCCTCCGCCCTCCCCCCTGTAACCATACACAGAAGTATCAACACAGACTAGGGCACAAAGAGAGTGGAAGATCACTCACACATTGGGCTATGAATTAAGAGTAGAAACATTCAGAGATATACTATGGCTCTTTTCTTGCAACTGCAAATCCCAGCAGCGATTTGTAAAATGTTTTCAATCCCTCACTATTGTTCGCACTCACTCCCTTAAAACGATTCCTAGACGCCACTACATAATTCTCCCTTTTTTAGTTCTATGTTGAATCTATGCTTCACAACCTATAGTCCTCGTATACTGAATGCTTCAAAGATTAACCCACCCCGCCAATAAAAGAACAGACAGAGAAATGCTACAGATAAACAGGCGAGGGGAAACTGAGTGAACTCAGAAAATGGCATTGAGGAGGAAGTTGAGGGTGGCAAAGAAGTGGGGGAAATGTAGACAATAGATTGTACTGCAACCAAAGACTTTTTCAAAACATTTTAGTCAGAGAATCATAATTAAAAAGGATTCATGTAAAACGTTTTGAGGCTGGAAATAAAATGTTTTGGGGTCAAAACAATGCAGAACTCCCTGGAGGGAATGTTTGATTTCCTGCCTCAAAATGTTGTAAATAAATTGTGCAGAAAAGCCTGTCCTTTCCTATCTTCAATGAGTTTGATGAGGGAAAGGCTTTCTTGTGTAGAAACATCACACTTAATGAGGCCCAGTATCACTAATGAAACCAAGCGCTCTATGCATATCGGCCACCCCAAGTACAGGCCTGCCATTATCATGGTTTTTACAGCAGTTGTTCAAACATCTTAAACAAATTAAATTTAATGCTGACAATATAAGGTCTTATCGAAACACTGTCTTATCGATTAATACCTAAACTTATCTATGGCTCCTATTTTCTAATACTATATTTCTCTTGTGCTGTATCACTCATGGTTTGCATCACGGCTTGAATTCTAAGCAGTGTGGCCAGAGTTGCATTTGAGGAAGGTTAGGTCCCCCTCTCTTTGGTATCTTGTGTACTCCAGGCTCCCAGGAACAGTGGGAACAAGAACGGGGGGCACTGATGGAAATCCCCCCAGTTCACCTCTGCTGGTGGAAATATTGCTCCCTCGGAGCCACTACCACTGTGCTGTTGGAATGGCATCTTGGGGATCTATCTTAAATGTTTAAGAAACTGTTATTCCTGGGAAGGCTGAAAAAGGCCATCTTTACCAGCCTTTAAACACTGAGCATTGCAAAACGTAAAACTTTCCAAAATTAATGGGAAAAACCCCACCTGGTTGCGGATCAAAGTAGGGGCCATTGTGACACCATAACTTTGATTATACGCTTGCAGATCAATTGTTTAAAATGGTGAGAAGTTGAAATTCACCCTGCAATGCAGTTGAGGAGAATAACAATGTTAGTATATGTAATCCAACTAAAGCATAACACTTGTAAAAATAATGTGAAGGTGATTTCTGATCCCTGGGGTGATGTCACGACACGACACTTACTAGGCAAACTATGTTTGTGGGGTGGTTTGCAATTTACCCCACCAAGGTGGGTACTCTTTTTATGGTCCCCGGAAGGATGGGAGGCTGAGTCAATCTTGAGCCGTCTACCTGAAACCAGCTACCCTACATAAAGGGGGCTGAGACTCAGCGATTATTATGAACTCCACATTTCTTTTTATGAACAATTCAATTGTTTTGGTGTTGGTGTATAATAATTTTTCTGCCTTAAAGGAGGGACAGAAGAATTTTAACAAATAAAAGGAATCAATGGGAGAAAGTTGAGCAGCTACATCATCATCAGGAAATAAAAACAATTAAGCTGGTTGCTGTATTTTCAACATGTTAAAAAAAACTTGGTGATGTAGCTCATGTAAAAGCTGGCATCTCAGTTTTCGTCTTTAGGAGGAGCTCTCGATCCGTGGCATCACAGCAGAGCTGTCTTGTGCACCTGCGGCATGAAAGGAAGGAAGATCATACTTGGTCCAGATGACTACCCTTTCTGTACTCCATGCTTACTTGAGCATAGAGACAAAGCTGTAGCAAACATTGATATGCCCAATGGGACTCTGGGCTGTCCCAGAACAAGCGATTCCACCACTGGTCTTAAGTTTTCTCCTGAGGGCATTTCATTTAATTTTTCACAATCCCCTTTATGCAAATGTGGGAAATGGCCATTGCTTGTGCTGGAATCGTGGCTATATTCACCAAAAACACACCAATCTGGCACAGCAAATGGCCATAGACCATATTTGCATGAAAAGGGCTGTTCGGCTGGGAAGGGTTTAACAAGGGAAGAGGGGATGTCCCCTCCAATCTTCTCTTTGCTTCCCCAAGTGACTCTCCCTTAGAGGGTTCATCATGGCTCCAGCTCTGTTGATCTTTGCAATTCTCATTTATAGCTCAGGTAAGGAAGAGGGAGATGGAGTTCATGATCTAAGATCAAGAATGGTTGCATGGCACAACAGAAACTCTGTCACTGCTTCAGAGCATCGTTGTCGTGATTCTTCCTTTTTCTTTTTTCTCCCAAAGGTCTGAGTTCTGGGGCCACTTTGGCTCAGCGTCCCTCATTGTCTGTGCCCCCGGGTCAAACAGCCGAAGTCTCCTGCAATGTCAGTGGCAGTGTAAGCAACTTCCACTGGCTTCGACAAAGACCCGGGCAAGGGCCTCACTTTGTTGTCTATGGTACCAGCAGCCGGGGAGAAGGGATCCCGGATCGGTTCACAGGTTCCAGCTCCGGGAGAAACCGCTATTTAACCATCCAAAACAGCAAAGCTGAAGACGAGGCTGATTATTATTGTGCTGCATGGGATGACACTGGTAAGCAGTCCCACAGTGCTCAACCGTGATGAGGAAGTAAAACAAAAACTATTGTTTTTCCCTCTCAGATACAAATTAGTACACCTGGGCCTGAGATGATTGAGTGACAGGGCTAAGAAAACCCATCCCAAAGCCACCTACATCTGACGCGCTCTTGCCAGGCAGGAATTAGCCCCTGAGAAGTCATGCAAGGCCAATCTACACAAGCCAAGTCTTGCACAGAATACACAGTATTCTGAACCTTCACTTGGAAATGATCAAGTGATGAGAGATTAACAGCCCCAGCAGCAGGATGCAGGACTACTGTGGCCCCACTTTGCTTCCTCCAAGAGGGCTTTTTGAGGGCATGGGGAAGCCAAAAATAGAAAAAAAGCCTACCTGCCACTGAAAAGCTCTTTACTGGGCTCTATGGACTTATGCCACCCAAAAGGTGTGTCGCATAACTCCAAGCCCCAGGTGCTGGCATTCCAGCAGGCAAAGGCCGGGTGAAAGCCAAGTAATGTTGACTCAACTCCCATTCACATGTCTAGAACACCCCCAGCCCTGTCACCTACCATCCTGTTCTGATGGGGCCGGGGCACGGTAGCCACTTCTGGGGTCAGGTGCTGCAGAGTCACATGGCTTCTGGGGGGCCGTGTATCTGGCCCCTTGCTGGCGCATTTGCCCCTTGTGCCAATTGGGTCGGCACCTGCTGCAGTTATGCATATTCATGTGTCAACCCAGATCTACCCTTTTGGACCTATTTCACCCCTCACCTCATGGCTGGGAAATCATGTCCTTCTATGAATCAAAATTCGGGGAGGAATTAATCTAGAAGATGATTTTCTGGATTAGTTGTGCATATTCAGACAGACAGCCCTGTCACCTGTTTACATAGCCTTCTTCAGGGAGGTTTGCTGACCAGAACAACCTCTGGACCACTGGCAGCTTTTTCCTGCTTCATTTCTGGAAGCGCTGCAAGATGGCTTGTAGTCCAAAGCCTCTAAGGTTTGCTCTTCAGCCCTGCTCTTTGCATTAAATTACTCCTGTATGATCCACTGGAGGTTGTCTGTTCTTAAGGACTGAATTCTGGAGTGCAGCAAGATCTAATAAAGAAAAGAGCATATTGACAGAGTGTCTTCTTCCTTGTATCAGGAAGTGATCCAGTTTAGTATCTTGATAGGAAAGATTCTGGTGGTTATCTGAATCAATTATGTAGGCAGCACATTAGATTGGAAGGTGAAATGGAGGATATCACTTTGTTCAGATTTGTAACATTGCTGATATGTATAAACAGGCATTGGGTCGGGTAGGATTTTGATTCATAGAAAGACATGTCTTTTTTTGTAATGCTAGTATAAGGCAAGGGGCCACTTGTAGAGAAGACTGAGTTGTTCCACCGGGCCTTTGGGGAAGCCAGCCGCTGATGGTGTGCGCCCTTTGTCTCTCCCTTTTAACATTCTGGGAGCTTGTGACATCCAGATTTACCGTCCCCCTCTCTGGTAGAGCTTTATTGATAGTTTTAATGTTGGACACCAAGTAGTTTATGTAGAATGCTGTAATTTTATGTTTTTATGTTTGATGATGTTATTTAATGATATATTATTTATTATTGCTATTGTTGTTATGTAACATTATCCTGTTGTTTACCGCCCAGAGCCCTTAGGGGATAGGGCGGTATATAAATATGATAATTAATAAATAAATAAATAAATAAGAATCAGCTGGAGGAAAGGATGCTCAACACTTCCCTCTCCCAAACGTTCATCCTTGGTAAACTATCTTCCACAAACTTGGTTTTTGCAACCCCACTCCCCATCCTGGTGTTGGGATTCAAATAATTTAACAACCGGTTCTGGTGGTTGGATTCAAATAATTTAACAACTGGTTGTCTACAAGCACCATTTTAAGAACCGGTTCTGCCAAAGTGATGCGAACCTGCCGAATCCAACCACTGCACCCCTCATGTGTGCGCACCCCCCATGAGTGTGAGAGTATAGAGAAGCTGGCTGATGAGTGGGATAAAGGGTGCTCAACCAAATCAGACGACTTCTATGTCATGATCAGATTTTCATGCAAATCTGTTCTCTGGCCATTGGCCTGCCTAGAGTGGCTCCTATTCTCATTGGAAACGCACCATTTCTATCATCAGCGATAGGTGTGAAGAGATTTGCATGATCCGGTCGTTCTTCAGTTCTTGAGGTTTTAAGAATGCAGGAGAGTTCCTCGCCAGATACAACTTTGCCTCACCGTTTCAATCTCTGTCGACTCCCACCATGGCCCGGGCCTTCTTTCTCCTCACACTTCTCAGTTACTGGTCAGGTAAGGGAGTAGAACAATAATTTGACATAGGCTGAGAAGAAAGCGATTAATACTTTGTATGTTAAATTAGAGCACCACGCTTCTGAGACGGTTGAAATGACACAAAATGAATTAAAGTCATAATTTTCCTTTCTTTTTTTTGTAAAGGGACCACTTCACAATCGCCCTTGACTCAGCCTCCCTCACAGGCTGTTGGTCTCGGACAAATGGTGAAACTCTCCTGTACTGTCAGCAGTAACAAATATTACATCTGCCGGGTTCAACAGAGATCTGGAGAGAGACCCCGCTACATACAGTGTGCAGGTTATGGCAGGGCAGACAGCGTCCCAGACAGGTTCACCGCCTCTGATTCTGGCAACGTCGGCACTTTAACCATCACGAACGCCCAGCCTGAAGATGAGGCAGATTATTATTGTAATGTGGTACAGCCCTAGTAGCCAGTTCCACCGTGATGAAACCTCATGAGGAACTTGGACAAAAACCTTCTCTCTCTCCTCAGAGAGGGGAAGCAGACACAGCTACAGAGGTTGAGTTGATTTGTGGCTGGAAGGGCTTTAATCATCATGTTTCCTCACAGGGAGAAAAAGCTCTCCTGGTCTCACATCCTCCCCCCAGATCCCAGTGGGACACCAGTTACCCAACTGTAATGCCTGATGACGAACTGAGACACTGGACACAGTCACTGGACACAGTGTGTAACAGACTTCCCTCTGTGATACACCTCTGAAGATGCCAGCTACAGATGCAGGCGAAACATTAGGAACAAAATCCACCAGACCACGGCCTCACAGCCCGGAAAACCCACCACAACCAGTTGAATCCAGCTGCGAAAGCCTTCGACAATACACAGAATCAAAGATGTTTGCAAATAGGAAGTATATATTTTCAAAACCTACCTACCTTCCTTCCTTTTCTTTCTATTTTTACATAATCCCTTTCATGCAAATTCACTCTACAGGCAAGAGCCTGATTCAAACATCACATCTCTTCATTGGAGTTTTGCTGTTTCGAGTTCAGCCAATGGGTGCCCGTGAAATTTGCATGATAGAAAATTTGTCACTTCCTGATGGATTAAAGAATGAAAGGGGGAAATCGGGGCTTGGTATCTTCACCTCTGGGACTCCAACTTCTTTTCACTGCATCATGGCCTGGGATCTTGTTCTTTGCATTCCTCACTTACTGCTTGGGTAAGTGTACAAAAGAGTAATTGTAGGGCGAAGAGCAAAGTTGTTTGTCTTGAACAATTCCAGCTGGAAAAGAATGGTTTGACGATCTTTCAGAGGAAATTATTGTACATTGATGGTTTGTGCTTCTTCTTTCTGTCCAGGTGCCACTTCCTTGCCGAGTTGGATTCAGCCTGCCTCTGAGTCTGTACCCCTGGGCCAAACAGCCAAGCTGTCCTGCACTGTCAGTGGTACACAGTACGATATTTACTGGCAGCAACAGAGACCCGGGCAGGCACCCCGCTATGTCCATTATGCAGGTGGCAGCAGGGGAAAAGGGATCCCTGATCGATTCACGGCTTCCGTCTCTGGGAATGTCGGCTACTTGACCATCATAAATGTCCAGACAGAAGACGAGGCAGATTATTACTGTGGCATGTGGTACGTTACCAGCACCTGGAAGTATCACCGTGGTGAAGTCTGATGGGGAACTGAGACAAAAACCTTTCTCCCCAGGGTGGAGAATCCTCTCAGTTGTTTTCTGTGCTGAATGCTGTTTGAATGACAGAGTTTCAAAGAACCAAAATGCTCCCACCCCTTTGTTGAAGTCAGGAGCCCCCCTCTCCCCTTACCCCTTTAACCATACACAGATGTATCAACACAGTCTAGGGCACAAAGAGAGTGGAAGATCACTCACACATTGGGCTCTGAATTAAGAGTTGAAACATTCAGAGATATACTATGGCTCTTTCCACACAAATCTCCTAAAACGTTTGTAAAATGTATTGAGTCCCCCTGGTTTGTTTGCACTCACTCCCTTGAAACAATTCCTGCATCAGGGATGTAGGTATAGATTTTTTAGGGGGGGGTTGGGGCCACGCCCCCACCCGCCCCTGGGGCATGGCCACACCTCCCCAAGCCCCGCCCCTGGCCCCAGTGCTTATAAAAGCAGCTCTCCGAGGTCAGGGACAGCAGACTGTCAGGATGCTGTTACTGTGTGCTCTGTCCTTGGGTCTTTCCCCCTGTCAGTCCTGGCTGTCTGCCTAGGACAGGGAATTTTGATTCCACGTTATCTCTGCTTGCCTGTGTGAAACTATGTTTTGTTGAAATTTGTTTGATTTCTTGAGGCGGGAAGGAGGCTTGCTACTGTATTTTAACCATTATTGTAGTTCTGAGGCTCTCAGAACTCGCATCGCCTGTATTCGACTATGACTGCCAGTACAATAAAGAACCGAGAATGGTTACTTTTGCCTGGACTGTTCTAGTTTGTTACACAGATTCCCCTGCCCTGCCCTCCCCCGCTCCCCCACCAGCTGGGCTCCCAGCTAGCAGCCAGCAGTCCCTTCTGCCCTCCCCTCTGGGCAGAGGGGTAGCTAGGGAAAATGGAGCCTGGGGCAAAATCTGAGTTTTGCGTCCCCCCTCCCCCAAGGTGGCACTGTGATGCTGGAATCCACTCCCAAACAGCATCACTTTCAATGGTGTTTAAACTAGAGAGCCCAAATTCTCCTTTTAAATCCACCTTACAGGGAGAATCTGGAGTCCACAGTTAAAACCACACTGAAATTGATGCTGTTTGGGGTGGATTATCCCCCACCCTGAAACAGCATCACTTTCAATGTTTAAACTGGGGACCTCAGATTCTCCCTTTAAATCCGTGCCGAAGGGGTTGGATTCAAAAGGAGAATCTGGGGAAATTTTGGCGGTGCCTGCTGTCAGGGGTGCAATTATTAAGCTAGCATGACCAAAATTTCAGGGTATCTTTAGTAGACTCTCCTGATGGTACCTCCCAGAGGGAAGCCTGTTACACACTGTAATGCACCTCTGAAGATGCCAGCCACAGATGCAGGCGAAACGTTAGGAACAAGACCCACCAGACCACGGCCACACAGCCCGGAAAACCCACCAGAACCAGTTGAATCTACCCGTGAAAGCCTTCAATAATACAATAAAAGAATGTTTCATCACTTTGAAAAAATGCCTTCTGTTCCTGTTTCTGGCCAGTCTTCATAGCAATTAGTTATTCTACCACAGTCTTATTTTACTCCTAGAGGCCTTTCATTGGCTTTTTACACAATCTCCTTTAAGCAAATGTGCCAGTGTCAATTGCTTTTGTCTTAGTAGCAGATACTCCCAACGAAGACATCCCAGCTTGGCAAAGCAAATGACCACAAAAGACATTTGCATAAAAGGGGGGCCTGCTAAACTGGGAAGGGTTTAACAAGGGAAGAGGGCATGTCCTATCCAGTTCCCTCTTTGCTTCCCCAACTGTTTCTCTTTCAGAGGGTTCATCATGGCCGGGGCTCTCTTGATCCTTGCAATTCTCATTTACTGCTCAGGTAAGGAAGGGGAAGATGGAGTTGATGATCTAGCACAATGTCTGTTTGCATGGAAGAACTGGAACGATGTCGTTGCTTGAGAGCATCGGGGTTTTGATTGTTCCTTTGCCTTTTCTCCCAAAGGTTTGAGTTTTGGGGCCACTTTGACTCAGCTTCCCTCGCAGTCTGTGCCTCTGGGCCAAACAGCCAAAGTCTCCTGCATTGTCAGTGGCAGTATAGGTGACTTCCAATGGATTCGACAAAGGCCTGGACAGGGCCCTCACTTTGTACTCTATGGCAGCAAGCGGGGAGAAGGGATCCCGGATCGGTTCACAGATTCCAGCTCTGGGAACAATCGCTATTTAACCATTGGAAACATCCAGCGTGAAGACGAGGCTGATTATTACTGCCTTGCCTGGGATGGCAGCAACAGCAGGTTGCACAGTGTCAAATTCTGATGTGGAACTGAGACAAAAACCATTCTTCCTCTGCTGACTGAGGAAACTAGCAACATATTTGATGTCTGAAGTTGTTGAATCACCCAACTGTCAGAGGTGGGATCCAGCAGGTTCTCACAGGTTCCCGAGAGTAGGTTGCTAATTATTTGTGCATGCCGAGAGGGGGTTACTAATTGGTGATTTTGCCACGTGATTTTTGCCTTAGTTACGCCCCTCCTCTCAGCAGTAGCGCGCAGAACTTGAAGCAGTCTAGCAGGAGGTGCACCGGCGTGTGTGGCAGCCTGCGTGCATTCGTTTCCCACCCAAGGACCGGCGCAGCGGCTGCGTCCTTGCCCAGGAATGCCCTGCCCCCAGAATGCCCAGCCATGCCCCCGTCGTGCCCCGCCCAGCCCCATTGGCACTACGCCACAGTTTGAATCCCACCACCATGGGAACCTGTTACTAAAATTTTTGGATCCCACCACTGCCAACTGCACCCTCTCCCCACCAGAAAAGCCACCTATATCTCCTTTCTCCTGCAGGACAAGGACCAGCCATGCACAAATCAGTCTACGCAGGCAAATCTGGTATGAATGAGCACTGAAAATTCCTCTGGAAATTTGACTTCTCCCATCAACCTGATCCACCGGAAACTGACTGAGAGCTGTATCCACGCCTCTGTTTATCACAAAGTAGAGATCATCAATCATATACACCATCACAGTTTGACACTTACAGCCCACCCTTAGCAAATGCCTCCCAAGTCCTTTGAGGTTCATCGCATGACTCAAAGGAGCTGGGATATAAGAAATGCAAAGGTGTTTAGATGTTACCTTCATCTGTATCTCAGGGTTTACTGCCAGTCAATTTTGTCAGATATAAGATCACCTGAGCTCAGAGATTTGGCCAGACTTCTTCATACATGTTCACTTTTGAAGTCTTATCAGGACACAGAATAGTTATGTTTTGGCTCCAGTTAACTGCAGGAGAAGTAGGCAAAACAATAGCAAAGCATCATATCAGCCTCGAGGCCCCTTTCCCTGTTTAAAATAACTTCTAAAGACGCACTTCAAGTCATGATTTTCACATCAGTAGTCCAAGCATTTGCTCCTTGTGCCAGTGGGGTTGGCACCAGCTCCAGTTATGCATATGCATGGATCTGCCCAGATCTACCCTTCTGGGCCTATTCTCACCTTACCTCTTGTTCTTACATGCCTGTGATTACGAGGAGGAATGGTTTTCTGGATTAGTTGTGCATGTTCACACAGACAGCTCTGGCACCTGTTTACACAGCCTTCTTCAGGGAGGTTTGCTGAACAGAACAACCTCTGGACCACTGGCAGCTTTTTCCTGCTTCATTTCTGGAAGCGCTGCAAGATGGTTTGTAATCCAAAGCCTCTACAGTTCGCTCTTCAGCCCTGATCATTTCACATTAAATTACTCCTGTATGATCCAGTGGTATTTGTCTGTTCTTAAGGACTGAATTTTGAAATGCAGCAAGGTCATATAAAGAAAAGATCCCACTACAAATATACAGCGGTCAATTCCCCACTGGAAAAATGAATGTAGATACTAACTGGTTTGGGAAAAACTGGGACCTTTAGAGCATGGTTTCAGCGTCCCCACTGCAGCTTCTGCCCCAGAAACGATCCTTGTTCCCAGAAACGCAGCAGCAACGAAGGATTCTCCACTGAGGCGGATTGAACACGTGATCAGCTCAGGGGCTGTCCTGATTGGCTGCTGTGTTGTGTTGGGGCAGGAATTTTTTTTAATGTTTAACCTTGCAGATCCACGTCTGCGCGAGCATGCGCATAACGACTCTATGCGGAGATGAAGAAACGGGCGATTAAAATTGTGCTAAAGCCCTGTTTCCGCGCAAGACTTCCGATGTCATGGCTCGGATCCACGTGGATATGACGTTTAGCACTGTTTTGTATTGCCTTCTACTCAGTCAATCAGTCAAAACCAGCCCCATGTTGCTTCGTATCCACGTGGATCTCCGGTCCGCGAAATTAAAAAAAGGCTGTGCGCGCATCACGCACAGCCCACTGCATCCTCATTGGATGGGAGGCTCCACGTCACTACCAGCGAGGGAAAAACGAATCCGGATTCACCCCCACAACTTTTCCACTGCTCCAGATTGCCCATGCATTTTTGAAAAGGTCTACTTTCTTGCAGGTTCTAAAATAACATGTGCTGGGGTGTGGGGAGCACCAGAAACAGGATGAAAGCGTGTTCAGTGCTGGCGCAGTGGGGAGTTCTGCTGGAAACCTGGATATTTTGTGTGACGAGCACGCATCTAATCCTCAGTGGGTAATCGACCAGAGTGTCTTCTCTCTTGCATCAGGAAGTGATCCAGTTTAGTATCTTGATAGGCAAG
The DNA here is from genome assembly GCF_021028975.2 of Sphaerodactylus townsendi. Taxonomy (NCBI): domain Eukaryota; kingdom Metazoa; phylum Chordata; class Lepidosauria; order Squamata; family Sphaerodactylidae; genus Sphaerodactylus; species Sphaerodactylus townsendi. Next base: position 42,967,322 of record NC_059437.1, read on the forward strand.
ATTCTGATAGTTATCTGAATCAATTGTGTGGGCAGCATGGCAAATTATAATCTTTGCACTGCCTGATGAAGCTGCCCAATATCCTCAACAATACTTATGTAGGATCTAATGCCAGTAAGCAATCTGGTGAGACGTTCCACATGAAACTTTAAGAAGTGCTGGCATTTTGAAACTGAATCCTAAAATACATAATGAACTCTAAGCAAAATATGCAGAAACAATGGGTTTCCAATTGACAAATGTGTCAGACAAAGATGTATTTTATCTCTTAATCTGTTCAATCTGTATGCAGAACATATCACAAGGAAAGATGGGCTAGATTTAAATGAAAGAGGAGTGGGAATTAGTGGAATCCACACTAACAGTTTGTTATAAGCAGATAACATGATAAGCAGAAAACAGTGAAGTCTTGAAAAGATTTCTGTGGAAAGTTAAAACCAAAAGAGGCGTGCGAAATGCTGCACTCAGATTGTCTGGTGCCTCCTTTTCTTGATTTGACTGAGAGGAGGAGAAGTTGTTGCCCCTTTCCCCAGATTTGCTCCATTATTCATGTCAGTATGGCAGAGTGGCTAAGATCAGAACAGTCTAATCTGGAGAACCAGGTTTGATTCCCCCCTCCTCCTCATGAAGCCTGCTGGGTGACCTTAGACTAGTCACAGTTCTCTCAGAACTCTCTCAGCCTCACCTACATAACAAAATGCCTGTTAGAGGGAGGGAGAAAGGGAGGCAACTGTAAGCTGTTTTCTGTCTCCTTAAAACTAGAGAAAAGTGGGGTATAAAACCCCCACTCCTCTTCTTCCTCTACTTCATGCAAATCTATTTTCTGATGAATGGCCTGTCTAGAATGTCACATGTTCTAATTGAAGGTGTGGCATTTCTAATCCAGCCAATGAGTGCAAAGAAATTTGCATGACAGGGCCCCTCTTCAGTTCTTGGGGGGTTTAAGACCAAAGGGGAATGGCCCCAGGTAGATACACATTTGCCTTGGGAATTCCAAGAGGTTCTGCTTTTTGCCATGGCCTGGGCCCTGTGTCTCCTCTTGCTTCTCAGTTACTACTCAGGTAAACTTGCAATCCTAAAACCCCTTTCCTGGGAGTACACCCCACAGAATAAACCTGTGGAGGATTTTGAGTAGACCTGCTTAGGATTCTTCAATATGCACAGCTAACACCAAGGCTAATCATATTTTGCATTTGAAGTAAGAACATGATGATGATGTAGTGACATTTTCAAGAAAAGAAAATGAACCGGTCGCGTGTTTTGATTTCTCTCTTTCCTAAAGGGACCACTTCGCAACCAACTTTGACTCAGCCTCCCTCACATGCTGTTGCTCTGGGACAAATGGTAAAACTCCTCTGCACTGCCAGCAGTAAATCATATGCCATCTGCTGGGTTCAACAAAGATCTGGAGAGAGACCCCGTTACATACAATGTGCAGGTTACAGCAGGGGAGACGGGGTCCCAGAACGGTTCACTGTCTCTGATTCTGGCAATGTTGGCACTTTAACCATCACGAACGCCCAGCCTGAAGACGAGGCAGATTATTACTGTGGCATGTGGTATGATAGCAGCAACTGGAAGTATCACTGTGGTGCAGTCTGATGGGGAACTGAGACAAAAACCTTCTTTCTGTCCAATTAAAGAGGGAAACCAAGCATCACAACAGAGTTTACTTTGAGCTGTGGCTAGAGTGGCTTTAATCATAAGTTTCCTAATCAGGACAGAAAGCCCTCCGGATCCCACCTCCTCTTCTTAAGCTTCAATCCTTCCAATAGCCTTGTCGAGATCCAAACCTGCCCACACAATCCCCATCAGAGGGAACCGAAAGGTAACTGCAGGGGAAAAAAAAACTCTGTCCGGATTCTGAGATATTAGAATCACTTGTCAAAGAGGAGTGTGGGTGTGAGATATGCCACTCAAATGCCATGAAGTTGCACTGCCCCAGATTCCATCGATTATTTTTGTGGTAATTTTTTTGCCAGGTTAAGGCCACCGTCCCATTGAAGTGCATGATATTTTTTTAAAATTTTCATGTCACTTCAACTTGCCGTTAATCTGAATCATTCTTTGCATCCTCCAATTTATGTGTTTATGTACCCATCAAGTCACAGCTGACATATGGTGAGTACCCTATAGGGCAGTGGTGGCGAACCTTTGGCACTGTAGATGTTATGGTCTACAATTCCCATCAGCCCCTACCAGGATGGCCAATTGACCATGCTGGAAGGGGCTGATGGGAATTGTAGTCCATAACATCTGCAGTGCCAAAGGTTCGCCACCACGGCTATAGGGTTTTCAAGGGAAGAGCCATTCCAAGGTGATTTGCAATTGCCTGGCTCCACATCACGACCTTTATAGTCCTCGGAGGTCTCCCATCCATATACTAGCCAGGGCCAGGGCTGAGAATATGTGATTCGCCTAAGGTCACCCAGCAAGCTTACATGGCATGATTGGGGTTTTGAACCTGGGTCACCCAGGTCCTAGTCCAACACCTTAACCCCTACACCACACTGGCCAATTATTTACCCCAACCTAATTTCCAGACTTTTTAAACCATTATCACCTTAGATTAGTGTGCTCAAAATCTTCCTTCCTTCCATTTTATTTCTATTTTTATATAAACACTTCCATGCAAATTCATTCTATGAGCAACTCCTCATTGGAGTTTTGCTGTTTGGAGTCAAGCCAATGGGTGCCCATGAAATTTGCATGATGGAAAATTTGTCACTTCCTGATGGATTAAAGAACGAAAGAGGGAAATCTGGGTTCAGTATTTTCACCTCTGGAACTCCAATTTCCTTTCACTGCATCATGACCTGGGAACTCTTGTTCTTTGCATTCCTCATGTACTGCTCAGGTCAGTGTACAAAAGAGTAATTGTAGGATGAGTAAACGTTTGATTTCTTGCCTCAAAATGTTGTAAATAAATTGCGCAGAAAAGCCTGTCCTTTCCTATCTTCAAAGACTTTCTTCTGTAGAAACATCACACTTCATGAGACCCAGTATCGCTAATGAAACCAAGGACCCTGTACTGATCAGCAACACCAAGTGCAGGAGTACCATGATTATGAACCCCACAGTCTCTCTCTTGGGATATGGGCAGACCAACAGTGTTTACGGTTCCTATGATGAGGGCTCCTCTTTCCTGACAGTATTCAAGGCCCATCTCAGTGTCTGCTGTTTCAGCTGACTGGTGGGTGCAAAATCACCATGTTAGCCAATCCCTCCCTCTGGTGGTAAAAGCATTTGCCGTCTCTGCAGACTGGGGTGTTTCTGTTGAAGGGGTCTCTGGCTGGTTCTACCTTCCTTGATAAGAGGGAAGCAAGACTGTGGGATTCCTCACCTTTTTTGCCTGCTCCAGCTTTGCCTGCGCTCCGTAAAACCCGCACCTTCCTTTTCAGGACTGCTACTAGGATTAGTGGATGTCAAGAGAAAAAGCGCATCCAATTTTTACCAGTTATTTTTTTTTTAAAAAAAACTTTGAGCTGGTTGTGAGAGTTTTTGCATAGCGTTCAGTAGCTTGTACATCAGAGTTTCCCAACGTGATTCCTGTGGGTGCCATATTGGGGTGGGGGGGAAAGCGGCCGCGACTTACCGCGGTCGCCATTGCTGCTGGGGAAGGGACAGCCTCCCATGGGTGGCCCCCTTCCCAGCCACCTCACGAGTTCCCTCTGCTCGCGAGGCTTTGGGTCTTCTTGGGCGCCCAGCAGTGACTCCGGGCGCCCTGACATCATCTGGGAGGAGGGCCGGGCAGCCTATTTAAGGCTAGGCCCGGCTTCGCCTCCCCCCCCCCATTTGCTGGAGCACGCGAGGCTCTCTGGCGGATTGCGCATGGGGGACTGATCTTTAGCTTAGGGTCAGCGGGTGAAATACCCGCTTTATTGGAACCTCCTTATGAGGTTTGGGGTGGAGCAAGCCAAAGGGTAACCTGCCCAGATGTGGGCTTCTATGGCTTGCGCCCCTGGCAGCAGTGGAGTCTTCAGGAAGTGGCAACCGCCCATCTGGAATCTCACAGCTGCTCCAGCGTGCGTTCATTTTTCATCAGCAGGCGTGCTGTAGAAAAATGTAGGTGTCTGGGGGACAGCACTCGGGCTGCCCAGCACACAGATCAGACCGCCATGCTGCGCCATACGCTTTGTTTGCCTTGATCCAATTTTGTTAAATAAAATGGCGATGGCCAACTTTTTACCACACAAGAAAGCATGTTGCACTCAATTTATTGTAAGTTTAGGAGGGTTCTCAGCTACTTCCCTCAGACAGCAAAGTCTGATAAGGGATTGAAAACTTTTAACCTCTCCCAAGTGGTGCATTTAGAATTATTGCAGAGCAGTTTGAGTCTACCTGCATTTGTAATTTGTAATTCCCATGTCAGGAATGGGAAAGAAAATTGCGGGAGCAACTTTACGAAAAGGCGAGTTTTGCTGATAGCTGTCTGGAGCAATATAAGTACTATTTTTCCAAAGGCTTGTGTTTCCCAGTGCAGGGCATATTGTTTCTTTTTTTTACAAAAGCGGCGCTTAAATAAAGGTCTCTGACAGCAAAAGAGAATCGGAAGTGGGGGAAGGGCAGCAGGCACTAGGACCCAACGGAGCATTCAACATAAAGAAGATCCAGGAATATGTTGGAAATTAATTTGCACTTCTTCTTGGTTCTTTATGTTGAACAGAGTATAGCTGTAGGCAAGGTGAGGAAAGGTGCCCATCTCAGGTATAGCATGATGGGACATGTAGTCCTTAGCAACTAGGGTCACATGACTTACTATTAGAGCTATGATTGGCACAAGTAAGCTTGCTTTTGGCACATGCTGTCCAGTCCACAAATGACTCTTTGTGTTCAACTTAGCGATGGACAGATGTGCAAAGGCCTCCTCTGTTTCACAGAAGTAAGAAGAAGAAGAAGAAGAAGAAGAAGAAGAAGAAGAGTTTTGATTTATATCTCCCCTTTCTCTCCTGTAGAAGACTCAAAGGGGTTTACAATCTCCTTGCCCTTCCCCACTCACAACAAACACCCTGTGAGGGAGGTGGGGCTGAGAGAGCTCCGAGAAGCTGTGACTAGCCCAAGGTCACCCAGCTGGTGTGCGTGGGAGATTCTTACCTCAACTCAGCATAAACCTTGACAGCTCAGGGAAGTCAGCAGATAAAATGGCATGAGTCCATGAGTTTGCTCAAAGAACGCTGAACTGAAGTTACGTGTAAAGTTCTTCTGTTGGAACTCAGCAGATGGAAGAGAGCCGTATCTTCTAGACGGCGTATCATTCATAACCTGCCTTTCTCCCCAATGGGAACCCAAAAAAGCTTACTTTGTTCTCCTATCTTCCAGTATATCCTAACTAACAATAAAATAACTTTTAATCACTTTGAAAAAATGCCTTTTGTTTCTGTCCCTGGTCAGTCTTCACTGCAATGAGTTATTCTACCACGGCCTTATTTTACTCCTAGAGGCCTTTCATTGGGTTTTTTCTCACCATTTCCTTTAAGCAAATGTGGTCAGCGGCCATTCCTTTTGCCTGAGTGGCAGACACCATCAAGGAAGACACCCTAGCTTGGCAGAGCAAATGACCACAAAAGACATTTGCATAAAAGAGGGCTTGTTTAACTGGGAAGGGTTTAACAAGGGAAGAGGGCATGTGCCATCCAGGTCTCTCTTTGCTTCCCCAGGTGACTCTCCACTAGAAGGTACATCATGGCCGGGGCTCTCTTGATCCTTGCAATTCTCATTTACTGCTCAGGTAAGGAAGCGGAAGATGGAGTTGATGATCTAGGATCAAGAATGTCTGCATGGCATAACTGAAGTGCTGCCATTGCTCGAGAACATCAGGGTCATGATTCTTCCTTTGCTTTTTTCTCCCGAAGGTCTGAGTTCTGGGGTCACTTGGACTCCCCCTCCCACACTTTCTGTGCCCCTGGGTCAAACAGCCGAAGTCTCCTGCACTATCAGGGCCAGTGGCCCTGCAACTGACTCCCAATGGATTCGACAAAGACCTGGACAGGGCCCTCAGTTTGTACTCCATGGAGAAGGGAACCTGGATCGGTTCTCAGATTCCATTGTCGGGCGCAACCGCTATTTAACCATTAGAAACGTCCAGGCTAAAGACGAGGCTGATTATTACTGCTTTCAATGGGATAGCACAAACAGCAGGTTGCACAGTGGCAAATTCTGATGGGGAACTGAGACAAAAACCATTCGTCCTCTGCAGACTGAGGAAATCAGCAACATATTTGATGTCTGAAGTTGTTGAATCACCCAGTTGCATCCTCTCCTCACCAGAAAAGCCACCTATATGATATATCTCCTTTCTTCTGCAGGACAAGGACACGCCCTGACCAGCCATGCAGAAATCAGTCTACAAAGGAAAATCTGGTACCAATGAGCACTGAAAATTCCTCTGGAAATCATGACTTCTTCTCCCATCAGTCTATTCCACCAGAAACTGACTGAGAGCTTTGTCCACACCTCTATTTATCACAAACTGGACATCCTCCCAAGTCCTTTGAGGCTCATCGCATGCATGACTCAAAGGAGCTGTGATATAAGAAATGTAAAGGTGTCTAGATGTTACCTTCATCTGTATCACTGGGTTTACTGTCAGTCAGTTTTGCCAGACATAAGATCACCTAAGCTCAGAGATTTGGCCAGACTTCCTCATACATGTTCACTTTTGAAGTCTTATCAAGACACAGAATAGTTATGTTTTGGCTCCAGTTAATTGCAGGAGAAGTAGGCAAAACAATAGCAAAGCATCATATCAGCCTTGAGACCCCTTTCCCTGTTTAAAATATCTTCTAAGGACACATTTCAAGTCATGATTTTTACATCAGTAGTCCAAACATCTTAAGCAAATTAAATTTAATACTGACAATATAACCCACTCTTTGAATAAACACTCTATGGCATAACCTTTTCTTAACAATGCTATTCTTTTTCTATCTTAACTTATGGCTCATAACATTCTACACTGACAATCTATAATCTTGTCTTAACACTGTCTTATCAATTAATACCTAAAACTTATATATGGCTCCTATTTTCTAATACTATATTTCTCTTGTGCTGCATCACTCATGGTTTCAATCATGGCTTGAATTCTAAGCAGTGTGGCCAGAGTTGCATTTGAGGAAGGTTAGGTCCCCCTCTCTTTGTCCACTCCTGGTCCCCAGGAGCAACAGCAACATGAAAGGGGGGCACATATGGAAATCCCCCATTTCACCTCTGCTTGTGGAAATATTGCTCCCTTGGAGCAATGGCTGTTATGCTGATGGAATGGCATCTTAGGAGTCTACATCTTTAAAGTTTAAGAGACTGGTGTTCCTGGGAAGGCTAAAAAGGCCATCTTTACCAATCTCATGAATGGTACATTAAACACTGAGCATTGCAAAACATAAAATTCTCCAAAAGTCATTGGGGAAAACCCCCACCTGGCTGCGGGTCACAGTAGGGGCCAAAGTGACACCCTAACTTCGATTATGCGGTTTGCAAATCAATTGTTTAGAATGGTGAGAAGTTGAAACTCACCCTGCAATGCAGTTGTGGGGAATAACAACGTTAATATATGTAATCCAACTAAAGCATAACACTTAAAAAAATGTAAATGTCATTTCTGATCCCTAATTCTTCAAACAAGGAACCTTTATTGGCATAACAACATTGTATACACAGATCCACTTAACCAAGTAGAGGGAAGCTAAAATAAATATACAGGTAGGGAAGGCTGATGTTCAGGATTTGCTCCTGAAGCGCTGTTTTATGTACAAATCCAAAAATTTGGTGACTGCATCATTTGCATCACTACTGGAGCTGTCCAACAAAAAGGTAATCTTTTGCAAGTCAGATGCATACTCTTTTTTGAGTAGCAGAGGTGACAGGTATTTGACTCTGGGTCCTGTGTAAAGTGGACAATAAAGTAAGATATGATCTATAGAGTCTACACAGTTCCCGTTGCATATGCATAGCCTTTGATGGTAAGGGGTTTCAGTGAATCTCCCTGTTGATACGGCTGATGGAAGGGCATTGCAACGGGCCAACATCATTGCTCTACGGAGTCTGGGCACGACTATCTGGTGCAGGTATTGAGCCCCCTTGTTACCAGTGTAGGTGATACCTAGAGCTAAAGGAGAGCAAGTCCTGGCAGCCTTTTCGAGTAGGATCTGATGTTCCTGGTGGATCTGATGTTCCTGATCCCTGTGGTGATGTCACATCACAATACTTATTAGGCAAACTATGTTTAAGGGGTGGTTTGCCATTTACCTCCACCAAGCTGGGTACTCCTAACCTCAGAAGGATGGAAGGCAGAGTCAATTTTCAGCTGCCTACCTGAGACCAGCTACCCTACTTCAAGGGAGTTGAGACTCAGGGATTATTATGAACTCTACACTTCTTTTTATGATCAATTCAATTGTTTTGGTGTTGGGGTAGAAACGTTTTTGTAAGCCACCATTGACGGCATTAAAGGAAGGACTGAATAATTTTAATAAATAAAAGAAAAAAATGGGAGAAAGTTGAGTATGTACATCCTCATCAAGAAATAAAAACAAGACGACATCAGAGTGAATAGAAGTTTGGAACCAATGTATAAAATAATGATTAGAGCAGCACACGCAGTGTTGGCGTTGGGCTGGAAAGACAATAAAAAATGGACAGTTTCAAGATGGTTGGAATATATATGGGAACAAATACAGTTAGAGATATTTGAAAGACTGACAAAAAATATTTTATGGAAAGAAAAAATAGAAGATATTATGAAGATATGGACAGTATATAAAGAATGGATTGAAGAAGCCGGATTTAACGAAGAGTTATGGAAAAAGAGAATAAGAAGAATGAACCTCCTGCTGCTTGCATGAAAAAATCAATAAAGAGAAGGGGGGAGGGGGTGAAAATGGAAAAAATGTATAGACGAAAGAAAAATATTAAATGGAAAAAATGTATAAATACTCTATACAATAAAAAATTTAAAAAAAGAAATAAAAACAATTAAGTTGGTTGCTGTATGTTCAGCATTTAAAAAATCTTGGTGATAAAGGTCATGTAAAAGCTGGCATCTCAGTTTTCGTCTTTAGGAGGAGCTCTCGATCCGTGGCATCACAGCAGACCTGTCTTGCGCACCTGTGGCGAGAAGGGAAGGAAGATGGTACTTGGTCCAGATGACTTCCCTTTCTGTACTCCCTGCTTACTTGAGCATAGAGACAAAGCTGTAGCAAACATTGATATGCCCAATGGGACTCTGAGCTGTCCCAGAACAAGCGATTCCACCACTGGTCTTAAGTTTCCTCCTGGGGGCATTTCATTTGTTTTTTCACAATCCCCTTTATGCAAATATGGCCAATGGCCATTGCTTGTGCTGGACTCGTGGATATATTCACCAAAAACACACCAATCTGGCACAGCAAATGGCCACAGGCCATATTTGCATGAAAAGGGCTGTTCAGCTGGGAAGGGTTTAACAAGGGAAGAGGGGATGTCCCATCCAGTCCTCTCTTTGCTTCCCCAAGTGACTCTCCCTTAGAGGGTTCATCATGGCTCCGGCTCTGTTGATCTTTGCAATTCTCATTTACTGCTCAGGTAAGGAAGTAGAAGATGGAGTTGATGATCTAGCACAATGTCTGTTTGCATGGCATAACTGGAACGATGTCATTACTTGAGAGCATCGGGGTTTTGATTGTTCCTTTGCTTTTTCTCCCAAAGGTCTGAGTTTCGGGGCCACTTTGACTCAGCCTCCCTCGCTGTCTGTGCCTCTGGGTCAAACAGCCAAAATCTCCTGCACTGTCAGGGGCACTGTAAGCTACTTCCACTGGGTTCGACAAAGATCTGGACAGAGCCCTCACTTTGTACTCTATCATGAAAACAACAACCGGGGAGAAGGGATCCCAGACCGGTTCACAGGTTCCAGCTCCGGGAGCAACCGCTATTTAACCATCCAAAACAGTAAAGCTGAAGACGAGGCTGATTATTATTGTGCTGCATGGGATGGCAGCCAGTCCCACAGTGCTCAACCGTGATGAGGAAGTAAAACAAAAACTATTGTTTTCCCTCCTCAGATACAAATTAGTACACCTGGGCCTGAGATGATTGAGTTACAGGGCTAAAAACACCCATCCCAAAGCCACCTACATCTGACACCCTCTTGCCAGGCAGGAATTAGCCCCTGAGAAGTCATGCAAGGCCAATCTACACAAGCCAAGTCTTGCACAGGATACACAATATTCTGAACCTTCACTTGCAAATAATCAAGTGATGAGAGATGAACAGCCCAATCCAGACGCAGTGCTGCACTGGCCCGCCTTGCTGCCTCCAAGAGGGCTTCTTGAAGGTACGGGGAGGCCAAACACAGAAAAAAGCCTCCCTGCCACTGAAAAGCTATCTATGGACTTATGCCACCCAAAAGGTTGGTAGAATAAGTCCAAGCCCAAGGGGCTGGAATTCCAGCAGGCAAAGGCCAGGTGGAAGAGGGCTAATGTTGACTCCCATTCACATGTCTAGAATGCCCCCAGCCCGGCTGGCCCAGCATCGTGTGCTGATGGTTTTGGGACACGGTGGCCGCTTCTGGGGTGAGGTGCTACAGAGCCACATGGCTTCTGGGGACCTGTGTATCTGGCTACTCACTGGCGCATCTGCCCCTTGTGCCAATGGGGTCAGCACCAGCACTAGGTATGCATACACATGTATCAATCCAGATCTACCCTTCTGGGCCTATTTCACACCTCACCTCTTGTTCTTACATGGCTGTGATTATGGGGAGAAATGATCTCTAGAAGATGATTTTCTGCATTAGTTGGGCACAGCCTTCTTCAGGGAGGTTTGCTGACCAGAACAACCTCTGGGCCGCTGGCAGCTTTTTCCTGCTTCATTTCTGGAAGCGCTGCAAGATGGTTTGTAATCCAAAGGGTTGCTCTTCAGCCCCGTTCATTTCACATTAAATCACTCCTGTATGATCCACTCCAGTTGTCTGTTCTTAAGGACTGGATTTTGGAATGCAGCAAAGTCTAGTAAAGAAAAGAGCATATTTGCAGTGTCTTCTCTCTTGTATCAGGAAGTGATCCAGTTTAGTATCAGTCAGCTCTAGGTAATTTCTTTTTTGTCGTCATAAGCTTTATCCAATCTCAGTGTTTCATTTAACATCCTCTACTTCCCCAGTTCCCTCATCTATTCTAGACCTATTCCAGAATAGCTGTTTATACCTTAGAACTGTGTGTGTGTGTTCTGCTGCCTTGATTATTGTATCCTTGTGTACCCCCATTATCCCTAAATAAAATTGTTAAACTTTATTCACTCTCCTGTGGAGTTTTCATGCAAAAGCTGATTTCCATAAAACAGAGGCAAACATGGTCTTCAACTTGCCCAATGTTTTGCTAATCCAAAAGTCTGTTCTTAGTAATTCCCCGCTCTAAAAAGCAGAGACTTCCACCACTTTGGATAACAAAACGGTAGGACCGAAATCTACCAGACCATGGTCACGCAGCCTGGAATACCCACAAGAGCCAGTTGATTCTGGCTGTGAGGGCTGTTGAAAAGACAAATTTCAGCATCTTCAGAAATATTCCCTGCCATCTCAGTTCTGGAACCAATGACAGGACTCCTCTCAAACAACAGAAGAACCCAGCTCTCTCCCAGCAAATGGCTACACATTTTTCAGATCTGTTTCTCATGGCTGGGGAAACTATCAAGCTCCTGCTGTTCTGCTTATTTTAATTTCCCAAACTGGTAGAATGGCGGAAACATAACAGCACTTCCAATTTGCCCTCCTTGTCATGCTCCTACTGCTATAATTAGTGCACCAAAAGATGGTGCAAAGCTACACCGTATAGAGAAATACTTCACAGACTTCCATAGCGTGTAGTATCTGGCCAATGAGGAAGAAGCATATTTGCATAAAAAGTGTATTTTGGAACTCTGGGCATTTAAGAGGGAAAATTTGGAAAAGCAACCAAAACAGTTGTCTTGCCTTGGGAAACCAGAGATTACGCCATGGGTTGGATTTTGCTCCTTTTCTTGCTTTTCACTTATTGTTCAGGTAAAGACTTTTTCTTAATGTCTGTCTCGTGTTTATGTCATTCCCTATGTCTGCCTTTCTTATCCTCTCTTGCAGTTTTTGAATGTCTGCTTTAAGGAATCAATTCATGTTTAATTCCATCTCCTCCTCAGGGTCTTTGGGCCAGTTTACCCTGACTCAGCCAGCTTCGCAGTCAGTCTCTCTTGATGGAGTCACAGCTCAACTTTCTTGCACTATTAGTATTACATTTGGAGGCTTTGCCTGGTATCAGCAACAAGAGGCAAGGAGTCCCAAATTCCTACTGTGGTATACAGTCAGCTCTGGCAAGACCGATTTTGGATCAGAGGTCTCCGGTCATTTCTCTGCTTCCATAGATGACACTAGAAAAATCGCTTATTTAACCATCTCCAACGTGCTGGCAAAAGACGAGGCGACATACTATTGTGCTGCATCTCACGGCAGTGGCAGTAGCTATGGGTGAGCCACACTGATAAAGAAACAGGAGGAACTGAGACAAAAACATCTGTAAACCGCTACACCCACTGGCATAGGTGAAAATTTAAAAATAAAAAGAAGAGGGAAGAATCGTGGCATTTCTTTGAGGTCCTAGAAGAATGGGCAGGGTAAAAATTTCATACATAAATGGATGGGTAGACAGACAGGCAGACAGATAGACTTTGGTTTCTGTAGCAAGAGAGGAAATCACAGTTATCCCCTCTTGTTGCTGCTGTGGTGACCACTGTGCGTATTCTGCAGGCATTTGAGTTTTGCACAGGAATATCACAGATTAGACCTCTTTTAATTTCAAACCCAACATTTCCAGATTTTCTCTGCCAACATATAAACCTGTCAAGGAATCATGCAGTTCGTGCATCTGATGAACAGGGCTCCAGTTCAGGACACTTCGGGCTGTAACAAACGTGAAACTCTTTCTGACCACACAGGGGAGCTCTCCATCCATCCATGCTGAACATGGGAACCAGAGAGGAGGGGTTTATATTCTTTCACAGCTGCATTTCTGCAAAACCATATAGTTCAGTCAGGCAGAATTCAGTTAGGGTCCAGCCATTCCTTCTAGTACCCCTCTGATCTTTATTCCATCCTACTTAGTATGACTCCTTGCCTGAATTCTCTTCTCTATATTCACCAATCTCATCCCTCAATTCTGACCGTGCATCTCTCTCCAGGGAGGTGTCAGAGGAAGACATTGTGAGGTAGTTTCCAAGGACTGATGGACAATCACAATTTGCTAATTTTTGCTGTGTAGAGGGATTGCCCCCCTCATCCTGGGAGAATTGGGCCTGCCTCCACCTCACCCAATCAATCAATCAATCAATCGATCGATCGATCAGTCAGCCAGCCAGCCAGCCAGCCAGCCAGCCAGTCAGCCAGTCAGTCAGTCAGTCTTTATCATGGTCATTAACCAGCATAAGGTAGATATGAGACTAACAATTTACAAGTTAAGGAATATTAAAACAATAAGAGAATCTGCTGGAAAAATGGGTACAGAAGAAATGCATAGGAACATAAAAGATATCGGGTAAGAAGACACATATTAAGAGGAAACAAAAAACTTACAAACTAAAAAAGGGGGCAGGCATAAGGGAATGATGAAATTGGCAGGGAGAAGACTGTAACTGTCACATGAAAGTCTACTCTAGGAAGACAGCCATAATGTTGAGTAAGTCTGATTTATAGCACAGACAATCCTGTGATTTAATTCAAGCATTATTACACAAGATAGGGCTACACTGTATATCATATCAGGATTGATATCTATAAGCAGCAAGGGAGTACAGAATTGTCCTGTGTGACCTGGAAATTGGTGTAGCAATGGCTGAATTAGTGATCTCCCCGCCCCCCCCCCCCCCCAAGACAGGTTGAATATGGTTCCTGCTTTCCCTATCTGGACAAACAGGCAGGAAACATTTTATTTCTCCTGCCCAGTAAAGCTCTCACTTTCATTTTCACTGGTGCCCGTCATGTTCTGCTGCTTGAATCTTCTGTTGCGGCAGCTGTTTGCTGAACTTTCTCAGGGATGTTTACTGGGCATGCATTGTGCCATGGTTTCTTTTCAGCAAATGAACTTCAGGAATCAACTGAACTGTTCCTGCTGATTCCGGCAATAATAGTTTTCCTGTATTTTTTTTAATTGATCCACTATTTTGGAAGACACGAAAACACAATATGAGAAAACACCCTATTTTAATATATCATGTGTTTGTGTCTTTGAAGATATCTCTTTGGATACCCCCTTCCCCCCAGAAAACTAATTATTTCTGGAATCAGCAGAAACAGCTGAGTTGGTTTATGTAGTTTATTTCCCGAAAAGAAGCCCAAATGCCAGGCATGCAGAGCAAATTCAGCAAATGTCTGGGGCAACAGAGGATCCAAGAGACAGATAATGGCAACCACCAGCAAAATGAGAGGTTTACTGGGTGGAAGTGAAAACCCACTCTCTCCTCAGATGCTTCATTTTTTTTGTCCTGTCTCAACAAAAAATGAAACTTTTTCTTTATGACGTCACCAGCATGTCTTATTTTGGTTGTGCAGAAAAGACGACTGTTGGTCCAGATAAAGAATCTTCAGGTATTGGCCTTCAAGACTGGCTGAAAGGATGGCATGACATCATGCCAGAGGAAAAGTCCTCCAATATTTAGGTACTTCCAGATTAATTAAAGCGCTATACAAGAGATAGAGTACCTGCTGGGATCATGAGTGATAGAAGTTGGAGACCTGGCTAGATCCAATTGGTGCGTGATGTCTGCCACATGCTGTTTAATGGCTTCTTTGACCTGTTCATAACCCAGGTTGTGGAGAGAAGCCCAGAGATGAGACTCTAGATTGTACCAGTTCCAGGGGTGCAAAATTGGGGGAAAGAATAGATGACCAGGTAAGGCAATGGTGAACCACCCCATAAACACAATCTGCCTCGTAAATGTGATGCGACTGTCACCCCATGGGTCAATAATGACTAGGTTATTGCGCAGGGGACTACCTTCACTTTGCAATAGCTGTAAAACATGTGAACATGTCACTAATGTATTACTGTCTCACCAAATTTCAAAACCTTTTTCTAAACTTTTGTATTTATTGCATTTTTCTGCCACCCTTTCTCCAAGGAACTTGGGTTGGCATACACCCCTCTCCTGTCCTGCACTGTAGGCTCACAACGACCCTGTGATACAGGCTTGGCAGAGAAAAGATGACTGGTCCAAAGTCACACAGTGTTCTCTATGGTTTGTGTGGCTGTTTCTGAACTGTGGCTTCTGTGGTCTTCAAGCAGTACTTGAACCACAACTGGGTGCTCATTGCCTGTTTACTTATAAAGCTAGAACCTGGGGCTTTACTGTGTAGATAAGGGTTTACAGATGGTTAGGGGTGTGGAAAAGGAACAGTGAACCCACTTTAGAAAGGAACTGATTTGACTGTGAGGGTGGATCCCAAGTTCTGGGGCATTTAAATGAGGATTTGAAGCCTTGACCCAGAAGCCCCTTTGCCTACGGAAGCTCAGCTGCTTTTGCAAGCATGCTTTGGATCCTGTTCCTCCTCACACTCCTCACTTACTGGACAGGTATTTCAAAGGAAAACAACCATCTCAGTGTCTTCTCCAGATACTGCAGATCATGTATCCTGAGATATTTTCTTTTCTTTTTTGCAGGTTCCTTTGCCCAGTATGTGTTGACCCAACCACCCTCCGTTTCTGTGCCTCCGGAACAAATTGCCCAAATCAATTGTTTGGGGGAAAACATTGGGGGAAAGTATGTGCACTGGTACCAGCAGAAACCAGCCAAGGCCCCCGTCCTCATTATATATAGGGATAAAAACCGACCCTCAGGGATCTCAGACCGATTCTCCGGGTCCAACTCTGGCAACACGGCCACACTAAACATCTCAAGAGCCCAAGCAGAGGACGAGGCTGATTATTACTGCCAGGTGTGGGATAGCAACACAGATCAGTGACACAGTGATACAGACAGAGGGGGAAGTGAGACAAAAACCTCCTGCTACGAAAGAGAAATGCTTCATACATTGGTGTGAAGAGTTGTCAGGATATACCCATATTCATCCATGAATATGCTGACTCCAATGTCAGACAAAGTACAGGTTGAGAAGACAAGCCCTGGAATGTATCTGAGGAAGAAAATTGGTCCTGAAGGCTACAACTCTGGTGGCCACATCAGACTCCCAGACTTAATTAAAAACTCCCAGATTAATTAAAACACCATAAAGGAGGTAGAGTACCTGTTGGATTCACTATCAGTAAAAGCAATAAAAACTAGAGATCTGACTAGATCCAATTGGTGTGTTATGTCGGCCGCATGCTGTTTAATGTCTTCTTTGGCCTGTTCATAACCCAGGCTGAGTAAAGGTTATGGAGAAAAACCCAGAGATGAGACTTTAGATACCACTGCCTGTTTCCATCCAGGCTAAAAATCACCAATCATATAATCTCTGGGGCAAGGCCAGTGGTGGGATCCAAAAATTTTAGTAACAAGTTCCCATGGTGGTGGGATTCAAACAGTGGCGTAGTGCCAATGGGGCTGGGTGGGGCACGACGGGGGCATGGCCAGGCATTCGGGGCGGGGTATAGCTGGGCGGGGCTGTGGCAAGGACGCAGCCACTGCGCAGGTCCTTGGGCGGGAAACGAATGCACGCAGGCGCAGGCTGCCACGCACCTCCTGCTAGACTGCTTCAAGTTCTGCGCGCTACTGCTGAGGAGCGGAGAAGAGGCATAACTAAGACAAAAATCACGTGGCAAAATCACCAATTAGTAACCCCCTCTCGGCACACACAAATAATTAGTAACCTACTCTCGGAAACCTGTGAGAACCTGCTGGATCCCACCTCTGGGCAAGGCCAAGTGGGAGAAAATAGCCAACACTCAAGTATGCCCCCCCCCCCGGCAATTCTCTAGACTCCACTTTTATGATGCCAATTTCTAGTCACAAAGAAGCAGTAAGGACACCTTTTGGAACTTGATGGGCCAATCTTCAAATTCTAGATTGTACCAGTTCCAGGGGTGCAAGATTGGGGGGACGGGTAGATGACCAGGTAAGGCAATGGCGAGCTGCACCGTAAACACAATCTGCCTAGTAAATGTGATGTGAATGTCACCCCATGGGTCAACAATGACTAAGTGGTTGCACAGGGGACTACCTTCACTTTGCCATAGCTGTAAAACTTGTGAACATGTCACTAATGTATTACTATCTCACCAAATTTCAAAAACTTTTTCTAAACATTTGTATTTATTGCATTTATCTGCCACCTTTTCTCCAAGGAACTTGGGTGGGCATACACCTCTCTACTGTCCTGCACTGTAGGCTCACAACGACCCTGTGATGCAAGCTAGGCTGAGAAAAGATCACTGATCCAAAGTCACACACTTATCTTTGTGGTTTATGTGGGCATATCTGAATGGGAACCTCTGTGGTCCTCCAGTTGTACTTGAACCACAATCATGTTTCCATTTCCTGTTTACTTACAAAGCTAGATCCTGGGGCTTTATTAAATAGATAAGGCTTTACAGATATTTAGGGGCGTGGAAGAGGAAAGGGGAACCTGCTTTAGAAAGGAACTGATTTGACTGTGAGGGTGGATCCCAAGTTCTGGGGGGTTTAAATGAGGATTTGAAGCTTTGACCCAGAAGTCCCTTTGTCTACGGAAGCTCGGCTGCTTTTGCAAGCATGCTTTGGATCCTGTTCCTACTCACACTCCTGACTTACATGACAGGTATTGCAAAGGAAAACAACCATCTCAGTATCTTCTCTAGAGATGTCAGATCATGTATCCTGAGATATTTTCTTTTCTTTTCATTTTTACAGGTTCCTTTGCCCAGTG
Source organism: Sphaerodactylus townsendi (assembly GCF_021028975.2). Classification (NCBI taxonomy): domain Eukaryota; kingdom Metazoa; phylum Chordata; class Lepidosauria; order Squamata; family Sphaerodactylidae; genus Sphaerodactylus; species Sphaerodactylus townsendi. The sequence continues at coordinate 42,985,152 of NC_059437.1, forward strand.
TGTGCTGACCCAACCACCCTCTGTGTCTTTGCCTCCAGAACAAAATGCCCAAATCAATTGCTCAGGGGAGAACATTAGGGGCAGGAGTGTGCACTGGTACCAGCAGAAACCAGGCAAGGCCCCAGTCCTCATTCTATATGACATTACTAGCAGACCCTCTGGGATCTCAGACCGATTCTCCGGCTCCAGCTCTGGCAACACAGTCACACTAGCCATTTCAACAGCCACAGCAGAGGATATGGCCGATTACTACTGCCAGATGTGGGATCGGAACACAAAGCAGTGACACAGAGATACAGACAGAGGGAGAAGTACGACAAAAAAAAACTCCTTATGGTAAATCTCAAACACTTCCTATTGTCTCAGAGAAGAATGTGAGAAAGGAGAACAGAAAATTAAAAACATGGGCTTCCATTCATTTACTTGTTTCCTTTTTTCAGTTACATCAGCATCATTGCCAAGAAACTAAGTCCTTCTATGCAATTTCTTGTTCTTTCCAATGTTGGTTCAGGCTGAAGTCCTGCAATAAAATTTAAGAGTGGGAGCAAAGTGCTGACTTTTGAAAACTGAGATAAGGACCAGGTGCTGGGAGTTAGAAATTGATTCAATCTCAACTCCCTAGGTCCTGAACGGATCTGATTGGCCATTGGGCCCTGGTCATCTCAGATCCTCTTCCCAAAAAGTTTAGGCTTTCCACCCTAGTTTCTGTGTGTTTCTTGGTATTCTTACTACGGTTCCTTGATTCTCCATTTGGACCTTGAGAAATGTGCTCTTGGTGCCTTCCAACACGGCTCCTTGACACCTGTGGATTTTGTGACTTAAGAGGTAGAAATGCTGCCTTACTGTTGCTCTGGACAGATGAACTTTTGAATGCTGGAGGATTCCAACTTGTATGGTAACATCTTGTCTTTCAAACTAATGTGTAGTTAGTCCTTTTCTGATTTAGATTTTATTATTTTAAATCCTTACTGCTATTGTTCTGTTGCACAGTTTTAATAAGTTCCTCTAGTAGTTATGAATATTTTGTGCCCTGGGCTGTTGAGTCGATTCGATTTCGATTTCGAATACCTTTAATGGCATATACATAGTTTAACATTAACATTGGCCGTTTCCCGACGACGCTGGGACCGTCCGCACGAACGGTCCTGGGAACAGCCGGGCAGCCAGCGCCACAGAGTGCCGGCGCCAGCCGAGATACTGGTTTAGTCACGCCAGCGTCGCCGGGGACACGCCCCTGGCCTCCCGCGCCTGCTCCAGTGGCGCAGGGCAGGCGGTCCCCAGGCTCGGCCGACGCTGGAGGCCCGGGACAAGATGCTGGGTGGAGGGGGCGTCCAGAAGCCGCTGCCGCTCGGCTTCGGCAGCTGCTTCAAGCGGTTCTTCAAAAGAGCGCTTCCCAGCGCTCTGGGGAAATGCCGGCTTCAGGCCGGGCGGGTGGCGCGAGGGCGGCGCGGCTGCGTTGCAGCTGCGCCCCCCCCCCCCTCCGTGCGAATGGCGGCCTGGAGACGGCGTTTTTGCCGTCTCCAGGTTGCCATTTAATGCCCGTGCGGAAACGGCCATTGCAAGATAATAACAGCCTTTACAACTTCTGATGAGTTAAAATAACACCATTTAAAAATTTAGCCACCGCTTCCAACAGCTCGTAGTTGTGGCTGTTTAAAAGATATATAACCTTCTGTTTATCTGGAATGCCTTCACTTCCATGCAGGAAGGGGATTATGTGCTTCTTCCTACCTATCTCATAAAAAGGACAATCCAGGCTGTTGAGTCATTGTTTTGTGAGAGATAAAATACCCCATCCCCCATAGAAATAGAACCCAGGTTTATTCCATGTCAGTGTTTTGGTTCACATTCCAAATAGATATTTGTGTGTGTCGAATGTGGTCACCACCGATTTATGTCAGTCCCATGGGATTTGCGAGAGAAGTGATAAATCAAAAGGATTAAGCAAAGAGGTTTTGCCACTGATTTCCTCTGAAAAGTCTTCCTTAGTCATCTCCCATCCAAGCACCGACCCTGCTTTGCTTCCAAGATCTGACGTGATCAGGCTACACTACGCTATTCAACATCTGAAATAGATATTTACTGCTACTTAAATAATTGCTGGTCTCTGGACTCAGTTTTGCTTCTAAGAGATCTCCGCTTTCTAATCACACCATGCAGATTCTGACTGATCATTCAGCGTACCTAGCTCTTCATGTCGTATTTCCATGAACAAGTTTCCAGAGTGCAACCTGGCAGAAGTGCCGGATTGATGTGCGACTGTAGAATGGATAGCTGAATCAAACAGAGGGGGAAGCAGATGGAAAGAGAGGGGTGGGTTTGAAAAGTTTGAATAAAGATACACATGATACATATGAAAGTGCCTTATTCTAAACCTAGCCATTGGTCCCCTTGAAGACACTACTGTCTACTCAGACTGGTAGTGACTCTCCGAGTGTCACAACCGTTGGCCTCCTCCCAATAGCCAGGTTTGAGTTCTAACGAAAATTGGTCTGTTGTATCAGAGTAACGAACAAGCTGCGCTCAAGCGTTGCTGGAACTGAAATTCAAATGCCCCATCACTAGCTAAAAATCCTCTCTTCGCCCCCTCCCACAGTTCCCTAGCCTGCAGAAGTAGCTTCCTTAACCAGGGCTGTGTTGCTTCTCCAAGGTCAAAGTCCAATAAAGAGCCAGGTGCAGAGAAAAGAAACCTAAACTCTGTTAATCTAAACAGCAAGGAAAGCCTAAGGCAAAGCAAAGAAATCAAGATGAATAGACATACAGCAGGTGTCCCGTGCGGGGTCTGGACACCATGGTCTTTGACAGAAGTCTTTCACAGTACCTACTCCCTTATCCTTTAACTGAAGCTGCCAGGGACTATACCTAGAGATTTATGGATGTCAAGTAGATGCTTTACCACTGAACCACAACCTTCCCCTATAATCCCCCTTTCCCATCACTGAGACCCTTTCCGCACAGCAAATGTATAACAGGTTGCAGTCAAGATAAAGTAACCCACTTTCCCCTGTTTTCACATTCATATGCATCCGTGCAGGCAGTGATTGGAGCCCATGGAAACAATGTGGGTTGCTGTTGCGCCTTTGCACGGAGGTGTGTTTATTTATTTTTATTTACCTCCCACCGATCCGTAGTTACGCAGGCATGCAAAAATGAACCCCCAAAGCCATGCTGACATCTCTTTATACCACGATACGGCCTTTTGCACTTGTGTGACTATGCAGATGTAAGCCAGGAAATGAAACGAAAGTACAGTCCAATAAAGCGACTCCTGCCCAGCCGTTCGCTCGCAAGCAGCTGAAACCCTGGATTTTTCATAAGAATCATGAATACTGCAGTTCTAAAAAAACCTGGTTTGGGAAAATAACATGGGGCAAATCTGTTTTAGGGGTGGAAACAGTGGCCCTTTCCCCACTCACCTCTGTCCGAGGGTTGCTGTGCGCAATTCCCGGCGCGCGCAATTCCTGACGCGTGCCCTGGCTTCCCCACGACCCCGCTCTGTGCGGGGTCATCAAAAGGCGCCATTTCAAAAGGTGCCAGGAATTACGTGCGCCGAGGGGGGGCGAGAGAGGCAGCGTGGGGGCGGCTGTGTTCTCACCGCCCCTGAAGTGGGGAGTGCAGCTGTACCCCGCGCTTCTTGAGGAAAGTAGTGCGGGGCTTAAGGAAAGTGGGGAAAGGGGCAATGTGAAGTCTCCCCCCCCCAAAAAAAACAGGTTTTTTACCATCCTGATATTAACTAAGAAATGCTATAGTGGAACTCAGTTCCAGCAAAGCCAACTTGAATGCTGTTTGCAATACCCGGACAATAAACCAGTTTCTGAACTCAAGAACCTGGTTATTAAGGGACTGACAGATACTGACTCCCTCCTGGCTCTACTCTTAAAAGTCCATGTATTTTCAAACCTGGAGTTTGCAACCTACAGCTGATGAGTTTCCTGATCCCCTTCTACCTCATGATTCTGTGAACAAAATACGTGACTAGGTCACTACATGTTTCATTCAGCCCAAAGAGGATAATTCTAGATATTTCTAGGTTTTCATACAGACAGGCTAAATAGAACATAAGAACATAAGAACTAGCCTGCTGGATCAGACCAGAGTCCATCTAGTCCAGCACTCTGCTACTCGCAGTGGCCCACCAGGTGCCTTTGGGAGCTCACATGCAGGAGGTGAAAGCAATGGCCTTCTGCTGCTGCTGCTGCTCCTGAGCACCTGGTCTGCTAAGGCATTTGCAATCTGAGATCAAGGAGGATCAAGATTGGTAGCCATAGATTGACTTCTCCTCCATAAATCTGTCCAAGCCCTTTTTAAAGCTATCCAGGTTAGTGGCCATCACCACCTCCTGTGGCAGCATATTCCAAACACCTATCACACGTTGCGTGAAGAAGTGTTTCCTTTTATTAGTCCTAATTCTTCCCCCCAGCATTTTCAATGAATGCCCCCTGGTTCTAGTATTGTGAGAAAGAGAGAAAAATTTCTCTCTGTCAACATTTTCTATCCCATGCATAATTTTATAGACTTCAATCTTTTTATCTTTATTATTTTTATCTTTATTAACCTTTAATAGGCATAAATGACTTCAATCATATCCCCCCTCAGACGTCTCCTCTCCAAACTAAAGAGTCCCAAACGCTGCAGCCTCTCCTCATAAGGAAGGTGCTCCAATCCTTCAATCATCCTCATTGCCCTTCTCTGCACTTTTTCTATCTCTTCGATATCCTTTTTGAGATGTGGCGACCAGAACTGAACACAGTACTCCAAGTGCGGTCTTCTAGCCTTTAATCTTCTAGCCTTTGGTTTAAAACTGATGTCAGGCAACATGAGTAAAAACTATCCTCATCTATATGCCCTTTAATGCATGGGTGGTGCAAAGAAGAAGAAGGGAAGTTATTTGAGTGGAGAGGATATTTGCATGTTCAAGGAATATTTGCATGTTGAAAGAATATTAAAAGTGAAGCAGAGGGCTTGAAGCAGAAAATACTACAGCCAGTCGAGCTCTTCTGTTTTTTTTTTCCACTATGCAGTGGGTGCCGTTCCTCCTCACATTCCTCACACACTGCTCAGGTACAGCACAGGAAAGTGTCACCACAGTTTGAAAAGAACAACTCAGACAACAATATCTTCTTCATGACAATGAGTCATTTTCTTCTCTTTGCAGGTTCCTTTGCCCAGTATGTGCTGACTCAAGCACCATCGGTGTCTGTGCCTCTGGAACAAAATGCCCAAATCAATTGTTTGGGGGAGAACATTGGGGGCAGGAGTGTGCAGTGGTACCAGCAGAAACCAGGCAAGGCCCCGGTCCTCATTATATATGAGGATAGCAGCAGACCCTCAGGGATCTCAGACCGATTCTCTGGCTCCAACTCTGCTAACACAGCCAGACTAACCATCTCAAGAGCCCAAGCAGAGGACGAGGCTGATTATTACTGCCAGGTGTGGGATAGCGATGCAAAGCACAGTGATACAAACAGAGGGGGAAGTGAGACAAAAACCTCCTGCTACGAAAGAAAAATGCTACCACACCCCAGACTTCTGGTCTCTGACTTCATTCAATGACGGACTTTGGATCTTTGTAAATCAGAAGCCTTTATTGACATGAACAGCATGCACCTGGCTTTGCTAAAGCCAGTTTCAACCCCTTCCATACCTGACCCTTTCTTTATCCCCTCCAATACCCACACCCCCATCCTTCCCCATTACTATGAAAGGCAAAAGCGGGAATGTGGGGAAAAAAGCAAAAGTCCATTTCCGAGGTCATTGAAGAAATAGGAGGCCATCTGCCCACCTCCCTTCTCAGGAAGAAGAAGAAGAAGAAGAAGAAGAAGAAGAAGAAGAAGAAGAAGAAGAAGAAGAAGAAGAAGAAGAAGAAGAAGAAGAAGAAGAAGAAGAAGAAGAAGAAGTAGTTATCCCCTCTTACTGCTGTTGTAGGTGACCACTGTGCGTATTCTGCATGCATTTGAATTTTGCATAGAAATATCACAGATTAGACCTCTTTTAATTTTAAATCCACTATTTTCAGATCTTCTCTGCCTACATATAAACCTGTCAAGGGATCATGCAGTTTGTGCATCTGATGAACAGGGCTCCAGTTCAGGACACTTCGGGCTGTAACAAACATGAAACTCTTTCTGACCACACAGGGGAGCTCTCTATCCATGCTGAACATGGGAACCAGAGAGGAGTGGTTTATATTCTTTCACAGCTGCATTTCTGCAAAACCATATAGTTCAGTCAGGCAGAATTCAGTTAGGGTCCAGCCATTCCTTCTAGTACGCCTCTGGTCTTTATTCCATCCTACTTAGTATGACTCCTTGCGTAAATTCTCCTCTCTGTATTCACCAATCTCATCCCGCAATTCTGACCACGCATCTCTCTCCAGGGAGGTGTCAGAGGAAGACATTGTGAGGCAGTTTTCAAGGACTGATGGCCAATCACAATTTGCTAATTTTTGCTGTGTAGAGGGATTGCCCCCCTCATCCTGGGAGAATTGGGCCTGCCTCCACCTCACCCAATCAATCAATCAATCAATCAATCAATCAATCAATCAATCAATCAATCAATCAATCAATCAATCAATCAATCAGTCAGTCAGTCAGTCAGTCAGTCAGTCAGTCAGTCAGTCTCTATCATGGTCATAAACCAGCATAAGGTAGAGAAGAGACAAACAATTTACATATTAAAAATATTAAAACAATAAGAGAATCTGCTGGAAAAAATGGGTATAGAAGAAATGTATAGGAACATAAAAGATATCGGGTAAGAAGACACAGATTAAGAGGAAACAAAAAACTTACAAACTAAAAAAGGGGGCAGGCATAAGGGAATGATGAAATTGGCAGGGAGAAGACTATAACTATCACATGAAAGTCTACAGAGCCCTTCAGGGATTGGGCGGTCTACAAATCCAAATAATAAATAAATAAATAAAAATACTCCAGGAAGACAGCCATAATGTAATGACGAGGTGCTTGCTACCTTCACCTTGCCATAGCTGAAAAACTTGTGAACGTGTCACTAATGTATTACTGTCTCACCAGATTCTAGAATCTTTTTCTAAACTTTTATATTCATTGCATTTTTCTGCCACCTTTTCTCCAAGGAACTTGTGTGGGCATACACCCCTCTCCTGTCCTACACTGTAGGCTCACAACGACCCTGTGGTACAGGCTTGGCAGAGAAAAGATGACTGGTCCAAAGTCACGCAGGGATCTCAATGGCTTATGTGGGTGTTTCTGAACGGGGGCCTCTGCAGTCCTCAAGCAGCGCTTGAACCACAACTGGGTTCTCATTACCTAGTTACTTGCAAAGCTAGATCCTGGGGCTTCATTATATAGATGAAGCTTTGTACAAATTTAAAGGCGGGGGAGAGGAGAGGGGAATTTACTTTAAATTTGAATGTGAGGGTGGATCCCAAGTTCTGGGGGGTTTAAATGAGGCCTTGACCCAGGGGGGTTTAATGGCCTTGAAGCCTTGACCCAGAAGCCCCTTTGCCTACAGAAGCTCAGCTGCTTTTGCAAGCATGCTTTGGATCCTGTCCCTCCTCACGCTCCTCACTTACTGGACAGGTATTGCAAAGGAAAAACCCATCTCAGTGTCTTCTCTAGATACTGCAGATCATGTATCCTCAGATGTTTTCTTTCTTTTTTTTTGCAGGTTCCTTTGCCCAGTATGTGTTGACCCAACCACCCTCCGTTTCTGTGCCTCCGGAACAAATTGCCCAAATCAGTTGTTCGGGGGAGAACATTGGGGAAAAGTATGTGCACTGGTACCAGCAGAAACCAGCCAAGGCCCCAGTTCTCATTATATATAAGGATAAAAACCGACCCTCAGGGATCTCAGACCGATTCTCTGGGTCCAACTCTGGCAACACGGCCACACTAAACATCTCAAGAGCCCAAGCAGAGGACGAGGCTGATTATTACTGCCAGATGAGGTTTAGCGATGCAAAGCACAGTGATACAAACAGAGGGGGAAGTGAGACAAAAACCTTCTGCTACGAAAGAGTAATGCTGCCACACACCAGACTTCAGGTCTCTGACTTCATTCAATGATGGACTCTGGATCTTTGTAAATCAGAAGACTTTATTGAAATGAACAGCATGCACCTGGCTTTGCTAAAGCCAGTTTTAACCCCTTCCATACCCGACCCTTTCAACTCTGGCAACACAGCCACACTAAACATCTCAAGAGCCCAAGCAGAGGACGAGGCTGATTATTATTGCCAGGTGTGGGATAGCAACACAGATCTGTGACACAGTGATACAGACAGAGGGGCGAGACAAAAAATCTTACTGATGCTAAATCTCAAACACTACCTATTGCTTTGTCTCAGAGATGGAAGTTTGAAAGGAGAACAGAAAATTAAAAACAGTGCTGGGCCTTCATTCATTTACTTGTTTTCCTTTTTAAGCTACATCAGAATCATTGTCAAGAAACTGAGTCCCTCTATGCAATTTCTTGTTCTTTCCAATACTGGTTCAGGCTGAAGTCCTGCAGTAAAATTTAAGAGTGGAAGCAAAGCGCTGACTTTTAAACACTGAGAGAAGGACCAGGTGCTGGGAGTTAGAAATGGATTCAACTCAACTCCCTAGGTCCTCAAGTACTGTGGGTCCAGGTCACGTTTGTTTGTTTGTTTGTTTGTTTATTAATTAAACTTATAGGCCGCCTCATCCCCGAAGGGCTCGAGGCGGCTCACAGTATGGCTGTTCTCCAAGACAGCAAATCGAAACAACACAAAACGTAAACCCATTAAAACTTAAGCAGCAGCTACTAACAACAAATTAATTAGCTGATGACATTGCTGTGTCGTCTCTGAGAACAAGGCAGGTTTAAGTCTGAAGATAAATGCTACCATTTTTCCTTACTGTGACCTAGCAGGGGATTTAGCTTGCCTTTTATCTGAAATTATTTAACCGTAGCTGCCAGGCACAGTCCTGGGACTTCCGAAACGCAAAGCACGAGCTTTAAATTTTTTATTTAATTCATTTGTAGCCCACCTTTCTCCCCAATGGGGGTCCAAAGCTGCTTACATCCTTCTCCTCTTATCCTCACATCAACCCTGTGAGGTAGGTTAGACTGAGAGAATGAGACCAGTCCAAAGTCACCCAGCGAGCTTCCACGGCATGAGTGAGGATTTAAGCCAAGTCTTCAGATACTTGTCAGATGCTTAACCACTATTCCACACTGCGTTTTGTTCTTCCATGGGCAAACATTTTCTTTTTAGCAATGGAGGCCATTGACTGTCTTTCATACCACCATTGCCGGGTTTTATGGCTAAATATATGAGTAATTTAATCAATCCACATCTCCGTAGATATTTTATGCTTGCTCGGCTTAATGTGTTACCGACTGCCCAAACAAGAGGCAGATATCATGGCATCCCACAGGAGAACAGGACTTGTTCCTGTGCAGCGGGCCTACCCGAAACAACTGAACACGTGCTCCTTCATTGTAAAGATTTGGCAGTCTATCGGTTGCTTTTTCTCGAGGCCATCTTGAAGAAATTTTCAGTGAGATCAGACAAGGAAATAGTTTCATACCTGCTTAGTGACCATCATCCCCACACTACTGAATCAGTTGCCAGGTTTTTAACAAAGGCACTTGGATCAAGAGTGAAACCTTTGTGTAAATTTTAGTCAATTGGTTTTAACATAATTTGTATTTTACCACTCTTTATATGCCATTAAAGGTTTTGAATTTGTATTTGACTGTCTTTCATTTATGTTCACACACATTGATAATAAGCCCTTTTCACTGGGAGGAAGGGGCCAGAAGCAATTTTAACGTGAGGTCGGTCATTTGGGGTCTATTTCAAGTCCTGTTGCACAATCTACAGGGGATCCTTGGTTATAGACAAAAATGTGTTCTCATTCAGATGACAAAGTCATTCCAGTTGGGGGAGCTCTTCATCTACCGTGGAAATTCAACAAGAAGCAATAATAATTAAGCACTGCCAAGTCACAACGGGGTTTTCAAGACAAGATATTGGTTGGGGAGGTTTGGCCATAACTTTCCTCCACAGAGCTACCCTGGTCTTCCATCCATTTATTTATTTATTTATTTATTTATTTATTTATTAAACTTTTATACCGCCCTATCCCCGGAGGGCTCTGGGCGGTGTACAACAGAAAGAAAACAATGTAAATACTTAAAACATTTTAAAAGCAGCGACAATCATAAGACATTCCTAATAAATATAATAATTTACAATAAAAATAGATGGCGTTCAGTAATTTACTATTATAATCTCACCCCCTCCCCCAAAAAAGGGGGGGCGTCCAGCATTCTAACCTAAAAATTCCCTCCCCCCTTCTAGAGGGGAGGAGTGGCGAGTCTAAGATGGTAACTAGCCCAGATGTCAGGGCCCGGCCCAAGTATCTTAGTATCAGTATCAGGGCCGGGCCAAGGGCGGGGGCACCATCAACGGCTGGTACCTCCAAAGGCCCGGCGGAACAGCTCCGTCTTACAGGCCCTGCGGAATTCGACAAGGTCCCGCAGGGCCCGGACAGCTGGAGGGAGAGCGTTCCACCAGGCCGGGCCAGAGCCGTAAAGGCTCTGGCCCGTGTGGAGGCCAGCCGTATCATCGAGGGGCCAGGGACCACCAGTAAATTGGCCTCAACCGATCGGAGAGGCCGTGCAGGGACGTATGGGGTGATGTGGTCTCGAAGATACAATGGTCCCAGGCTGCGTAAGGCCTTGAAGGTCAGTACCAGTACCTTGAAGATGATCCAGAACTCCACCGGAAGCCAGTGCAGCTGGCGCAGTATAGGTTGAATGTGTAGCCAGGTGGCACTACCTGCAAGCAGGCATGCCGCTGCGTGCTGGACCAGTTTTAATCTCCGGATCAAACGCAAGGGAAGGCCCGCGTAGAGCGAGTTACAATAGTCTAATCTGGAGATGACCGTTGCGTGGATCACAGTGGCTAGGTCCGTTTGGGAGAGGAAGGGCGCCAGCCGCCGGGCCTGGCGAAGATGGAAAAAAGCAGCCCGGGTTGTATGGGCCACCTGGGTCTCCATTGACAGAGACGAATCCAGGTGGACCCCCAGGCTGCGTACGGAGGGGGTCGGTGCCAAAGTGGCCCCCTCCCACACCGGCGGCTGGAAAGACTCTCCCCCCCCCACGGCCAAGCCAGAGGATCTCCGTCTTCGATGGGTTCAGTTTCAGCCTGCTCTGTCGCAACCAACCAGCAACCGCCTCCAAACAATGCTGTAGAGCCACAGGGGCGGCGGCTGCTCCCCCCTCCATCAACAGAACGAGCTGAGTGTCATCTGCATACTGATGACATACCAGCCCGAAACTCCGTACCAGCTGAGCAAGGGGTCGCATATAGATGTTAAATAGCAGCGGGGATAGTAGTGCCCCCTGGGGTACACCGCATTGGAGTGGGCACTTCCGGGAGGCTTGATCCCCGCACCTCACTTGCTGACTCCGGCCCCGGAGGAACGAGACAATCCATTGAAGGACAATGCCTCGCACTCCAGAGGCAGCCAGGCGGTGGGTCAAAAGGTCGTGCTCCACCACACCAAACGCTGCGGTGAGATCTATCACCACCAGCACCGCCGATCCGCCTCGCTCAAGCTGAATACGGAGTGTATCTGTGACGGCGACGAGAACAGTCTCCGTCCCATGCCCAGCACGGAAGCCGGACTGGAAGGGGTCGAAAGCCGATGCGTCATCCAGAAAACCTTGAAGCTGCTCCAGCACCACTCTTTCAATTACCTTCCCCAGAAACGAAAGATTCGAGACGGGGCGGTAATTGGCCAGATCACTCGGATCTAACGATGGTCTTTTTAAGAGTGGGCGGACCACTGCCTCCTTCAACCCATCCGGGAAGGTTCCTTGCTCAAGGGAACCATTGATTATACTCAACAGATGGGGTCGTAGCTCCGCCCGGCAAGTTTTTACAAGCCAGGACGGGCACGGATCCAGAGGACAGGTAGTAGGTCTAACAGCAGCTAAGGCTCTGTCGACAGCGGCTTCAGAGAGCAGGGAGAACCGGGCCAAACAAGGGCCTGAAGACGGCAAGGGAGTCTCCAGTTCACTAATTGTAGCTAACGTGGGTGAAAGGTCATGGCGGAGCCACGCAATCTTATCCGCAAAAAAGCTCATAAATGCCTCACAGCTAATACTCAATTGGGGATTTGAAGATCTCTCCGATAAGGAGGTCAGTGACCGAATTGTGCACTCCATGCACTAACCATGGCAAACTCTGCTTAGCTTCCAAGCTCTGAAAGCTCTGGATATACCCATTTCAACAAAAAGGACTAAGCAGAATTGTAACTTCATTTGCCACATCCTGGACCATCTTTGTTTTAGGATGCTCTGCTTGGGTCCTAGTGCCTACATTTTTTTACTCTGCGACCTTTATAGACATGAGTGGGGTTGGTTGGTTGGTTGGTGGGGGACCGTGATGGTTGAAAGGAAGTGATTTGAATGTGGGGCAGGATCACCAGATGGATGAGATTTAAGAGCAAATAGGAGAGTCTGAATCAGAAATCTCTCTGTCTCAGGAAGCAGAGCTAATCTGGATTCACAATCATGCCTTGGACAGCCTTCCTCCTTCTCCTCACATGTTGTTCTGGTACTTTATTTTCCTTCCTCACTCATTTTTTAAAGGTGGCTATTCTCTGTTTTGAGTTCATTTGTTCTTTCCGCAGGTTGCTTTGCCCAGTACGTGCTAACCCAGCCACCCTCCGTGTCTGTGACTCCAGGACAAAATGCCCAACTCCCTTGTTCAGGGACCAGCATTGAGAAATACGCTGTGCACTGGTATCAGCAGAAAGCAGGCAAGGCCCCGGTCCTCATTATATACGGCAGTACTAGCAGACCCTCAGGGATCTCAGACCGATTCTCTGGCTCCAACTCTGGCAGCACAGCCACACTAACCATCTCAAGACCCCAAGCAGAGGACGAGGCAGATTATTACTGTCGAGTGTGGAGCAACCCCGCTCACAGTGATACAAACAGAGGGGGAAGTGAGACAAAAACCTCTTGCTGTGGAAGCCAAATGCTGCCCCCGCTGTATGCTGACATTCACAGACTTTACCATGGAGGTGTTCGTATAAAAGTAGCATAATAGCTATTTGCTCGGACGTCTTTCCCAGCAAAGAGTTAGGGCAAGGGAGATGATGGAATTCGGTGCACATGTGATGCCAAATATCCCCACTTCTGAAGCTGCGGTTTCCTCTAGAGTAACTAATCTTGGCTTTCTGGAGACAAGTTGTCATTCTGTGAGAGGTCCAGGTCATGCCTGGATGTTGGCAAGCCCCCAACAGTCCCAAAGAAAATAAAGGTAGCAGCCTTGAGAACCAGAGTGACATTTTTGACATGGCATGTCTCTTCAGTGGGCTTTTACACATGTGTGGTCTCCTTCGCATTGAGCATACATTCCCTTCAGGCTGGATTCTTGGTTGCGCAGATGTTTTCCGCTCTTGGGCAGCCACCCTGCCCTCAGATTAGAGCATCCCCACATTTTCTGAAACCTGTTGAAGTGCATCTTTTCCCTCTCCCTTTGCAGGGAAAGCGAAGGAGGTCCTTATGCAGTAGGCTTTTTTTTGGGGGGGGGGGATTTTCCTGCCCACACCACAGCACTTTCTCCCACTCTTTGAGCCATCATTTCAAAATAATCCAAAGTTGATAGTGAGTGCTGAACCAAAGCCTAAAGCCAAGGAAAACCTTCCATAGACATTCCACCAGGGTTTCCCCCCCAGATTTGCTGTGAGTGGATAGAAGAAAAAGCTTTTTTTCCCCCAACCAGTCATTAAGGAATTAAATTTTCCATCCCATCCCTCCTGCAATTTAAAGAACTTTGCCTATAAGATGAAAAGCTAACATTTAAAGGCTTTGGATGTGCTCTTATGGGCTGAACAAGATAGTTAAGTGAGAGAGAAGTTGTGCTTGTGTAGCAGAAAGCTGATGCTCCCAAGCACTGGCCTCACACTTCCTCCGGGGCCACAGTTTGCTGCTTCTTGTCTTGATTGGCTGCTCATCTGCTAAACCAGAAAGCAGCACCTGTACTTGTGTCTGAAGGTGAAACAGTACAGTACAGTACAGTAAACCTTTATTAGGCATAAATAATTCTGCATACAGTATGTTTGTATGATAAACAACAATACAACAAGGAATCCAATACACTAAGTTAGGATAAATTATACACAAACTTTCTGGAGACCTATTGTGATATCCATATGTTAATTAAAACCGATTTGAATGACTTCTCATGTTTATTACAATGACTTGAGCCTCAGACATTAAATCAATGTAATTTAGATGATTTGATACATCGAGGGACACATTTTTCCACTCTGAGACCCCTTCTGCACATGCCAAATAATGCAGTTTCAATCCACTTTCAATGCACTTTGCAGCTGTGTGAAATAGGTTTTATTGTTGACTTGTTTTAGCAGACTTGCCTTAACATAACTTCATGGTAGATTCAGAGGTGGGATCCAGCAGGTTCTCACAGGTTCCCAAGAGTAGGTTACTAATTATTTGTGCATGCCGAGAGGGGGTTACTAATTGGTGATTTTGCCACGTGATTTTTGCCTTAGTTACGCCCCTCCTCTGAGCAGTAGCGCGCAGAACTTGAAGCAGTCTAGCAGGAGGTGCACCAGTGTGCGTGGCAGCCTGTGCCTGTGTGCATTCGTTTCCTGCCCAAGGACCGGCGCAGTGGCTGCGCCCTTGCCATAGCCCCCGCCCCGGAATGCCCTGCCCCCATCATGCCACGCCCAGCCCCATTGGCGGTATGCCACAGTTTGAATCGCACCACCATGGGAACCTGTTACTAAAATTTTTGTATCCCACCGTTGGGTAGATTTCCGGGATCCCTTAGGAGCAGAGACCATGCATGTGAGGGACCCAGACACTGGAGTCAATCACCCATTGCTTTTATGCAGTCATTATTATTATTATTATTATTATTATTATTATTATTATTATTATTAATAATAATAATAATAATAATAATAATAATAATTATTATTATTATTATTATTATTATTATTATATTTATAGGCCGCCCTCCCCCGAAGGGGGATTATTTCCTATTCTGCGGTGCTAAGTTCTCTAGACTATATATTTCTGCTTCATGTTATGCTCGCTCTTTTGAATTTAGATCTGGAAGAAAATATCATATCAAATCCTAAGCAACACATTATTAGTCTCCGCTAAAAGGAAATATCGTCCTTAAGGAGCTATGTTGAAGCATCACTCGCAAAGGAAGGCAATCAAAAGGACCAATCAGGTTTGAGCTGATCACATGACAAGACTCCACCTCCCTCAAACAGGGGGCATATGAACGTCTGAGAACGGACCAGCTTCCAGTCTTGGGTCTTTTGTTTCCTTTTTGGGTCCCCAAATAACCTCAAAATGTTCTGGCCTCCCGCTCTCATTCTTCTAGTCATGTGTTGCCCAGGTGAGAGCAGGTGAAATACAATTGAAGTTATTGTTAATGGAAGAGCTGGTGATGAACAAACAGTGTGTGACCGTTTCTGTAATATTCTTTTCTCCTCCCAGGCTCCGACTCTCAGTTTGCTATTTCTCAGCCACCCTCAGCGTCTGTGTCTCTAGGGAACACAGCAAAACTCTCCTGTGTTATGGCCAGTGGGTTCAGCATCCGTGAATACTACATGGACTGGTACCAGCTGCAGCAGGGGAATCCCCCAAGATACCTCTTACGCTTTTATTCAGATTCCAACAAGCAGCAAGGCTCTGGGGTTCCTCCTCGTTTCTCTGCTTCCAAAGACGCATCCAGCAACACCTTCTACTTAAGTATCACGGGAGTCCAGGCGGAAGACGAGGCGGATTATTACTGTGACACATACCATGGTAGTGGCAGTAGCTTTCAGTACACACAGTGCTTCAGTCAAACAATGAAGCAAGACAAAAACTGTGCTTGGAACAGTGGTGCTTTGCAAGGTATAGGGACCGATCATTCCTTCATGCTTGAGGATCAGTCAGCTGTTAAGCTGGTTCTTGGGTCTCAGCTGTAGTTCCCCATTGGCAGCTAATTCTCTTTCAGACTCAGCTCACCTGTGCGGAATCTTTTGCAATCGTTGTCCCTCTGAATGAAGAGAGGCCTCTATGCTGTATTTGTGATTGTGAAAATGAAGAAATTGTTACTCCCATGCTATAGTCTTCATTGTTACTCATACTTCTATTCAGATGCCCTCAACTATTGACCTGGTTGCCTTCTTTGTTACTCACAGACAATGTTTCTCCACCCACCCTGGACACTCCAACAGACATATATACTCCACTTGCTTTCCCAACATCAGATCCTCTGAAGATGCCAGCCACAGATGCAGGCGAAACGTCAGGAGAGAATGCTGCTAGAACACGGCCATACAGCCCGGAAACCACACAGCACCCAAGTGATTCCAGCCGTGAAAGCCTTCAACAATAAAATGAAGAAAACTTGTACCAACAGGCTACAATAATGACTTCAAAAAATTAGTTCTCCCACTGGAGTAGCAATTTACTTTTAAGTAACCGAAATAATTTTATAATTTTACAAACAGTAACCAAATGTTTTGGAAAAATTGTTTACATTCTCCCATTGGAGTAATATATATAAACATAAGTTAGAACGGCACGGCAATGGAATCTACATATAAATATAACAGCTAGCCAGATTCTAGATAATTAACCAACTGGCCTCGTTAAACTTCACGGCTGTTCTGAAAAGAAACAAAATAAAGACTTGTTACAAAGAATTACAATGTACATGTGACACTGATTTCCAAAACATAAAAATACTTACAAAGGCAGGTCGGGGTTTTTCAAAATACAATAATGGTTACAATCTACAAAAAATAAGTAAACAGTTGTAATTATATGTATTTGTGATTGCGAACATGGAGGTCAGCACCTTTCCAGTACTTACCTCAGGATAAGGTTTTATTTTTATTGTGCCCACAAAACCTTCCACCTCCTGAACAGTATCTAGGACCAAAATACTATATCCAACCCAATGCCAAGCATATTTGCCACAACTGGAACAGCTTCCTTAAGAGGCCAAATGCAGGAATGTCCATTCCAAGGGGAGACCTGGATATTACATCACCAAGTTGCACTTTGCTCTAGGAATTTTCCCAATCTCTATGACAACGACCATAGAGATTGCAGATTGAGGAGAGTAATGTCTCCAACCAGAACTGAGATCCCACACTATTTTTTCCTCAACTGCACCAGGAATTACCAGCAGAGGGTAGCAATAGCAGGCAAATGGAATCCCTCTGAGGGCAACGAAAGACTCATGTTTTATTCTTCGACCACAGACCAACATATTCACTGACATAGAATTATCTTAACATATGAAGCACTAGAAATGATCACATGGGGTATGTAAAGACAAGTCAGTTGCAGAAGGGGACTCTCCAATCACCTTTTGCAGTTTGTGATCTATCTCCAGTGTCCTGGGACAGAGTCCAGATGGGGAAAAGCTCAGCATATGCTTGGATCAGAGACTAAGGTGAGACAATCAAAGTGTTTATCCCAGATGGTTCTGCAGTGCTTTGCTGTATTGATCAAGTAAAAACAATGGGCCTCACTTGTGAAATATTGTTACTCAGCAAAAGAGTTGCTCACTTTGATCTCCTGTGGAAAAAAACAAAGGCTGCAAGGAACCAAAAAGGTAAACTAGTCTACAAATTTAAAAAGCAATCTTGAATGCCTTTTTTCAAAATGTCCATGCTTGCATGCAACCTCTGGTGATAATTATATGCAAGCAGTTTAATTATCTCTCATTCTGTGTTGGTGATACTAAAATCTACATAGGGTTGTGGCCATGCATCATATCTCATCATCCCTCAAATATCAAATGAAATTCTAAGGGAAAGATAGATTGCAGCTCAAAAGCAGCAGAAATAGTAGCTGTAGGTGGTTAAATCAAAGCATTGCTTACCAAACGTGATACAGTCTGCTTTTAAGTAGCCCTGTGATGATAAGGACCAATCAGATTTGAGATGATCAAGATGAAGATGCTCCACCTCCCTTAACTTGGTGGATATAATGGACCTTTTCTGGACCTCCTTCCCGTTTTAATAGCAATTAAACTGAAAGATATATGTATTAATGTTTTTACCTGTGGCCATCACCGCCCTCCTGGATCACTGCAGCACCCACCAGGGGGCGGGGGCGCCCACTTTGGGAATCACTGAGATAATTAATCGAGTAAGCAGAAGGGGACTCTCCAGTCAGGTTTTGCTGTTTGTAATCAATCTCCACCAACCAGTGTCCTGGAACAGAGTCCAGATGTGAAAATGCTCAGCATATACTTGGATCAGAGACTAAGGCGAGACCAGCAAAGTGCTTATTCAAGATGGTTCTGCAATGCTTTGCTATATTCATCAAGAAGGAACATTGGAACTCGTTTGCAAAATGTTGTTATTCAGCAAAAGAGTTGCTCACTTTGATCCTCTATTTAAAAAACACAAAGGCTGCAAGGAACCAAAAACAGTAAATTAGTCTGCAAATTTAAAACGTAATCTTGAATGTCTTTTTCAAAATTTCCATACTGGCATGCAACTTCTAGTGATAATTATGTGTATGCAGTTTAACTAGTTCTCATTCTGTGTTGGTAATGCTAAGTTCTACAATATGACCATGCATCATATCCCATCCCTCTAAAATATCAAATGAAATTCTAAGGGAAAGATAGATTGCAGCTCAAATGTAGCTGAAATAGCAGCTGTACATGGCTAAATCAAGCATTGCTTACCAAACGTGGCACAGTCTGCTTTTAAGTAGCCCTGTGATCATAAAGACCAATCAGGTTTGAGCAGATCAAGATGAAGATGCCCCACCTCCATTAACTGCCTGCATATATTGCACATTTTCTGGACCTCCTTCCCATGTGGGTTTTTTTATTTCCCTTCCTTGTTGGGTTATCAAATCTCTCCAGCATGTTCTGGGTGTCCATGGTTAGTCTTCTAGCAATGTGGGGCACAGGTGAGAGCAGGTTGAGGTTACCGCTAAGATGAGTGAAGGTGCAGAGTAAAATGTGTGTGACCATTTCTGCATTATTCTCCTCCCCCCTCCCCAACAGGATCCTACTCTCAGCCTGTGCAGCCACCATCAGCATCAGTCTTACTGGGAAACACAGTGAAACTCTCCTGCACTGGGGTCAGTGGCTACGGAGTGTACTGGTACCAACAAAAGTCTGGAAACCCTCCAAGATACCTCCTATATTATTATTCAGATTCTAGCAAGCACCAGGGCTCTGGAGTCCCGTCCCGTTTCTCTGGCTCCAAAGACTCATCTGGAAACACTGGCTATTTAACCATCACGGGAGTCCAGGCAGAGGACGAGGCTGATTATTATTGTGCTCGAGAGCATGGTAGTGGTAGCAGCTGGCAGTGAGCACAGTGATACAATCACATGGGGAACTGAGACAAAAACTTCCTTCTGTGCTTTGTGTGGAACAGCTGAACTTCGCAAGATGTAGCTCTGTGCTTAAAGGGCTTTGGTAGATGGTTCCATCTTACCTCAGCCGCAAACTCTTTCGGTGCCCCTTGAACCAGTGAGCCTCTTTCAGCCTTGCCTCCACATCTGGAAGTGGGACTAGCTATATTGTTCTACTTTCCAGGGCTGAAGAACTTTCAATGCTGTCCCCCTCTGTTTAAAAACACAAATGGAGGCGAGTGTCATGCATTCAAATTATTAGTACCGCACCCTCTCCCACTGAAGTGGAAAGACCAGCAGGATTGGAGTTAGAGTGGGTTTTATTGATTTAGCACCAATGGCTTTTCTATTTCATCACGCTATTCCGCTGCCTTTCAGTGGGGACTGCAGCAAAAATGCAGTGTGGGGTCTACTCCACCCTGGTCCCAAACACAGTCACCTTTCTCTTTGGCCATGTTGGTCCTAGTCTGCACATTTACAGTCCCAATGGATGGCAGCTCTTACCTCACGTCAGTCTCCTGTTCCCGCTTGAGGAATTGATCAGTCAGCTGTTAAGCTGGTTCTTTGGACTTAGATGTAGTTCCCCATTGGCAGCTAATTCTCTTTCAGACTCGGCTCACCTCTTGTGTGGGATCTTTTGCAATCTTTGTCCTTTCGAATGAGGAGAGGTCTCTATGCTGTATTCGTGATTGCGAACGTGGAGTAGGTCAGTGCCTTTCCAATACATATCTCAAAAGTAGCAGAAATAGCAGCTGTACGTGGCTAAACAAAAGCACTGCTTACCAAACGTGGAACGGTCCTCTTTTAAGCAGCCCTGTGATCATAAGGACCAATCAGATTTGAGCTGATCAAGATGAAGATGCTCCACCTCCATTAACTGCCTGCATATATTGGACCTTTTCTGGACCTCCTTCCCATTTGGGTTCTTTTGTTTCCCTTCCTTGTTGGGTTATCAGATCTCTCCAGCATGTTCTGGATGTCCATGGTTAGTCTTCTAGCAATGTGGGGCACAGGTGAGAGCAGGTTGAGGTTACCGCTAAGGTGAGTGAAGGTGCAGAGTAAAATGTGTGTGACCATTTCTGCATTATTCCCCCTCCCCCCTCCCCAACAGGGTCCTACTCTCAGCCTGTGCAGCCACCATCAGCATCAGTCTTACCAGGGAACACAGTGAAGCTCTCCTGCACAGGGGTCAGTGGCTACGGAGTGTACTGGTACCAACAAAATTCTGGAAACCCTCCAAGATACCTCCTATATTATTATTCAGATTCCAGCAAGCACCAGGGCTCTGGAGTCCCCTCTCGGTTCTCTGGGTCCAAAGACTCATCTGGAAACACTGGCTATTTAACCATCACGGGAGTCCAGGCAGAAGATGAGGCTGATTATTATTGTGCTCGAGGGCATGGTAGTGGTAGCAGCTGGCAGTGAGCACAGTGATACAACCACATGGGGAACTGAGACAAGAACTTCCTTCTGTGCTTTGTTTGGAACAGCTGAACTTCGCAAGATGTAGCTCTGTGCTTCAGGGGCTTTGGTAGATGGTTCCGTCTTACCTCAGCCACGAACTCTTTCGGTGCCCCTTGAACCAGTGAGCCTCTTTCAGCCTTGCCTCCACATCCTAAAGTGGGACTAGCTATATTGTTCTCCTTTCCAGGGCTGAAGAACTTTCAATGCTGTCCCCCTCTTTGTTTAAAAACACAAATGGAGGCGAGTGTCATGCATTCACATTATTAGTAACCACACCCTCTCCCACTGAAGTGAAAAGACCAGCAGGATTGGAGTGGGTTTTCTTGATTTAGCACCAATGGCTTTTCTATTTCATCGCGCTATTCCGCTGCCTTTCAGTGGGGACTGCAGCAAAAATGCAGTGTGGGGTCTACTCCACCCTGGTCCCAAACACAGTCACCTTTCTCTTTGGCCATGTTGGTCCTAGTCTGCACATTTACAGTCCCAATGGATGGCAGCTCTTACCTCACGTCAGTCTCCTGTTCCCGCTTGAGGAATTGATCAGTCCGCTATTAAGCTGGTTCTTTGGACTTAGATGTAGTTCCCCATTGGCAGCTAATTCTCTTTCAGACTCGGCTCACCTCTTGTGTGGGATCTTTTGCAATCTTTGTCCTTTTGAATGAGGAGAGGTCTCTATGCTGTATTCATGATTGTGAACGTGGAGTAGGTCAGTGCCTTTCCAATACTTATCTCAAAAGTAGCAGAGATAGCAGCTGTACGTGGCTAAACAAAAGCATGGCTTACCAAATGTGGAACGGTCCTCTTTTAAGCAGCCCTGTGATCATAAGGACCAATCAGATTTGAGCTGATCAAGATGAAGATGCTCCACCTCCATTAACTGCCTGCATATATTGGACCTTTTCTGGACCTCCTTCCCATTTGGGTTCTTTTGTTTCCCTTTCTTGTTGGGTTATCAGATCTCTCCAGTATGTTCTGGGTGTCCATGGTTAGTCTTCTAGCAATGTGGGGCACAGGTGAGAGCAGGTTGAGGTTACCGCTAAGGTGAGTGAAGGTGCAGAGTAAAATGTGTGTGACCATTTCTGCATTATTCCCCCTCCCCCCTCCCCAACAGGGTCCTACTCTCAGGCTGTGCAGCCACCATCAGCATCAGTCTCATTGGGAAACACAGTGAAACTCTCCTGCACTGGGGTCAGTGGCTACACTGTATACTGGTACCAACAGAAGTCTGGAAACCCCCCAAGATACCTCCTATATTATTCTTCAGATTCTAGCAAGCACCAGGGCTCTGGAGTCCCGTCCCGTTTCTCTGGGTCCAAAGACTCATCTGGAAACACTGGCTATTTAACCATCGCGGGAGTCCAGGCAGAGGATGAGGCTGATTATTATTGTGCTCGAGGGCATGGTAGTGGTAGCAGCTGGCAGTGAGCACAGTGATACAATCACATGGGGAACTGAGACAAAAACTTCCTTCTGTGCTTTGTTTGGAACAGCTGAACTTCGCAAGATGTAGCTCTGTGCTTAAGGGGCTTTGGTGGATGCTTCTGTCTTACCTCAGCCGCGAACACTTTAGGTGCCCCTTGAACCAGTGAGCCTCTTTCAGCCTTGCCTCCACATCTGGAAGTGGGACTAGCTATATTGTTCTACTTTCCAGGGCTGAAGAACTTTCAATACTGTCTCCCTCTTTATTTAATAACACAAATGGGGGCAGGTATCATCCATTCACATTATTAGTAACCATACCCTCTCCCACTGAAGTGAAAAGACCAGCAGGATTGGAGTTAGTGTCGGTTTTATTGAATTAGCATCAGTTGTTTGTTTATGTCATTACACTATTCAGCAGCCTTTCAGTGTGGACTGCAACAGAATTTAGTGTTGGTCCATCCTGGTCCCAAACACAGTCACCTTCTAGTTGTTGTGAGTTTTCCGGGCTGTGTGGCCGTGGTCTGGTAGATCTTATTCCTAACGTTTCGCCTGCATCTGCAACCAGTGGACACAGTGTCTAACAGTGGACTGGACACAGTGTATAACAGACTTCTCTCTGTGAGGATGCCAGCCACAGATGCAGGTGAAACGTTAGGAACAAGATCTACCAGACCATGGCCACACAGCCTGGAAAACTCACAGCCACCATGAAAGCCGTGAACGGCCATGAAAGCCTTTGACAATACACAGTCACCTTCTCTTTGACTATGTTGGTCCTAGCCTGCACATTTGCAGTGCTAAAGGATGACAGCTCTTATCTCTCATCAGCCATTTGTTCATGCCATGTCAGATGTGTAAAGGTTTCAGTGGTGTTGATTCTCAGCACAGCCGCTTGGCCTTGACTGGATTCCAGGACTCAGGCGATGGGCCAGAATCCGCAGCAACCACTCTGTTGGAGGCCTTATCTCACAGAGAGAGATGAGAATTCCGTTCCCATGAGAATGGGACTGGTGAAACTGGGAGGGGGATGGGACGGGGAAGGTTATATATTTATTTATTTATTTATTTATTCGATTTGGTAAACCGCCCTACCCCCAAAGGGCTCAGGGCGGTGCACAACAACAACAATACAATAAAACAAATTGAATAGCCCCAGTCAAATACAAAACCATAAAACTATAAAACTATAAACTACAGCAGCAGTAATACTTACAATAAATAATTGAATTAATAATAGAAGACGTCTGGCACCCAACCCCAGTGGTCAAACCCTGGGATGGGAGGGGATTGGCAGATGGTCCAACAGATAGCCAGTGTGCAGGACAATACGAGGGGCGGACTCAGCGGCCGGCTCCCTCAAAAGCCCGATGGAACAGCACCGTTTTACAGGCCCTGCGGAACTCTCCAAGGTCCCGCAGGGCCCTAATTGGTGGAGGAAGGGCGTTCCACCAGGCAGGGGCCAGGGCAGTAAACGCCCTGGCCCGTGTGGAGGCCAGCCGCATCATGGAGGGGCCGGGAACCACCAGTAAATTCGCCTCCGCAGAGCGGAGGGCACGACTCGGGACATAAGGGGTGAGACGGTCCCGTAGGTATGAGGGCCCCAGACCGTAAAGGGCCTTAAAGGTCAAAACCAACACCTTGAAGATGATCTGGAATTCCACTGGGAGCCAATGCAGACGGCACAACACGGGGGTGATATGATCTCTGACTGAGACCCCCGTGAGACGACGAGCAGCTGCGCTGTGGACCAGCTTCAATTTCCGGCTCGACCGCAAGGGAAGGCCCGCGTGAGCGAATTACAATAATCCAGTCTGGAGGTGACCGCTGCATGGATCACCGCGGGCTGTGGTCAGTCTGGGAAAGGTAGGGGGCCAGCCGCCGGGCTTGACGAAGATGGAAGAAAGCAACCCGGGTTACATGTGCCACCTGGGTCTCCATGGACAAGGATGAATCCAGGTGGACACCCAGGTTGCGAACGGAAGGGGTCGATGTCAAAGAGACCCCCTCCAGCACCGGCGGCTGAAAACCCCCGGCCCCCCTTCACGACCCAGCCAGAGGACCTCCGTCTTCGTTGGATTAAGTTTTAACCTGCTCTGCTTCAACCAACCAGCAACCGCCTCCAAACAATGCTGTAGAGCCGCAGGGGCGGCGGCCGTCCCCGCCTCCATCAGCAGAATAAGCTGAGTGTCATCAGCATATTGGTGACAGGTCAGCCCAAAGCTCCGCACCAGCCGAGCAAGGGGTCGCATATAGATATTAAATAATAGCGGGGACAACAAAGCTCCCTGAGGTACACCACAAGTGAGTGGGCACCGTTGGGAAGCCCGGTCCCCGCACCACACTTGCTGACTACGTTCCCGGAGAAACGAGGCAAGCCATTGAAGGACTATGCCCCGCACTCCGGCAACAGCCAGGCGGTGAGTCAAAAGATCGTGATCGACCACATCAAACGCTGCGGTGAGATCCAAAAGCACCAGCAGCGCCGATCCGCCTCGGTCAAGCTGGATGCGGAGCATATCTGTGACGGCAACAAGGACGGTCTCCGTCCCATGCCCAGCACGGAAGCCGGACTGGAAGGGATCGAGGGCAGATGTGTCCTCCAGGAAGCCCTGAAGCTGCTCCAACACCACTCTCTCAATTACCTTCCCCAGAAACGAAAGGTGCAAAACTGGCCAGGAATTGGCCAGATCACTAGGATCTAAGGATGGTCCTTTCAAGAGTGGGCGGACCACTGCCTCCTCCAACCCACCAGGAAACACTCCCTGCTCAAGGGAGCAGTTGATCATATTCAACAGGTGGGGCTGTAACTCCTCACCGCAAGTTTTAATCAGCCATGAGGGGCACGGATCCAGAGGACAGGTAGTAGGTCTAACAGCAGCTAGGACCCTGTCAACATCAGCCTCAGCGAGCAGGGAAAACTGGTCCAAGAAAGGACCTGAAGACGGCCACGGGGCCTCCAGTTCATTTATTGTATCAAGAGTGGCAGGAAGGTCATGGCGGAGCGACGTGACTTTATCCGCGAAGAAGCTCATAAAAGCCTCACAGCCAAGAGCCAATTGAGGATGTTTAGAGCCCTCATTTAATGAGGACAAGGATCGAATGATACGGAACAATTGGGCTGGGCGAGAGCTAGCGGATGCGAGAGAGGAGGAAAAATAATCTCTCTTTGCCTCCTTCGTCGCCATCTCATAGGCTTTCATAAACGTCCTATAAGATGCTCGCGCAGCTTCGTCACGAGACTTCCTCCACATTCGCTCTAGCCGTCTAAGCTCTCGCTTCATACGGCGCAGCTCCTCGGTATACCAAGGAGCAAGCCGAGTGCGACAGCGTAGAGGGCGCCGGGGAGCAACCACCTCGATAGCATCGGAAAGCCTGGAGTTCCAGTCTTTCACTTGCTCATCAAGGGTGCTTGTGGGTTCAGGATCCCGCAGAGCATTCAGGAAACCAATAGGATCCATTAGTCTCCGTGGGCGGGCATAAATCAGCCCGTCACCTAGACGGGGTTGGCGCGGTAGGTCAACCCGAAACTTCAGGGTATAGTGGTCGGACCATGGCACTCTGGTAACAGAGGATACGACCACATCAACTCCCGACCCAAAGACCAAATCCAGAGTGTGACCGGCTTCATGAGTGGGGCCAGAGTTCATTAAGGAGAAGCCCAGTGTCGCCATGGATGACACCAGGTCCACAGCCGCTGAACATGAGGCGGTATCAACATGGACGTTGAAATCCCCCAAGACAATAAGCCTGGGGAACCGCAGCGCCCAGTCAGCCACCGCCTCCAGCAGCTGTGGCAGGCTCTCCCCTGGTGCGCTAGGCGACCGGTACACCAGGAAGACAGCCAACTTCTCCTTGGCCATCCACTCTAGACCAACACACTCCAGACCAATGATCCTCGGGACGGGGACAGCCCTGAAGGGGATCGAATCACGGATTAACACAGCCGCACCGCCCCCCCGGCCCTGAGTTCGACCTTGGTGGAAACACGCGAAACCCGGGGGCGAGGCTTCACCCAAGGCCACAGTCTCGCCCTCACGAACCCAGGTTTCGGTGATACAAGCCAGGTCCACCTGCTGGGCTCCGAGATAATCTCGGAGCGTTACGGTCTTATTGTTTATGGACCTGGCATTGATCAACACCAAGGACGAAGTAGGGTTTAAAGCCTGAACCCCACAGCCCTCATCCTTTGGGATAGATCGGAGGTCAGAAGGTGGGCGAGCAGATTTACCTCTCCCCCACCATCTCTCATATGGCCTCCATCTACCGTACCTACCCCGTCCCATCAGTACTGGGATCCCCTGCCCCACAGTATCCGCCCCAATGTCCACACAGTCCCCTCCCATTTCAACCTAGTGTAGACCAATAAATGGTTAGCACTGTCTAATCCCACCCTAACCCCACTAAACTATTCTAATCTAGAGGCCACCCCCGGCCAGACCCACTACAACTACCCAGCCTAGCCACCAACAGCCAATAACTAAAGACTAGGCTATACACTAATACTAACCCCCTTACCCATCCACTAATTAAACCTAAACATTTAAATACAGCAATCTACCAGTCTGGTTACACTAATACTAACCCTAACTAAATTATCAAGACAGATAGATGTCAAAATCTATAGGCCAGATGGAAATCTATAGGCCAGGTGCTCTCACCACCATAGGCCACTGTCTTGTCCAGTATCGCCCTAAAAATGGGCAGTGATGTTCCAACGTCCAGTTGAAGTCCGGGGCTGAAGATCCGCCGTCTCCTCAGCAGAGTTCAATGGGAACCGCACATCCCCCGCCGGGCCCAACCCCCGTGGCCCTCACACAGCCAGCAGGTCGGGTCCAGCCAAGGCAGCGGCACCAGAGTACCCTCAAAGCCGTGTAAGCCAGGCGGGTGTACGGGAGGCGGGAGTCTCTGCCACTGATCCCAGCCACTCCCGTAAGATCTTCTCTCTCCACCAGGCAGCCACAGTATCAAGCGTCCTCAATCCATCTCCGCTCTGTACTCCAGTGCAGGTTTTAACTCCAGCATAGATCGTAACTCCACTCCGTATTCCCAGCCAGATCTTAGCTCCAGTCACAACGCACTCCGTCGCGTTTGCATCAGCTGCAACGCTCCCCACATTGATTGCGGCCTTAGCGTTCTCAGCACTCTCAGCAGCCACGGCCTCGAGTTCCACAGCGGCCCCAGGCGGCAGTCCGGCTGCATCGGCTGCAACCGTGGCCCAAACGGAACTCCCAACGGTGATCTCTCTCCAAGCCACGCTTCGCACCACAGCACTGCGGCCTCCAGCACAACGCGCACCAGCTAAGCTGGCACCATGGAGGCCCAACCGAGTGGGAGACGGGGGATAGGGTAAGGGCAAGGGGGTTACTGCCACCGACCCCCACTGTCCAAAACACCCGAAGCGCCAGAAAAGGCGCTCACCCCTAATACCAGCAGTCGTCACCACATTGGAGAGGGCCATCGCTGTCACCTCCGCTGTCTCCGCCAGCTGCTGAGCTATAGGACCCAGCCAGAGGTAAGAGGCAGTAGATAATAAGATAGGACGTTGTCGTTGTCGTCTCATACCGGGTACAGGATACAGACTATCTTTCTCAACTGTCTACCACAAGCACCAAATCGGCAGAGTAAACAATACTAAATAGGAATGGATAAATAAGCTAAAAGCCTAACCCTAGGTCTTAAAAGTTAGTATAATCGGAGCCCTGCTGCTAACAGCTCCATCTCAGACGCCATCTTGCTCTTATAACCTGTGGTTTTAGCGGGAGACCCCATTCCTGTCACGCCGTGTGCGTGAGCTTTCTAAGATGTCTGAATAAACGGTCTTTCAACCAAAAGCCTTTTATTTCTGCTCTATGGAATTCCTTACATTGTGCCTAATTCCTTAAGTAATATCCATCCTGTCTTTCATTCCAGTTTGCTCAAGGAGGCTCCCGCTTCCGATGCCTGGCACGACCCTCCGGAGATACCCCCGCCGACTATAATTGATGGCCACAAGCATTATGAAATTGACGCCATCCTGGACTCTCGCTTTAACCGCAACCGCTTGCAATACTTGGTTTCCTGGGTGGGGTATTCCTCTGGTTATAATCAATGGGTGTATTCGGAAAATATTGACGCCCCCTCCCTTATTTCCGCTTTCCATCGTACCTTCCCGCAAAAACCAGGGGGGGAGAAGTTTTTCTTAGGGGAAGCAGAGTGTAAAGGTTTCAGTGGTGTTGATTCTCAGCACAGCCGCTTGGCCTTGACTGGATTCCAGGACTCGGGCGATGGGCCAGAATCCGCAGCAACCACTCTGTTGGAGGCCTTATCTCACAGAGAGAGATGAGAATTCCGTTCCCATGAGAATGGGACTGGTGAAACCGGGAGGGGGATGGGACGGGGAAGGTTATAACCTGTGGTTTTAGCGGGAGACCCCATTCCTGTCACGCCGTGTGCGTGAGCTTTCTAAGATGTCTGAATAAACGGTCTTTCAACCAAAAGCCTTTTATTTCTGCTCTATGGAATTCCTTACAAGATGCTGATCCATGCTATGAGCATCCCCCAGACACCGACACTGCCACTTTTTTGGAGTGGATCTTCATCCTTAGAAGCCTCATAGTGCCCATCAGTTATCCCTATCAGTAGTATTCCATGTTATGAGATAATTAATCAAGTAATCAGACCCTTTTGAGCCACTCAGGATTTCCCCGGGTGCAGTAAAATAAGCACACATGTCTCATGGGCAAGGGGGTTATTTCTCTAAAAAAATTCAGCATATGTAAAATGCCCTCAGAGAGCGGAAGAAAGTATGGTATGGCCTGTCAGATATCAGAAGCTAAGCTGGTTGGTACTTGAAAGGGAGACCACCAAGGAAGACTCTGCAGAGGAAGTTAATGGCAAACACTTTGTTATTACAACCTCTTGCTGGGGTTGCCATAAGTCAGATGTGACTTGACAGCTCTTTACAGACACATAAAACATTCTGAAGGAGGGAAAACTCAGATGAAGAAGAAGAAGGAGAAGGAGAAGGAGATGGATTTATATCCCCCTTTCTCTCCTGCAGGAGACTCAAATGGGGTTACAATCTCCTTTCCTTTCCTCTCCCCACAACAGACAACTTGTGAGGTAGTTCTGAGAGTTCTGAGAGAACTGTGACTAGCCCAAGGTCACCCAGCAGGAATGTAGGAGTGTGGAAACATACCTGGTTCACCGGATAAGCCTCCATCACTCAGGTGAAGGAGTGCAGGATCAAACCCAGTTCTCTGGATTAGAATCCACCTGCTCTTAACCACTATGGCACGCTGGCTCCCCAGATAAGCCTCCACAGCTCAGGCGGCAGAGCTGGGAATCAAACCCGGTTCCTCCAGATTAGATACATGAGCTCTTAACCTCCTACGCCACTGCTGCTTCCATGAACAATGGAAGACGAGGATCCCCTGAGAGGTGAACCGTTCTCCCTATTTGGCAGGGATGCACCAAAGCGTTCCCACAACCAGCTACACCTCCCCACCTCAGTGATTGGCCGGACCCACAAGAAAGGATAGGAGCAACTCCTTCTGATGAAAATATTTATTATTTCTAATATAATATAGTATTTCTGTTCTCAAGCCTCGTGTCCATCAGGGTTTTCTTGAGCCGCTGTTGAATTATTCAGTTGGTTGGCTGATGTTCGTGAGAACACTTTGGAAAGAGCATTGGAGAGTTTCTCAAACTTAGAAGATTGTTGGCGGGGGAGGACAACGGCTTCTGGATTCATCCCAGCATCTGCCTCATTTTCTGGGAAAATAAACAGAGGCTTTGGAATGGATTTCCCTACAGCAGGGGCTTAATTTGTTTGCTTGCTTTTAGATTTTAAAAGGTAAGTTCTCCCGCTGTCGAGGCTTAACAATATAAACAAAACCATTTTAAACAGTAATATTATGCAAAAATGTCAAGAAGATATATCTTTCCGACTAGTATCTGCCAAACGTTAAAAGAGAATTGGTGCAAAATGTTTCATGGATGGCATGACACTGGGCCTTTCCCCACTTACCGTAAGCCCCGCGCTACTTGAGGAGAGTAGCGCGGGGTTCCTCCTCCCTCCCCACGGCAGGGCGGCCACAGTGCAGCCACCCCGACACTGACGCTGTTGCGCCCCCTCAGCGCGCGGCATACCAGGCGCTCTTCTGAACGGTGCCTTTTGACGACCCCGCACAGAGCGCGGGGTCGTGGGGACGCCTGGGCGCACGCCTGGGATACCGCACGCTGAGAGCAGCGCGCGGCATAGGGGGGATGGAAGGGAGTGGGGAAAGGCCCACTGAAAGATATCAGGAAAATGAGTGACAACTTCAATAGTCTCTGCTGCAAATGTCGAGAAGTTGAATTCTTTGTTCATGTGTAGTGGACTCATAAAAAAGTCAAAAAGTACTAAAAAGGTCAGATGTACATGCAAAAATGCAAAAAAAAAATTTGGAAGATTAATTTTCCATTTGCTCCTAAGACAGTGTTATTAGGTATCCTTCCTGAAAATTTTACAATTAAAACAAAGAACTATGTTTGTATTTGCTAATGGCAGTCAGAGTAACAGTGGCAAACAGTTGGACAGCTGAAAGAAGTCCAAACATGGAAATTTGGGAGGGAAAAGTAAGAGAATATGAAACTGGCTAAACTGAGGCATCTTGAAAATAGACAAGTCAAAACATGAGTTTGATGAGAAGTGGGAATTGTATTTTTTGTATGTGGCTGAATCAATTACTTAAATAATAATACCGCCACCAGGAGAGATTAACATTAGATTTAGAGAAACTAAATGAATATGTTATCATCATGTTAGTAGTTTAGGCTATAAGTAATTGTTTATTTGATATAACCCCAGAGCCCCTAGGGGATTGGGCGGTATAGAAGTCTAAACAATAAATAAAATAAAATAAATAAATATGCCCAGGGAGTGTTATTTGAATATCAGAATGTTAGGCGGAATAAGTAAGATGGAAAGTTCTCTCTTAAATCTGTATCACATCTATAATTCACTGTACATTAAGATCTGTTTTAGTGGTATTCTGATTGTTATATGATTGATGTTTTTTTCTATCATTTTCTACTTTTGTGTGTGTGTTTTATATGGATAAAAAATTAATAAAATATATTTATTATTTTTTTAAAAAACATATATTTAAAAAAACAGTAATATTATCTCCCTTATGATTTTTTTTAAAATAAAAATTGGCCCCTGTCTTAGCAGATGGGGTTACCTAAAAATAATGAATATTCCCCAGGCTTTCCCTCATCCATAAGAAAGCACCCAACCCAGCCTTGTTTATGTTTACAAAATAGAGAAACCCAAAGCTGCAATTGTTTCAGTAGATATGAATCACAAGGCATACTTTTTTCCTCCTCTTTGCATAAAGACTCATGAATGTTTTGGTCCTGGTAGACAGAGGTGATCTGCAGAAGAATGAAAAATCAGTACATAAACAAACTTTCCTCACAAAGAATCCAAGCTGTGGTCTTAGGACTGTAACAAGGCAAGCATTTTGGAGCAAACAAAAGAGGGGGACTGAGATCTTGTTTCACAGAATAGCAGGCAGGATGCCTCCAGAAGGACTACAAGAAATGCCCCCCATCCTGACATTGCCCCCCCACACACACACACACAGGGTGATTTCGCACTTGAGAATTGACATAAGGTCAACTCATCAGGCTGAAAGAGTTGACCTATGTCAATCCCCTAGTAACTTTCCACAGCAGCCAAGGTTGTCCTGCCGGAGCCGAGTTCAGAGGGATCACCTCGGTGCGTCATTCACTCATCATGCCTGATTGGCTGCTGCGTTTGGGCGGGAATGCGAACATGCGTCCCTTTTTTCCCAATTTTTTTAATGTTACAGCTACGTAGTGTTGACGTCCCCTCCAAAATGACAAACGTTTATAATATGCAACCCAAAAGGAGGGAGGGTTGAGGTGCGATTGATTGGGCGAAACGGTGCTGTGAAGGAAAAATGTTGCTGTTTTGTTGCTATGAGCGGCGTGCAATCTGCCCTTCGTTACTGCGCATGGTCGTCAGTGTTATACAGAAGCGGGGGGGAAAGGTGCGCTTTTTGCTGGCGCAAGTCTTCCGTTCTGCACATGCCCAAAACATTCTTCTGTGATTGGCTGAACGGGTGACTCGACCCAACGAAGATTCCCCACTCCCGTCAGCTTCGCTTAAGTTCAACCTAGCTTCGCCGGTTTTCCCCACCTCGGAGGTGGAGTTGAAAATTTAATGGCAGAACGGAGCAGAGCAGGACGAACCCACGTCGGATTCACCGGATGTGGGGAGCACTTGGGTTGAACATAGGTCAAACTTGAGTTCACACGGTGAGTGCGAAATCGCCCACAATTACTGGCATTGACTCCAAACAAGGCAGAACAGATAGCTTGTCCATGAGCCGACCAATAGTTTGCGGCTCATTGGATTCCTCTGTTCTTCATAAATGTGAGGTAAACCCTTGAAAACATCACAGAGAACTGCTCCCTTGTTTACAATAACTGAAGCTGCCCCATGCCCTGGTTGGCTTCCCAGAGACTTAGCTCTGCAGTTTTGAAAAAAAAAAAAACCCAAACACTCCTGGAAGTAAAATCACTCCATTTTTACCTCAGAACTTGAACCTTTCTGATTCTGAAACACTGCCCTTTCCACATGAGACAATTATTGACACAGTTCATATACACTGGATAAATTCCACATAACATTTTAGGTTGCTTTTTCACTAACAGTCCATCTACCCATTTACTCTACAATGGCAGATCTATAATAATGAGGAAAAGCATGCCCTAGCTGAATTCCGCTAGCCACCCTCTGTTGGGAAAACAGTTGGCACTCTAAGGCACATTTCCTTAAACAGCAGCAGTAGGGAAATGGTGGGACTCCCTCCTGGATCTCACTTTCTGGGGCACTGCTATGTGTGTCGATATCTATTTACCTCAGGAACCCCTGGAGTTTCTTCTGTGTCACGGGAAAGATGCATGCCCACTAGAGCTGGAAGAAGAATAGGAGATAAAAAGGTGCACTGTTAGCCAACGCTAGAACATGCAGACTGGTCTCTGCTGCCCCACTCTTTTCAATGACAGGGTGATGGGGTTGGATAGAGAAACAGATCTTTGCTCCTCTGTGAGCATGGACCAACTCATGTCACCAAATAAAGCAGGGGGTCTCCATCTGTGCAAGAGCTCCTTGCGCACCTCTGCACAGTCCCTCTAATAGTTCTCTTTAACACAACAGAAAGACCAATTTATATATATATATAAACACTTTTGAGATTGTACCACACCTTTTTCCAATTTCTCCTCTTCAGGCTCCCTAGAAAAAGGAAAGAGAAGCATCGATTAAAAGAGAGCCATGTCCCTGCAGCTGCTGCTCAGCCTTCCCTCTGACCCTTTCATATTTTGGGTTTTTTAAAATTGCTGTCAGCAAGCAGGAGTGGGCACAGCAAATCCCTAGCTCTGAGAATGAGTCCCCAGATGACCAAGCCACTGTTTGGCTCTCTAGCATGGCTATTTTCAGCACAATGTGCCAGGCCAGATTCACAGGATCAGTCTTCTCTGGCTACTTTTAACATCCTGTGTGGGTCTTAACCTGGGGCATATGGCAATGCCTCTCTGCATGCTGTATGCTCCCCTCGATGGTTCCACCATGTTCTCCTCGCCCTACGATGATCAGTGGAGGACCACGCAAGGGAATCATGACCCATGAAGGGCTGTGGTTTTGAGCAAGTGCTATCGTCTCTTAAATGGGGCTGGTTCTAGGAAACTCGTCCCAGAATGAATGATCCGATCTGGCCCTTACTCTTCTGTGTTCAATGGAGGGGGTCCATCAGCATCAGCCTTGCTCTTGCTGACTTCTGGGGCAGGGGTACTGACT
This sequence comes from Sphaerodactylus townsendi, assembly GCF_021028975.2. NCBI lineage: Eukaryota > Metazoa > Chordata > Lepidosauria > Squamata > Sphaerodactylidae > Sphaerodactylus > Sphaerodactylus townsendi. Next base: position 43,019,287 of record NC_059437.1, read on the forward strand.
GCAGCAACTTCTCTCCCAGCCTGTGAAAGGAAGGACTATCTTAGTGGCAACATCTCAGCAGCCAATGCTTTGGTCATTATACAAACGAAAAGGTGCAGGAATATACACTGGAACCCTGTACCCCCACCCCAGTCCATTTCTTTAAATGTTAAAGCTGTTGCAGTCCACTTTTCTCAAAGCAAACCTGAGAGGAGCAGGAGGAGGAGGAGGAGGAGCAGGAGGAGCAGGAGGAGGAGGAGGAGAAGGAGAAGGAGAGAAGGAGAAAAGAAGAAGAAGAAGAAGAAGAAGAAGAAGAAGAAAAGAAGAAGAAGAAGAAGAAGAAGAAGAAGAAGAGGAGGAGGAGGAGGAGGAGGAGGAGGAGGAGGAGGAGTTTGGATAATCTACCTTTCTCTCCTGTAAGGACACTCAAGGTGGCTTACAAGCTCCTTTCCCTTCCTTGCCCCACAACAGATAACTTGTGAGGTAATTCTGAGAGTTCTGAGAGAACTGTGACTAGCCCAAGGTCACCCAGCAGGAATGTAGGAGTGCGGAATCATATCTGGTTCACCAGATAAGCCTCCATCACTCAGGTGAAGGAGTGCAGGATCAAACCCAGTTCTCTGGATTAGAATCCACCTGCTCTTAACCACTACGCTAACGCTGGCTCTCTAAATGTTCGGGTGGGGCGAGGGACATGGTTCCATCTGTATTTAACCAAACCAAAGCTCAGACGATTTCTGTATGTTCAGAACTGTCAGAAGGCCAAAGCATCTTCTGAGGACCGAATTTGGTCCTCATTTAACTGGACTTCCTTTGGCTTACCGTGTCTGACTTTGATTGTTCAGGCTTGAGGGACGGGTGATGCTCAGTGATCTCAATCTCTGGAAGATACATGGGCGCAAATTCCTTCTTTTTTCTAATTGCTGCTTCAGTGGCGGAACTGGACAAGGTTAAAGATGGGCAGCATTTGCTCAGGGAGAGGCTCTTCTTCCGGCTGATACCGCTGGAGGTCTTGCGCAGTGCAGATTCGCTGGCAGGATTCTGTGTGGGACAACATAAGAACATAAGAACATAAGAACTGGCCTGCTGGATCAGACCAGAGTCCATCTAGTCCAGCACTCTGCTACTCGCAGTGGCCCACCAGGTGCCTTTGGGAGCTCACATGCAGGAGGTGAAAGCAATGGCCTTCTGCTGCTGCTGCTGCTCCTGAGCACCTGGTCTGCTAAGGCATTTGCAATCTCAGATCAAGGCAGATCAAGACTGGTAGCCATAGATCGACTTCTCCTCCATAAATCTATCCAAGCCCCTTTTAAAGCCATCCAGGTTAGTGGCCATCTCAATTCCTTTCCTAATTATCCCCAGCATAGAGTTTGCCTTTTTCACAGCTGCCATGCATTGAGTTGACATTCCCATGGAACTATCAACTAAGATGCCCAAATCTCTTTCCTGGTCTGTGACTGATAGCACTGACCCCTGTAGCGTTTATGTGAAGTTTGGGTTTTTTGCCCCTATGAAAGAATAGGAGCCCCTTAGAATGGCTGCAAGGAAATCCAACAGTTGCTTGATTTGACGTTTCCATTGATAGGTAGGATAGGTAGGTCCAACTAGAATTTCCAGATTGAGTCTTGAGATCTTCCAAAATTATAACTGATCTTGAGATGACAGAGATCAATTCCCCTAGAGACAGTGGCTGCTTTGAAGCAGAGGCATAAGAACATAAGAACATAAGAACAAGCCAGCTGGATCAGACCAGAGTCCATCTAGTCCAGCTCTCTGCTACTCGCAGTGGCCCACCAGGTGCCTTTGGGAGCTCACCTGCAGGATGTGAAAGCAATGGCCTTCTGCGGCTGTTGCTCCCGAGCCCCTGGTCTGTTAAGGCATATGCAATCTCAGATCAAAGAGGATCAAGATTGGTAGCCATAAATCGACTTCTCCTCCATAAATCTGTCCAAGCCCCTTTTAAAGCTATCCAGGTTAGCGGCCATCACCACCTCCTGTGGCAGCATATTCCAAACACCAATCACACGTTGCGTGAAGAAGTGTTTCCTTTTATTAGTCCTAATTCTTCCCCCCAGCATTTTCAATGAATGCCCCCTGGTTCTAGTATTGTGAGAAAGAGAGAAAAATGTCTCTCTGTCAACATTTTCTACCCCATAGCTCCAAGGGGGCGGGGAGGTGCACGACGCACCGGGTGTGTGCCCGTGAGGGTGCGGTGAGGGCATTCTGGGGTGTGGCGGGGGCATGGTGGGGGTGTTCCGGGGTGGGATGGGGGCGTTCTGGGGTGGGACCGGGGGGGCAGAGGATGCACCAGTGCACTGGACGTTTTGCTCCCTTGCTACATCTCTGTTTTGAAGGGTGGACTTGAGGGACAGAAGCCCTCAAGAATGTGGAATGGTATAGTATAGCCCGATCTCATCAGATATCAGAAGCTAAGCTGGGTCGGTATCTGGGAAGGAGACCTCCGAGGAAGACTCTGCAGAAGAAGGCAGTGACAAACCACCTCTGCTTAGTCACTTGCCTTGAAACCCCAACCGGAGCTCACTATTAGCCAGCTGTGACACAAAGGCACTTTTCACATAAACGTAAATTGTCAAAAGACAGAGAACAACTTTCCTTTCTGTAAAACAACGAGCTTCATAATTAAACAGACTTCTTTAACTTTCTCCACCCACTCCTGCATATCTGGCGCTGTGCTTTTCTTCCCTTACAGAGCAAAAGCAAGTCTCACAGCCACCATAAGATTTAGAAGAATTTTCTGATACTTCACAGGGAATCCAGATGTGCTAGAACAGGGGTGTCAAACTTGCGCCCCTCCAGATGTTCATGAACTACAATTCCTATCAGCCCCTCCCAACATGAGCACTGGGTATGCTGGCAAGGGCTGATGGGAATTGTAGCTTATGAACATCTGGAGGGCCGCAAGTTTGACACCTGTGTGCTAGAAGGTACATCTGGCTTCACAGGACACAAATATCTCCCCTGTCCTAGTTTGTTTGCTTACCTTGGGAGGTTCCTTTTTATGCTCTCTGGGGGCACCAGTTGAGACCTCAAAGAAAAGTGAATTTTCAGCTTTCAGCACCTGCTCCTCCTCCTCCTCAATCTCAGAGCCCCTGGATGCTCTTACATTTTCAGGCTTGTCTGATCCTTCGCTACTGATATCATGCGCCAAAAGACGGATCATGAGGTCTTCATTACTCGTCACATCCTTGAGGAGCTCCACTTTGGTGATGTTTGGCTTCATCAGACATTGAAAGGAGTTTCTGCAAACAACCTGCAAGGGATGAAATTTCTGCCAGTCACTATTTCAAACCTTTAGCAGAGCCCTGATGGATCAGCTGATGGTGGGGCAGTGAAATCCAGTATCATATTTCCCCTAGTGGCCAGCCAGATGCCCCCAAGGGGAATCCACAAGGAAGGTGGGAAGTCAACAGCCTTCCATTGGTGTGTGTTCTTCCTTCCACATCAATTGTTCAACAAAGGAATCCATACTGGAAATTGGTACTGAGATGTCATGGCCTTTAGCACTCTGAGGTTTATGACTTAATGAATGGGTCCACTTCCATTTAAACATAAAACCTATTCATAGTATGTAATATCAAACAAAAGTTGTGCTCTGCATAAGAGATGACTTGATGGATCAGACCAATTTAGGTCCAGCTAGCTGAGCTTCCTGTTTCCCAAAACGGATGCTTTCAAATTCTCCATCTAGTGAAATCTAGTACCTCCATTAATGAAAACTCGTTGTTTTCAACGGCATTGTTTCCCCTTGGCTTCATTAACATGGGAAATAATCATCTGGGAAGTTCTTCATGGGCCTTATAGAAATGACCCATAGCTGTGCACAGCTAGTATGGTGTAGTGGTTAAGAGCGGTGGACTCTAATCTGGAGAACTGGGTTTGATTCTTCACTCCTCCACATGAGTGGCAGACTCTAATCTGTTGAACCAGGTTTGTTTCTCCACTGCTATTCATGAAGCCTGCTGGGAGACTTTGGGCCAGTCACAGTTCTCTCAGAACTTACTTAGCCTTACCCAGCTCACAAGGTGTCTGTTGTGGGGTGAGGAAGGGGAAGAGTTTAAGCTGCTTTGAGACTCCTTAGGGTTGAGAAAAGTGGGATATAAATCCAAACTCTTCTTCTTCTTCCAGAAGCTCATGAGAACTTGCACTAGAAACCTGATTGGTGGGGCATTCACTGTGTAGCTCATCATGCCCCCCCCCCCAATTCTCTGCTGACTTCCTTTAATTCTAAAATGATTATGTGATTGCCCTGATAATATTCTATGTTTTAACCACTGAGCTCTTCCCCTTCAGAGATGTCTGGGACAGATCATGGGGTGTTTGATGTACAAACCAAGTGCTTGGATGCTGAACTTAGAAGCCTCAGGGGGGTGTCTTGCAGGCTTTGTATACCAAGAGTCTATTGTGTTAAAGTGCCACTGTAGCTGTTCTTACCTCCCTTGGTCTCACATCCAGATGGCCACTGAAATCCAAGGAGGTGCGTCTTTCCTTCTTTCTGTTCTCCTCTGGGGGCTTGACCTTCATACAGATACTCTTGCTTGACAAGGATGATTTTCTTAATTCAGTCAGGCTGACGCCAGTCCTTGTACGGCACCTTTTGTTCAGCTTTTCCAACGATTCTGTTTTTATTGCAAGTACTGCCAAATGATCGCCAACGAGATCTGAGTCAACGTTTAATGGTGTATCGCCAAGGTAGGGTACTATTTTGACAGGCATTTCTTCTGAGTTGAGAATCGCATCTTCCAAAGGCTTCTCCTGTGCCATGTCTGGTAGATCCAACTCCATGTCAATAGAAAGTTCTTCGTCAGGTTCCACACAATGGTTCATCCGAGCAACAACTTTGCTCACGATCCGGTCCAGTTCCAGCGCACTCCGTGTCTCATTTTCACTGTTTTCCTGAAAAGGGTTGCTGATGCTGTAATTGGAGATCTTATTGACAATGATGCTGGCAACTTGTTCTGGAAAGATGACTTTAGTGTTCCTCATGTCATTGTACAGCTCTTCGTGGGACCCAGATTTCTCCAGGACGTTGCTGAAGACTGAATGCACCACTTGGTCGACTGTATGTTCATACTCTGGGTGTAAAGCTTGCTGGTCCTCAGACACCAGGTTGATTTTGTTCTTGGACATGTGCATCTCCACAGCTGTCTTCAGCTGGTCAACAATTTCATTTACTTCGGTTACAGTTAATATGTTTTGCTCCGGTGACGCCATGTCCTGCTGTGCAAGTAGGATTTTTGTAATGAATCTGCTCAGGATGTCTTCCATAAAGTGCACAGGTATCATAAGGACCCGGGTTTCTGAGGACTTGCATTTCATCAGGTCCATGTCGCTCAGAAATTTCTCAATAATCTGGTCAGATTCCAGCCTTATGACAGTGGTGGTGGTAGGGAAATCATCTTCAGAGCTGGAATCTGGTTCATTCCTGGAAACTGCCCTCACCAGGTAGCAAGCAAGTCTGTCCACAGCCTCTTCATTCCGACTCATTAAATCATCAAACGGAGAGGTTTCTGAGCTAGAGTAGCTCAGGAAGTTTGCACAAACCGTGTCAACCACCATCTCAAGAGCCTGGCTATTTTCCACGTCTGCCTCATCACCCTGCTGCCAAATCTGCATAAATTCTTCACTCACAGCAGGGGAAGTCTGGCCTTCTTCGGGCATCTGCAAAACCTTCGCTGAGGATTTCGCAAACTCCTTAAATATGGACTCTACTAAGCTTTTCAGGAGAGCTTTTGGATCAGCCCCCTTTCCCTCTGGCATGCGTGCATTTGTTGTTGACGAGAGCAAGTTGCTTATTAACCCTTGGAAGATGTCTTTCAGAAGGGCTGGGGAACACACGCCAGCTCCACCCGCAGTCTGCAAAGATTTTGAGAGTGAGTGTTTTGGTCTCCCTAAATCTGGCTCAGGCTCTGCTGGGCCATTGGATGCCCACAATGGAAATGTTTTGTGCATGATCTTCAAAAATGTCTCACTGAAATCAGTACTGGAGGTGGTACAATCTGGTAGGATGGTTTCAACCCTGTCAATGATAGCATCAGCTTGCAAGGATGTAAACAAATAAGGAGACGTATCTCCAGAAAGCAAAGGCTGGAAATGGTACCCATAGATCTCTTTTATCATCAAAGGGATTAGTTGTTCTGCGAAACCCTTTCTACGACCCTTCTTTTGGAAAGCTTTAAAAATCTCCAACTCTGATCCAGAGTTTTCTATTAACTTCTGGTAAGTAGTGTTGGTTATTTGAATTACTGTCTCAGCATTCACTTGTGGAAAGTACGAGCCTTCCTCTGCACAATGAATCACCTTGATGTTAGAGCATTGAAAGGCAAGCACTAAAGCATTGACTTGTTCTATGACATGGTCTCTTATTTTGCTTTCAGATAAACTGTTGTCTTGGATGTATGTCTGAGCATTTGGAGAAGACAAGAGCTGGCAAAAGAAAGCAACAATGACATCCTCTAAAAATGCAGCAGAGTGAATATTAAGCGGACACGGTTCCATTTCCTCCTGCCATTTGGTGCAATTGCTTCCAGAGGAATTGCTGCCACTTAAAAATGGACAAAGATGATAATTTAGAATCTCTCTTAGGAACACACTGGCGACCCTGAGGATGACCGCACTCTCCTGGTTCAAGAGAGAATTTTGGAGTTCACGCTGGGATTCTCGATTTTGTGAGATTTGGTTGTAAATCGAATTGGCGATGTCTTCCTCGCTTTCTTGGTCCATGTCTGGAATTCGCTCAGGAATATTTTCCAGCCGGATTTCATGGCCAGAAATCTCTGTGATAACACTATTCTTCAGGGTTGCAGCCATTTCTGTAAAATTAGCCTCTGAGAAATCCGTCTGCTTTCCTGTACCCTCTGGAACAGTGAAAATTTTCTCCAAAAGCTGGCTGAGCATGACTTCCAAAAGGCTGTAAGGGAAAATGGTCAGACGGTAGCCCATGCAAGGTGATGCCTCCTCAGCATCTAATGACTGCAGGTGATACTTGAACATCTCATTCATGACGAAACAAGCTATTTTGGTGACGTAGAAGTGACTTAAGCTTTCTCTGTCCTGCGGCAAGGGTTGCTGAAAAAGAACTTCGTGCAGGAGGTCGCGATACACGGATTCCACCATGTTCTTCATGGCTTCTTCGGAAACTCCCATTTCTCTTGCATTTCCATAGGTGCTGATCCAGATGGCCTGCATTATAACTGTGGCCATGACGTCTTTCTTGATTCGGGCAATTCTGTTATAGAAATCAGGCCCGAATGATTCTTCATCCTGAGCAGAGCATGCAGAAGTGCTAGAGGATGATGGGAACAATTGATGCAAAAACTTATCAATGATGGCCTCTAAAATCTGATAGGAAAACATAGTAGTATACAGCGTAGGAGGCTTTCCCCTAGAGTCATCTTGGCCTGCAAATAGGTTTTTCTGAATGAAACATTTCACCTCTGCCAAATTTGATGGATGTATCACATCACTGTCTGCATTACATGGCCTATCCTTGTAAAGTGACATCCGGTCCACTGACACGCCAACCTCTGGAAAGAAGCCCAGTTTCTCTTCAGGGACTTCTTGGCTGCGGAAATCAGCCGGGGCAAGTTTTTTGGAAAGCGACTTCACCAGCCCCGCAGCCGTTTCCCCCAGGTCGTCTCCAGAATCAGCGAGTGGGGTGCCTGATAATGTTTCAGAGATCTTTGACAATAATGAAGAAAGGATTTCTCTTAAGACACTTGGGGAAGAGTCATCTCTCATGTCCTGGGTTGTTTGTCTTGTGTCCCCAGCAGCGGACAGTTGTTGGGGTATACAAGACTGCACATGTTGTTTCAGGATGTCTCCAACGAGAAAGCCAGCTATTTGCTCAATAAGAGAATTGCTCTTGTTTTTCATGTCTGCCTGAATGGCTTCAAGGGAGCCGGCTTTCTCTAAGATTTTGCTGGAAAGAGAATTTGTCATGTTCTGAACATCTTCCTCAGAAAATTCAGACTGCTCGGGATGAGTGTCCTTTGTAACTGTAACTCTGTGTTTCAGAAGGTTCACTCGAATATCATCAAGCAGCTGGGTGGAGAACGTTCTTATGTCAGAATCTGAAGGGTGTCTTTCATCCTGAGAAAATGCATCGTCTCTAGAAGACATGGAAGGGAAGATTTTGGATAGTAGCCCAGTAACTAAATCTTTCAAGATTCCTGAGGATAAGAAGGTATTAAATGGAGACTTGTTCTCATTTTCCTCTTGGATTTCCCTAAAGTCTTTTCCAGTGTTTTCTGCAGTATCCTTACGGACTGGACATGAAAGCGAATTCTTGAGGAAATCTCCTGAAAAGCGTGAATGAAGAAGATAATCCGAGATACTTTTCTCTATCCAACTCTCAATGGTTTCAAGGGCAGTGTTATCTCTTGGAGCGCCAAGAACATTACATGGCAATTGTTCTTGCTCTTTTGATATATTGTGGCAAACAGAATCAACCATGTCGTCCATGACAGCCATCAAAGGGGCTACCAAACTGTGCTGCCCCATGGTTGTAGCCCTACCAAACTGTGAGCTGATGGAGCTGGCCAATCTTTTAGCAATTTCACCTACATCAACGTCCTGTGATACTCCGTCCATTTCCATTTTGTCCCCAGAGCTGTGGAAGATCTTTGATAAAACTCTATCGACAATCTCTTCTAACTGCTTAGCTGGGGAATTGCCTGCAGGATATGTAGATGGCGCACAGACACTATTCAGAACTGTTTGGACAATGTTCTTAGACAAAGCTTTGGTATCGGGACCACTCTCCGGGACTTGATCTTTAGGGAAAAAGGTATGAAGGTGATGCTGGCCGATCTCCTGAATGATAAAACTAGTGATGTTGTCCACAAGGTCGGTGCTTCGGCTCTTCACATCTTTCTGTATCAACGACTGTGAGCCAGACTTCCCCAAAATTTTTGCATAAACGGAATCCACCACGCCCTGGATCTCTTCCTCTGACTGCGAATGGCACTGATCATCTTTCTTGGCAACCGAGATTTTGTGCTTCACAATGGAACTCATCACTTGGTCAACCATATAGGAACAGAGGTCATCAAAATCAGCTTGTGACATCTCCCACTTGTCCTGGGCGGAGCTATCGGAGGCTGAGAAGAAATGGGACACAAGTTGGATTATCACCCTTTCCAAATACTTTTGGGATAATGTGGTAATATATGCGGGAGGGGGCGGTTTTTGTCTTTGGGCTCGAGGGAAGCTGATGCACTGTTCAACTCTATGGATGACTCTTCCAGCCTTTACATCTTTGTAGGCAGTCTTTGGCAATCTCCTGCACAAGGAGGGTGGCAGCTGATAGTCCAGAATTTCCAGCAATAAAATTTCAGCTGCCAACGCAGCAATGGCACCGATGTCACTCCCTCTGTCTTTATCAGCAGCCAACCGGAACCCCAGTTCTCTTAAAATAGAATTGACTAGTTTGTCGATTGTTCGGCTGTCCACCGTCGGGAAATGTGTCTTCTGCTCAGCCTTTGGCAAGAGCCCGACACCAGCCTTCTTCAACTCATCTACGAGGGCAGTCACAAATAAGACGTTCATTTCCTGCATGTCAATACAGGAGGCGCTGTCATATTTACTGCTGAGGGAGGCATACATCCCGACCAAGAGCTGAAAAATAACATCCTCCAGAAACGTTGCCGAATAGATTGTAGAAAATTCGGGCTGGAGCTGTCTGGGTGCAGGGTGGTTCCTCACATGGGCCCCTTCTCTTCGGTAACATTTCTTAACACAGGAAACGACGAAGGGCTTCTTTGCACAGAGTTTGCCAGTGGGTGTTGCTGCTCTAGAGGCAACTGGTGGTGTAGACTCCGACAGGTACCTGCTCCTCTCTCGCACATTCTTTTGTGCAAGATGCCTCCCTGGGATGGGCATTTTGGATTCTGGTTTTCTAGTTCTTGGCATTGAGGAATATGCCTCACTTCTACTATACTTTGCAGGCCGTACAGATGGTTTTTTAGAATTTGGTTGTCTGGATCCAGCTGACTTTCTGGAGAAGGCATCCACCCTCCCGGGCTGCTCAATGCTGAGAGAAAGCTCTGTCAATACAGGCTTAACCAAAGTGTGTGCCATAATGTCCAGAGCCGATTCATAGGAAGATGCCCCCGACTGAACCTCTGCCCATGGTTCCTCTGAATACTTAATCTCATATGTGAAAACGGGGGAGTCTGAGTCAACCTGGTGGGTTTTCATCCCATCTCTTGAAGGCCAGACGATTGCATTGTTGCTCTCATGTTTTCCGACATCTTGGATCTGCTCATCTTCAGGGAATTCATCAAATGCGAAAGTTCTGGTAAACCTGTCCGTTGAGAGGCATTTCTCCAAAAGAGCCCGAATAAGCTTTTCGCTGACAACATCAAGGAGGAGAACAGATTTTGGAGAGAGTCCCAGGTTGCTGTCAGCGATGCTGCTAGTTAACCTTTGAGCATGAGGACAAACTGAGGAACAGAAGAGATGACGTTTGGCCAGAAGTTGTGCATCTCTGTAGAGCATCATTTGCTGAGTGCTGGCATCTGGAAAGGACCCTGAAGGTCCGCTATGTGCTTCAGCTGGCTGCATTAGATCAAAAATGATGTGCAAAACTTTGTTGACAATACCTTTGGATGCCTTAGTTTTAAAATTATGGATGAAACGGTCCGGATTGCAAGCAATGCAACCAGGTCTCTGTGTTGTGTTGGAAATCAGACCTACTGAAGAAAGACACATTGTGTCCCCCGTATCACATGGGTTCTTGTCATCTGTCTCAGAAATGTTGATAAAGGGAAGAGGCGTGAAAGGGTGGTGAAAAAAGCAATCTAGGCTGTTTCCATCCATCCCATGTTTACTTCTCCTTTCAATTTCTAGGGACAAGAAGTTGGCAACCTCTTCAACAAGGGAATGATAAACGTCATCAAAATCAGCCAGACGGAGAGGTTGGACATAAAAATACTTTGTTTTCCTCACTGACAAGCCTTTCCATCTGGGCAGTTCTTGCAACAAATGTCTCTCGTGCAGGACGCCCACGACAACTTTTGAGACTTCAGTGGCCAGCTCTTCAATGTTCAAGGGAAGGCTTTTGGAACCTGTCAACCCATGTTCAAGGTAGTAAGAGTCCACTGAGCAGAACATGGAGACGGTGTTCTGAACATTGTAATTTCTCTCCTGTGTACTTCGTCTTGGCTTGACATTGGAAATGCTTGCGATTACGTTAGAAGTCACAGCTTCAGCCAAAGGTTCCCAAAGCAAATCAAGACATGGAGATATCTGTTGGCTGGAAGGTGGGTATGTGCTTCTCCAGATCTGATCCCGGAGCTTCCGCCTCCAAGCTAATATGGAAGTTCCGCTGTCCTTCTCTTCCAAGGGTTCTGTGAAAGTAAATGTTGCTTATAGTGATGAGTTTGCCAAGCACTTACATATATATTCTGTCTGGTCCTAACCAGACCATTGACTCATTTGGAGATCTTTTAGGGGCAAGCCATTATTATCAACCATGCAAATTCTGCACCCAGTATATGTCTCCTTCTGCTTATAAAGTTTTGAAGATCTTATTTTAAAACAACCCTACACTTCACAAATACATTTTCCATTTCATTGCTTCGCATAATTCACTCTGTTGTCTTTTGTTAATCATGGAAAAATCATGGGGAAGGAATATTTAAACAGAACTGATTTTATGATACCCAACTCACTGGGAAAACTTAACTAGCCCTGCTTCTGACTTCTGAATTTTTGGAAGGCATGCTCAGGACCAGTTTGCTGTCGACGTGCACTTGTGCTGGGCTGCAGTCCACCTTGGCGACACATGAGCAGCATAGGAGAAAGGAGCTCGGGGTGGAAAAATACAGAATCATAAAGATGGAAGAGACCACAAGGACCATCCAGTCCAACCCCCTGCCATGCAGGGACACACAATCAAAGCACTCCTGACAGGTGACCACCCAGCCTCTATTTAAACAGTCCCAAAGAAGGAAACTCCACCACACTTCAAAGCAGTGTGTATTCCATTGCTCAACAGCCCTTACCATCAGGAAGTTCTTCCTCATGTTTAAGTGAAATCTCTTTTCCTGCACCTTGAATCCGTTACTCCATGTGCTAGCCTCTGGAGCAGCAGAAAATAATCTTGCTCTTTCTTCAACATGACAGCCCTTCAAACATTTAAACATGGCTATCATGCCACCACTTAACCTTCTCTTCTCCAGACTAAACATACCCTAAGTCTCTCCTCATAGGGCATGGGCTCCAGACCTCTTACTGTTTTGGTCATCCTCCTCTGGACCTGTTCCAGTTTTTCAATATCCTTCTTGAATTGTGGTGCCCAGAACAGGACACAGTATTTCAGGTGCAATCTGACCAACGCAGAATAGAGTGATACTATTATTTTCCATGATCTAGACCAGGGGTAGGGAACCTGCGGCTCTCCAGATGTTCAGGAACTACAATTCCCATCAGCCTCTGTCAGCATGGCCAATTGGCCATGCTGGTAGGGGCTGATGGGAATTGTAGTTCCTGAATATCTGGAGAGCCGCAGGTTCCCTACCCCTGATCTAGACACTATACTCCGATTGATGCAGCCAGAATTGCATTGGCTTTCTTGGCTGCCACGTCACACTGCTGACTCATGTTCAGTTTGTGGTCTACTAAGACTCCCAGATCCCTTTAACATGTACTGTTGTCAAGCCAGGCGTCACCCATCCTGTATCCGTGCATTTCATTTTTTTTCCTGCCTAGGTGTAGTACCTTCATTTCTCCCTGTTGAAACTCAGAGGCTGCGGTGGAGAATCTATGCTGACTAGCAGATAAGTCAAGGGGAGAGGGAGGGAAATGGAAAGGGGAGAGAGGATTCTTTTCTGTTTATTTTATTGTTGTTGTTAATGCAATAAGATTGGTTGGTTATAAGCCATTAGTAGTCTCAGTTCAACATATTTGATGGGCCATCTCTTCCCATGTGGTGCAGTTCTCTGCTCCAAGTTTTGGTTTTTCTTCCACTTAAAACTGCCTATTTAGCATCTAGTATTACAAAGTCACGTGGCGTAGTGGTTAAGTGCTTGCACTGCCACTCACACGGTCAGGAGTTCGAGCCCCCTGTGGGTCAGATATGCTGGCAGCTGGCTCGTGGTCAACTCAGCCATCCATCCATTTCTTGGTCAGTAAATGAGCACCTAGCTCATAGCTAGGGGGTAAAGAATAGCCGGGGAAAGCAATGGCAAACTACCCCACAAAAGCAGCTTGCCTATGAAATCACTGCTCGCAATGGTACCCCAGGGTCAGATACAACTGAAGGGGAAACTTTACCTTTAGTACAAAGTCTTTTTCTGTACTATTCCCACATTATGGAAGAGGTTTCTTGAGGAGGTAAGGGGTGTGTAGGGGGGTTCTGTCCCTGGAAATCTTTAGTAAATTCTATACAGCTGTTTTACGTGTTCGGGCTTTAATGGGATTTGAATAGAAGACATTTCAGAGAGGGAGATTGCTGCAGTTATTCGTGGGATTGTACTCTTATTATTCTTATTATTTATGGTCGAGATCTAGCATGCGGCAGTGGTTAAGAGTGATGGACTCTAAACTGGCAAAACCAGTTCAATTCCCCACTCCACCACAAGAAACCTACTGGGTGATCTTGAACCAGTCACAGTTCTCGCAGAACTTTCTCAGCCCACGCGGAGGCAGGCAATAGCAAACCACCTCCAAACATCCTCTTGCCTTGACAACCCCATGTGACTCGATGGCACTTCGCACCATCACATTTATGACTTTCCTTGAGAATTGTAAGCTACTTTGGGCCACAATGGAAAGGTAGGGTGAAAATATTTTAACAACTATCTGGCAGTTGATAACTGAAGGCTGATACGTAATGATGTTATTTCTTATTTCCAGGAAAGTGCGCGATTAGACCCCTGTCAAAGTTACGAAAGAGCTGACGTTTCCCAAAATTGAAGCAATGCGGGGACATCAGAAAGTCTGGATGAAAGTCACCACCAAGCCTGCATGCCACGAATGGTCCCAAGCCCTCCCAACTCACCTCTGTTTGTAAGCATGATTAGCTCGTTGATAACATACAGCACAATGTGGTCAGCTAGCATCTGGATCTCACAGGAATCCGGCATGTGACCACGTGCCAGCAGTTCTACTTCCTTGTGCCTTTCGAGGCTCTTCAGAAGGGGTTGGGTGCTCTCCCACTTTGAAAGCAGGCTCCCATCCCACATGAGACATGAGCTACCTTCGGCGGATGTGTTGGTCTTCTCACTGGAATCGGTCAGTCTCTTTTGCCATCGGCTGAACACGGTTTGCTTGTCTGGCTTTGGTTCTCCCAACACTGGCGAGAGAGGAGTTCCTATAGGTGACTTCTCCTTCAGCGGAGAAAGAGATCTCAGTTTCTCAAAGACTGGCTCATTCGCCAAGCCAAACTCAGATAAAATAGTGTTCACGATCATGTTGGCAGTGTGGGTGAGCTTCAGCGGGCAAACGGAAGGATGGCACACGTTCTTCAGAGCCATAAGTGGCTGGCTGCTTGGGAATGGCTCGCAGTGGATAGCCCCTACCTCATCCCATTGCCCTGAAATTCTGGAAAGGGCTTCTGAGTCTTTTGTGTTATGAAACAGTTTTTCCAAAATGCTTCCCTTCGGAACAGACCTTTGTCTAGGAAGCCAATCCTCCTCCAAAAAGCCTAACTTCAATTTTTTGGGATCCTTGGCCAGTCCGTGTTGTCTGATGGCTGTTGCCCTGGCAGCTGATAAACAACAGGGGAGGCCTTTGTGTCCTGCTGGCAAAGTGTGAACGTCCCACTCCGAAAACTTCAACTTAGAAGGAAGTTCAGATGGAATTTCCTCCTTCAGTTCCCCGCCCTCTAAATGGATCACCTTTCCAGGTACGCTGATCGGGGGGCCACTATCACTCAGGTCTATCCTCCTGTACCTTGCAGATGTCTTCCTCATCCCTGGAAACGCAACTGGATTCTGATTGGTGGTTTTATCCCTTGCAAAGGCTTGCCCTGAAATTTCCAGCTGAAGGTTCTCCACCATTAATTCAGAAGTGACCTCAGTGAGGCTCTCGGTGCATCGGTCCAACATCACGCTGATCGTCTCGCTCAGTACAAGACTTTCGGATGAGCGGCTCAGTAGGGCGGTTTCCTTCTGGCTGAGCTGTTTGTCCAGAGTCCGCTTGACAGTTTCTAGAATGCTGCTGACGGCGCTGTTTGCATACACGCTCAGCTCCGAATGGAGCATTTGCACCTCCCGAAAAGCAGCTTCTATGCACTCCTTTGTGACTGTGCTGCTCAACTGGGAAAAGTCCTGAAAGTTATGGCCTCGCTCCGAGGCAGACGGTGATTTTCCATTCGCCGTTCCCAGCATCTCATTTCCAAACGTTTCCGTTCCACTTCCGACTTCGGTCGACAGCGAGTGTAAGGACCGCATGGGCTGCGCAAAAGAAAGGCTCTCGAGCGGGAATTTAACGATTTCCATAAAGTTGCATTTGAAATCCCTTCTGAAACGCCGAGCTACGAAGGTCTCCAAGGTGAGGACAACACATTCAATGGTGTCTCTGGACATTCTGTCCGTTGTCTCCACAGACGTTTTCAGCGAAGCCTTGCCAAAAGGAAACGTTGGCTGGGTGAATCGCTGTTTGGTTGTTCTCGTGAACCCTTTGGAAACAGCCTGGGCTTTCTTTTCCAGAAGAAGGATCTGTTCTGGGGTACCGGGCATCCTCTGCACTAAACATTTCTGAACATTTTCAAACACATTTCCAACAATATCTCTTGCTACTGAGCTTATCTCTGCCTGAGAACTGCTGCAGGAAAATCCCACGGTTTCACCTCTTTTAACGTTATAGCAGAATAACTTCTCACTCAGCTCTCCTGGAGTCCTCTTCAAAAGGCAAACAGATGGTTCCACGTCTTGGATTCTCACGAGAACCTCTCTGACAATGTTCTCCACCCCTTTCAGCATTTTCAGGTTTTCATTGATGTTGGTCTCTGTCAGAGGCTGCTGTTCAAATATGTTTTTTAAAATGCCTTCCTTGGGAAGAACTTCTTTCAGGTAAGATTTAAATTCCTGGTGAAGATTACATTTTGCTTTTAGCAACTCAGTGTGCATTTCAGTAGAAGGAAGGCCACATAATTTGAAACATTTTAAAGTTGGGTGCTTCTGAATGTGGCAAAGGTGCATGTCGTCCTTGTGCAAATCTTTCACGATTGAATAAAGCAGGTCGTTCACTATGGAGATCTGACCAGATGACAAAGTGTCGATTTGCAATATTGTTCTATGATAATCTTCCGTTCTGAATTGGTCCATTATGGTTCCTAGAACTTTGCTTACGATGTCTTTAGCATACATGGTCAAGTCAGACTTGGACAAGCTCACACTCATGAGAGAACTTCCAGAATCTTCTGAGAAAGTTCTAGGCCTGCACACTGCCCCATCTCCAGCTTGCATTTTGCACCCAAAGTTCTGTTGAGCAGACACTAGAAGGATCTCCTCCAAATTTTCTGAGGCAAAACAGGCAATTTTATTCAGGACGCTTTGGACAAGTTCTTCACCCAAGGATTGTAGTTTGGGATGGAGATTAGATAGGGCCGATGCCATCTTCTTGATGTCCAACGCTCCCATGAGGAGAGGATCCTCAGTCAATAGTGGGCCTTTATCACTGCTTGGACTATCTAGTTCTGACAGTGATTCACTGGAGCTAAAGAGGGTGTCGGTGACAACTGAATACATCTTTTGAAACACGCTGTCAATAATCTCACTAGCAACACTGCCAGGATGTACCTGAGAAGCAATCTCCATCCCACCAGGGTAGGTTGAGGACATAGATTCTGAACTGAGGAATACAGAATCATTATTTAAAGATGTCAGATGCCCCAAATCTCCCACTGTTCTTTGGGTGATCTGATGCAGGACCTCTTCCACTCTCGCCAGCAATGGAAAGGCCACTTTCTGCCCCAATGGATGCCTCCTAAAAATCCTTTTCAGAACTCTTTTGTGAACTTCGTCTTCTGTTAAAGTTATTTGAACAGACATAATTGTGTGGAGTTTGTCCACCATTTCATTTGCTGAAGCATTTTCTTTGTAAGTGAGAGTATTTTGAGAAGAAAGTATCTCCCCTTCAAGGTCTTTCTTAATGACCTCCAGAACGGCACATGCCAGTTTTTCTGCACACAGCTTCAAGTTGGTTTGCGAGTCTTGGATTACTAATGTTGCTTTTTGATGCTGACTGCCTGCCTCGCTCTCTGTAGCTCCTTGAAGGGCTGGGCCATCAATGTTTGAGGGTTCCCGGGGAAACAAACCAACACTACAAGTTGCAGCAGAGGATCTCTCTTCTACTGGGAATGGTGTTTCCCGTTGTGCAGCTTGCATCAATTCAGATACCAGCTTCTCTTCTGCAAAAGACACAAGCCTGAAGAAAATGTTGTCAACTAAGGACTTCGCAACACCTTCAGGAGAAACATCCTTCACATCTGAAAGTGGTTTCGTGGCAAACTGGTTGATTTTTCTGTCCAGAACCTTTCCTGCTTTTGAACAGCCGGGGATTTGGTGTTTGCCCTTTTCAGAGCCTACCGAACGGCCCCTAAGGTCGGCCTTGAGCTCTTTATCAGACAGCTGTCCAAGAGACTTAACTATCTTCTTAACAAGATCATCGACAAGAGGCTGGAGTCTGTTTGAGAGTGCCCCCATCGTGTTCAGGCTAGCTGCAAGAACAGGGCACAGATCTTCAATAACTATGTCGACCAAGTCACCAGAAACCACTGACACATCACACTTAGCTGACCTGGGGAAGTTTTTTGGGGTGATGTCAGTGGTGGTCTTAGGAGTGAGGAATTCCCTCATATTGAACCTTATTGTCAGGTAGGTTTCATTCAAAACAGTTTCGACTGTGGTTTGGATCTGTGCACGAAGAGTTTTTTTATAGTTAGGATCCTTCCTAAGAAGCCTTTCCAAAATGCACTCTTTTGGTGCAATAGGATCCTGCAATTCTAACAGGTGCTCTCGGCGAGCAAAAATAGCAAAAACCATGTTAATGATCTGACTTGCAGCGATGCTTTCGGAAAAGATAATAGGGGGAGTAGGAATCTTTTCCACCTCCTTATCTAATCCACTCTTCAGGTTTTGCAGAATCACTCGTGCCACTTCCTGTGCGTACATTTTTAGATCACAGTTAGGTAATAATTCAGCCTTTTCCTTTACTTCCAAAAGAGAATTATTTACAAAGCGCAACATATCTTTTATGTCGGGGGGCAAATGACCATACTGAGTTTCCAACAGTTTCCGGACATCCTGATCTTTGTTAGCGGAAAAGCCTGAACTAGCCTTTAGGTTCTGCACATTGGAACAAAACTGAGATTCTACTTTGCATGTTACAAAAGCTTCCAGTTTTGCTAAGGCTGTTTCTACCAGATCATTAGCTAGGCTGGGTTTCGGTGGAAGGCTGCTTGCAGTCTGGTTCGGCTCTTCAGTAGTGGGCTGAGGTCCCTCTTTTGGGGTTCCTCCTTCAGATGATGTTCCAGGATCTTTGAAATGTAGCGTTGGCAGGCTCTTTTCTGCATCAGCAGCCACTTCCAAAGGGGGTGCATCGCTGATTATCAGGTTGGACTGCTTGCTGTTAGGACTCTCAGCATCAACAAAAGTGGCACATGATAACTTTTGGAAAAGAGTTTTCACCAGATCACCTGTGAAATGATTGACATCAGAGTCAGAGATGGGAGTCTGGCCATGGAACTGAATCTGCTGGTTGGTGGCTGGTTGCTCCTCCTGTTGGTTTTGCTGGACGTCCAGCTGGGCAAGAGATGGAGGAGGAGGAGGAGGAGGTGGTGGTGGCCAAATGGGCCAAGCAGCCCAAATCTGTTGGAACGTATCGTTTAAGAGTTTCTGCACCATTTCGAGAAGCAGAGGTTGTTGTTCCTCCTCAAAGTCATTTTCTATTTTTTTCAGGGTCTGACGTAAAGTCCAACTTGTAGTCTTGGTGGATTGTCCAACATCTGGCTGTCCTTCAGCAGCAAGCTGGACTCTCTGCTTACTTTCAACAGAGCTGAATGCGGCATCTTGAGCAAAAACTTCTGAATTGTTTTCCGCCTTTTCTAACTCAATTGGCTTCACGTCTCCTCCTTCCTCCAAAAATGTGCCTTCACTTTCTGGAGCTGACGTACCACTGGTCCGGCTTCTCTGTCTGGAATTCAGGTTGAAGTTCTCGTTGGTTGTTTCACCTTGAGTCACTGTTGTGACTGACACTTTCTGATCCTGGGTGTCAGAGGACAATGTGTCATCAGGTTCTGTGCTCCCTTTGCCCCCGACTTCTGCATCAATTACCATTCCAGGGACATTAACGGGAGAAAGTGATTTTCTCATTCCTTTCTCAACTGTGTAAAGGATAGTGGTTGTCACAGTAGATCCTGTCTCCTGACCGCCATGCATTTCAGGATTGGTTCTGGATTTGACCAGTGGAGAAAAACCATTGAGTTTTTCTGTACTCATGCTGTTAAACACATCATTAACGAGTTGCAGGAGAATTGAGCTATCTCGAGTTGGAAGTAGTCCCTCACGACTTGTCTGTCTCTGGATGAAGCTCAGAACATGACTAATCATCTCTTCCACATACTGGAGGATGTTTGTCTCTGAAGAAGCAACCATTTTGGACACTACGTTATGAACAGTTTTTTTGACAATCAAGTTTGTCACCTCTGTAGTATGTGGAGAAACTGTAGCATGGAACTGCTCCAGAGGCTCACCAATGTCTTTTGTTTTAGCACAAAGTTCAAACTGATAAAGCTTTGTTTGGCTGGAAGTAGAAAATATCTTCAATTGTTCTCTAACAGTATCAACAATTTCCTCAGCAATCCCATGCACAGACTCAAAGGAAAGTGGGATCCGGGCTCTCCAGAAAGTTGGGTCTGGAACTGCGTTTTTCCCAGAGACTACTATGCAAGTTGCTCTACATCCTGAAGTAAAGTCGTTCTTGGAGAGGACATCCAAGTATGTCCTCTGAGCAGCAGACTGGAGCTTCTCAAGGACGTTATCGACAATGTCATTGGCCATGAAGCTGGCAATCCTCGAGATGGAACCACTAGGAGAGGTGTCTGCAGGCTGGCTGCCTAAGAGGCTCTCTGAAATGGATTCCAGGAGAACCTCACTGGTAATGGAGAAAGAGCTTGTCGTGAAACCCAGGTCCCCTAATATTTGTTTAAAAACATCTTCAAGGAGAATTGCAGCCATTTGGGTGAGATAAGACTTGAGTTCAGCAAAAATGCTCCGGAGATCCTTGAAGGCCACGGCCCCTTTGTGGTCCGCACTGGCACGAGGAGGTTTCTGTCTCCCATCCCCAAATGTCATCCCTTCTGATTCATTGGCATTAGCTGCTTTGGGAAGGACCTTTATTCTTTTCAAGGTGGCTGGTACTATGTGTCTGTGTTTGCTGTGGCAAGAAGTGTTTTCCGTCTCAGGGGGATGCACGGGATACTTCTGGAACTGTTTGATGTGGCTGTCCGATTTGGAACTTCTCACACTTTTCATAGTGGACAGAAGTCCACTATATTTGGATGGGGGCATAAATATGGCTGTCTTCCCTCTGAACTGCTTCTCGAAGTGGTCGCTATCCTGAGACGTGTGGGTGCTCTTGTCAAAGGAAGTGGAGTGGGAGGAAAGCACTGAGATATGTTTCCCCTTTGTTGCCTGAAATTCACTCAGAGAGGCGGAGGGCTTCATGCTGGTGTCGGTAAAGCTGACCTTTCTGGCAGACGAGCAAGGAAGACCCCCACAGATTTCGTTACAGGTGCTGCAGGTACTGGAGTTGTCTGAAGACTCTTCAGAAGCTGTGTGCACTTGAGTCCTCACCCGCTCTTCAAACCTGGTGAGGGCTGGGTAGAGAATAGTGGTTACGGACGACACCACCCAGGTCATGATATTTTGGATAATGCTGTTGAGCTCAGAAGCAGACACCTAGCACGGAAACAAGAGAGAAAAGCTGGAATGTGATCTAACATGTAATATAAATGCAAAAGACTTCAGCTGAGGAGCAGTGTTTGAGGAGGGCCTCTCCACGTTTCAGGCCATTGGTGATTTTTTTTTTTTTTAGGAACCCTGAAGAGAGGCCTATACATTTCCTAAACAACAACAACAAAACTTTCCTCTTCACTTCCTGTTTCCCATTATAACCGTCCATTTAGTTGTATATAGCAAGCATTCCTCAGAGAGTCTGATGGTAAAAATATTCTCTTAGGCAGCCACAAATAAAAAATATCATACATATTGTAAAATTGATATGATGGCAAAATGTATGGTCAAGCTCATGAAGGATTTTCCCTCAAGGCCAGATCACTGAGATCTCTTTTCTTCAGTCTTGTGTGCTAGAGCCCCCCAACTCTGGTGCAGTGTACCTTTGCGTAATCAATTTCTCCTCCAGTTCCTTGTGGCTCCAATACATACCTTTCCTTTCAGACTGTCTCGAATTTCTGACTGGTCTCTGAAAGCAAAAAGCAAAAAGACAAAAGACAGAGCAAAGGTGAGACACTCTGTTTAGACTGATCTGCTACCAATAGCAGAAAGAATAGAATAGAGCTATTGGGGATAATTTTGGGCTCAGAAGATCTGCAGATGATCGTGGTGAATTGAAAACCATGATTCTACCCGGGTCTTCAAACTTCCACACTTCAAGTTCACCCCAGTGGCGAAGCCGCCAGGGGAAAGGGGGTGCGCAACGCACTGGGCGCACTGATTCTGGTCACGTGGGGGGTGGAAAAATCCCCCCCCGTGGTCCCCCTGTGGTCCACCCCCGCCCCCCTTCCGCGCCCCCCCCGCCCCCCCTTACTTTTAGGAACGGAACATCCCAGAGAAGAAGTCTACCTGCGTTGCCTCGGTCTGGTGGGAACTACATTTCCCAGGGGCTCCTGGGAAATGTAGTTCCCACCAGGCCCAGGCAATGCAGGCAGGCTTCTTTGGCCTGCTCCTTTCCTAAAAGTAAGTGGTGTGGGGTGCCGCGGGGGTGCTGCGGGGGGTGAAAAATCCAGAGTGTGCACCGGGTGCACTCTGGCATAGGTACACCTCTGGTTCACCCACAGCTGATATCACTGGTGGTGACTCATGAGTGGTGTACTGCAGTAACCTTTCCTGGTAGAGTGGAAACTGAACAAAAGCAGCCAGCTGGCCAAAAACAGCAGTACTTTAGCCAAGAGTAATGCCATGATGCCGTTACTGCCAGTACCAGAATAGTTTGCTACAAATGGGTCATTACTGTGTTCTAGCAAATCTCCCATCGTAGCCCCAGAGGAGATATGCAGAAAGAGGAAGAGTAAACAGAATTGATGCATGAGGTGTGCACTATGAGTTTTTGTGTGCTGAAGAAACACATTGTGCTCCTAAAGTTGAAATGTTCCTTTCCCAGGCCTGATTGGATCTGCCCCCAGTAACCCAAACTCTTCAAGATTCTAACATGTTCTTCTTGGCATCGCCACACTCCTGAATTGGAATAGCCCCATCCTGGGCTCTTATTTTCATCTGTAGATGCTGACGTCACATTACCTTTGAGTACTTACGCATTTGAAAGCAGGTGCTGAATATATGTCATGTAGGATGACTCAAGGCCCTCGTTTTCCTGAAATTTGGAGGTGGTATGTTCTGAAAAAGAAGAATTTGGCTTTCTGGGTATCTGTGGTAGAAAGTGTGATCAAAGGCACTTTCGCACATGCAGAATAATGCACTTTCAATCCACTTGCAATCACTTTGTAGCTGGATTCTACTGTGCGAAATAGCAAAATCCACTTGCAAACAATTGTGAAAGTGGATTGAAAGTGTATTATTCTGCATGTGCGAAAGTGCCCCAAGTCAAAGCTGACTCATGGTAACCCTGTAGGGAAGGGCATGGACTTACCCACATGGCTGTGGAGGAAATAGAAATGAAGCCCATACCTATTTTACTCTTCCCAGTTCGCCTCTTTTTGCTTGACCTCTTTTCTTTCGACTGATCTTCTGGTTCACCCTAACACAACCAAACAGGGAATTAAAAACAACAACAACTACCAGTTGGCATCTGCTGATATTTGCTTTTGCCTTCCCATACGGACAAGACCCAGGGCCAATACTTAAGCCCGTTCTCAGCAAAACTATGGCTGCCCACCCGTCCTTTGCCCGTAGCAGTGATCAAAACTCTTCCAGACTTCAGCGCCTGGCACTGCTGCATTCATCTGGAAGCACAGTATTTTATTCCTTGCTGCCTGAGGGAAGTAGCTAATACCCTCCTGCTATTGAAAGAACTTTTAATACAACAACATTTGTGTGTGGAATAAAATTATTTATTAGCAAAATTGGCTCAAGGTAAACAAAAGCGTAAGGCGCAGCATGGGGGTCTGATCTTATGGTATGTGTACTGGGCAGCCAAATATTGCTGTCCCCCAGACACCTAAATTTTTCTCAGCACGCCTGCCAATGAAAAATTATAACGCACACTGGAGCAGCTGTGAGTTTCCAGATGGGCGGTTGCCACTTCCTGAAGACTCCTTGCTGCCAGGGGCGCAAGCCATCTAAGCCCACGTCTGGGCAGGTGACCCCTTGGCTTGCTCCACCCCAAACCTCGTGAGGAGGTTCCACCACAGCAGGTATTTTCCCCGCTGCCCCCCAGCTAAAGATCAGTCCCCCATGTGCAATGCTGCATTCATCTGGCAGCACAGTAATTTATTCCTTACCACAAATTTCTCTCTCTCCTGCAGGGTTTTGCCATGACCACCGCCAGCAGTCTTGTGTGAAGATCTGGTTGTTTTGCTGGGGTGCTTTGTGTTAGTACCGTAGGATGGGTTCCCTCCTAGAACAAAATGATATCTACTAACTGGCACATTGTTTTTGGCAGCATTCTGAACTGGAGGCTTTTGAGACCCCTGTTAGCACCATGTTCCAAATTGGAGACCTGTGCTTGTAAACTGAGCACATCCAGATACGCCCATCTTTTCTAAATTTTTTAAATCGTGTTTTTCTTATTTTGGGGGAAAGTTGATTTTAAACGGTTTTCAAAATGTGAATCCCTGATGTATGTTTTATTTTGTTAGCTACCTTGGTGGCTCTTGTGAGGGCACAAGGGCAAAGTATAAATTTGAAATGAAATAAACAGATTTGTCATTTTATTTTGCAGCAATAAGACATTTTGTCAGAGTCCTGTGGGCATGATTTTGGTTTTGCTTGACACTACAGCAAAGTGGGGCAGGAATATAAACCATTTAGGTGTTTGTTCTGAGGGGGAAGGGAAAGGAGTTTGTAAGCCCCTTTGAGTCTCCTTACAGGAGAGAAAGGGGGGATACAAATCCAAACTCTTCTTGTTGTTGTTTAGAAAGAGACACTGAGACTTACCATCCATGGATGAGAAAGGACACTGGCTGAGACCACAGCTGGCCTCAGGCCTATTGCTGCCACTGGAGTCATAGGTAGGATTAGTGATGCCATTGCTGCTTCTGCATCCACTAGAACCACAGAAGGCACTCTTGCTACTGTTATGGCCGCATCCGGCACCACCAGAGCATGAAGACTTGTCCTTGTTGCTACAGCAGACTGCAGCTCCAGAGCAGGAGAGTTTACTGCCGCAGCCAGCAGGTCCACCACAGGTATTGTTGCCACACCCGGCAGATCCACAACAAGAAGTCTTGCTGCTGCACCCGGCAGGTCCACCACAGGTACTGCTGCCACACCCAGCAGATCCACAGCAGGAGGTCTTGCTGCCACACCCGGCAGGTCCACCACAGGTACTGCTGCCACACCCAGCAGATCCACAGCAGGAGGTCTTGCTACCACACCCGGCAGGTCCACCGCAGGTCTTGCTGCCACACCCGGTAGATCCACAACAGGAGGTCTTGCTACCACACCCGGCAGATCCACCGCAGGTCTTGCTGCCACACCCAGCAGATCCACAGCAGGAGGTCTTGCTGCCACACCCAGCAGATCCACTGCAGGCATTGCTGCCACACCCAGCGGATCCACAGCAGGTGGTCTTGCTGCCACACCCGGCAGATCCACAGCAGGAGGTCTTGCTGCCACACCCGGCAGATCCACTGCAGGCATTGCTGCCACACCCGGCAGATCCAAGACAGGAGGTCTTGCTGCCGCACCCGGCAGACCCACAGGATGACACAGCACCCCCATTACTGATACAATCAGCAGAGGCAGATGGGATCACTTTACTGCTGCTGCTGCTGACCGGTCCTCTGGAGACCACGCGTGTTGCCTGGTGGCTGCTGTCATCTACACTAGTGTTCGAGAAGAACTGTTTGGTGGAGGAATTAGACACTTTGCTACTGGCAGTGTGAGGAATGTTTCTGTGTACTGTAGAGAGAGAAAAAACAAGAGATAAGAACATAAGAACATAAGAACTAGCCTGCTGGATCAGACCAGAGTCCATCTAGTCCAGCACTCTGCTACTCGCAGTGGCCACCAGGTGCCTTTGGGAGCTCACGTGCAGGAGGTGAAAGCAAGGGCCTTCTGCTGCTGCTGCTCCCGAGCACCTGGTCTGCTAAGGCATTTGCAATCTGAGATCAAGGAGGATCAAGATTGGTAGCCAAAGATCGACTTCTCCTCCATAAATCTCTCCAAGCCCCTTTTAAAGCTATCCAGGTTAGTGGCCATCACCACCTCCTGTGGCAGCATATTCCAAACATCAATCACACGTTGTGTGAAGAAGTGTTTCCTTTTATTAGTCCTAATTCTTCCCCCCAGCATTTTCAATTCCAATAACAGAACAACATTAGGAGAAAAGAAGAGATTAAGCTTCTCTGCAGCCCTTTTGCCAGTTCCATTTGGAACATATCTGTTGTATGAGACAATTATGCTATGTCAAGGGTGTCTAATATCATTGGATGGCCCATAGTCCCTCTATTACCCATGGCATGCTCCTCCCATTCCACAGTGGGATCTGAGCAGAAGCGATCCTCCAGGTGTTTCAATGCTGTGTGTGCTTGTTTGGGGTTGGGGTTGCTTTATGCTTGATTCTGTTTATTTTTTCATTGACAATTTTTACTTGTTTCAGCCTGATATTTTATTGCGAGTTTGAGGACTTTTGAAAAAAAAAAGGGGGACATCAACTGCCCGAATGACTGAAATGAACAGATGAAACAAAACGAATCCGAGAGGCCCATCAGATTTGCGCTAAATCAAGCTCACAAGCGAGAACTTGCATTTTTCTCCCATTATTGGACGAGTGCAGGAGTCTGCAACCTGTGGCTCTCCAGATGTTCATGGACTATGATTCCCATTGGCCCCTGCCAGCATGGCCAATTGTAGTCCATGGACATCTGAAGAGCCACAGGTTGCAGACCCCTGCACTAGTGCAATTGGAATAAATGATAACACTTGGGTCAAATAGCCAAAACCATGGGATTTCAGGGAAGTCATGGGATCCAAAAGGGTGTTGCTTTCTGGGAAGCTAATTTTTCTTATTTTCTGAGCAAACTTTGCTCTTATTCCCATTAAACGTCTCATCCTCAATGTTCAGTGCATGCTCAAAACAGTACTGATTTCACAGCCATACGTCTGTAACAACAACAACAACAACCTTTATTTGGCATTTAAAAAATAGGTTCTAGAGCGTTGCCGGACATTTTTTAAATACAAATCAAGAGCACATTCAAAGCGCAGACAGGAAGACTGTATATAGCAGTATACATTACTTAGAAAGTTCTGTCACTTGTAAAAGAAATTTTGTTACTTTTTTCAAGAGCATGACATCTGTGTTGTTTAACAGAAGCTCCACAACAGAACAGTCAGAGTCACTTTCAGATTTGTCTAGGGCCAGCCTGGGAGAGAAATTCCTAATGCCCACATATCTCGGACAGTCAAGAATAATGTGAGCAAGAGTCTCCACTTGATTTTTACAGTGTGGGCAAACCCGATCCTGGAGAGGGATGGGTAAGTAACGACCCTTTGTAATGTCCGATGGGAAGGTATTGGATCTGGCCCTTGTGATAATCCATCTCTGTTGGGGTTCAGTTAATAATTCAAGATATTTGGCTATGTTCCCCTGTTCCGGTATTATTCCGACAGAGAGGGGTGAGCATGATTTATTTGCTTGCCCCAACAAGATATGATATTCCTGTTCTAGAAATCTACTTTTTAAGGTTCGGAAAATCTCTCTGGGTGACAGCATACAGAGATCTTCAAGTAATAAACCTATTCATACATCTGTAGCAATCTCTTTATCAAAAGGCTCCACAAGGTCTGATTCCAAGTATTATGTAAGCTCTATTTAATTGATGGCTGGGAGTTGGGGTGTGGGGTGGGGTGGTGGGTGGTGGTAGGATTGCCAGATCCCAGTTGGGAAACCCCAGGAGATCTAGTGATAGAGCCTACAGAGGGCAGAGACCTCAGTGGGATTCGATGCCAGAGTTCGCCCTCCAAAACATCCAGTTCTTCAGAAGAAATGATCTTTGCAGCCTGAAGATCAGCTGTAATTTCAGGGGATCCCCAGCTCCCACCCAAAGGCTAGCATCCCCGTCTGTGTCCTTTCCATGCAAGACTGGAGCACATACAAAAGAAGCAGAGGGACTCTTCATAGCTGCAAGGGAAGGTAATCACATAGCCCTCCCAGTCAACCTTTCTGTGGTCCATTGTTCCAAGCTCTGGGAATTGAAAAACAGGCCACTGCTTACCTGAACTGGTCCCCAGGCTTTCTTTTCTACTGAAGTCACGATCGTACAGAACAGGTTCTTGCTATGAAATAAGAATCAGATAAAAAGAAGTCTCAAGTATATTATTGCAATGCAATGCACTAGGCATAGGGTGTTCAACAGAGGCATAGCTCCAAGGGAACGGGGGTGCGACACACCGGGTGCACCCCTGTAGGGGTGTGGTGAGGGTGTTCCGGGGCAGGACAGATGGATGGACGGGGGTGTGGCATTGGTGGAGGATGCACTAGTGCACCGGATGCTTTCCCCCCTTGCTACGCCTCTGGTGTACAACTAGCGGAGAAATGTCACAGCCAGACTTGGAAGATGCTAATCAGTAAAACCACTGTGCACCAACACTGAAACAACTAGTCTGGCTACCGGCATATTTCTGGAGCAAATTGCCTGCAAACCCTTAATGGCCCAGTTCCTGGGTATCTTAAGAATCAGCAACTCCCAAACAAGCCTCCCCTAAAACTTAAAATCAGCTGTAAAAACCTTGCTTCACATGCCAGATTAAGGGGACTTCATGCTAGCCTCCACCTGTGGCAGAATCTGAAACACTGGAGAGAAATCCACCTGGCTCCACCCTTGCACAGCTTTTGCAAGTGGGCAAAAACATGTTTGTGGCCTTTAATACTTGTTTAATTCCTTAATGGGCATCACCTTTCTTGACCACACGTACAAAAGAGGGAGCAGAAAACACCAAGTCAAATGGACCAGTCGCAGTGGCCTGACTCAGTCCAGTGATAGAGTGGAATTGTCACTCAATGAAAGAGCGCCTACTTTGCATGCCCAGAGACTCCAAGTTCAATCCCCATCATGTTAGATGGCACCAAGTAATGCTCAAGAGCATTCTATTGTGGGATTCTAGACACAGCTGACCATACGGAATAAGATGGACAATGGCTTTAATTTGCATAAGGCAGTTTACTTCCACAAAATCATTGAGGGGAAGAGAAGCATTGAACTGAATCATCTAACATAGGTGTCAAACTCGTGGCCCTCCAGATGTTATGGACTACAGTTCCCATCATCCCCTGCCAGCATCATGCTGGCAGGGGATAATGGGAACTGTAGTCCATAACATCTGGAGGGTCATGCGTTTCTATGATTCTAACCAGTTACTGGAAAAGGTAGGCACTTCAATTTGAATGTTCTGCTTCAACATCAGGCTTCTTTGGCTGATCTGGTGCTCTCTTTCCTGAGCACAGCGAGCGGTCCATGCAGTAGGATCTAATTGCCATTGTTGGTCTGACCATGTCCCAGTTGAGAGCCAGCGTGGTGTAGTGGTTAAGAGCGGTGGACTCTAATCTGGTGAACAAGGTTTGATTCCCTGCTCCTCCACATGAAGTCTGCTGGGTGGCCTTGGACTAGCCACAGTTCTCTCACAACTCTTTCAGCCCCCACCTACCTCACAGGTGTCTGTTGTGGGGAGAGGAAGGGAAGGAGTTTGTAAAGTCACTTTGAGACTCTTTAAAGGTAGAGAAAAACAAGGTGTAAAAACCAACTCTTCTTCTTGCTGGTGGGCTGCCTATCCAGCCCACTCTGCAACTACTTATTATCTGTGACACTCCTTACCTCCAGAGACCCCAGGGACTCCTTGGACTGGCTTGGGATGAATGTCTTGGAGTACTGGGCTGGTGTCTCCAGGGATGTACCCTAAGCGACACCCAAGTGGCTCTGGCTTTTTGCAGGCAACACCTGGCAGGACCCAACTGGTATGTAAACCACCCTATTGAGAGTGGGAGAAAGAGACCAAACTGATAAATCCCCTTTCAGCAGAAGCCATGGAGCTTGAACCAAGGCAGGGGCCAATTCCCACCTCCCTGAACAACAGGTTAGATGCTATCATCAGAGGCAAGAATCCTCCTTGTCATCTAGAACCAGATGACCCCAGGGAAGTCAGTGTAGTTTCTGGACTGGAGCTGGGGTGTAAACCTGGGCTTCAAAATAATGGTTCAACCATTGGGAAGCTTCCCTGGATGATCTTAAGGAGCCGAGACCACCTTCTTTCTCACAATTGAACCCCATCTCACACATGGGGATCAAAACAGAAGAAAGGACTATTGTCGAGGCTTTTCTCAGCTGGATTCAACCTTGCTAGTTTGTTGTGGGTTTTCCAGGCTGTGTGGTTTGGTAGATCTTGTTTTTAAAGTTTCACCTGCATCTATTGGCCAGCATCTTCAGAGGTGTATCCTTAGAGGGAACATGCTTGACACAATTCTCTCCTGGGATACACCCTCTGAAAATCTAGGTACAAATGTAACCTACACTTCCCTTCTGGGATACACCTCTCTGAAGATCTTGCAGACCCAGAGATGTGTGTAGCACACTTCCCTTCTGGGATACACCTCTCTGAAGATGCTTGGGCCAAGAGATGTGTGTAGCACTAACTTCCTCTCTGGGATACCACCTCCTGAAGATAGATGGGCCACAGATGCAAGGTGAAACGATTAGGAACAAGATCTACCAGTTTTAAACCACGCCACAATAAGCAGAAGAGCCACTACAACCTGAAAGGAATCCTGGAGAAAGGTGGGAAGGCTCCAGGCCTGCTTAGCATTCATTCATTCCTTCTGGTAATGTAATTCCCTTCTGGTGATGTTTTTTTAAAATGGTATGCATGTGTTCCCTTTAGAATTGAGTGGTGCAGAAGAAGGGAAGGGGTGAAAGAGGGAGAGAGAGAGCAAAGGTGACTGGTTTTCTCCTGGAGAGTGACTGTGAAGAGACTGCTGAACTGAGAGGAGGGTCAGATTATTGTGTAAAACTCCTCCTCCTCCCCTCCCTCCCTCAAGACCCCTTTACCCACACCACAAAAGTGACCCTTTACCCACAATTCACAAAACTAACACCTGCCTTTTGGAAGCTCGAAAACTTTGTTCACAATTTCAACTTGATGGCTGTTCAAAATTGGGGGCCCAAGGCCCTCTGGATGCCTCTTGAAGGAGGGACTCTGCTGGAACACAAACATCATTGAAGATAGCTCACTGCAGTGCCCACAACCAGAGCTAGATTGTATTTTGCAAAGCTGTGCTCAAAGCAGAGAAAAGCCTTAAAATAGTTATTGGAGAGAGAAACTTGGGCCGTTTCCGCCCGGCCGTGGGAGAGCGCCTCACGCCCGGCAGGAATTCCGCCCGGCGTGGAGGCGGAGGCCGGTTTCGCATGCAGGCATCGCGGGCGGTGACCTCTGGAGCAGAGCGGTAGCGAAGTGACAGGTGACTCCGCCGCAGACGCCTCTTCTTCCCTTTCCCATGTACCTCTCATTAGCCGCCGTCCCTGCACTAGCCTCCTCAGCCCCGCCCATCGCTGCCCTCCGACCTCCAGGGTCAGGAGAGGACAGCGAGGGAGAGGAACTTAGGAGGCCAACAGGACAGCGCACATTGAGCTGTACATGGGAAAGGGAAGGGGAAACAGCGCATGTTCCCCGGGCGGCGAGGTTCGCACCCAGCGCCGCCCGGGAAAGAAGCTTTGCCCTCAACAAACTTAACCCTTTAAAGGGTTGTTGATTTAGAAACTGCACCTGGCGCTTGCGCCCTGGGGGAGGGGGAGCATCAGTCGAGTCCAGCTGCTGCACCATTGCAACATGGCGCCCGCCCTGTACTAAGCTTATGTGCAACCTGGAGGCGGCGTTTTTACGCCCTGAGGCCGGGCCACATTTTACAGCCTGTGTGGAAAGGGGCCTTGGAATCTTAAAGTTGGATGAGACTTACACTTTCCCCACAGGGTCTAACGTTAAAGTATCAGTCCAGTACAGTAAGTGTTTAATTTGGAAGTTGTTAACACCTCAGACAGTGGTAGGATCCAAAAAATTTAGTAACAGGTACCCATGGTGGTGGGATTCAAATTGTGGTATAAGCCAATGGGGCTGGAGTGGGGGGGGCACGATGGGGGGCGTGGCCAATGGGCATCTCCCGAGGGCAGGAGGCATTCCTGGGTGGGGCCGCGGGCAAGGACTTGCAGCTCACTGCGGGAAACTAATGCATGCAGGTTCAGGCTGCCACGGACACCGGTGCACCCTCCTGCTAGACTGCTTCATGTCTCTGTACACTACTGCTGAGAGGAGGGGCTGTAATCTAAGGCAAAAAATCACCTGGCAAAATCACCCATTAGTAACCCCCCTCGCGGCACACAACAAATAATTAGTAACCTACTCTCGGGAACCTGTGAGAACCTGCTGGATCCCACCTCTGCACTCAGAGGTCAACAACTCTGAACTAAGACGGCCCATGTGCTGGGTAATTGGCTACTTGGCCTTATTTATTTAATTTTACCTCGGATTGCCTTGCATATGGGGAAAAGAGTGGGTGAAGCTCCAGCATGGGAGTGGGGGTAGGTGCAGACAGCAGCTCTGTCCATTAAGCATCGCTACTCAAAATGGTCCGGAGGGCAGGGTCTGTAAAAAAATGCAATTCCCAAAAGCCGTTCCAGACAAGCGTGCCTGTCTTTTTTTAAGCCCTAGGGCTGCTCAGTGGTTGCCTGGGAGAAGAAAAAATGTCATCAGGAGACGGGAAGCCTTCCTTGAGAAACCTCTCCTGCAGCTTTTTCAAATGGTGGGCCATCTTCTTCTCGAGGAGGAGTTGTTTCCTGCAAGATTTCAGAACTGAACCTCAGCACTATTTCGGAATTATAGAGGGTCCAGCCGCCAGCAATTCCTTGAAGAACTGGTTGCAATTGAGGCAGGCTCTAGAGGGAGTGCTCTTTAATGGCTTACCACTCTTCAGTGGGACCCAAGGATCCCCCAAAATCATAGCTTATCGTCTCCAGGCTAAAGAGGTCAGCTTTTGCACGGAGAAAAAATGGATGCTTTCACAGTACAGTCCACGGCATTGTATCCCAATGAGGTCCACCCTCCCTTCAGGCTCCATCCCCAAAACTTCAGGGGTTTGCTCCAACCTGGATATGGCAACCCAACCCAACACCCACCCCACCCCCCGCAATCCTTCACTGGTGGCCTGGGGAGATTCCACAGGTGGCCTGGGGAGACCTGGCAACCAATGTTCAAAAGCACATTACTGCCCCTATGGAATTTTGATGTTCCCATATCTATTTAGAGAGCCAACTTAATTAATATTTATTGGATTTGTTTTTGGTTTATATTAGCTCTATTCTGTTTTGCTGTTCCACCTTCCCTGAGCCCTCGAGGGAGGAAGCGGTATATAGTTAACAGGTAAGATAGATAGATAGATAGATAAGATAGATAGATAGATAGATAGATAGATAGATAGATAGATGAATAGATGAATAGATAGATAGATAGATAGATAGATGAGAGAGAAATGATAGATAGATAGATAGATAGATAGATAGATAGATAGATAGATAGATAGATAGATAGATAGATAGATAGATAGATAGATAGATAGATAGATAGATAGATAGATAGATAGATAGATAGATAGATAGATAGATAGATAGATAGATAGATAGATAGATAGATAGATAGATAGATAGATAGATAGATAGATAGATAGATAGATAGATAGATAGATAATAGCCCTGGATAAATCTCTGCTCTGGATTTGAGTAATTCCCTTTGAAAGCCATCTAGGCTAGTGGCTTGAAGCACTTGTGAAATTCACTGCAATGGATTGCTTTTGTCTTATGCTGAGGTGACAAAACTATCCCTGTGTCTGGCATCAGCTGACATTCACCCTTTTCAGTTTCTCTTCTTTGTTCTTCTGTCGCTGCTCTTCAATCCTTGCTTCTCGTTTTATGTCATTGCCAATTTTCATCATGAGTATCATCTCCTTTTTCCTCCATTCCTAAAAAAGGAAAGGTTTGTCAGACAAATGTTACCTGTTTTTGTGCTGCCGTGTTTCACAGGGCTTTAAAAGATAGGAGGTGGCAGATCCCAAGGAGGCTACAGGGGCTATATCTGCTTTTAAACCCTGGTGGTCCATTTTCTTGGGGAGTGAGGCAGGTTGGCAGAAAAAGAAAGCAATTTTTAAGGACAGCTGTTAATCAGGGACCTGATTTAAAATATGCATGGAAGATACCAAAGATAAAGCCAGATTTGAGATGTTGAGAGTGCTGGACAATCAAGTCTCTATTATGTCCACATCAGACTCTGTGATGTCAAAACTGGACTACCATAACATACTCTGGGTGGAACTAGGGAACCCAGTGATGAGCCAGCTGTGCATAGGAGGCAGAAGCACAGGCTGCTACTGCAGAAGGAAAGAAGGCGTGCTCATTTGGAAGCAAGATATGCGAGATTAGAAGTCTCTGCATCTGATGAGGACTTACTCCTCACAGAATAACAGCCCCTTGAACAAGGCTCTCTATATAAGCCTTGCTGTGAGCTTGCTTCTGCCTGGGTGCAGCAAGTGTGTTACCTGTCGCCGCTGTGCCTGGTTCATTGTTGATCCCCAGCCTGCTCCTCGGTTCTCCTGTGCCTTGATCTATTGGACTGTGATCTGACTACGCCTTGCCTGCCGCCTGCCTTGACTCATTGGACTGTGACCTGATCACACTTGTGCTTGCTGCCTGTTTGGCCCTGCGGGGTCAGACCCAGCCATATTCCTGCCTACTGGCAGTACATCACTGTTCCCCAGTGCACTGTTCCCCTATTGGTTAATTCAGAGCATGGTCTGATTGGCTCCTGTGACTCTGGGGTACATTTCTGTGCTCTACCAGTCATCGTTCTGTACCTGAAAGCTCCTCACTTCCCCATGCCCAGAATGGGGTTGTCCTCCTCAGCCTCACCTCTTCCATTTTCTTGCGGAGGAGAAATTGCTTCCTTTTCTCCAATCCTTGCTTCTTTTCATCATCATAATCAATAAGAAGTTCCCGGTTCTCTTCAGCAAGCTGTTCAAGTTTTTGCAGTTCCTCATTAATAAGATCTAAATATCTACTTCCAAAAATTAAAAAAAATGAGACAGGGGTAATAGAATGCCTCAGTTGTATCTCAGGTCATTTTAGCCCTGAACACATGTTACCAAGAACACATATACCCTACATATCCATGCCCATGTCTTTTTGCAAGAAAGATATTTCTTTGGAGTCAGAACTTTTTGAGCAAGGTAGATTTCTGCTGCTGTGATCTTGTGTACCCCTATTGTCCCTAAGTAAAATTGTCAAACTTTATTTGCTCTCCTGCGGGTTTTCTTGCAAAAGCTGACCTTTGTATACATAGGCAACAAAGACCCCGAGCTTGCCTGACCTTTTGCTAAGCCAAGAAGGAGGAGGAGGAGTAGTTTGGATTTATATATTCTGTGGCATCGATACCTGTTCCTCATAACATTCTCTTGCTCCTCTACGGTTGGTCTTTCTTCCTTCAGCAGCCAGTCTCGGTATTTTGAGGTATCAGTAGCTTCTGAAAAGGGCTGAGAATCTTGGATTGTTGTGACTTGTTTTTCAATCATTTTCTAGATGGGAGAAATAGAGGGAAAATGAAGACTTGAAGGCTCGGCTTGAACGGAGACATATGGGGAAGCATAAAGAAAGTACTGTACACAGAAAGAGATACACCAGTGGCCCCTATATGCCCATAACTAAGCCTTAGTGGTGTGGGAGGCTACAAAGGATAAGCAATGAGTTATCGAGTCTCTGTATGTCTCATTCGGTGGCCCACAGTTGGATTGTCAGCCTACATGTAGGATCTAGAGTTCTCCTGAAATTATGTGACCCCTAAGCTACAGAGATAGAGTCCCATGGAGAAAATGGCAGTTTCAAAGTGTGGAGTCCATGGCATCAAACCCCTACAGATCTCTCCTCCCCAGATGCCGCCCTTCCAGGCTCTGCCCTCAAACCTACAGGAGTTTCCCAACTCAGAATTGATCGCTGTAGCCCAGAGGCACAGTGGAGGCCTGGCTGAAATAGGGCTGGTGAGGAAGGAGTTAAAAACTCAAGTGCTTACTTGGACGACAGATTTAAACCAATTTAGTAATTCTCTTTCTAAAGGGAATCAGAACTGTGAAGGAAGAATTGGGATTCCTGACATCCCAGAAACCTCAACAAAGCACACATGCTAAAAGGCAGAATAATCAACTATCATTAAACAAATCAAAACAAAACCTACGCATCATGTGTAAAGTGGAAGGGCCTTCGGCGTGAAAAGAATGGGAGGAAAGAGGTGGTCAAAGGAGTTTCCCAGTCAGGCTCCTTCCATCTATTTCTGGTTACTTACCTGTTCTTTGATATAATGCTTCTCAAACTCCAGCTTGAGGGAAGTCAGGTACTGCCGGTATTCATTGAATTCCTTCAAGGAGCACACAACCTAGGTGACAAAGGGCAGAACCCCACTAAATAACCCCTGTCTTGGTCACCTGCAGCTTTCCTGTTGAGGTCCAGGCAGAGAAGCTTCCCTGCCCCCCTCCACTATTAACCCAGAAGTGACTAGCAAATAACAAGCCACAACTTTCAGTTCTCCTGGAAGAAAGAACAGCATTAAGCACGGACTCTGTAGCATCCTATTCCCACCTAAGAAGAAGAAGAAGAGTTTGGATTTATATCCCCCCTTTCTCTCCCGCAGGAGACTCAAAGGGGCTTACAATCTCCTTGCCCTTCCCCCCTCACAACAAACGCCCTGTGAGGTAGGTGGGGCTGAGAGAGCTCCGAGAAGCTGTGACTAGCCCAAGTTCACCCAGCTGGCGTGTGTGGGAGTGCACAGGCTAATCTGAATTCCCCAGATAAGCCTCCACAGCTCAGGCAGCAGAGCGGGGAATCAAACCCGGTTCCTCCAGATTAGATACATGAGCTCTTAACCTCCTACGCCACTGCTGCTCCTCCTACGCCACTAAGCTCCCTCCCCTCCCCTAGCCCAAATTTCCTCAGGCACCAACCCCACATCTCCAGGAATTTCCCAAGTAAAAGTTGGCAAGCCTATGGCCAAAGTAAAATAGTGGGGCTCTGACACAAATCCTTCCAAGCTTGGGGAAGAGAGAAAGAAGATGACTATACCTTCCGTGGGCACCTCTAAGAATGAAAACGAAGAAGAGCTTGGATTTGTAACCCCCTTTCTCTCCTGTAAGGAGACTCAAAGGGGCTCCCAAACTCCTTTCCCCTCTCATCCCCTGAGCTGTCCCACCATTAACCACCCTTTGGCCAGCCACCCTGGGTTCCACCTACTTTGTTTTTGTCAGTAACAAAGCCAGATTTTTTCAGTCTCTTCAGATTATCTTTCCTCTTGTAAAAAGAACGCAAGTGCGGATCGTGGAGACTGTTGTATTTTGGCGCCATGAGTTTACAGTATGGGTCGTTCAGGTCAAAAGTAGGAGACGGCTGATAAAGCTGGAGGGGAGAGAAGCAAAAAGAACCACAGAGAGGTATTATTCTTCTGAACTAGAGGGAGCATTAACTCCCAGAAGTAATTTGGGCATGTCATTGCTTGGGAATGGCAAAATAATTACTTCATACACAGCAGCTACTGGCCTGTTACCCACAAACACTTGACAACAGGTCTCCAAGATGGAGGAATTTACAACTGAAGAACACTAGAGGAGGGACAGGCCATGCTTTAGCTTCTGCCCTCAACACACACTGTTCTCTGAGAACTCTGTTCTCCCTCAGTTTCTTGGGCCCCTTCCGCACACGCAAAATAATGCATTTTCAAACCACTTTCACAACTGTTTGCAAGTGGATTTTGCTATTCCGCACAGCTTCAAAGAGCACCGAAAGCAGTTTGAAAGTGCATTATTCTGCATGTGCAGAATGAGCCTAGGTTTCTTGTTAAGGACAGTATGGTCATGTCCAGTGGTGGGATTCAAATAATTTAACAACTGTTTGTTTACAAGAATCATTTTAACATCTTCTTCCGCAGAAGTGGTGCGAACCTGCTGAATCCCACCACTGGTCATGTCATATAACATCTACCATACCTTGTCCTGTGATTCTCAACTGACTCCTCTTGATGGAGGCAGTCTTTCTGCCATTTTGGTTTTAGTTCCCTCACTGTTCCTTCTCCTGGCTTCTTTTCAAACTCGGATTTGTAAGATGCTCTGTAGACCCCATTATGAGGAAGTGTAGGTTGCAAGTATTTTAAATTAAAACACGTTTTTAAAGAATATAAACCTCAGAGTTCTCCTAAGCACAATGGTTAGTCTCTCATATAGCCAGCACCAGTGGTGGGATCCAAAAATTTTAGTAACAGGTTCCCATGGTGGTGGGATTCAAACTGTGGCATAGTGCCAATAGGGCTGGTGAGGGCATGATGGGGGCGTGGCTGGGCATTCCAGGGGCGGGGCATTGCTGGGCAGGGCTGTGGCAAGGATGCAGCCACTGCGCCGGTCCTTAGGCGGGAAACGAATGCACGCAGGTTCAGGCTGCCACGCACACCGGTGCACCTCCTGCTAGACTGCTTCAAGTTCTGTGCGCTACTGCTGAGGAGCGGAGGAGGGGCGTAACTAAAGCAAAAATCACCAATTAGTAACCCCCTCTCGGCACGCACAAATAATTAGTAACCTACTCTCGGGAACCTGTGAGAACCTGCTGGATCCCACCTCTGTCCAACACCCTAGTGTCTTTCTTCCAATCCTGCATTATCATTAGAAGTTTGTTGAATAGCAAGATTGAAACATGATTATGGACAAAGTTGACAGATGGTTTGGGTTAATATTCACCATTTACCTTCTCTCCCACTTTAGTGGTGTAGAACAGTGTGTTGGAACCTGGTAGGAAAGGGGTCTTGCTGAAAAGAGGCGTGTTCAGGAGCTGGTTGGGACCCACCACCGGCATCTGTTTCCCAGGGCCCAGCTAGGAGAGAGAAAACC
The DNA here is from genome assembly GCF_021028975.2 of Sphaerodactylus townsendi. NCBI lineage: Eukaryota > Metazoa > Chordata > Lepidosauria > Squamata > Sphaerodactylidae > Sphaerodactylus > Sphaerodactylus townsendi. The sequence goes on from NC_059437.1 coordinate 43,057,597, forward strand.
CACATCAGTACTGCTGGCAGGCTTTGAGTTAGCTGTTGCAAACAGACACGTGACCTGTGAGATGGATGGAACATCCGTTCAGCTTGCTAAGGTTCTAGATTCAATCCTCGGAATTTTCCACTAAAGCATCTCAGGTAAGTAGGAAGAGACCTCTCTGTGCTGGAGATCTTGGAGTCTTGATCCCAGCCAGCACTGGGTGCCCTGACTCCACATAAGACAGATGATGTGCTCATTATTCTCTTCAGTAGCAGTGTCTTCCAGAAATAATTATGCCCTCTTCTGTCCAGAAATATGACATAGTTGTCCTACAAGAAACCTAGACAGCTGCTGACTTGGGACTTGATGGCTTTTTCCCCCCCCACCCCCCCCCCCCCCCCCCCCCCCCCCCCCCCACCCCCCCCCCCCCCCACCCCCCCCCCCCCCCACCCCCCCCCCCCCCCACCCCCCCCCCCCCCCACCCCCCCCCCCCCCCACCCCCCCCCCCCCCCACCCCCCCCCCCCCCCACCCCCCCCCCCCCCCACCCCCCCCCCCCCCCACCCCCCCCCCCCCCCACCCCCCCCCCCCCCCACCCCCCCCCCCCCCCACCCCCCCCCCCCCCCACCCCCCCCCCCCCCCACCCCCCCCCCCCCCCACCCCCCCCCCCCCCCACCCCCCCCCCCCCCCACCCCCCCCCCCCCCCACCCCCCCCCCCCCCCACCCCCCCCCCCCCCCACCCCCCCCCCCCCCCACCCCCCCCCCCCCCCACCCCCCAGTGACACGCATTGCTATGCCACACTGCACAGTAATAATCAGCCTCGTCTTCTGCCAGGCCTCCCGCAATGGATAAATTGCCAGTGTTTGCTGATGTGTCTTTGGACCCAGAGAAGCGGGACGGGACTCCAGAGCCCTGGTGCTTGGTGGAATCTGAAGTATAATATAGGAGGTATCTTGGGGGGTTCTCAGGCTTCTGTTGGTACCAGTATACAGCATAGCCACTGATGCTGAATCCAGTGCTCATGACACAGGAGAGCTTCACTGTGTTTCCTGGTGACACCGATGAGGTTGGGGGCTGAGTGAGCACAGGCTGAGAGTCTGAACCTGGAAAAAAGAACATTGCAGAAATGTCAGGCACTCTTTGCTTATCAGCTGCACTCCTCTTAATCGCAATGTCAATGTGTATTTAAGATGCTCTCACCAGTGCACCACAACACTAGAAGGATGAGAATGGGAAGCCAGAAGAACATGGTGAATCAATTGGGTGAGACAATGAGGAATGAAAACAAAAGAGACCACATGGGAAGTCTTTAAAAGAATGGCCCTTTATATCTTTCTTCTTTGCATCCGTGCTCCTCCTTCACATTGATCAGCTGTCATCTGATTGGTCCCGAGGATGAAAGGGGACACCTAAATTCAGGATGCGCCATTCTTGGGTAACTGATGCTTCACCCTGACCACAGGATGGTTTGTTTGTCTTTGAACTGTGACATTTTGGGTTTTGGTTGTCTTGTTTCAGTGCAGGCTCCTTCTTCTGATGGAAATCTTTTCTGTCAGCAAAATGGATCTCTGTTATCTGCACCAATATGGTGCACATACACCAAAGGCGCCTGGAGCTGACTTATATTCCTCTAATTGTGTAGGTGGCTATTTATTGTACTTGAGTCATGCTGCTAGCCACTCGGAGGCCAAAAGGGGAGGGTCAGCCTATTAAATCAAATAACTAATAATAATCAATTACTTAGATGATGTCATCAAAATAATAAAATCCCCGATTCACTTGTAACAGTTTATTTGATGACTGGAAATGATCCAGCTCTGTCTGCGGCCTGAAAGATAGACTATCTGAGAGTGGCTTCAGAGTCTTTGGAGGAAGGACTGATTTAAGTTCAGTCAACATGAGCACAGCCTTGGGGCTGGAATTGACCCAATAACTGGCCCACTCCCACTGTGTGACCCATTTGTCAGAATACTCTGAAAGGCTAGTAAAGAAGCAGATGTTATTGGGTTGATGGTAAACTGGGCGATTGATAGTGTTAAGGAATCTCATCATGATTCTTGACGTAATCCTGGCACTGAAAAAGATCTCTGGGAAATAAACTGTGGTGATTTCTGTAATCTATGAAACACACACAGATTTTCTTCTAAAATCCTCCAGTATGCTCCAGTAATTAATGTAAATTTGCAACATGATCTCTCTTGCCTCTTGTTTTTCTGAATCCACCATGAACATCTAGCATTCCCATTCGATATATAGTAACAGTTGGGCGTTGTCAGATTTTGGGCATCTCTTTACACTTGAGAAAAATTAATGCAACTAATTGTGAAATCTATAGAAGAAGAGAAGAAGGTGAAATCTGTAGAAACTATACCCACTACACACTACCACCAGCAATCAGACAATTTGGGATCAGTGCCCTTTTTATATTCAGGTTATCCATTCAATTCTTGTTCTTCCTTTTCCCTACATGAAATACTTTTACAAAATTAGCTTTGAAGTGAAAACCGCCTCCTAAACTTCAAATTGGTACTCTGTCCCACAACTTTAATGGATGCTTGGTGAGGTGGCAGCATACTACAAATACTCAAGAGTTTCCCTGTTTCCTTTGTGAAATATTAAAATATTGTCCTCATGATGCTCTCTCTCTCCCCCCTACAGTGTAAGTTACACAGTGAAGTTCAAGAGCTCCCCCACATGGTTAAATAACAACATTATTTCGTGTGGTTCCATTTCTACTACACCCATTTTTATATATATATAAAATTTTGGTTCTTTAAAAAACATCACCATTTGAAAAGCACTGCTTGTGACGGCCCTTGGGGTCCCAGTTGCCTGCTGCTTCCTAGCTCATGTGAGCATTTTCTTTGCAGAATCTTCCCTCCAAAGATGCAAAATCAATGTGTGTGAAAATTATTTGGGTGTATAATGATTTCCTCTGCTATATGGAATTATTCCCCATTTCTTGACTTCTGGCCTCTTCAATAGTCATTTACATCATCAAATCACACTCATTAGCATTCACCAAAGGGGCTTCATTGTTACCGTCCCTTCCTTGCCAAATTTTCATGGGACTGGCTCAGCTCATGTTGCTGTGCTCTACGTGGCCACTTTAGGAGAAAAAAACCTTATATTTATTTAGGGTATTTATATATGTATTTAATTTATTAATATCGCACATTTTCCCCCTCAGTGTGAACAGTGACAGCAGCTTACATAGTTCTTCTCTTTAGCGTCACGTGGTGATCCAGTGTGATTATCCTTTTTTTTAAAAAAAAAATTATTGCATAATTTGAATATTCCATTTTATATTAATATTCTTCATTCGTTTTCAAACAATACGTTTCCCCCTTTCCCCCCTCCCCCCGTATTTTCTTCATAATTTTATCAAACAAACAGCAGTAAGTTCATTCTTCTCCCATATCTCCTCATTGACTCCAGCTTCTTTCATCCAGTCCGCATATATTGACCATATCTTCAAAATTTCGCTCTATTTATCTTGCCACAGTTTATTTGTTGTTATTATATCGAAAATGACCAGTGTCACTTGTTCCCAGATATATTCCAACCATTTCTGGATTGTCCCAGTATGATTATCCTAAGTGTGGGAGCTCGTTCTTATGGTAGCCTTAATTCATAGAGACTCAGGCCACCCTGTGAGTTTGAGGCTAAGTTGGATGAGCTCCTGACAGATGGCACATCAGTCCTGTAACCACAGAAGAACACCTTGCAAAGCTTCATTGTTCTGCATCAAGGACAAGAAGAGGTTTTTGTCTGGCTTCTCCATTCAACTGCATCACTGTGAAACGCATCGCTATGCCACACTGCACAGTAATAATCAGCCTCGTCCTCTGCCAGGGCTCCCGCAATGGTTAAATAGCCAGTGTTTGCTGATGTGTCTTTGGACCCAGAGAAGCGGGACGGGACTCCAGAGCCCTGGCCCTTGTTGGAATCTGAACGATAATAAAGGAGATATCTTGGGGGGTTCCCAGGCTTTTGTTGGTACCAGTACACATAGTAGCCACTGATGCTGAGTCCCGTTCTCATGACACAGGAGAGCTTCACTGTCTGTCCTAGTGACATTGATGCTGATGAGGGCTGAGTGAGTACAGGCTGAGAGTCTGAACCTGTAAAAAAGAACATTGCAGAAAACGTCAGGCACTCTTTGCTAATCAGCTGCTCTCCTCTTAATTGGAATTTCAGTGTGTATTTGAGCTGTTCTCACCTGAGCACCACAAGGCTAGAAGGATGAGATTGGGAAGCCAGAACATGGTGAATCGATCAGGTGAGCTAATGAGGAACGGAAAAAAACACAGACCACATGGGAAGTCTTTAAAAGAATGGCCCTTTATATCTTTCTTCTTTGCATCTGTGCTCCACCTTCATGCTGATCAGCTGTCATCTGACTGGTCCAGATGATGAAAGGGGACACTTAAATTCAGGATTCAGCATTCTTGGGTAACAGATGCTTCACCATGACCACAGTCTTTGAACTGTGACATTTGGGGGTTGGGTTGTCTTGTTTCAGTTTAGGCTCCTTCTTCTGATGGAAACCCCTTCCATCAGCAAGATAGATCTGTGTTATGTGCACCAATATGGTTCACATGCACCAAAGGCCCCTGTAACTGACAAGTAGTCATCTAATTGTGTATAGATGGTTATTTATTGTACTGTAGATCGTTACTTATTATACTTGTCACGCTGTTAGCCACTGAGCCCAAAAGGCTCCCACTCACTCCCACTGTGTAACCCATTCATAAGAATGCTGTGAAAGGCCAGTAAAGAAGCACATATGTTTGGTTTGATCGAGAACTGATTGATAGTATTAAGGACAGAGGTGGGATCCAGCAGGTTCTCACCAGTTCCCGAGAGTGGGTTACTAATTATTTGTGTGTGCCGAGAGGGGGTTACTAATTGGGTCCGCTTTCCCATCTCCACGCCCTCGCCTCCCCGAGAGGCATCCTGCCTTTGAACGTGAAGGTTCCATATAGCAATTGCGACTAATAATGTAACTCCCTGAACTGGGTTAATCCCTTTCAGGTACTGCAATTCATTGATTCTCAGCCTTTCGTATCTTTTATCTCACCAGTCTCTATCAAAGAACCTGTGTGTTTCACCATTGCTGTGTTCAGATTTGTGAGTTGGGGCATTTTCTGCAATGATGATTTAGAAATGACCTGGTGCAAAAAAAATTGGGGGGGTCGTGGTGGGGTGGCTGCCCATGGGGGGGCATCCAACTCAGGTTTTACCCAGGGCTCAGGTTTGCCTAGGTACGCCTCTGCCCCCTTTGCTGAGAGGGGGCTGACGAGGGAACCTGTTACTAAAATTTTTGGATCCCACCACTGGTTAAGGAAACTATTGAGTGAGACAGGAAAAACATTACCAAACTTCTACTATACACAAGTATTTTAATGTTCTAAAATCACAGTCTGTAACACTCAGGAAAGTTGCTTGATCTTTTGCTGGGAGGAAATAGCTGATTTTAGGGATGCCTGAACACTAGCACGTTTGGCTCACATCTGGTTTGCCAACTGTGAACAGAGAGCAGAGCTTTTGGTGACTGGCTTGACTGTTAGATCATTATTTTCCATGTTCTTTGCAATGAATTACTGCTTTTACTGGGCTTGTTGTGGAGTTTCTAGGGTTTCACTGGACGGTGTGATTCCTCTGGTCTGCTGCTTTTTATGATTCACTTTGCCATAGCTCTTCATAAGGCCAATTGATATAAAACCTTGAAATGAAACACCAGCATGGTGTCGTGGTTAAGAGCAGGTGCGCTCTAATCTAGAGAATCGGGTTTGATTTCCCACTCTGCCACTTGAGCTGTGGAGGCTTGTCTGGTGAACCAGATTAGCTTGTGCACTCCAACACTTGCCAGCTGGGTGACCTTGGGCTAGTCACAGTTCTTCGGAACTCTCTCAGCCCCACCTACCTCACAGGGTGTTTGTTGTGGGGGTGGGGAAGGGAAAGGAGATTGTAAGCCCCTCTGAGTTTCCTCACAGGAGAGAAAGGGGGGATATAAATTCAAACTCCTCCTCCTACTCCTCCTTCATTTAGGGTATTTATGTATTTAACTTATTAATATCCATCCTTCCCCCTTCCCCATCCATGTGAACAGTGGGAGCAGCTTACGTAGCTCTTCTCTTTAGCCTCACATAGTAGTCCAGTATGATGGAAGGAAAATAGCCACATTACGAAGAGGGTAGAAGCCCCGTTCCTCCAAGGGTGGCATATCTGGTCTTTCAGATAGGGACCAATCAGAGAACAGCAGACTAACACAAGGGTGGGAGGAAATACTCCACCTCCACAAACAGGACTTATATAAACAGGAGTTCTGTTATGAACATCCAGAGTTCTGGGCTGGGTATTTCTTTTCTGGTTGGGTATTCAAACCTCCTCCTCATGCTTTATTTAACTTCAGGCTGCTTTTTTCAGATTAGTTGTCTTTGTCTTACTTTAGCAGAGAGGGAAGCCCAAGAGAGCCTGGAACTCTGACCGCTCATAACCTCCATTATGTGTTCCAGTGTCTTCGGCAGAAGAAGAACAAAAGTTTGGATTTATACCTTGCTTTTCTCAACCATAAAAAGTCTCCAAGCAGCTTTCAAACTTCTTCCTTTCCTCTCCTCACAACATATAGAGTTCTGAGAGAATTTGGCTAGCTTGAGGTTAACCAGCAGGCTTCCTGCGTAGGTGTGGGGATTAGAGTCCATTGCTCATATGGAGGAGAGGGGAATCAAACCCAAATTGGAGTCCATCGCTGGTTGATTTGGCCCAGCAAATGTATAAAGGGTTGCAGTTGTTATAAGGAAACCCGTTTTCCTTTTTTCTGTTCCCAAGTGTGCCGTGAAAAGCAATCTGGGTTGCTTTTGTGCCTTTTTAAAATTTCCTGCAACACATGCATAGCTGGGCAGGTGTAACCTCTTTCTGTGGGTTCTGTGGGGCAGAATTTGGAATGAGTTTGCAACAACAAATTTTAAAAACAAAATGGTTTACTTTCTTAACATATAACATCAACATTTAACATCACACTTCAAGGTCCTGTTCAGGTTGCATTTTCAAGTCCTTATATTTACAGTCTATTGCCAAGTCCAATTCTTCTTTGCAAGTGGGTTGGCTCCTGAAGACTCCAAGGGCTTGATGAACAGGATTCAACATGATGAAGGTTTCCAGGAGAACTCTCACCCATTACAAACATAAAAAGAAACCCTGAAACAATAAACTCCAACGTTTACAACATAGCAAAAATAAACAACTACCTTCCCACTAGTTCCCAACAACATTGTAGTTACCTTAACAAGGTGTTAAGGGCTTATACAAACCAAGGTCCGAGTCTGGTAGCCTTGTCTCCTCCAAACTACATGAGCTCTGCAGCCTTCTGCTGCTTTGAGTCTCCACCCCTTTCTGGGTCAACCCATTCTGAGCATGGGGGTTACACAGGCATACAGAAATGTACCTGTGCAGCCATTCTGATTGCCCCACAATACAACGGGCTGCACCTGCTAAGCTGCAGGCAAAAGAAAGAGAAAAAGGGGACTCCCTGCAACGGCAGGGCAATGGCAGGCAGAATCTTCCTGGCTGTGGACGGCATGGTAGAAAGGAAGGAAATAACGCACCCCCTGCATGGCTGTTCACACGAGAGCGACTTTAGCTTGGGATTGTGCGAAAGAAGCACTGCTCTTCTTAAACAGCAGGAGGTTTTTCTCACACTTCCTCATCTGGCTCTATCACTGTGACTGAGCACTGCCATCCCACGAAGAACAGTAATAATCAGCCTCGTCTTCTGCCAGGGCTCCTGTGATGGTTAAATATCCGGCGATCCCAGATTTGTCTTTGGATGCAGAAAACCGAGAGGGGACCCCAGAGCCGTGCAGCTTATCGGAATCTGACTTATAATGTAAGAGGAACCGTGGGGGATTCCCCTGCTCCTCCTGGTACCAGTGCACGTAGCCGCTGATCCCGTGGCATGAGAGCTGCACTGTGTTCCCTGGTGCCACGGTTGCTGAGGGTGGTTGAGAGGGCACAGAGTTTGAACCTGAGCAGAATAAAATGGAGAAATGATTTCACTCAGCTGGCACATGGGTTGCACTCTGCTTACAGGTGACTGCATTCTGGATTTCAGCTTCTCCCACCTGTGCAGCACATCACTAAGACGGTAACGGCGAGAGGGCAGAGCATGGTGAGGAGGCTTGAAGCGCCAATGAGAAAAGAGAAGAAAACCCACGCCAATGGAAGTTCTACAAATACATCCCATTTATATAAATCCCCTTTTGGGAGGAGGAGCCCCTGGATCCCATTTTCAGGGCAAGATGCTGGACTCTGATTGGTCCTTATAGTCAGGAAACTGCACTTTGAAGCTGGCCAAGTGCTCTAAGAGGTGGGGCCTCAGCAGAGGTGGGATCCAGCAGGTCCTCACAGGTTCCCGATAGTAGGTTACTAATTATTTGTGTGTGCCGAGAGGGGGTTACTAATTGGTGATTTTGCCACGTGATTTTTGCCTTAGTTACGCCCCTCCTCTCAGCAGTAGCGCGCAGAACTTGAAGCAGTCTAGCAGGAGGTGCACCAGCGTGCGTGGCAGCCTGCGCCTGCGTACATTCGTTTCCCTCCCAAGGACCGGCGCAGCGGCTGTGTCCTTGCCACAGCCCCGCCCAAGAATTCCCTGCCCCCAGAATGTCCAGCCACGCCCTCATTGTGCCCCGCCCAGCCTCATTGGCGCTACGCCACAGTTTGAATTCCACCACCATGGGAACCTGGCCAGGAAAAATTGGAAGGACTGGGGAGGCTGCCTTTTCCTTACATGAGATACTTTTACAAAATTAGCTTTGAAGTGAAAAATCCTCCTAAACTTCAGAATGGTACTCTGTCCCACAACTTTAATGGATGCTTGGTGAGGTGGCAGCATACTACAAATACACTAGAGTTTCCCTGTTTCCTTTTCGAAATATTAAAATATTGTCCTCGTGATGCTCTCTCTCTTTCCTACACTGTCAGATACACAGTGCAGTTCAACAGCTCCCCCACGTGGTTAAATATCAACATTATTTTGGGTGGTTCCATTTCTACTACACCATTTTTAATGTATTTTCTTTGCAGAATCCCCTCTCCCAAATATGTAAAATCAATGTGTGTGCAAATTATATGCTCGTATAATGATTTCCTCCTCTACATGGAATTGTTCCCCATTTCTGGACTTCTGGCCTCTTCAATAGTCACTTACAGCATAAAATCACACTCACCTTTAGCATTCACCAAAGGTGCTTCATTGTTACAGTTCCTTCCTTGGAAAATGTTCACATAACTTGCTCAGCTGATGTTACTGTGCTCTTCATGGTCACTTTTGGAGAAACGTGGTTGGTGGACTTACATGACAGTGGCTTTTTAGCCAGGATAATACATGCAAAAATGCAATAAAATTTGATTTCTAAGTTAAAAAGCAACGAAATAAAACAAAAGCACAATCCCTCCAATAAACAATACAGATGAGAAAAAAGTCTAGATTTTTCAGACAATTACATTCCTTTATAGACAATTGAAAAATTCTGTTTGATGGTCCATTTTGCTACTACAATTGACATCATAGTGATATCACACTTGTCAGAACTGAGATGTTAGGTCACAATAACTCAGAACGTTCTGGAAGGGCTGTGCATGATATGGCAATTGGAGGCCAGGGCCTCTGAGGGCAGCAGCTCAGACAGAGCAACTTGCCGATGCAAAGATGGCATACCCCAACCGAGGGGTGCCCGAAGCACCCATGGGACATTACCTGACGGAAAGTGCACGGACAGCACTCGAAGCTATGGAAGCAGAAGAGGGTGTTGTGCAAGTGAGTCCTGAAGGATAAACAGAGGCAGGAAACTGGGGGGAAGATGTGGAAAGAAACTGCACTGTCAAACACCTCCTAAATCCTCACCTGGTGGCAACCAGCAATGCAAGTAGAAGCAAGGCCCATTTTTATGGTGCTGGGAGGAGGGATGAACTGTGGGCAGAAAACCCATCATATTTGCTTATAAATAGTATGTGAAACGTCCTCTGGAGCAACATGGAAATCCATCTCTGGCATTTTGTGAGGGTTTAATCAAGACATACATGCATGGAGGGCCACTGCAGAAATTCTACCTGTTGCACATGCGTTAGAACATAAGAACATAAGAACAAGTCAGCTGGATCAGACCAGAATCCCTCTAGTCCAGCTCTCTGCTACTCGCAGTGGCCCACCAGGTGCCTTTGGGAGCTCACATGCAGGATGTGAAAACAATGGTCTTCTGCGGCTGTTGCTCCCGAGCACCTGGACTGTTGAGGCATTTGCAATCTCAGATCAAAGAGGATCAAGATTGGTAGGCCATAGTTCATTGTAATGCCTATATAGACCCTGTTCATAGAATCATAGAGTTGGAAGAGACCCCAAGGGCCATCAAGTCCAACCCCCTGCAATGCAGGAACACAAAATCAAAGCATTCCTGACAGATGGCCATCCAGCCTCTATTTAAAAACCTCCAAAGAAGGAGATTCCACCACACTCCAAGGTAGTGCATTCCACTGTCGAACAGCCCGTACTGTCAGGAAGGTTTTCCTGATTTTTATGTGGAATCTCTTTCATAAAAAATAAATGTTTATTCACTAAAAGGTCACTCTGGTACCAAAGGCCTCAAACACATATGATCACTTACCTAAAGACCTTGGCAAGAGGCAGGCAATAAGCCCACTTATAATAAATTTGCAAGTTCTTGAACCTCTTAATATTGATGATGGCATAAGAGGGCATATATAACCAATCATAGTAGCTCTAGTTCCTACCATGACAATAAAATCACCTGGGTTGTCCTCTCTGATGGCACCATTCAGAATAGTCAGTTTATAGGCCTATCTAATCAAGCAAGCCCTGCACAGTTAAAGCATAGCTCTTTAAATATGCAAGGATGAAAGATGCATTCCGAGTCATCCTCTGAATCACCAAGTATCATCTTATATTCAGTTCCCCAAAAGGAATCATTATGTCCTAGGTGGACATTTAGGTATCCTGTTAATAGAACTTTAGCCTCAGACCATTCCAGAACTGAAGACTTGACATATTGTTCAAGAGCCAGTCATGTCAATACCTGATCTCTTTTTTTTGGGAGAGTGGAGGTATGTGTTGATAATTAGTGTGGTCTCTTTTCCCCATGATAAGAGAACTGCCATGGCCAACTGTTTAAGAAAGGGTTTCGCTAGGTGTAGTCGTGCCCGCGGAGTCACCGTAAGAACGAGACGAGACGCGGAGATATCATCTGGTGGAGAGAGCCAGCAGCGGGAGCGCCGGGGTCCGTGATCCTGGCAACTCTGCCGCGTGCTAGTTCCTGGCACCTTTTATTAGGGTTTACGTGGGGCGTGTAAAGGGGTGGGTCGGTAGGAGACCGGGAGATCGGGAGAGCGGGAGAGCGGGAGATCATCATGTGACGTATGATCTCATCTGGCTGCTACGTGCAGGAGGAAGCGTCCGCGTCTGGGTCTAATCCACACCTGGGGGCGAAGGCTCCATTGTCCCTTTGTCTGAGACACCCGGTGGTTGTGAGCCAGGTAGTTCATGACCTGTGACTCACCAGGGGGTGGGGGATGGGGGAGCGGGTGTGACCAGAAGGCCGTAGTTGGGCCGGCATGCCAGCGCTCTGCCTACGGTGCTGCTGGGTCAGCGGCTCATCCCTACAGCTAGGTGAGGTTAAAACAGTGAGGTTAAAACAGAGGTGTATGTAGGGAAAATGTTGCCCAGTGCAAAATCTGATTTTTCCATGCCCCCCTCCCCCCGTATGGGCAGCCGCCTTCCCTCATCACAACCAAACAACTTTTTTTGCACTAGGTCACAGGTGTCAAACTCGTGGCCCTCCAGATGTTATGGACTACAGTTCCCATCATCCCCTGCCAGCATCATGCTGGCAGGGGATAATGGGAACTGTAGTCCATAACATCTGGAGGGTCATGCGTTTCTATGATTCTAACCAGTTACTGGAAAAGGTAGGCACTTCAATTTGAATGTTCTGCTTCAACATCAGGCTTCTTTGGCTGATCTGGTGCTCTCTTTCTGAGCAGCGAACGGTCCATGCAGTAGGATCTAATTGCCATTGTTGGTCTGACCATGTCCCAGTTGAGAGCCAGCGTGGTGTAGTGGTTAAGAGCGGTGGACTCTAATCTGGTGAACAAGGTTTGATTCCCTGCTCCTCCACATGAAGTCTGCTGGGTGGCCTTGGACTAGCCACAGTTCTCTCACAACATGTCTGTTGTGGGGAGAGGAAGGGAAGGAGTTTGTAAAGTCACTTTGAGACTCTTTAAAGGTAGAGAAAAACAAGGTGTAAAAACCAACTCTTCTTCTTCCAATTGGGCTGCCTATCCAGCCCACTCTGCAGCTACTTATTATCTGTGACACCTTACCTCCAGAGACCCCAGGGACTCCTTGGACTGGCTTGGGATGGTCTTGGTACTGGGCTGGTGTTCCAGGGATGTACCTAACGACACTGCGTGGCTCTGGCTTTTTGCAGGCAACACCTGGCAGGATAACTGGCGTAAGCCACCTATTGAGAGTGGGGAGAAAGAGACCAAACTGATAAATCCCTTTCAGCAGAAGCCATGGAGCTTGAACCAAGGCAGGGGCCAATTCCCACCTCCCTGAACAACAGTTAGATGCTATCATCAGAGGCAAGAATCCTCCTTGTCATCTGAACCAGATGACCCCAGGAAGTCAGTGTAGTTTCTGGACTGGAGCTGGGGTAACCTGGGCTAAAATAATGGTTCAGCCATGAAGCTTCCTGGATGATCTTAAGGAGCCGAGCCACCTTCTTTCTCACAATTGAACCCATCTCACACATGGGGATAAAAACAGAAGAAAGGACTATTGTCGAGGGCTTTCTCAGCTGGATTCAACTGGTTGTTGTGGGTTTTCCAGGCTGTGTGGTTTGGTAGATCTTGTTTTTAAAGTTTCACCTGCATCTTTGGCCAGCATCTTCAGAGGTGTATCATAGAGAGAACATGTGACACAATTCTCTCTGGGATACACCTCTGAAGATGCGGGCCACAGATGTGTGTAGCACACTTCCTTCTGGGATACACCTCTGAAGATGCGGGCCAGAGATGTGTGTAGCACACTTCCTTCTGGGATACACCTCTGAAGATGCGGGCCAGAGATGTGTGTAGCACACTTCTCTCTGGGATACACCTCTGAAGATATGGGCCACAGATGCAGGTGAAACGTTAGGAACAAGATCTACCAGACCACGGCCACACAGCCCAGAAAACCCACTACAACCTGAAGAATCCTGAGAAAAGGGGTGGGAAGGCCCAGGCCTGCTGCATTCATTCATTCCTTCTGTAATGTAATTCCTTCTGTGATGTTTTAAAATGTTATGCATGTGTTCCTTTAAATTGAGTGGTAAGAAGGAAGGGGGGTGAAAGAGGGAAGAGAGAGCAAGGTGACTGGTTTTCTCTGGAGAGTGACTGTGAAGAGACTGCTGAACTGAGAGAGGGTCAGATTGTGTGTAAAACTCCTCCTCCTCCTCCTCCTCAAGACCCTTTACCCACACCACAAAAATGACCCTTTACCCACACCACAAAACTAACACCTGCCTTTTGGAAGCTCGAAAACTTTGTTCACAATTTCACTTGATGGCTGTTCAAAAATTAGGGGCCCAAGGCCCTCTGGATGCCTCTTGAAGGAGGACTCTGTAAGGACACAAACACAGATAGCTCCTGCAGTGCCCACAACCAGAGCTGGGTGTATTTTGCAAAGCTGTGCTCAAGCAGAAAAGCCTTAAATAGTTATTGGAGAGAGAAACTTGGGCCGTTTCCGCACGGCCGTAAGGGCGCCTCCACGCCGGCAGGAATTCCGCCGGCGTGGAGGCGGAGGCCGTTCGCATGCAGGCATGCGGACGGCCTCTGGAGAGGCCGGCAGGCGGCAGGCGGCTCCGCATGGAGCCGCCTCTTCCCCCCTTCCCTTTCCCATGTACCTCTCGTGTCGCCGTCCTGCTGGCCTCCTCAGCCCCGCCCACGCTGCCCTCCGACCTCCAGGGGTCAGAGGACAGCGAGGGAGGGACTTAGGAGGCCAGCAGGACGGCGACATGAGAGGTACATGGGAAAGGGAAGGGGAAACAGCGTGTTCCCGGCGGCGAGGTTCGCACCGCGCCGCCGGGAAGACGCTTTCCCCTCAACAACAACCCTTTAAAGGGTTGTTATTTAGGGCTGCCTGACGCCGCCCTGGGGGAGGGGGAGCACAGTCAGGTCAGCGCTGCTGCATTGCAGCAGCGCCGCCTGTGCAAACGGCAACCTGGGGGCGGCGTTTTTACCGCCCCCAGGCCGTCATTTTTGGCCTGTGTGGAAAGGGCCTTGGAATTTAAAGTTGGATGAGACTACACTTTCCCCACAGGGGTCTGCGTAAAAAGTATCAGTCAGTACAGTAAGTGTTTAATTTGGAAGTTGTTAACACTCAGACAGTGGTAGGATCCAAAAAATTTAGTAACAGGTACCCATGGTGGTGGGATTCAAATTGTGGTATAGCGCCAATGGGGCTGAGTGGGGCACGATGGGGGCGTGGCCGGGCATTCCGGGGCAGGGCATTCCTGGGTGGGGCCGTGGCAAGGACGCAGTCACTGCGGGAAACTAATGCACGCAGGTTCAGGCTGCCACGGACACCGGTGCACCTCCTGCTAGACTGCTTCATGTTCTGTGCACTACTGCTGAGAGGAGGGGCGTAACTAAGGCAAAAATCACCTGGCAAAATCACCCATTAGTAACCCCCTCGCGGCACACACAAATAATTAGTAACCTACTCTCGGGAACCTGTGAGAACCTGCTGGATCCCACCTCTGCACTCAGAGGTCAACAACTCTGAACTAGACGGCCCATGTGCTGAATTGGCTATTGCCTTATTTATTTAATTTGCTCGATTGCCTGCATATGGGGAAAAGTGGGTGGCTCCAGCATGGGAGTGGGGGTAGGGTGCAGACAGCAGCTCTGTCCATTAAGCATCGCTACTCAAAATGGTCCGAGGGCAGGGTCTGTAAAAATGCAATTCCCAAAGCCGTTCCAGACAACGTACCTGTCTTTTTTAAGCCCTGGGGCTGCTCAGTGGTTGCCTGGGAGAAGAAAATGTCATCAGGAGACGGGAAGCCTTCCTTGAGAAACCTCTCCTGCAGCTTTTTCAAATGGTGGGCCATCTTCTTCTCGAGGAGGAGTTGTTTCTGCAAGATTTCAGAACTGAACCTCAGCACTATTTCGGAATTATAGGGTCCAGCCGCCAGCAATTCTGAAGAACTGGTTGCAATTGAGGCAGGCTCTAGAGGGTGCTCTTAATGGCTTACCACTCTTCAGTGGGACCCAAGGATCCCCCAAAATCATAGCTTATCGTCTCCAGGCTAAAGAGGTCAGTTTGCACGGAGAAAATGGATGCTTTGCACAGTACAGTCCACGGCATTGTATCCCAATGAGGTCCACCCTCCTCAGGCTCCATCCCCAAAACTTCAGGGGTTTGCCAACCTGGATATGGCAACCCAACCCCCCCCACCCCACCCCCCGCAATCCTTCACTGGTGGCCTGGGGAGACCTAGTGGCCTGGGGAGACCTGGCAACAATGTTCAAAAGCACATTGCCCCTGAATTTTGATGTTCCCATATCTATTTAGAGCCAACTTAATTAATATTTATTGGATTTGTTTTTGGTTTATGTGCTCTATTCTGTTTTGATAGATAGATAGATAGATAGATAGATAGATAGATAGATAGATAGATAGATAGATAGATAGATAGATAGATAGATAGATAGATAGATAGATATTGTGTGTGTGTGTAAATCATATGTTAGCAGTTTTGAACTCTTCTAATTTGATAGACTACAGTGAATAGAACTGGAATGAGTGAATGGCCCTTGCTGTTAGCATTAATAAGAAGTTCAATGGGAGAATTCCTAATTCCCACTTTAAAGGAGAATTCCTTATCTGGTTTCTGGGAACATGATCTCACTGCCATCTGAGTTTAGCCCAGAGTCTCTCTTAAACAGCACCTTAAAGCTTCCATAAGGCTGACAGTTACCAGTTATCGGCTCCAGTGGTTTGGAGGGCAACTTTGCCCTCTAGTGGCTATCCTTCGCATGCTTTATCACAATATAACCCAAGGACTAATGTCAGTTGATGTATTTAACTTCAGGCTGCTTTTTCCAGATTAGTTGTCTTTATCTTACTTTGGCTCATTCCGCACATGCAGAATAATGCACTTTCAAACTGCTTTCAGTGCTCTTTGAAGCTGTGCGGAATAGCAAAATCCACTTGCAAACAGTTGTGAAAGTGGTTTCAAAGCGCATTATTTTGCGTGTTCGGAAGGGGACTTTAGCATAGAGGTCATTGGAAGCCCAAGAGAGCCTGGAACTCACATTCTCACAACCTCTATTATGTGTTCCAGTTTCTTAGGCAGAAGAACAAAAGTTTGGATTTATACCCTGCTTTTCTCAACCGTAAGAAGTCTCCAAGCAGATTTCAAACTCCTTCCTTTCCTCTCCTCACAACAGAGTTCTGAGAGAATTTGACTAGCTCCAGGTTAACCAGCAAGCTCTGAGCTATAATACAAGAGGAACCTTGGAGGATTCGCAGGTTTCTGCAGGTACCAAGATGCAGTATAGCCACTGATCCCGGAGCATGAGAGTTTCACTGTGTTCCCAGGTGCCACTGATACTGACGCTGGCTGAGATGGTGCAGACTGAGCCTTTGTACCTAGAAAAAGAACAAAAAATAGAAACTTTTTGCTCATCAGCCCCACTCTGCTGATCAGCAACTGGGTTCTGGATTTCACCTGCTCTCACCTGTGCAGCAACGATAACAGCTGGAGGCCAGAACATGAGTAGGAGGTTAGAAGGCCCAACCAGAAAAGAAATACCAAGCCCAGAACTCTGGATGTTGATAACATAATTCTCTTTATATAAGTCCTGTTTGTGGAGGCACAGTATCTCCTCCCACCTTTGTGTTAGTCCCTATCTTTAGTAATCATATGCAAATGGATTTTCTCATTTCATCTTTGGCCATCCATCTCTCTTGCCCCTGCCCCCCTGAACTGAATTCTAAGCTTTTCTCAGAGGGCGCCTTTTGAGAAGGAATGAACCCTCATTTCTCCTTCTACATTGCAGTTATTCCTCCAGAGACCTGGCATAGTTGGATTAAATATTATTGGTGCCATGAATGAGACTGCGATTTTAAATTTGCAAAGGGAAAAAATTATTCAGTTGAAGAGAGCTATGCGGGCAGTATTGTGAACGGAATAGCAGTCTGTGGTCACCCAAGAATATTGGAGTTAGGCAGCAGAGTCTTAAAGTCACGTTCAAATGAAATTAACACCTTAAGATAATCTGGGCAGGGCTATCTCTCCACCCCATTGGGACATTTGGTAGGGACCCAGGCGATGTCACCTAGACTTTGGAATGCTCCTCCTATGGAAACCTGGTTTGCTTCTTCCTTGCTATTATCAACAGACAAATAGAAACTTTTATTAGCATAATTGAAATTAATATATACAACGTAGATGATACTCAGTCACATCCAAGAGCTGTAGCATAATCTAATAAATAAAACCATTAATAAAATTCCCTGTTTCCATATTTGCAACTTGATATTGCTTTATTATTATTATTATTATTATTATTATTATTATTATTATTATTATTATTATTATTATTATTATTAAGGTTAAGATTATTATTAAGGTTAAGATTATTATTATTAAGAGGTGCATGCCCCACTCACAACCACTTTCATGTACATCTTCAATCTGTTGACTGTAGATAGATTCTTCTCAGCAAGAGAGAACTGGAGCATAACTCATACCTCTTGTCTTTGCTCACACACCCAATTCAGGTTCCCTCAGGGAATAGCCAGAGAGGTTTTTGTCTTGCTTCCTCATCTGACTGCATCACTGTGGAACCCATTGCTGGACATTGTACAGTAATAATCAGCCTCGTCTTCTGCCAGGGCTCCCATGATGGTTAAATAGCAGGTGTTCCCAGATGAGTCTTTGGACCCAGAAAATCGGGAGGGGACCCCAGAGCCCATGCCCTTGCTGGACTCTGAGCTATAATACAAGAGGAATCTTGGAGGATTCCCAGGCTTCTGCTGGTACCAACTCGCATAGCCACCGTTGCCAGAACATGAGAGCTTCACTGTGTTTCCTGGTGCCACTGATACTGATGCCGGCTGAGATGGTGCAGACTGAGCCATTGAACCTGGGGGAAAAAACCCAGAAATTATCACACTAATGTCACACCTGCTGCACTCTGTTCCCCAGTGCTGGCATTTTGTATCTCCCCCTGTTCCTACCTGTGCAGCAGATGACTAAAAGGAGAACAAGTAGAGGCCAGAACATGATGAGGAGATCTGAAGCTCCAACAAGAAATACAAACAATGCTCACAATGCTGGAAGTTGTTCAAACAATTTCCCTATATATAGAGATCCTGCTGGTGAAGATGGAGAAACTTCTTCCCTCTGTCATGCCCATCTGCTACGTTCTGATTGGTTCTTATAAGCATGGGTAGACTTGAACAGAAGATATGCATGAATGACACTTCAGTCGGGTTTCTCAGTCGGGCTGTTTCCTTCTTTTGCATGTGAACCATAGCAAGGCTTATTCAGGCCTGGTCTTGTACTTGATCATGGAACCTCAGATGAGGAGATCCAGAATTCTGTTTAGGTTTGGATGCTCTCTAGGCACTGAAGCATTATTAAAAATCCACTCTCCTACCATTTTGGTTTTTTGTATAGGGAATGGTTAGGCAGCATTAAAGGTAAAGGTAGTCCTCCTATTCAAGCATCAGGTCATTACTGACCCATGGGGAAACGTCATATATCCCAATGTTTACAAGGCGGACTATATTTTATGAGGTGGTTTGCCATTGCCTTCCCTAGTCATCTACACTTTACTCCCAGCAAGCTGGGTACTCATTTTACCAGCGTCAAAAGGATGGAGGTCTGAGTGAGCCTGGAGCCAGCTACCTGAAACTGACTTTTGTTGGGGTCAAACTCAGGTGATGACAAACCACTTGACTGCATATCAGACAGATTCTTTATTCAGTCAATTGAGCCGCATACACAAATCATAATTAACTAACGGTTCCACTGGAGGCCATAGTGGAACATCATATTTGACTCTCAAAGTAAACAAACTTGGCCACTGAGTGTGAAATATTAGGGGTTTTTATCCTCAAGTGGAAAATTGACTGATTAAAACAATAACAAAGGTAACCAAACTGGAATAACAAAGGTAACCAGAGTGCCAGAGCAACACAGAAATTAATAGACATTTCCTGACATCTCCCTCAAATGGACAACCCAGTAGAATGTGTGAAATTTACTCAATCTCATTGGAATTAAAGGGCCATGATGACCTCACATCAGGTATCCCATCTTTTTTTCAAGCATATTTGCAAAAGCGCTGTGTGTTCTCTCTGTCCTGTATTCAACAGCACATCATTCAGCAAAACAAGGATCCAGTGAGCTGTGGTGGCCAAAAACAGTCATATGGCCATAAGTATGTCAATGAAGAGTCACTACTCATGGCTGGAATTGTTGCTGAGACAGCACAGACTGACAGTTCGAACCGGGAGAAAGAAAAACATTGTAGAAGCTGTCACACTCAGGCCCCTTCTACACATGCAGAAGAATGCACTTTCAATCCACTTTCACGATTGTTTGCAAGTGGATTTTGCTATTCCACACAGTAAAATCCAACTGCAAAGTGGATTGAAAGTGCATTGTTCTGCATGTGCAGAAGGGGCCTCAACCTGTACTCCACTCTTCTTGCTAATAATTGGGTTCTGGATTTTACCTGCTCTCACAATCCTGCACTATGGGTCAGTACTGACCTGGTGCTTGCACAGGGGGCTAACTTTACCTCTAAATGGGGACGAAATGGATGATGTGCTAGTTTATTTCCCGTGCTTGTCTTGAGCAATGCAATTCATCAGTCTGGCTTTCTCCAGTTGAGACAAGGAACAGTAGTTTCTCTTTTCATTTGATGGCACTGTCATTCGACTGGTCTGCTCCATTTTTTTTTTGTTTTGAAAGCCTAAGAGCTTTATGCAAAGACAGGTTGAGCTGGTGGGTGAGTGCAATCCAGAGCCTCTTGTACTGCCACTGATCTCACTGGGTGAGCAGCTGCAGGCAACAGTAGCCCAAGAGTGAAGGTAGTTGTGGAGGATGGAGGAGAGATTGAGAAGCTCAGAACTAGGCTTTGGCATTCTAAGAGACTACGAAGGCCACCTAGATGAGTGGACCAGTCCTGCCTGGCAACTGTGGCTTAGAATAAAACTGGATGTGATTTTGTTAGAGATGGTGAGTTATCCCTTGAGACTGGTTATAACAACTCCTTTGGACACAGAACTAAATGTTGCTGCATCTCTGGGCCTTTCCCCACTTACCTTAAGCCCCGCGCTAGTTGAGGAGAGTAGCGCGGGGTCCCCCGGCACTCCCCACAAGAGGGGTGGTGATAGCACAGCCGCCCCGACGCTGCTGCTGTCACACCCCCTCAGCGCGAGGCATCCCTGGTGCTCTTGCAAAGGGCGCCTTTTGATGACCCCGCGCAGAGCGCGGGGTCGTGGGGACGTCCAGGCACATGCCAGGGATGCCGTGCGCTGGGAATTGCGTGCAGTGATGGCGGCCGAGGGAAAAGTGGGGAAAGGCCCTCTGTTACTTCCTCAGCCTGAATAGCCGAAAACAGCCTGAGCTTGTCAAGACTTGGAAGCTGGTTGACCATGAGTGAGGTTGACCATGTTAGTACTTAGATTCAGAATGACCGAGGACATTCTACGTTGCTACGCAAATGAAGACCATGGCAAACCACTTCTGCTCATCTCTTCCTTGAAAACCTTACAAACTGTTGCTATAAGTCAACTTGCACCTTGACATTGCTAAATTATTATCATTATTCTACTTTAGGACTGAGGTGCATGCCCCACTCACAACCGTTTTCATGTACATCTGAAACCTGTTGACTGTAGATAGATTCTTCCCAGTGAGAGAGAACTTGAGCGTGACTCTACACCAAACCTCACGGGTTTAATACCTCTTGTCATTGGTCACACACCCAATTCAGGTTCCCTTAGGGAACACCCAGAGAGGTTTTTGTCTTGCTTCCTCTTCTGACTGCATCACTGTGAAACCCACTGCTGGGCCAATATGCACAGTAATAATCAGCCTCGTCTTCTGCCAGGGCTCCCGTGATGGTTAAATAGCTGGTGTTCCCAGATGAGTTTTTGGACCCAGAAAATCGGGAGGGGACCCCAGAGCCCATGCCCTTGCTGGACTCTGAGCTATAATACAAGAGGAATCTTGGAGGATTCCCAGGCTTCTGCTGGAACCAACGCACATAGCCACTGATGCCGGAGCATGAGAGTTTCACTGTGTTTCCTGGTTTGACAGATGCCTGATGCTGGCTGGCAGATGGAACAGACTGGGCGCTGAACCTGGAAAAAAGAAGCAATAGAAATTATGCGGCAACGTCACACCTGCTGCACTCTGTTCCCCAGGTCCGGCATTATGGAGTGCCCCTGTTCTTACCCGTGTAGCGGGTAGGCTAACAGGAAATTCAGTGGAGGCCGGAACATGATGAGTAGAATCCGAAGCTCCAGCACGGTATTTGTCGCTTCTGTCTTTGCTGGAAGTCGACCAGCAATTTCCACCACCATATAAAGGTCCTGCTGGTGAAGATGGAGAAGCGTCTTCCCTCATCGCTATCAATCTGCTGCATTCCTGATTTGTTCTTATAAGCATGGTGGAAGCTTGATATGCGTGAATGACGCTGCGATCTGCAGTTTCTCCGTTGAGCTGTTTGCTTAGAACTCGCATGGGCCGCAGCAAGGCTTATTCAGGCCTGGTCTTGTACCTAATCATGGAGCCTCAGATAAAGAGAACTAGAATTTTGTTTAGGTTAGATGCTCTGAAAGAGGTTTTAGCTATTGTGACCCAATACACTGAATAATGTCCAAGTGGGTAGTCATTTGACCAGCATACACAAATCTTAATTAACTAACGGTTCCACTGGAGGCCATAGTAGAACATCATATTTGGCTCTCAATGTAAACGAATTTTGCCACTGAGTGTGAAATATTAGGGGTTTTATCCTCAAGCGGAAAATTGCCTGAGTCATTAAAACAACTGAAATAACAAAGGTAACCAAAGTGCCAGAGCAACAAAGACATTAATAGACATTTCCTGACATCTCCCTCAAATGGACAACCCAGTAGAATGGGTGAAATTGACTCGATCTCATTGGAATTAAAGGGGCATGATGACCTCACATCAGGTATCTCATCTTTTTTTCAAGCATATTTGCAAAAGCGCTGTGTTCCCTCTGTCCTGTATTCAACAGCACATCATACAGCAAAACAAGGATCCAGTGAGCTGTGGTGGCCAAAAACAGACATATGGCCATAAGTATGTCAATGAAGAGTCACTACTAATGGCTGGAATCCAGAGCTTTCTCTAATAATGATCCTAACAGCCAAGCAGGTTCATGTGAGAGGAGGCAGTCTTTGAGATAACTTGGTCCCAAGTAGCGTTGCCAGCTTACTTAGTATAGCAGCAGTGGCATAGGAGGTTAAGAGCTCGTGTATCTAATCTGGAGGAACCGGGTTTGATTCCCCGCTCTGCCACCTGAGCTGTGGAGGCTTATCTGGGGAATTCAGATTAGCCTGTACGCTCCCACACACGCCAGCTGGGTGACCTTAAGCTAGTACACCAAAGCTGGAGCTCTCCTCAGAGCCCAACCCACGCTACAGGGTGTTTGTTGTGAGGGGGGAAGGAAGGGCAAGGGAGATTGTAAGCCCCTTTGAGGAGAGTCTCCTGCAGGAGAGAAAGGGGGGATATAAATCCAAACTCACTCTCTCCCTCCCTCCTCCTCTCTCTCTCCTCTCCTCCTCCTCCCTCCTCCCCCTCCTCCTCCCTCCTTCCTCCTTCTCTCTTCTTCTTCTTCTTCTTCTTCTTCTTCTTCTTCTTCTTCTTCTTCTTCTTCTTCTTCTTCTTCTTCTTCTTCTTCTTCTTCTTCTTCTTCTTCTGGGAACATCCTGCAACTACCCAGGCATTGCAACTGCTTAAAGGAGTGGTGGAAAAAAAGCGGAGTGGAGTGAGAATGGATGCCAACCTACAGGTGGAACCTGGAGATACCCTGGGGTCGCAGCTCATCTCCAGAGCTTTGGAAGGTTGGCTTTCTGGAATTTTTCTTCACTACGGTTCCTGTCCTTTCCAGGCTCCATTTTCAAATCTCCAGGGGTTTCCCAACCTGGATTTGGCCACCCTATTCCCCTCGCTCACATCCCCCACTGGTGGGCAGGATTATGGTTGATTGCAATTGCAACATTATGATGTCTGAACACTCTATGAATCCTCCAAACTTATTAGATTCCCAAAAATTCTATGGTTTTACTCTAGGGTCCTGGGTGAAGCCCAGAAATGACATTGTGACCGAGATCAATGCTTCCCATTGCTGTGCTTCCCCGCACCCCAAAACTCCTGGTGGTTGAAGGCTGAGATTTGGCAATCCTACTCTGAGACCCCCTAAAGGAAGTAAAAGGTAAGAACTGGCACTTTGAATTGTACTCAGAGGCCCCTTCCGCACATGCAAAATAATGCGTTTTCAAACCACTTTCACAACTGTTTGCAAGTGGATGTTGCTATTCTGCACAGCTTCAAAGAGCACTGAAAGCAGTTTGAAAGTGCATTATTCTGCATGTGCGGAAGGAGCCAGACATAAATTTACTGGCAGTGAAGTCTCCTCTAAACTGACATTGATGTGCTCCTAAAGAGCTAAATTAATTAGCTGTCCTGCAAGCAGCATTATAAACTAATTGAAGTGTTCGGAGGCAGTCTTTAGAGGTAGGCCCCAAAAGAGGTTGGGATGCAGTCTGAGGTGATAGCGGCCAGCTCTTGCTTGCACAGGAATGTGTCCAACCATCACACCTGGTTGTCTGTCTGTAGAAGTGGACCCAACAATTTGTTCAATCTGTAAATGTTCTCCTTTGCAGCAGAATGTGCTTAACACAGAATGAGGAGACTTCTCCGTCTCTAGTAAGTCACATTAGGAAACAAATTCAATCTAGTCAGTTTTTGGCCTTTTCCCAGTCGACAATGAATTCTAAATTTCTGTGTAGAAAATCCACTACCTTATTTGAATCTACTGAAACAATGAATTAGAATGGTACGCCTTGTCTTCTTTTCAGGTGTCCTAATTGACCGCTTTGAGAGGTTTTACGTATTCAATAGTCACATGAGCACCATCGTGACTACTAATGTATCCCCTAGAATCACCTTCTTCTTCCCTAAAATCTTAATTCCCCAAAGTAAAGAGCCATGTGTTGATTTTCTCCACTTCACTACAGAAGGAGGAACTTCTGAAGAGCTCAGGAATTTTGCCCCTGCAGGGGGCACCAATTGAAAATAATGGTCTTCATTATGGAACCTTCCAGCATTTTATGGTTATGACCACTTCCTTGGCAGCCATTTTGTGCTGCTTCCCACTAAGGTTTGGCAAAATTCCAAAAGGTCCCTCAGGTGCAAGAGGAGCAATGTGATGTAGATACCAAATGCCTGGGAAATCACACACTGCAATCGTACTTTCTAACTCTACATGAGACTGGTCAAGTAAGCACTATCTCCAGTCAGGGAATTCTGCATAGTGTCCTTTGTTGTGTACAAAAGACTTTATATTCACATGCACAAATTCAGTTACCCCCTTCACTCCTAAAAATCCCATGGAGAGAGAATAAACCCTTAAATTTTGCACTTCCTGATGGCATCAAAATACCATTGGTTATCATTGAGTTATCATTGAGTTATCATATCAGCTCGATTTTTCCAAGTGGAAAAGCAAATCTAGTTGCAGATGGTTGCTGTGGCACAACAATAATGCAACGTCAAAAGAGGTGTGGATGCAGCCTCCCTTTAACAGTAGAAAGGTTGAACAGTGTTGAGAGAGTGCATGACTTAGCTTTGGTACTGAATTAGACTGAGTGTTAGATCCAGTGGCTAAAGCTCCAATAGAAACTCAAGGAGCAATTTTTGTTCATACAACAACAAATACAACAAATACAAAACCTTTAATGGCATATATGTTCATACATAGGTCCAAATGTTCCCTGAGAATGAAAGAAATTATGACTATTACAATGTCCTCAAAATGTGTTTTTTTTGCTGAATATATTATTACATTTGGATCTCTGTACATGTTTGCACTCCTGAGCATTAACTATTACAGCAACAACCTTTACTAGGCATTAAAAAATAGGCTCTAGCGTTACGCAGACATTTAAGCATTTAACTCCTGGGGGAAAGAACTGGAACAATATGATTCTGTCCTAGTTGTCATTGGTCTAAAGCCTCTCTTAACTGTTCACAAACTCAATTCAGGTTCCCTTAGGGAACACCCAGAGAGGTTTTTGTCTTGCTTCCTCATCTGGTCATATCACTGTGACAAGCACTGCTGGGCCAGTAAGCACAGTAATAATCAGCCTCGTCTTCTTCCAGGGCTCCTGTGATGGTTAAATAGCTGGTGTTTCCAGATGAGTCTTTGGACCCAGAGAATCGAGAGGGGACCCCAGAGCCCTGGCGCTTGTTGGACTCGGAATAATAATACAAGAGGAATCTTGGAGGATTCCCAGGCTTCTGCTGGTACCAGTATACAGTATTGTCACTGATCCCGGAGCATGAGAGTTTCACTGTGTTTCCTGGTGTCACTGATGTTGATGCCGGCTGCGATGGTGCAGACTGAGCCTTTGAACCTGGGGAAAAGAAAGGGATAGAAATTGTGACAGCCTTTCTGTTCATCAGCCCCACTCTGCTTACCAGCAATTGGTTTCTGGATTTCACCTGCTCTCACCTGTGCAGCACATCACTAAAACAAGAACAGCTGGAGGCCAGAGCATGATGAGGAGGTTTGAAGGCCCAACCAGAAAAGAAATACCCAGCCCAGAACTCTGGATGTTCATTACAGAACTCCTCTTTATAGAAGTCCTGTTTGTGGAGGCGGAGTATTTCCTCCCACCCTTGTGTTAGTCTGCTGCTCTCTGATTGGTCCCTATCTGAAAGACCAGATATGCCACCCTTGGAGGAATGGGGCTTCTGCCCTCTTTGTAATGTGGCTATTTCACTTCCATTGTGTGTAAACTGAAGCCAGACTTAAGCAGGGATGCCCCTATATCTACTTATGGCGCCCATGGTGAGAAGCAATTAAATGTTGGGTTCTGATTTTGTGACCCGTAGCTGCTTTCACTCATGTCGGATAACGCACTTTCCAATGCACTATAACAATCGTATGCAAATGGGTTTTCCTATTTCACCCAGCCGAATCCAGTTACAAAGTATATTGAAGGCTGATTGAAAGTGTGCATGAAAGTGCTGTTTCAAGTGACGGCTAAGGTGCATTAAAAATTAATTGAAAGTGCATTATCGAATGGGTGTGGAGGCAGCCGTAGTGTAGACAAAATCCCAGGAGCATATTGGTGCATGTAAGGAGTAGAAAATGATCTGCAGCACTTGACCATATTCTTCAGATGCTGCAAACTACCTGAATGGGAGAATATATGGGAATCATAGATAGAACAATCATAGAATCATAGATAAAACAAAACCTTCCTCCCACCTAGAAAGAATTAGCAAAACACATTAAGGTGGTTCAAAAACACTCTTTATTGTTTACATGACAATTTTAGGCTCCACAAGGGAATAGTAAAGCCGGTTTTGTCTCACTTCCTCACCTGTCTGTATAACTGTAACAAACACTACTGAACCAAAGTGCACAGTAACAATCAGTTTGTTTTCTGCTAGGCTCCCTTGTGATGGTTTAATAGCAGATGTTACTCAGTGCATCTTTGGACCCAGAGAGACAAGGGGGGGGGGGGCGCTCTGGAGCCTTGGTGTTTGTAGAACCTGACTTAAAATGCAAGAGGAATCTTGAGGGGATTGTTTGCTTCTTCTAGTACCAGGAAACACCCGGAGCAGTGGTGGGATCCAGGAGGTTTGCACCAGTTCGGCTGAAATGGTTGTTAAAATGGTCCTTGTAGACACTGACCTGGAGCACAAGACACCCGGACACCACAAGACACCCGGAGCACGAGAATTTCACTGTGTTCTCCACTGAGACCAGTGGCTGAGACAGCACAGACTGACAGTTCGAACCAGGAGAAAGAAAAAAATTTGTAGAAGTTGTCACACTCAGGCCACTTCTGCACATGCAGAATAATGCACTTTCAATCCACTTGCACAATTGTTTGCAAGTGGATTTTTCTATTCCGCACAGTAAAATCCAATTGTAAAGTGCACTGAAAGTGGAACGAAAGTGCATTATTCTGCATGTGTGGAAGGGCCCTCAACCTGTGCTCTACTCTTCTTGCTAGTAATTGGGTTCTGGATTTCACCTGCTCTCAGAATCCTGCACTATGAGTCAGTAGTGACCCGGTGCTTGCACAGGGGGCTAACTTTTCCTTTAAATGGGGAAGAAATGGATGACATGCTAGTTTATTTCCCGTGCTTGTCTTGAGCGATCAGTCTGGCTTTCTCCAGCTGAGACAATCTTTTCAATTGATGGCACTGTCAGTCGATTGTTTCTACTCTATTTTTTTTGTTTTGAAAGCCTAACCATTTTCATGTACATCTTAAACCTGTTGACTGTAGATAGACTCTTCTCAGCGAGAGAGAACTGGAGCATGACTCTGCGCCAAACCGCATGGGTTTAATACCTCTCGTCATTGGTCACACACCCAATTCAGGTTCCCTTAGGGAACACCCAGAGAGGTTTTTGTCTTGCTTCCTCATCTGACTGCATCACTGTGATAAGCACTGCCAGGCCAATATGCACAGTAATAATCAGCCTCGTCTTCTGCCAGGGCTCCCGTGATGGTTAAATAGCAGGTGTTCCCAGATGAGTCTTTGGACCCAGAAAACCGAGAGGGGACCCCAGAGCCCGAGCCCTTGCTGGACTCTGAATAATAATACAAGAGGAACCTTGGAGCATTCCCAGGCTTCTGCTGGTACCAATCCACATAGCCACTGATGCTGGAGCATGAGCGTTTCACTGTGTTTCCTGGTGCCACTGATGCTGATGCCGGCTGAGATGGTGCAGACTGAGCCTTTGAACCTGGAAAAAGAAAACAATAGAAATTATCACCCTAACGTCACACCTGCTGCACTCTGTTCCCCAGTTCTGGCATTCTGGATTCCCCCTGTTCTTACCTGAGTAGC
Organism: Sphaerodactylus townsendi; assembly: GCF_021028975.2. Classification (NCBI taxonomy): domain Eukaryota; kingdom Metazoa; phylum Chordata; class Lepidosauria; order Squamata; family Sphaerodactylidae; genus Sphaerodactylus; species Sphaerodactylus townsendi. The sequence goes on from NC_059437.1 coordinate 43,085,786, forward strand.
AGATGACTAACAGGAGAACAAGTGGAGGCCAGAACATGATGAGGAGATCTGAAGCTCCAACACGAAATGAAAACAATGCTCACAATGCTGGAAGTCGTTCCAGCAATTTCCCTTCATATAAAGATCCTGCTGGTGAAGATGGAGAAACCTCTTCCCCCTGTCATGCCAATCTGCTGAGTTCTGATTGGTTCTTATAAGCAAGGGTAGACTTGAGTAGAAGATATGCATGAATGACACTTCAGTCTGGTTTCCCAGTCGGGCTGTTTCCTTCCATTGCACGTGAACCATAGCAAGGCTTACTCAGGCCTGGTCTTGCACCTAATCATGGAACCTCAGATGAGGAGATATAGAATTCTGTTTAGATTTGGATGCTCTGAAAGGTGTTTTAACTATTGTGACCCAATATGCTGAATAATATTTTTTTTAAAGGAAACTGATTTTATGGTAGGACTGCAGATATGTATGCTGTCTTCCAACAGTTGGGTGACCAACCAAAACAAGAATAAGTGGTACTCTGCAGGAGAAAGTTTGTTTCCAGGGCTTCTTCTGAAAAACAGCTGCTAAGGTGAGCTCTGATATTAGACTGTGCAGGAAATGGCACTAAGCAAAGAAGAGAGGAAGAAGAGTTTGGATTTATACCCCACCTTTGTCTCCTGTAAGGAGACTCGAGGTGCTTACAAGCTCCTTTCCCTTCTCATCCCCACAATAGTCACCTTGTGAGGTAGGTGGGGCTAAGAGACTTCTGAGAGAACTGTGACTAGCCCAAGGTCACCCTGCAGGAATGTAGGAGTGCGGAAACATGACTGGTTCACCAGATAAGCCTCTGCCACTCAGGTGGAGGAGTGGAGAATCAAACCCGGTTCTCCAGATTAGAATCCACCTGCCCTGAACCACTACACCCTTCTGGTTCCCAAGGTTCTTTGTAAGGTAATGGATCTGTGCAGTAATGGGATCCAAAAATTTTAATAACAGGTTCCGATGGTGGTGGGATTCAAACAGTGGCGCCGCCGCACACACGCTCCTCCAGTCCCTATTGGGCAGGGAGGTTGCTTTAGTAACCCCTTCTTGGCACTCAGAAAAAAATTAGTAACCACTTCTAGAGAAGTGGTGAGAACTGGTTGGATTCTGTGCCTCTTATATTTTCCTACCAGCCACTCTATTTAAAAAAGGCAAACCCACCAGAACAGAACTCCCTCCCCGCCCCCCGCTGCCACTTTCCTCATGTTCACAAACGCTGTGTAGCTATAGTTATTCTTTATAATACGTTTTAAAGATGTAAAATTGTCGCAGCCCAATGGATAATCAATGAAAGCCGAAAAGAGCCTATAAAAGTCACTTGCAAGCTACCCAATGAGCTTGTGGCTAAGATGGGAATTGAACTAGCAACCTCCTGGATTAAAGCTCCATCTCTTGACTGCCACTCTATCCTCACAGCTCCAGGTGACTTGTAATGAAGCTCTGCTGCTTTGAACTGAGCAGAAAGTGAAAGTTTTGTCTCAGTTCCACATGTGACTTCATCACTGTGTTCACCTCGAGATGCTATGTCTGCTGTAACTCCCAGAACAATAATAAACAGCCTCATCTTCTGCCTGGATCTCTGTGATGGTTAAATAAGCAGCATTAACAGAGGAATCTTTAGACCCAGTGAAGCGATCTGGGATCTCCTCACCCCTATCATTGGTGTTGAGCACCACAAACTGAGGGGCTTGCCCTGCTTTCTGTTGGTACCAATACATGGTGTAACCGGTCACGCTGCCCTCTTGGCTCATGGTACAGAAGAGTGTTCTGGACTGGCCCAGAGAGGCTGACTCTGTGGAAGGTTGAGTCAAGGTGTACTGAGCATTGGACCCTGAATAAAAGAAACCAAAATGGCGTGAATGAATGATTGGATCCATCCTTTTAAGATCTGCTGAGGAATAAAACATATCCTGGAATTCATGGTTACGCTTTAGATTGATTCGCAAGTTAAATAAGTCCGAGGATTTCAATGTGAGCCCTACGTGATAACCGTACTGAAGTAACCGAAACTTGTTCAACAGACCGAAAACTTGGAATTATTGGTACCCCCTGTTGATTTCATTTGACCTGTGTTTCAAGCCCAGCCTGCACTGGATCAGGGAGTAGCTGAACCCAGTGGAATGAAAGTGGTTGACTGCATCAGTCACAACTATTGCAGAAAAATTACCAGTGCAACTCGCAAGAAAAGTGAAGACGATCAGAGTCCAGGCCATGATGTGAAGATCAGATTCTTATTGGTCTCAGGCTGGGCTGCCTCTATTTGCTCTTTAAGCACCTAGGAAACAGAGGCTTGGCTTTTTATGCAAATCTGCTTGCCACTCATTGGCTGCACGTGGGTATATCAACTTCACTTTCCATGCTGCTAATGGCTTCATGTTTGTGTTCTGGCTGGCTCTGTTCTGACTCTGCCTTCCCTCCTTCTGAATTTGGTAAAATGAGTATCTGGCTTGCTGGCGTTAAAGTGTAGATGACTGGGGAAGGCAGTGGCAAACTACCCCGTAAATGTAGTCAACCTAGTAAATGTTGTGACGTGACACATCACCCCATGAGACAGTAATGACTCGATGCTTGCACAGTGGACTACCTTTACCTAAATATTATACTATTATAGAAATGAAGATGAAATGCAACATGATGGTAACATGCTCCACAGCCAAGGGGCATTTGGCCCCATATTTAGCCCCTGGGAGGATGGGAGATGTGCTACAAGACTGGAGAACAGCAAATATCCCGGTCTTAAAAAAATGGAGGAGGGATGACCCAGGAACCTACAGACCAGGCAGTCTGACCTCTAACCCAGGACAGATACTGGAGGAGATTTTCGAGATCAATCTGTGAGCTTCTGAAGGACAACTTGATGATCTGGAAAGTCAGCATGGATTTGTCCCCAACGGGTCCTGTCAGACCAACCTGTCAGGATATTGAAAATTGCAAGGTGGTCAGATGCTGGTCTAGAATGACTGGAATGCAACAGTCAGCAGAAGTGTAAAGGTCGGAGCCTCTCTGTCTGGGTCTGTAATGATTGGCATGTAACAGTCAGCAGAAATGAAAAGGTCACTGGCCAGGAGGATGAGATCATCTAGCTAATGATTGGCTGGACAAAACTGTATAAGAAGACTGCAAACCCAATTCAGTATCTTCGCCTTCAGGTTCGGGCTCAGATTGTTGTTAGAGTAGAGAGTGGATAGTTATTAGATGAGTAAAAACATTGTTATTTTGTTCCTTTGAGAAACAAAAGATAAAGTATTCCTGTTGGAATGAAATCTACTGTCTGAGTGTTTTTATTTTCTTACACTGCAGGCAGTTACCTCCTGAACTTTCTAGCAAGGGTGAGTTGGCACCTAGTCCTTTCGCTGTGCACTAGACTAACAAAACCATATTTCCTTGCCTGAGTGAATGATGAGCTTACTTGATCGCAGGAACACTCAAAATTTTTTACCTGGATTTCAGTAGAGCTTCTGACATGGTTTCCCATGATGTTCTGAGGGGTAAACTGCAGACTGGACTCTATGATAGCTAGGTGGATAGAGAACTGGTTGGAGAACTGCACTCAAGGGCCTACTGAAGCTGGGACACGTGGTGAGATCGGAAGAGCATTGGGGCAAGAAATCTTGTCCCGATGCACATCCTCTTTGTGGCACACTGAGAGAGGAAGGGAGTCGGGGCAAAAGTTCTTGTCCCAACGTGGTTCCTCTTGCTCCTCTTCCATGAAATGGTCCAGGCGCCATTTCCCCCTGGTACGCCTCTGGCTGGCAACCTCCCAAATCGAAGCTCCCTCTCTTGACTGCCACGCTACGCTACACAGCTCCGGATGACTGTAGTGAAGCTCTGCTGCTTTGAACTGAGCAGAAAGCAAAGGTTTTGTCTCAGTTCCACTTGTGGCTTCATCACTGTGTTCACCTCCAGGTGCTACCGCCGCCGTAACCCCCACCACAATAATAAACAGCCTCATCCTCTGCCTGGATCTTTGTGATGGTTAAATAAGCAGCATTGGCAGAGGAATCTTTAGACCCAGTGAAGCGATCTGGGATCCCCTCACCCCTACTGCTGGCATCGTACAACACAAACCGAGGGGCTTGTCCTGCTTTCTGTTGATACCAAGATATGGTGTAATCGGTCACACGGCTATCTCGGCTCATGGTACAGGAGAGTGTTCTGGACTGGCCCAGAGAGGCTGACTCTGTCGACGGTTGAGTCAAGGTGTACTGAGCATTGGACCCTGAATAAAAGAAACCAAGATGGAGTAAATGAACGATTGGATTCATCCTTTCCATGCTGCGGAATGAAACATATCCTGGAAATCATGGTTATGCTTTAGATTGATTCACAAGTCCGTGGATTTTAATGTGAGTGCTATATATATGAGTCGTATTGACGTAACTGAGACTCATTCAACAGACCGAAAACTTGGCATTATTGTTACCCTCTGTTGATTTCATTAGACCTGTGCTTCAAACACCGCCTGCGCTGGATCAGGTAGTAGCTGAACCCGGCGGAGTGAAAGTGGTTGACTCAATTAATCCCAACTATTGCTATAAAATTACCAGAACAACACGCGAGAAAAGTGAAGACGATCAGGGTAGGCCCGTTAGATGACAAAGGAACAAAGGGTGTGCTAAAAGATGACAGGGAGATTGCAGAAAAGCTGAATGAATTCTTTGCATCTGTCTTCACCCAAGAGGAGGTGAGGAAAATTCCTGCACCTGAACCAAGCTTCTTAGGAGGCGAATCCGAGGAACTAACGAAGATAGTGGTAGACAAGGAAGAAGTTCTGGCAGCCATTGATAAACTAAATGCTACCAAATCCCCTGGCCCAGATTGCATTCACCCAAGAGTTCTTAAAGAGCTCAAGCATGAAATTGCAGATGTTCTCACTTTAATATGCAACTTATCCTTGAAATCAGGCTCCATCCCTGAAGACTGGAAGATGGCCAACGTCACACCAATCTTTAAGAAAGGATCTAGGGGGGACCCGGGAAATTACAGGCCAGTCAGTTTGACATCTGTTCCTGGTAAATTAGTAGAATCTGTCATTAAAGATAAAATTATAAAACATGTACAAAAGCAAAACCTGCTGAGAAAGAGTCAGCATGGCTTTTGCAGAGGCAAATCCTGTCTTACAAACTTACTAGAGTTCTTTGAGGATGTAAATAGGCATGTGGATAAGGGGGAACCAGTGGACATTGTCTACTTGGATTTCCCCCCCCCACCCCCCCCCCCCCCACCAACCACACCCCACCACACCCCCCCCCCCCCACCACCACCCCCCCCCAAACCCACCCCCAACCCCCCCCCCCCCCAACCCAACACCCCCACCCCCCCCAACACCCACCCCCCACACCCCCCCCCACCACCACACCCCCCCCCCCCCCCCCCCCCCCACCCCCCCCCCACCCCCCCACCCCCCCCCCCCCACCCCCCCCCCCCCCCCCCCCCCCCCCCCCCCACCCCCCCCCCCCCCCACCCCCCCCCCGCCCCCACCCCCCCCCCCCCACCCCCCCCCCCCCCCACCCCCCCCCCCCCCCACCCCCCCCCCCCCCCACCCCCCCCCCCCCCCACCCCCCCCCCCCCCCACCCCCCCCCCCCCCCACCCCCCCCCCCCCCCACCCCCCCCCCCCCCCACCCCCCCCCCCCCCCACCCCCCCCCCCCCCCACCCCCCCCCCCCCCCACCCCCCCCCCCCCCCACCCCCCCCCCCCCCCACCCCCCCCCCCCCCCACCCCCCCCCCCCCCCACCCCCCCCCCCCCCCACCCCCCCCCCCCCCCACCCCCCCCCCCCCCCACCCCCCCCCCCCCCCACCCCCCCCCCCCCCCACCCCCCCCCCCCCCCACCCCCCCCCCCCCCCACCCCCCCCCCCCCCCACCCCCCCCCCCCCCCACCCCCCCCCCCCCCCACCCCCCCCCCCCCCCACCCCCCCCCCCCCCCACCCCCCCCCCCCCCCACCCCCCCCCCCCCCCACCCCCCCCCCCCCCCACCCCCCCCCCCCCCCACCCCCCCCCCCCCCCACCCCCCCCCCCCCCCACCCCCCCCCCCCCCCACCCCCCCCCCCCCCCACCCCCCCCCCCCCCCACCCCCCCCCCCCCCCACCCCCCCCCCCCCCCACCCCCCCCCCCCCCCACCCCCCCCCCCCCCCACCCCCCCCCCCCCCCACCCCCCCCCCCCCCCACCCCCCCCCCCCCCCACCCCCCCCCCCCCCCACCCCCCCCCCCCCCCACCCCCCCCCCCCCCCACCCCCCCCCCCCCCCACCCCCCCCCCCCCCCACCCCCCCCCCCCCCCACCCCCCCCCCCCCCCACCCCCCCCCCCCCCCACCCCCCCCCCCCCCCACCCCCCCCCCCCCCCACCCCCCCCCCCCCCCACCCCCCCCCCCCCCCACCCCCCCCCCCCCCCACCCCCCCCCCCCCCCACCCCCCCCCCCCCCCACCCCCCCCCCCCCCCACCCCCCCCCCCCCCCACCCCCCCCCCCCCCCACCCCCCCCCCCCCCCACCCCCCCCCCCCCCCACCCCCCCCCCCCCCCACCCCCCCCCCCCCCCACCCCCCCCCCCCCCCACCCCCCCCCCCCCCCACCCCCCCCCCCCCCCACCCCCCCCCCCCCCCACCCCCCCCCCCCCCCACCCCCCCCCCCCCCCACCCCCCCCCCCCCCCACCCCCCCCCCCCCCCACCCCCCCCCCCCCCCACCCCCCCCCCCCCCCACCCCCCCCCCCCCCCACCCCCCCCCCCCCCCACCCCCCCCCCCCCCCACCCCCCCCCCCCCCCACCCCCCCCCCCCCCCACCCCCCCCCCCCCCCACCCCCCCCCCCCCCCACCCCCCCCCCCCCCCACCCCCCCCCCCCCCCACCCCCCCCCCCCCCCACCCCCCCCCCCCCCCACCCCCCCCCCCCCCCACCCCCCCCCCCCCCCACCCCCCCCCCCCCCCACCCCCCCCCCCCCCCACCCCCCCCCCCCCCCACCCCCCCCCCCCCCCACCCCCCCCCCCCCCCACCCCCCCCCCCCCCCACCCCCCCCCCCCCCCACCCCCCCCCCCCCCCACCCCCCCCCCCCCCCACCCCCCCCCCCCCCCACCCCCCCCCCCCCCCACCCCCCCCCCCCCCCACCCCCCCCCCCCCCCACCCCCCCCCCCCCCCACCCCCCCCCCCCCCCACCCCCCCCCCCCCCCACCCCCCCCCCCCCCCACCCCCCCCCCCCCCCACCCCCCCCCCCCCCCACCCCCCCCCCCCCCCACCCCCCCCCCCCCCCACCCCCCCCCCCCCCCACCCCCCCCCCCCCCCACCCCCCCCCCCCCCCACCCCCCCCCCCCCCCACCCCCCCCCCCCCCCACCCCCCCCCCCCCCCACCCCCCCCCCCCCCCACCCCCCCCCCCCCCCACCCCCCCCCCCCCCCACCCCCCCCCCCCCCCACCCCCCCCCCCCCCCACCCCCCCCCCCCCCCACCCCCCCCCCCCCCCACCCCCCCCCCCCCCCACCCCCCCCCCCCCCCACCCCCCCCCCCCCCCACCCCCCCCCCCCCCCACCCCCCCCCCCCCCCACCCCCCCCCCCCCCCACCCCCCCCCCCCCCCACCCCCCCCCCCCCCCACCCCCCCCCCCCCCCACCCCCCCCCCCCCCCACCCCCCCCCCCCCCCACCCCCCCCCCCCCCCACCCCCCCCCCCCCCCACCCCCCCCCCCCCCCACCCCCCCCCCCCCCCACCCCCCCCCCCCCCCACCCCCCCCCCCCCCCACCCCCCCCCCCCCCCACCCCCCCCCCCCCCCACCCCCCCCCCCCCCCACCCCCCCCCCCCCCCACCCCCCCCCCCCCCCACCCCCCCCCCCCCCCACCCCCCCCCCCCCCCACCCCCCCCCCCCCCCACCCCCCCCCCCCCCCACCCCCCCCCCCCCCCACCCCCCCCCCCCCCCACCCCCCCCCCCCCCCACCCCCCCCCCCCCCCACCCCCCCCCCCCCCCACCCCCCCCCCCCCCCACCCCCCCCCCCCCCCACCCCCCCCCCCCCCCACCCCCCCCCCCCCCCACCCCCCCCCCCCCCCACCCCCCCCCCCCCCCACCCCCCCCCCCCCCCACCCCCCCCCCCCCCCACCCCCCCCCCCCCCCACCCCCCCCCCCCCCCACCCCCCCCCCCCCCCACCCCCCCCCCCCCCCACCCCCCCCCCCCCCCACCCCCCCCCCCCCCCACCCCCCCCCCCCCCCACCCCCCCCCCCCCCCACCCCCCCCCCCCCCCACCCCCCCCCCCCCCCACCCCCCCCCCCCCCCACCCCCCCCCCCCCCCACCCCCCCCCCCCCCCACCCCCCCCCCCCCCCACCCCCCCCCCCCCCCACCCCCCCCCCCCCCCACCCCCCCCCCCCCCCACCCCCCCCCCCCCCCACCCCCCCCCCCCCCCACCCCCCCCCCCCCCCACCCCCCCCCCCCCCCACCCCCCCCCCCCCCCACCCCCCCCCCCCCCCACCCCCCCCCCCCCCCACCCCCCCCCCCCCCCACCCCCCCCCCCCCCCACCCCCCCCCCCCCCCACCCCCCCCCCCCCCCACCCCCCCCCCCCCCCACCCCCCCCCCCCCCCACCCCCCCCCCCCCCCACCCCCCCCCCCCCCCACCCCCCCCCCCCCCCACCCCCCCCCCCCCCCACCCCCCCCCCCCCCCACCCCCCCCCCCCCCCACCCCCCCCCCCCCCCACCCCCCCCCCCCCCCACCCCCCCCCCCCCCCACCCCCCCCCCCCCCCACCCCCCCCCCCCCCCACCCCCCCCCCCCCCCACCCCCCCCCCCCCCCACCCCCCCCCCCCCCCACCCCCCCCCCCCCCCACCCCCCCCCCCCCCCACCCCCCCCCCCCCCCACCCCCCCCCCCCCCCACCCCCCCCCCCCCCCACCCCCCCCCCCCCCCACCCCCCCCCCCCCCCACCCCCCCCCCCCCCCACCCCCCCCCCCCCCCACCCCCCCCCCCCCCCACCCCCCCCCCCCCCCACCCCCCCCCCCCCCCACCCCCCCCCCCCCCCACCCCCCCCCCCCCCCACCCCCCCCCCCCCCCACCCCCCCCCCCCCCCACCCCCCCCCCCCCCCACCCCCCCCCCCCCCCACCCCCCCCCCCCCCCACCCCCCCCCCCCCCCACCCCCCCCCCCCCCCACCCCCCCCCCCCCCCACCCCCCCCCCCCCCCACCCCCCCCCCCCCCCACCCCCCCCCCCCCCCACCCCCCCCCCCCCCCACCCCCCCCCCCCCCCACCCCCCCCCCCCCCCACCCCCCCCCCCCCCCACCCCCCCCCCCCCCCACCCCCCCCCCCCCCCACCCCCCCCCCCCCCCACCCCCCCCCCCCCCCACCCCCCCCCCCCCCCACCCCCCCCCCCCCCCACCCCCCCCCCCCCCCACCCCCCCCCCCCCCCACCCCCCCCCCCCCCCACCCCCCCCCCCCCCCACCCCCCCCCCCCCCCACCCCCCCCCCCCCCCACCCCCCCCCCCCCCCACCCCCCCCCCCCCCCACCCCCCCCCCCCCCCACCCCCCCCCCCCCCCACCCCCCCCCCCCCCCACCCCCCCCCCCCCCCACCCCCCCCCCCCCCCACCCCCCCCCCCCCCCACCCCCCCCCCCCCCCACCCCCCCCCCCCCCCACCCCCCCCCCCCCCCACCCCCCCCCCCCCCCACCCCCCCCCCCCCCCACCCCCCCCCCCCCCCACCCCCCCCCCCCCCCACCCCCCCCCCCCCCCACCCCCCCCCCCCCCCACCCCCCCCCCCCCCCACCCCCCCCCCCCCCCACCCCCCCCCCCCCCCACCCCCCCCCCCCCCCACCCCCCCCCCCCCCCACCCCCCCCCCCCCCCACCCCCCCCCCCCCCCACCCCCCCCCCCCCCCACCCCCCCCCCCCCCCACCCCCCCCCCCCCCCACCCCCCCCCCCCCCCACCCCCCCCCCCCCCCACCCCCCCCCCCCCCCACCCCCCCCCCCCCCCACCCCCCCCCCCCCCCACCCCCCCCCCCCCCCACCCCCCCCCCCCCCCACCCCCCCCCCCCCCCACCCCCCCCCCCCCCCACCCCCCCCCCCCCCCACCCCCCCCCCCCCCCACCCCCCCCCCCCCCCACCCCCCCCCCCCCCCACCCCCCCCCCCCCCCACCCCCCCCCCCCCCCACCCCCCCCCCCCCCCACCCCCCCCCCCCCCCACCCCCCCCCCCCCCCACCCCCCCCCCCCCCCACCCCCCCCCCCCCCCACCCCCCCCCCCCCCCACCCCCCCCCCCCCCCACCCCCCCCCCCCCCCACCCCCCCCCCCCCCCACCCCCCCCCCCCCCCACCCCCCCCCCCCCCCACCCCCCCCCCCCCCCACCCCCCCCCCCCCCCACCCCCCCCCCCCCCCACCCCCCCCCCCCCCCACCCCCCCCCCCCCCCACCCCCCCCCCCCCCCACCCCCCCCCCCCCCCACCCCCCCCCCCCCCCACCCCCCCCCCCCCCCACCCCCCCCCCCCCCCACCCCCCCCCCCCCCCACCCCCCCCCCCCCCCACCCCCCCCCCCCCCCACCCCCCCCCCCCCCCACCCCCCCCCCCCCCCACCCCCCCCCCCCCCCACCCCCCCCCCCCCCCACCCCCCCCCCCCCCCACCCCCCCCCCCCCCCACCCCCCCCCCCCCCCACCCCCCCCCCCCCCCACCCCCCCCCCCCCCCACCCCCCCCCCCCCCCACCCCCCCCCCCCCCCACCCCCCCCCCCCCCCACCCCCCCCCCCCCCCACCCCCCCCCCCCCCCACCCCCCCCCCCCCCCACCCCCCCCCCCCCCCACCCCCCCCCCCCCCCACCCCCCCCCCCCCCCACCCCCCCCCCCCCCCACCCCCCCCCCCCCCCACCCCCCCCCCCCCCCACCCCCCCCCCCCCCCACCCCCCCCCCCCCCCACCCCCCCCCCCCCCCACCCCCCCCCCCCCCCACCCCCCCCCCCCCCCACCCCCCCCCCCCCCCACCCCCCCCCCCCCCCACCCCCCCCCCCCCCCACCCCCCCCCCCCCCCACCCCCCCCCCCCCCCACCCCCCCCCCCCCCCACCCCCCCCCCCCCCCACCCCCCCCCCCCCCCACCCCCCCCCCCCCCCACCCCCCCCCCCCCCCACCCCCCCCCCCCCCCACCCCCCCCCCCCCCCACCCCCCCCCCCCCCCACCCCCCCCCCCCCCCACCCCCCCCCCCCCCCACCCCCCCCCCCCCCCACCCCCCCCCCCCCCCACCCCCCCCCCCCCCCACCCCCCCCCCCCCCCACCCCCCCCCCCCCCCACCCCCCCCCCCCCCCACCCCCCCCCCCCCCCACCCCCCCCCCCCCCCACCCCCCCCCCCCCCCACCCCCCCCCCCCCCCACCCCCCCCCCCCCCCACCCCCCCCCCCCCCCACCCCCCCCCCCCCCCACCCCCCCCCCCCCCCACCCCCCCCCCCCCCCACCCCCCCCCCCCCCCACCCCCCCCCCCCCCCACCCCCCCCCCCCCCCACCCCCCCCCCCCCCCACCCCCCCCCCCCCCCACCCCCCCCCCCCCCCACCCCCCCCCCCCCCCACCCCCCCCCCCCCCCACCCCCCCCCCCCCCCACCCCCCCCCCCCCCCACCCCCCCCCCCCCCCACCCCCCCCCCCCCCCACCCCCCCCCCCCCCCACCCCCCCCCCCCCCCACCCCCCCCCCCCCCCACCCCCCCCCCCCCCCACCCCCCCCCCCCCCCACCCCCCCCCCCCCCCACCCCCCCCCCCCCCCACCCCCCCCCCCCCCCACCCCCCCCCCCCCCCACCCCCCCCCCCCCCCACCCCCCCCCCCCCCCACCCCCCCCCCCCCCCACCCCCCCCCCCCCCCACCCCCCCCCCCCCCCACCCCCCCCCCCCCCCACCCCCCCCCCCCCCCACCCCCCCCCCCCCCCACCCCCCCCCCCCCCCACCCCCCCCCCCCCCCACCCCCCCCCCCCCCCACCCCCCCCCCCCCCCACCCCCCCCCCCCCCCACCCCCCCCCCCCCCCACCCCCCCCCCCCCCCACCCCCCCCCCCCCCCACCCCCCCCCCCCCCCACCCCCCCCCCCCCCCACCCCCCCCCCCCCCCACCCCCCCCCCCCCCCACCCCCCCCCCCCCCCACCCCCCCCCCCCCCCACCCCCCCCCCCCCCCACCCCCCCCCCCCCCCACCCCCCCCCCCCCCCACCCCCCCCCCCCCCCACCCCCCCCCCCCCCCACCCCCCCCCCCCCCCACCCCCCCCCCCCCCCACCCCCCCCCCCCCCCACCCCCCCCCCCCCCCACCCCCCCCCCCCCCCACCCCCCCCCCCCCCCACCCCCCCCCCCCCCCACCCCCCCCCCCCCCCACCCCCCCCCCCCCCCACCCCCCCCCCCCCCCACCCCCCCCCCCCCCCACCCCCCCCCCCCCCCACCCCCCCCCCCCCCCACCCCCCCCCCCCCCCACCCCCCCCCCCCCCCACCCCCCCCCCCCCCCACCCCCCCCCCCCCCCACCCCCCCCCCCCCCCACCCCCCCCCCCCCCCACCCCCCCCCCCCCCCACCCCCCCCCCCCCCCACCCCCCCCCCCCCCCACCCCCCCCCCCCCCCACCCCCCCCCCCCCCCACCCCCCCCCCCCCCCACCCCCCCCCCCCCCCACCCCCCCCCCCCCCCACCCCCCCCCCCCCCCACCCCCCCCCCCCCCCACCCCCCCCCCCCCCCACCCCCCCCCCCCCCCACCCCCCCCCCCCCCCACCCCCCCCCCCCCCCACCCCCCCCCCCCCCCACCCCCCCCCCCCCCCACCCCCCCCCCCCCCCACCCCCCCCCCCCCCCACCCCCCCCCCCCCCCACCCCCCCCCCCCCCCACCCCCCCCCCCCCCCACCCCCCCCCCCCCCCACCCCCCCCCCCCCCCACCCCCCCCCCCCCCCACCCCCCCCCCCCCCCACCCCCCCCCCCCCCCACCCCCCCCCCCCCCCACCCCCCCCCCCCCCCACCCCCCCCCCCCCCCACCCCCCCCCCCCCCCACCCCCCCCCCCCCCCACCCCCCCCCCCCCCCACCCCCCCCCCCCCCCACCCCCCCCCCCCCCCACCCCCCCCCCCCCCCACCCCCCCCCCCCCCCACCCCCCCCCCCCCCCACCCCCCCCCCCCCCCACCCCCCCCCCCCCCCACCCCCCCCCCCCCCCACCCCCCCCCCCCCCCACCCCCCCCCCCCCCCACCCCCCCCCCCCCCCACCCCCCCCCCCCCCCACCCCCCCCCCCCCCCACCCCCCCCCCCCCCCACCCCCCCCCCCCCCCACCCCCCCCCCCCCCCACCCCCCCCCCCCCCCACCCCCCCCCCCCCCCACCCCCCCCCCCCCCCACCCCCCCCCCCCCCCACCCCCCCCCCCCCCCACCCCCCCCCCCCCCCACCCCCCCCCCCCCCCACCCCCCCCCCCCCCCACCCCCCCCCCCCCCCACCCCCCCCCCCCCCCACCCCCCCCCCCCCCCACCCCCCCCCCCCCCCACCCCCCCCCCCCCCCACCCCCCCCCCCCCCCACCCCCCCCCCCCCCCACCCCCCCCCCCCCCCACCCCCCCCCCCCCCCACCCCCCCCCCCCCCCACCCCCCCCCCCCCCCACCCCCCCCCCCCCCCACCCCCCCCCCCCCCCACCCCCCCCCCCCCCCACCCCCCCCCCCCCCCACCCCCCCCCCCCCCCACCCCCCCCCCCCCCCACCCCCCCCCCCCCCCACCCCCCCCCCCCCCCACCCCCCCCCCCCCCCACCCCCCCCCCCCCCCACCCCCCCCCCCCCCCACCCCCCCCCCCCCCCACCCCCCCCCCCCCCCACCCCCCCCCCCCCCCACCCCCCCCCCCCCCCACCCCCCCCCCCCCCCACCCCCCCCCCCCCCCACCCCCCCCCCCCCCCACCCCCCCCCCCCCCCACCCCCCCCCCCCCCCACCCCCCCCCCCCCCCACCCCCCCCCCCCCCCACCCCCCCCCCCCCCCACCCCCCCCCCCCCCCACCCCCCCCCCCCCCCACCCCCCCCCCCCCCCACCCCCCCCCCCCCCCACCCCCCCCCCCCCCCACCCCCCCCCCCCCCCACCCCCCCCCCCCCCCACCCCCCCCCCCCCCCACCCCCCCCCCCCCCCACCCCCCCCCCCCCCCACCCCCCCCCCCCCCCACCCCCCCCCCCCCCCACCCCCCCCCCCCCCCACCCCCCCCCCCCCCCACCCCCCCCCCCCCCCACCCCCCCCCCCCCCCACCCCCCCCCCCCCCCACCCCCCCCCCCCCCCACCCCCCCCCCCCCCCACCCCCCCCCCCCCCCACCCCCCCCCCCCCCCACCCCCCCCCCCCCCCACCCCCCCCCCCCCCCACCCCCCCCCCCCCCCACCCCCCCCCCCCCCCACCCCCCCCCCCCCCCACCCCCCCCCCCCCCCACCCCCCCCCCCCCCCACCCCCCCCCCCCCCCACCCCCCCCCCCCCCCACCCCCCCCCCCCCCCACCCCCCCCCCCCCCCACCCCCCCCCCCCCCCACCCCCCCCCCCCCCCACCCCCCCCCCCCCCCACCCCCCCCCCCCCCCACCCCCCCCCCCCCCCACCCCCCCCCCCCCCCACCCCCCCCCCCCCCCACCCCCCCCCCCCCCCACCCCCCCCCCCCCCCACCCCCCCCCCCCCCCACCCCCCCCCCCCCCCACCCCCCCCCCCCCCCACCCCCCCCCCCCCCCACCCCCCCCCCCCCCCACCCCCCCCCCCCCCCACCCCCCCCCCCCCCCACCCCCCCCCCCCCCCACCCCCCCCCCCCCCCACCCCCCCCCCCCCCCACCCCCCCCCCCCCCCACCCCCCCCCCCCCCCACCCCCCCCCCCCCCCACCCCCCCCCCCCCCCACCCCCCCCCCCCCCCACCCCCCCCCCCCCCCACCCCCCCCCCCCCCCACCCCCCCCCCCCCCCACCCCCCCCCCCCCCCACCCCCCCCCCCCCCCACCCCCCCCCCCCCCCACCCCCCCCCCCCCCCACCCCCCCCCCCCCCCACCCCCCCCCCCCCCCACCCCCCCCCCCCCCCACCCCCCCCCCCCCCCACCCCCCCCCCCCCCCACCCCCCCCCCCCCCCACCCCCCCCCCCCCCCACCCCCCCCCCCCCCCACCCCCCCCCCCCCCCACCCCCCCCCCCCCCCACCCCCCCCCCCCCCCACCCCCCCCCCCCCCCACCCCCCCCCCCCCCCACCCCCCCCCCCCCCCACCCCCCCCCCCCCCCACCCCCCCCCCCCCCCACCCCCCCCCCCCCCCACCCCCCCCCCCCCCCACCCCCCCCCCCCCCCACCCCCCCCCCCCCCCACCCCCCCCCCCCCCCACCCCCCCCCCCCCCCACCCCCCCCCCCCCCCACCCCCCCCCCCCCCCACCCCCCCCCCCCCCCACCCCCCCCCCCCCCCACCCCCCCCCCCCCCCACCCCCCCCCCCCCCCACCCCCCCCCCCCCCCACCCCCCCCCCCCCCCACCCCCCCCCCCCCCCACCCCCCCCCCCCCCCACCCCCCCCCCCCCCCACCCCCCCCCCCCCCCACCCCCCCCCCCCCCCACCCCCCCCCCCCCCCACCCCCCCCCCCCCCCACCCCCCCCCCCCCCCACCCCCCCCCCCCCCCACCCCCCCCCCCCCCCACCCCCCCCCCCCCCCACCCCCCCCCCCCCCCACCCCCCCCCCCCCCCACCCCCCCCCCCCCCCACCCCCCCCCCCCCCCACCCCCCCCCCCCCCCACCCCCCCCCCCCCCCACCCCCCCCCCCCCCCACCCCCCCCCCCCCCCACCCCCCCCCCCCCCCACCCCCCCCCCCCCCCACCCCCCCCCCCCCCCACCCCCCCCCCCCCCCACCCCCCCCCCCCCCCACCCCCCCCCCCCCCCACCCCCCCCCCCCCCCACCCCCCCCCCCCCCCACCCCCCCCCCCCCCCACCCCCCCCCCCCCCCACCCCCCCCCCCCCCCACCCCCCCCCCCCCCCACCCCCCCCCCCCCCCACCCCCCCCCCCCCCCACCCCCCCCCCCCCCCACCCCCCCCCCCCCCCACCCCCCCCCCCCCCCACCCCCCCCCCCCCCCACCCCCCCCCCCCCCCACCCCCCCCCCCCCCCACCCCCCCCCCCCCCCACCCCCCCCCCCCCCCACCCCCCCCCCCCCCCACCCCCCCCCCCCCCCACCCCCCCCCCCCCCCACCCCCCCCCCCCCCCACCCCCCCCCCCCCCCACCCCCCCCCCCCCCCACCCCCCCCCCCCCCCACCCCCCCCCCCCCCCACCCCCCCCCCCCCCCACCCCCCCCCCCCCCCACCCCCCCCCCCCCCCACCCCCCCCCCCCCCCACCCCCCCCCCCCCCCACCCCCCCCCCCCCCCACCCCCCCCCCCCCCCACCCCCCCCCCCCCCCACCCCCCCCCCCCCCCACCCCCCCCCCCCCCCACCCCCCCCCCCCCCCACCCCCCCCCCCCCCCACCCCCCCCCCCCCCCACCCCCCCCCCCCCCCACCCCCCCCCCCCCCCACCCCCCCCCCCCCCCACCCCCCCCCCCCCCCACCCCCCCCCCCCCCCACCCCCCCCCCCCCCCACCCCCCCCCCCCCCCACCCCCCCCCCCCCCCACCCCCCCCCCCCCCCACCCCCCCCCCCCCCCACCCCCCCCCCCCCCCACCCCCCCCCCCCCCCACCCCCCCCCCCCCCCACCCCCCCCCCCCCCCACCCCCCCCCCCCCCCACCCCCCCCCCCCCCCACCCCCCCCCCCCCCCACCCCCCCCCCCCCCCACCCCCCCCCCCCCCCACCCCCCCCCCCCCCCACCCCCCCCCCCCCCCACCCCCCCCCCCCCCCACCCCCCCCCCCCCCCACCCCCCCCCCCCCCCACCCCCCCCCCCCCCCACCCCCCCCCCCCCCCACCCCCCCCCCCCCCCACCCCCCCCCCCCCCCACCCCCCCCCCCCCCCACCCCCCCCCCCCCCCACCCCCCCCCCCCCCCACCCCCCCCCCCCCCCACCCCCCCCCCCCCCCACCCCCCCCCCCCCCCACCCCCCCCCCCCCCCACCCCCCCCCCCCCCCACCCCCCCCCCCCCCCACCCCCCCCCCCCCCCACCCCCCCCCCCCCCCACCCCCCCCCCCCCCCACCCCCCCCCCCCCCCACCCCCCCCCCCCCCCACCCCCCCCCCCCCCCACCCCCCCCCCCCCCCACCCCCCCCCCCCCCCACCCCCCCCCCCCCCCACCCCCCCCCCCCCCCACCCCCCCCCCCCCCCACCCCCCCCCCCCCCCACCCCCCCCCCCCCCCACCCCCCCCCCCCCCCACCCCCCCCCCCCCCCACCCCCCCCCCCCCCCACCCCCCCCCCCCCCCACCCCCCCCCCCCCCCACCCCCCCCCCCCCCCACCCCCCCCCCCCCCCACCCCCCCCCCCCCCCACCCCCCCCCCCCCCCACCCCCCCCCCCCCCCACCCCCCCCCCCCCCCACCCCCCCCCCCCCCCACCCCCCCCCCCCCCCACCCCCCCCCCCCCCCACCCCCCCCCCCCCCCACCCCCCCCCCCCCCCACCCCCCCCCCCCCCCACCCCCCCCCCCCCCCACCCCCCCCCCCCCCCACCCCCCCCCCCCCCCACCCCCCCCCCCCCCCACCCCCCCCCCCCCCCACCCCCCCCCCCCCCCACCCCCCCCCCCCCCCACCCCCCCCCCCCCCCACCCCCCCCCCCCCCCACCCCCCCCCCCCCCCACCCCCCCCCCCCCCCACCCCCCCCCCCCCCCACCCCCCCCCCCCCCCACCCCCCCCCCCCCCCACCCCCCCCCCCCCCCACCCCCCCCCCCCCCCACCCCCCCCCCCCCCCACCCCCCCCCCCCCCCACCCCCCCCCCCCCCCACCCCCCCCCCCCCCCACCCCCCCCCCCCCCCACCCCCCCCCCCCCCCACCCCCCCCCCCCCCCACCCCCCCCCCCCCCCACCCCCCCCCCCCCCCACCCCCCCCCCCCCCCACCCCCCCCCCCCCCCACCCCCCCCCCCCCCCACCCCCCCCCCCCCCCACCCCCCCCCCCCCCCACCCCCCCCCCCCCCCACCCCCCCCCCCCCCCACCCCCCCCCCCCCCCACCCCCCCCCCCCCCCACCCCCCCCCCCCCCCACCCCCCCCCCCCCCCACCCCCCCCCCCCCCCACCCCCCCCCCCCCCCACCCCCCCCCCCCCCCACCCCCCCCCCCCCCCACCCCCCCCCCCCCCCACCCCCCCCCCCCCCCACCCCCCCCCCCCCCCACCCCCCCCCCCCCCCACCCCCCCCCCCCCCCACCCCCCCCCCCCCCCACCCCCCCCCCCCCCCACCCCCCCCCCCCCCCACCCCCCCCCCCCCCCACCCCCCCCCCCCCCCACCCCCCCCCCCCCCCACCCCCCCCCCCCCCCACCCCCCCCCCCCCCCACCCCCCCCCCCCCCCACCCCCCCCCCCCCCCACCCCCCCCCCCCCCCACCCCCCCCCCCCCCCACCCCCCCCCCCCCCCACCCCCCCCCCCCCCCACCCCCCCCCCCCCCCACCCCCCCCCCCCCCCACCCCCCCCCCCCCCCACCCCCCCCCCCCCCCACCCCCCCCCCCCCCCACCCCCCCCCCCCCCCACCCCCCCCCCCCCCCACCCCCCCCCCCCCCCACCCCCCCCCCCCCCCACCCCCCCCCCCCCCCACCCCCCCCCCCCCCCACCCCCCCCCCCCCCCACCCCCCCCCCCCCCCACCCCCCCCCCCCCCCACCCCCCCCCCCCCCCACCCCCCCCCCCCCCCACCCCCCCCCCCCCCCACCCCCCCCCCCCCCCACCCCCCCCCCCCCCCACCCCCCCCCCCCCCCACCCCCCCCCCCCCCCACCCCCCCCCCCCCCCACCCCCCCCCCCCCCCACCCCCCCCCCCCCCCACCCCCCCCCCCCCCCACCCCCCCCCCCCCCCACCCCCCCCCCCCCCCACCCCCCCCCCCCCCCACCCCCCCCCCCCCCCACCCCCCCCCCCCCCCACCCCCCCCCCCCCCCACCCCCCCCCCCCCCCACCCCCCCCCCCCCCCACCCCCCCCCCCCCCCACCCCCCCCCCCCCCCACCCCCCCCCCCCCCCACCCCCCCCCCCCCCCACCCCCCCCCCCCCCCACCCCCCCCCCCCCCCACCCCCCCCCCCCCCCACCCCCCCCCCCCCCCACCCCCCCCCCCCCCCACCCCCCCCCCCCCCCACCCCCCCCCCCCCCCACCCCCCCCCCCCCCCACCCCCCCCCCCCCCCACCCCCCCCCCCCCCCACCCCCCCCCCCCCCCACCCCCCCCCCCCCCCACCCCCCCCCCCCCCCACCCCCCCCCCCCCCCACCCCCCCCCCCCCCCACCCCCCCCCCCCCCCACCCCCCCCCCCCCCCACCCCCCCCCCCCCCCACCCCCCCCCCCCCCCACCCCCCCCCCCCCCCACCCCCCCCCCCCCCCACCCCCCCCCCCCCCCACCCCCCCCCCCCCCCACCCCCCCCCCCCCCCACCCCCCCCCCCCCCCACCCCCCCCCCCCCCCACCCCCCCCCCCCCCCACCCCCCCCCCCCCCCACCCCCCCCCCCCCCCACCCCCCCCCCCCCCCACCCCCCCCCCCCCCCACCCCCCCCCCCCCCCACCCCCCCCCCCCCCCACCCCCCCCCCCCCCCACCCCCCCCCCCCCCCACCCCCCCCCCCCCCCACCCCCCCCCCCCCCCACCCCCCCCCCCCCCCACCCCCCCCCCCCCCCACCCCCCCCCCCCCCCACCCCCCCCCCCCCCCACCCCCCCCCCCCCCCACCCCCCCCCCCCCCCACCCCCCCCCCCCCCCACCCCCCCCCCCCCCCACCCCCCCCCCCCCCCACCCCCCCCCCCCCCCACCCCCCCCCCCCCCCACCCCCCCCCCCCCCCACCCCCCCCCCCCCCCACCCCCCCCCCCCCCCACCCCCCCCCCCCCCCACCCCCCCCCCCCCCCACCCCCCCCCCCCCCCACCCCCCCCCCCCCCCACCCCCCCCCCCCCCCACCCCCCCCCCCCCCCACCCCCCCCCCCCCCCACCCCCCCCCCCCCCCACCCCCCCCCCCCCCCACCCCCCCCCCCCCCCACCCCCCCCCCCCCCCACCCCCCCCCCCCCCCACCCCCCCCCCCCCCCACCCCCCCCCCCCCCCACCCCCCCCCCCCCCCACCCCCCCCCCCCCCCACCCCCCCCCCCCCCCACCCCCCCCCCCCCCCACCCCCCCCCCCCCCCACCCCCCCCCCCCCCCACCCCCCCCCCCCCCCACCCCCCCCCCCCCCCACCCCCCCCCCCCCCCACCCCCCCCCCCCCCCACCCCCCCCCCCCCCCACCCCCCCCCCCCCCCACCCCCCCCCCCCCCCACCCCCCCCCCCCCCCACCCCCCCCCCCCCCCACCCCCCCCCCCCCCCACCCCCCCCCCCCCCCACCCCCCCCCCCCCCCACCCCCCCCCCCCCCCACCCCCCCCCCCCCCCACCCCCCCCCCCCCCCACCCCCCCCCCCCCCCACCCCCCCCCCCCCCCACCCCCCCCCCCCCCCACCCCCCCCCCCCCCCACCCCCCCCCCCCCCCACCCCCCCCCCCCCCCACCCCCCCCCCCCCCCACCCCCCCCCCCCCCCACCCCCCCCCCCCCCCACCCCCCCCCCCCCCCACCCCCCCCCCCCCCCACCCCCCCCCCCCCCCACCCCCCCCCCCCCCCACCCCCCCCCCCCCCCACCCCCCCCCCCCCCCACCCCCCCCCCCCCCCACCCCCCCCCCCCCCCACCCCCCCCCCCCCCCACCCCCCCCCCCCCCCACCCCCCCCCCCCCCCACCCCCCCCCCCCCCCACCCCCCCCCCCCCCCACCCCCCCCCCCCCCCACCCCCCCCCCCCCCCACCCCCCCCCCCCCCCACCCCCCCCCCCCCCCACCCCCCCCCCCCCCCACCCCCCCCCCCCCCCACCCC
Organism: Sphaerodactylus townsendi; assembly: GCF_021028975.2. NCBI lineage: Eukaryota > Metazoa > Chordata > Lepidosauria > Squamata > Sphaerodactylidae > Sphaerodactylus > Sphaerodactylus townsendi. Next base: position 43,106,614 of record NC_059437.1, read on the forward strand.
CCCCCCCCCCCACCCCCCCCCCCCCCCACCCCCCCCCCCCCCCACCCCCCCCCCCCCCCACCCCCCCCCCCCCCCACCCCCCCCCCCCCCCACCCCCCCCCCCCCCCACCCCCCCCCCCCCCCACCCCCCCCCCCCCCCACCCCCCCCCCCCCCCACCCCCCCCCCCCCCCACCCCCCCCCCCCCCCACCCCCCCCCCCCCCCACCCCCCCCCCCCCCCACCCCCCCCCCCCCCCACCCCCCCCCCCCCCCACCCCCCCCCCCCCCCACCCCCCCCCCCCCCCACCCCCCCCCCCCCCCACCCCCCCCCCCCCCCACCCCCCCCCCCCCCCACCCCCCCCCCCCCCCACCCCCCCCCCCCCCCACCCCCCCCCCCCCCCACCCCCCCCCCCCCCCACCCCCCCCCCCCCCCACCCCCCCCCCCCCCCACCCCCCCCCCCCCCCACCCCCCCCCCCCCCCACCCCCCCCCCCCCCCACCCCCCCCCCCCCCCACCCCCCCCCCCCCCCACCCCCCCCCCCCCCCACCCCCCCCCCCCCCCACCCCCCCCCCCCCCCACCCCCCCCCCCCCCCACCCCCCCCCCCCCCCACCCCCCCCCCCCCCCACCCCCCCCCCCCCCCACCCCCCCCCCCCCCCACCCCCCCCCCCCCCCACCCCCCCCCCCCCCCACCCCCCCCCCCCCCCACCCCCCCCCCCCCCCACCCCCCCCCCCCCCCACCCCCCCCCCCCCCCACCCCCCCCCCCCCCCACCCCCCCCCCCCCCCACCCCCCCCCCCCCCCACCCCCCCCCCCCCCCACCCCCCCCCCCCCCCACCCCCCCCCCCCCCCACCCCCCCCCCCCCCCACCCCCCCCCCCCCCCACCCCCCCCCCCCCCCACCCCCCCCCCCCCCCACCCCCCCCCCCCCCCACCCCCCCCCCCCCCCACCCCCCCCCCCCCCCACCCCCCCCCCCCCCCACCCCCCCCCCCCCCCACCCCCCCCCCCCCCCACCCCCCCCCCCCCCCACCCCCCCCCCCCCCCACCCCCCCCCCCCCCCACCCCCCCCCCCCCCCACCCCCCCCCCCCCCCACCCCCCCCCCCCCCCACCCCCCCCCCCCCCCACCCCCCCCCCCCCCCACCCCCCCCCCCCCCCACCCCCCCCCCCCCCCACCCCCCCCCCCCCCCACCCCCCCCCCCCCCCACCCCCCCCCCCCCCCACCCCCCCCCCCCCCCACCCCCCCCCCCCCCCACCCCCCCCCCCCCCCACCCCCCCCCCCCCCCACCCCCCCCCCCCCCCACCCCCCCCCCCCCCCACCCCCCCCCCCCCCCACCCCCCCCCCCCCCCACCCCCCCCCCCCCCCACCCCCCCCCCCCCCCACCCCCCCCCCCCCCCACCCCCCCCCCCCCCCACCCCCCCCCCCCCCCACCCCCCCCCCCCCCCACCCCCCCCCCCCCCCACCCCCCCCCCCCCCCACCCCCCCCCCCCCCCACCCCCCCCCCCCCCCACCCCCCCCCCCCCCCACCCCCCCCCCCCCCCACCCCCCCCCCCCCCCACCCCCCCCCCCCCCCACCCCCCCCCCCCCCCACCCCCCCCCCCCCCCACCCCCCCCCCCCCCCACCCCCCCCCCCCCCCACCCCCCCCCCCCCCCACCCCCCCCCCCCCCCACCCCCCCCCCCCCCCACCCCCCCCCCCCCCCACCCCCCCCCCCCCCCACCCCCCCCCCCCCCCACCCCCCCCCCCCCCCACCCCCCCCCCCCCCCACCCCCCCCCCCCCCCACCCCCCCCCCCCCCCACCCCCCCCCCCCCCCACCCCCCCCCCCCCCCACCCCCCCCCCCCCCCACCCCCCCCCCCCCCCACCCCCCCCCCCCCCCACCCCCCCCCCCCCCCACCCCCCCCCCCCCCCACCCCCCCCCCCCCCCACCCCCCCCCCCCCCCACCCCCCCCCCCCCCCACCCCCCCCCCCCCCCACCCCCCCCCCCCCCCACCCCCCCCCCCCCCCACCCCCCCCCCCCCCCACCCCCCCCCCCCCCCACCCCCCCCCCCCCCCACCCCCCCCCCCCCCCACCCCCCCCCCCCCCCACCCCCCCCCCCCCCCACCCCCCCCCCCCCCCACCCCCCCCCCCCCCCACCCCCCCCCCCCCCCACCCCCCCCCCCCCCCACCCCCCCCCCCCCCCACCCCCCCCCCCCCCCACCCCCCCCCCCCCCCACCCCCCCCCCCCCCCACCCCCCCCCCCCCCCACCCCCCCCCCCCCCCACCCCCCCCCCCCCCCACCCCCCCCCCCCCCCACCCCCCCCCCCCCCCACCCCCCCCCCCCCCCACCCCCCCCCCCCCCCACCCCCCCCCCCCCCCACCCCCCCCCCCCCCCACCCCCCCCCCCCCCCACCCCCCCCCCCCCCCACCCCCCCCCCCCCCCACCCCCCCCCCCCCCCACCCCCCCCCCCCCCCACCCCCCCCCCCCCCCACCCCCCCCCCCCCCCACCCCCCCCCCCCCCCACCCCCCCCCCCCCCCACCCCCCCCCCCCCCCACCCCCCCCCCCCCCCACCCCCCCCCCCCCCCACCCCCCCCCCCCCCCACCCCCCCCCCCCCCCACCCCCCCCCCCCCCCACCCCCCCCCCCCCCCACCCCCCCCCCCCCCCACCCCCCCCCCCCCCCACCCCCCCCCCCCCCCACCCCCCCCCCCCCCCACCCCCCCCCCCCCCCACCCCCCCCCCCCCCCACCCCCCCCCCCCCCCACCCCCCCCCCCCCCCACCCCCCCCCCCCCCCACCCCCCCCCCCCCCCACCCCCCCCCCCCCCCACCCCCCCCCCCCCCCACCCCCCCCCCCCCCCACCCCCCCCCCCCCCCACCCCCCCCCCCCCCCACCCCCCCCCCCCCCCACCCCCCCCCCCCCCCACCCCCCCCCCCCCCCACCCCCCCCCCCCCCCACCCCCCCCCCCCCCCACCCCCCCCCCCCCCCACCCCCCCCCCCCCCCACCCCCCCCCCCCCCCACCCCCCCCCCCCCCCACCCCCCCCCCCCCCCACCCCCCCCCCCCCCCACCCCCCCCCCCCCCCACCCCCCCCCCCCCCCACCCCCCCCCCCCCCCACCCCCCCCCCCCCCCACCCCCCCCCCCCCCCACCCCCCCCCCCCCCCACCCCCCCCCCCCCCCACCCCCCCCCCCCCCCACCCCCCCCCCCCCCCACCCCCCCCCCCCCCCACCCCCCCCCCCCCCCACCCCCCCCCCCCCCCACCCCCCCCCCCCCCCACCCCCCCCCCCCCCCACCCCCCCCCCCCCCCACCCCCCCCCCCCCCCACCCCCCCCCCCCCCCACCCCCCCCCCCCCCCACCCCCCCCCCCCCCCACCCCCCCCCCCCCCCACCCCCCCCCCCCCCCACCCCCCCCCCCCCCCACCCCCCCCCCCCCCCACCCCCCCCCCCCCCCACCCCCCCCCCCCCCCACCCCCCCCCCCCCCCACCCCCCCCCCCCCCCACCCCCCCCCCCCCCCACCCCCCCCCCCCCCCACCCCCCCCCCCCCCCACCCCCCCCCCCCCCCACCCCCCCCCCCCCCCACCCCCCCCCCCCCCCACCCCCCCCCCCCCCCACCCCCCCCCCCCCCCACCCCCCCCCCCCCCCACCCCCCCCCCCCCCCACCCCCCCCCCCCCCCACCCCCCCCCCCCCCCACCCCCCCCCCCCCCCACCCCCCCCCCCCCCCACCCCCCCCCCCCCCCACCCCCCCCCCCCCCCACCCCCCCCCCCCCCCACCCCCCCCCCCCCCCACCCCCCCCCCCCCCCACCCCCCCCCCCCCCCACCCCCCCCCCCCCCCACCCCCCCCCCCCCCCACCCCCCCCCCCCCCCACCCCCCCCCCCCCCCACCCCCCCCCCCCCCCACCCCCCCCCCCCCCCACCCCCCCCCCCCCCCACCCCCCCCCCCCCCCACCCCCCCCCCCCCCCACCCCCCCCCCCCCCCACCCCCCCCCCCCCCCACCCCCCCCCCCCCCCACCCCCCCCCCCCCCCACCCCCCCCCCCCCCCACCCCCCCCCCCCCCCACCCCCCCCCCCCCCCACCCCCCCCCCCCCCCACCCCCCCCCCCCCCCACCCCCCCCCCCCCCCACCCCCCCCCCCCCCCACCCCCCCCCCCCCCCACCCCCCCCCCCCCCCACCCCCCCCCCCCCCCACCCCCCCCCCCCCCCACCCCCCCCCCCCCCCACCCCCCCCCCCCCCCACCCCCCCCCCCCCCCACCCCCCCCCCCCCCCACCCCCCCCCCCCCCCACCCCCCCCCCCCCCCACCCCCCCCCCCCCCCACCCCCCCCCCCCCCCACCCCCCCCCCCCCCCACCCCCCCCCCCCCCCACCCCCCCCCCCCCCCACCCCCCCCCCCCCCCACCCCCCCCCCCCCCCACCCCCCCCCCCCCCCACCCCCCCCCCCCCCCACCCCCCCCCCCCCCCACCCCCCCCCCCCCCCACCCCCCCCCCCCCCCACCCCCCCCCCCCCCCACCCCCCCCCCCCCCCACCCCCCCCCCCCCCCACCCCCCCCCCCCCCCACCCCCCCCCCCCCCCACCCCCCCCCCCCCCCACCCCCCCCCCCCCCCACCCCCCCCCCCCCCCACCCCCCCCCCCCCCCACCCCCCCCCCCCCCCACCCCCCCCCCCCCCCACCCCCCCCCCCCCCCACCCCCCCCCCCCCCCACCCCCCCCCCCCCCCACCCCCCCCCCCCCCCACCCCCCCCCCCCCCCACCCCCCCCCCCCCCCACCCCCCCCCCCCCCCACCCCCCCCCCCCCCCACCCCCCCCCCCCCCCACCCCCCCCCCCCCCCACCCCCCCCCCCCCCCACCCCCCCCCCCCCCCACCCCCCCCCCCCCCCACCCCCCCCCCCCCCCACCCCCCCCCCCCCCCACCCCCCCCCCCCCCCACCCCCCCCCCCCCCCACCCCCCCCCCCCCCCACCCCCCCCCCCCCCCACCCCCCCCCCCCCCCACCCCCCCCCCCCCCCACCCCCCCCCCCCCCCACCCCCCCCCCCCCCCACCCCCCCCCCCCCCCACCCCCCCCCCCCCCCACCCCCCCCCCCCCCCACCCCCCCCCCCCCCCACCCCCCCCCCCCCCCACCCCCCCCCCCCCCCACCCCCCCCCCCCCCCACCCCCCCCCCCCCCCACCCCCCCCCCCCCCCACCCCCCCCCCCCCCCACCCCCCCCCCCCCCCACCCCCCCCCCCCCCCACCCCCCCCCCCCCCCACCCCCCCCCCCCCCCACCCCCCCCCCCCCCCACCCCCCCCCCCCCCCACCCCCCCCCCCCCCCACCCCCCCCCCCCCCCACCCCCCCCCCCCCCCACCCCCCCCCCCCCCCACCCCCCCCCCCCCCCACCCCCCCCCCCCCCCACCCCCCCCCCCCCCCACCCCCCCCCCCCCCCACCCCCCCCCCCCCCCACCCCCCCCCCCCCCCACCCCCCCCCCCCCCCACCCCCCCCCCCCCCCACCCCCCCCCCCCCCCACCCCCCCCCCCCCCCACCCCCCCCCCCCCCCACCCCCCCCCCCCCCCACCCCCCCCCCCCCCCACCCCCCCCCCCCCCCACCCCCCCCCCCCCCCACCCCCCCCCCCCCCCACCCCCCCCCCCCCCCACCCCCCCCCCCCCCCACCCCCCCCCCCCCCCACCCCCCCCCCCCCCCACCCCCCCCCCCCCCCACCCCCCCCCCCCCCCACCCCCCCCCCCCCCCACCCCCCCCCCCCCCCACCCCCCCCCCCCCCCACCCCCCCCCCCCCCCACCCCCCCCCCCCCCCACCCCCCCCCCCCCCCACCCCCCCCCCCCCCCACCCCCCCCCCCCCCCACCCCCCCCCCCCCCCACCCCCCCCCCCCCCCACCCCCCCCCCCCCCCACCCCCCCCCCCCCCCACCCCCCCCCCCCCCCACCCCCCCCCCCCCCCACCCCCCCCCCCCCCCACCCCCCCCCCCCCCCACCCCCCCCCCCCCCCACCCCCCCCCCCCCCCACCCCCCCCCCCCCCCACCCCCCCCCCCCCCCACCCCCCCCCCCCCCCACCCCCCCCCCCCCCCACCCCCCCCCCCCCCCACCCCCCCCCCCCCCCACCCCCCCCCCCCCCCACCCCCCCCCCCCCCCACCCCCCCCCCCCCCCACCCCCCCCCCCCCCCACCCCCCCCCCCCCCCACCCCCCCCCCCCCCCACCCCCCCCCCCCCCCACCCCCCCCCCCCCCCACCCCCCCCCCCCCCCACCCCCCCCCCCCCCCACCCCCCCCCCCCCCCACCCCCCCCCCCCCCCACCCCCCCCCCCCCCCACCCCCCCCCCCCCCCACCCCCCCCCCCCCCCACCCCCCCCCCCCCCCACCCCCCCCCCCCCCCACCCCCCCCCCCCCCCACCCCCCCCCCCCCCCACCCCCCCCCCCCCCCACCCCCCCCCCCCCCCACCCCCCCCCCCCCCCACCCCCCCCCCCCCCCACCCCCCCCCCCCCCCACCCCCCCCCCCCCCCACCCCCCCCCCCCCCCACCCCCCCCCCCCCCCACCCCCCCCCCCCCCCACCCCCCCCCCCCCCCACCCCCCCCCCCCCCCACCCCCCCCCCCCCCCACCCCCCCCCCCCCCCACCCCCCCCCCCCCCCACCCCCCCCCCCCCCCACCCCCCCCCCCCCCCACCCCCCCCCCCCCCCACCCCCCCCCCCCCCCACCCCCCCCCCCCCCCACCCCCCCCCCCCCCCACCCCCCCCCCCCCCCACCCCCCCCCCCCCCCACCCCCCCCCCCCCCCACCCCCCCCCCCCCCCACCCCCCCCCCCCCCCACCCCCCCCCCCCCCCACCCCCCCCCCCCCCCACCCCCCCCCCCCCCCACCCCCCCCCCCCCCCACCCCCCCCCCCCCCCACCCCCCCCCCCCCCCACCCCCCCCCCCCCCCACCCCCCCCCCCCCCCACCCCCCCCCCCCCCCACCCCCCCCCCCCCCCACCCCCCCCCCCCCCCACCCCCCCCCCCCCCCACCCCCCCCCCCCCCCACCCCCCCCCCCCCCCACCCCCCCCCCCCCCCACCCCCCCCCCCCCCCACCCCCCCCCCCCCCCACCCCCCCCCCCCCCCACCCCCCCCCCCCCCCACCCCCCCCCCCCCCCACCCCCCCCCCCCCCCACCCCCCCCCCCCCCCACCCCCCCCCCCCCCCACCCCCCCCCCCCCCCACCCCCCCCCCCCCCCACCCCCCCCCCCCCCCACCCCCCCCCCCCCCCACCCCCCCCCCCCCCCACCCCCCCCCCCCCCCACCCCCCCCCCCCCCCACCCCCCCCCCCCCCCACCCCCCCCCCCCCCCACCCCCCCCCCCCCCCACCCCCCCCCCCCCCCACCCCCCCCCCCCCCCACCCCCCCCCCCCCCCACCCCCCCCCCCCCCCACCCCCCCCCCCCCCCACCCCCCCCCCCCCCCACCCCCCCCCCCCCCCACCCCCCCCCCCCCCCACCCCCCCCCCCCCCCACCCCCCCCCCCCCCCACCCCCCCCCCCCCCCACCCCCCCCCCCCCCCACCCCCCCCCCCCCCCACCCCCCCCCCCCCCCACCCCCCCCCCCCCCCACCCCCCCCCCCCCCCACCCCCCCCCCCCCCCACCCCCCCCCCCCCCCACCCCCCCCCCCCCCCACCCCCCCCCCCCCCCACCCCCCCCCCCCCCCACCCCCCCCCCCCCCCACCCCCCCCCCCCCCCACCCCCCCCCCCCCCCACCCCCCCCCCCCCCCACCCCCCCCCCCCCCCACCCCCCCCCCCCCCCACCCCCCCCCCCCCCCACCCCCCCCCCCCCCCACCCCCCCCCCCCCCCACCCCCCCCCCCCCCCACCCCCCCCCCCCCCCACCCCCCCCCCCCCCCACCCCCCCCCCCCCCCACCCCCCCCCCCCCCCACCCCCCCCCCCCCCCACCCCCCCCCCCCCCCACCCCCCCCCCCCCCCACCCCCCCCCCCCCCCACCCCCCCCCCCCCCCACCCCCCCCCCCCCCCACCCCCCCCCCCCCCCACCCCCCCCCCCCCCCACCCCCCCCCCCCCCCACCCCCCCCCCCCCCCACCCCCCCCCCCCCCCACCCCCCCCCCCCCCCACCCCCCCCCCCCCCCACCCCCCCCCCCCCCCACCCCCCCCCCCCCCCACCCCCCCCCCCCCCCACCCCCCCCCCCCCCCACCCCCCCCCCCCCCCACCCCCCCCCCCCCCCACCCCCCCCCCCCCCCACCCCCCCCCCCCCCCACCCCCCCCCCCCCCCACCCCCCCCCCCCCCCACCCCCCCCCCCCCCCACCCCCCCCCCCCCCCACCCCCCCCCCCCCCCACCCCCCCCCCCCCCCACCCCCCCCCCCCCCCACCCCCCCCCCCCCCCACCCCCCCCCCCCCCCACCCCCCCCCCCCCCCACCCCCCCCCCCCCCCACCCCCCCCCCCCCCCACCCCCCCCCCCCCCCACCCCCCCCCCCCCCCACCCCCCCCCCCCCCCACCCCCCCCCCCCCCCACCCCCCCCCCCCCCCACCCCCCCCCCCCCCCACCCCCCCCCCCCCCCACCCCCCCCCCCCCCCACCCCCCCCCCCCCCCACCCCCCCCCCCCCCCACCCCCCCCCCCCCCCACCCCCCCCCCCCCCCACCCCCCCCCCCCCCCACCCCCCCCCCCCCCCACCCCCCCCCCCCCCCACCCCCCCCCCCCCCCACCCCCCCCCCCCCCCACCCCCCCCCCCCCCCACCCCCCCCCCCCCCCACCCCCCCCCCCCCCCACCCCCCCCCCCCCCCACCCCCCCCCCCCCCCACCCCCCCCCCCCCCCACCCCCCCCCCCCCCCACCCCCCCCCCCCCCCACCCCCCCCCCCCCCCACCCCCCCCCCCCCCCACCCCCCCCCCCCCCCACCCCCCCCCCCCCCCACCCCCCCCCCCCCCCACCCCCCCCCCCCCCCACCCCCCCCCCCCCCCACCCCCCCCCCCCCCCACCCCCCCCCCCCCCCACCCCCCCCCCCCCCCACCCCCCCCCCCCCCCACCCCCCCCCCCCCCCACCCCCCCCCCCCCCCACCCCCCCCCCCCCCCACCCCCCCCCCCCCCCACCCCCCCCCCCCCCCACCCCCCCCCCCCCCCACCCCCCCCCCCCCCCACCCCCCCCCCCCCCCACCCCCCCCCCCCCCCACCCCCCCCCCCCCCCACCCCCCCCCCCCCCCACCCCCCCCCCCCCCCACCCCCCCCCCCCCCCACCCCCCCCCCCCCCCACCCCCCCCCCCCCCCACCCCCCCCCCCCCCCACCCCCCCCCCCCCCCACCCCCCCCCCCCCCCACCCCCCCCCCCCCCCACCCCCCCCCCCCCCCACCCCCCCCCCCCCCCACCCCCCCCCCCCCCCACCCCCCCCCCCCCCCACCCCCCCCCCCCCCCACCCCCCCCCCCCCCCACCCCCCCCCCCCCCCACCCCCCCCCCCCCCCACCCCCCCCCCCCCCCACCCCCCCCCCCCCAAGGCATGTGGATAAGGGGGAACCAGTGGACATTGTCTACTTGGATTTCCAAAAGGCTTTTGACAAAGTTCCTCACCAGAGACTATTGAGAAAACTCAGCAATGAAGGAATAAGAGGGGAAGTCCTCCTATGGATTAAAAACTGGTTGAGAAACAGGAAGCAAAGAGTGGGTGTAAATGGGAAATTCTCACAATGGAGAGATGTAGGGAGTGGTGTCCCCCAAGGATCCGTATTGGGACCAGTGCTCTTTAACCTATTCATAAATGACCTGGAAGTAGGGGTGGGTAGCGTGGTGGCCAAGTTTGCAGATGATACCAAATTATGTAGGGTGGTGAGAACCACAAAGGATTGCGAGGAGCTCCAAGCGGACCTTGATAAATTAGGTGAGTGGGCTAAGAAATGGCAAATGCAGTTCAATGTAGCAAAATGCAAAGTGATGCACATAGGGGCAAAAAATCCAAACTTCACATACATGCTACAGGGGTCAGTGCTATCAGTCACAGACCAGGAAAGGGATTTGGGCGTCTTAGTTGATAGTTCCATGGGAATGTCAACTCAATGTATGGCAGCTGTGAAAAAGGCAAACTCTATGCTGGGGATAATTAGGAAAGGAATTGAGAATAAAACTGCAAAGATTGTCATGCCCTTATATAAAGCTGTGGTGCGACCGCACTTGGAGTACTGTGTTCAGTTCTGGTCGCCACATCTCAAAAAGGATATTGAAGAGATAGAAAAAGTGCAGAGAAGGGCGACGAGGATGATTGAGGGACTGCAGCACCTTCCTTATGAGGAAAGGCTGCAGCGTTTGGGACTCTTTAGTTTGGAGAGGAGACGTCTGAGGGGGGATATGATTGAAGTCTATAAAATTATGCATGGGGTAGAAAATGTTGACAGAGAGAAATTTTTCTCTCTTTCTCACAATACTAGAACCAGGGGGCATTCATTGAAAATGCTGGGGGGAAGAATTAGAACTAATAAAAGGAAACACTTCTTCACGCAACGTGTGATTGGTGTTTGGAATATGCTGCCACAGGAGGTGGTGATGGCCACTAACCTGGATAGCTTTAAAAGGGGCTTGGACAGATTTATGGAGGAGAAGTCGATTTATGGCTACCAATCTTGATCCTCTTTGATCTGAGATTGCAAATGCCTTAACAGTCCAGGTGCTCGGGAGCAACAGCCACAGAAGGCATTGCTTTCACATCCTACATGTGAACTCCCAAAGGCACCTGGTGGGCCACTGCGAGTAGCAGAGAGCTGGACTAGATGGACTCTGGTCTGATCCAGCTGGCTTGTTCTTATGTTCTTATGTTCTTATGAACTGTGACTAGCCCAAGATCACCCAGCAGGCTTTGTGTGGAGGAGTGAGGAATCAAGCCCGGTTCTCCAAATTAGAGCCTGCTGCTCTTAACTACTACACTGTGCTTACTCTCCTGTTCTCTTTAGAGGGTTCTCTTTACTTGCTTAGAGAACAGTCAGTTTCAGTGACTCCCCTTGGGTGGTGAGAATCAGAACATGGAACTGGCCTGCAGTTGTAGGGTCTTGGTAGCCTATTGAACTAACATTGTGTCATCAAAATCATTTCCATCTGGATTGCTTTCCTGTGGAACAAGGATATCCAGTTGCAAAAGACTGCTATCGTGCAATAAAAGTACAATATTCAGCGGTGTGTAGAGACAGCCCACGACTCTCACAGAAGCATCACAATTGTTTGCAAGTGTTGGCTATTCCGCACAGTAAAATCCACCTGCAAAGTGCATTGAAAGTAAATTGAAAGTGCATTATTCTGCATGTGCAGAAGGGGCCTAAGAGCCTAAGAGCTTCTCTACTTTCTAAAGATGCCCAAACTCTACTGACTTCCTTTAAATTGTTATGGGGTGTGCAAGCTGTATATCTTTTGGTCCTTCCTCATCCCCACCTCTATTTGGAGGCAGAGGCTGGAACGGAATGACGGGATTCTGCCGATAATCTCTTTGCCACCACTGCCATCTTCAGGTTTCTCCTACACAGGAAAGCCTCCCTCCACAAGGCGTCGATTTAAACCGGGATCTGGAAATGCCAAAATGGCAGTTCAGATCTGATGCACTAGGTGGGGATAAGAACTAAGCAATAAGACATCTGTTGGCATTGCGTTCCTCAGGAATACTTACACTGTTGCATTAGGCCTCGGTGAATGGATTCCTGTCATGTTACCGTCTGACTAGGAAGGTGGTGCTTTCGTCTATTACTGCTATAGGAATGGTCAGTCTGCTCACTGGTATATTGCTGAGCCTTAGCAAGTTTGCAAGACTGTGCTTTGATATTTCATTGCTGAATGAAGGACCTGCGCCACGTGGTGCGGTAGTTAGAGTCTAGGAGCTGCAAGGCCCAGTTTCAAAGCCCCACTAAGCCACAGAGATCTCTTTCTCTTTCAGCCTGACCTACTTCACAGAGGCCCCTTCCGCACATGCAGACTAATGCACTTTGAATCCACTTTCAATGCACTTTGCAGCTGGATTTCACTGTGCGGAATAGCAAAATCCACTTGCAAACAATTGTGAAAGTGGATTGAAAGTGCATTATTCTGCATGTGCGGAAAGGGCAGAGTGTTGTTGTGAGGATAAAATGGTGCAGGGGTCCCCATTAAAGAGAATACAGAGGTATAAAGAGCTAATAAATTTGGCTAGTTTTTAAGATGTCCAAGTCTGACAATTACCAACCTCCAGGTGATGGCTGGAGATCTCCCACTATTACAATGGAGAGAGATGAGAAAATGGCTGCTTTGGAAGGTGGACTCTGTGGCCTGATACTCTGTTGAAGCCCCTTCCCTCCCTAAACCTCACCTTCTTCAGGCTCCAAACCCAAAATCTCCAGGTATTTCTCAACTCAGACTTGGCACCCTACCAAGACTCCTGTTTGTTTTTGCCTCAACAGATCAATAAGGCTGGAGTTATTTAGAAGGGCTTTTTCTCCGCAAACACAGCTGCCAGGGTTACTTTTTCAAGACAGACAATGTGTGTGAGGAGAGGGTTTCCAGTTTCCTCCTCTGCCTTTCTATTACCAGAAAGAAAGGTTACCCCTGAGCTGCTTTTGTCCCCTCTGGAGAAACCTACTGAGGGGGGAAATGGCCATTTTGGAGAATGGGCTAGAGCTGCGGTGTCAAATATGCAGCCCTGGGACTTGATCCAGCCTCTTGAGAGACCTTCTCAGGCCCACGAGCCAGCTGAGTTAACGCCAGTCCAGACAACCATCCCACCCCATATGGTCTGGTGAGCTCACTCCAGGTTTACCAGCTAAGGTAGCCACCCCTACAGCTGAGGTAGCCAACCCATGCCTAATACAGACTTGTCAATTGAGTCAGCCTCCCTCCACTGCTGATCTGGGCTGGTGAGCCTGCTGAGGGCTTACCAGCTGAGGTGATCCTGGGTCAGTGACACTCTGGCTCATTCCGCACACGCAAAATAATGCACTTTCAAGCTGCTTTCACAACTGTTTTTGCCATTCCGCACAGCTTCAAAGAGCCCTGAAAGCAGCTTGAAAGTGCATTATTCTGCGTGTGCGGAATGAGCCTCTCTAAGCCTAACATCACAGAGTTGTTGTTATGCAGGGGGCAAATGCGGGGCGGGGGGGGGGGGGGGAACAATATTATAAGCTACTTTGGGTCCCTATTGAATAAATTAAATAAGAATTCCACCCATTTGCAAAGGGAGAAGCAAACTTCTTCCTTCCAGAATTGTAGGAAATCAGTGCAAAGTTATGAGAGAGGGTCACCAGCACCAGGTTGAAAAATACCTGGAGATTTGGGAGCGGAGCCTGAGAATGGCGGGGTTGGGAAGGGGAGGGACTCAGAGGTGGGATCCAGCAGGTTCTCACAGGTTCCTGAGAGTAGGTTACTCATTATTTGTCTGTGCCGAGAGGGGGTTACTAATTGGTGATTTTGCCACATGATTTTTGCCTTAGTTACGCCCCTCCTCTCAGCAGTAGCGCGCAGAACTTGAAGCAGTCTAGCAGGAGGTGCACCGGCGTGCGTGGCCACCTGCGCCTGCGTGCATTCGTTTCCCGCCCAAGGACCGGCGCAGCGGCTGCGTCCTTGCCACAGCCCCGCCCAGGAATGTCCGGCCACCAGAATTCCCGGCCATGCCCCCTTCGTGCCCCACCCAGCCCCATTGGTGCTATGCCACAGTTTGAATCCCACCACCATAGGAACCTGTTACTAACATTTTTGGATCTCACCACTGAAGGGACTTCAAAAATGGCCATTTTTTTCCCCAGGTGAACAGATCTCTGCAATCCCAGGAGAGGTCCAGCCACCACCTGGAAGTTGGCAACCCGAGTCGGGGATGATTGACCAAGACCACGACCATACAGCCCGGAAAACCCCTCCCCCAGAACCTGTTAGGTGGTTACTTTATACTTTATGCTTCTAAATAACTCTAATGCTGAAATCTCTGAAGCTGTTGCTACATTTTTACTCTGTGTACTACAAGTTGTGTAATAATGATCTTTTTACTGTATTTGGAATTCATGACACACACCGTTTTTATGCCTAATAAAGGTTTTGGATTTGGATTTGGAATGTGGTTACTTTATATGACTGTATTAACTATTCTGTTGCCTGAGCTTAGGCTCTGACTGTTCCTGGTGTCCCGTTTCCCAAGGCTTTCTTTAAGTCTCTGATGATCATAAAAGTCCCGGCCTCGTGCCTGCAGCCTGCTATAAGCCTCAGTGCACAAGAGAGGCATTAAAAAGAGTCTAACACAGCTGCCACGGTTTGTCCTGAGATGCACCAGTCTTCCCCAGACAAGGGCTCATTTCCCTTTCAGCACAAAGTGATCTAGGAACCCGCTGGACAGATGTGCGATGAAAAAGCAGTGGGTAAGGGAAGGCTGCTCATGCCAATCAATGTGTTTCCTCCCCTGGGGCTGAATCAAGATCACCTTCAACTGGAGTGAGTCTGCGTAGGATTACGTGATGAGTCACCAGGAAGCCCAGGTGGAACCAAAGTGGGAGTGAACTGGTAAAGCTTTTATGAATTCATATAACCACATCTGCAGGGGAAACTTCTGTTGCTGCATCTTGTAAGCTGAAAACAGTTTCTGGTTATTATTATTATTTTGAAGCTCTGCATCCCTTCAAGGTACAGAGACACAACCCAGAAACAAAGCTACCATCACAGATCATGGATCCCGTTGAAAAGGCAAGGTGCAGTCATTCATCCCCTTTTGCACCACTTCTGTTTATCGACTGGCAAGAGTTTGGAGTTTGTATTTATACTCCACCTTTCTCTCCTTTCCCTTCCTCTCCCCACAACAGACACCTTGTAAGATAGGTGGAGCTGAGAGAGTTCTGAGAGAACTGTGACTAGCCCAAGGTCACCCAGCAGGAATGTAGGAGTGCGGAAACACATCTGGTTCACCAGATAAGCCTCTGCCACTCAGGTGGAGGAGTGGGGAATCAAACCCGGTTCTTCAGATTAGAATCCACCTACTCTTAACCACTACACCTGAGTGGCCACTAATATCTGCTACTCAGAGATAAACCTGGCTCTGAGCAGTGGTGGGATCCAAAAATTTTAGTAACAGGTTCCCATGGTGGTAGGATTCAAACTGTGGCATAGCGCCAATGGGGCTGGGCGGGGCACGACGGGGGCATGGCCGGGAATTCCGGGGGCGGGGCATTCCTGGGCGGGGCTGTGGCAAGGACACAGCCGCTGCGCCGGTCCTTGGGCGGGAAACGAATGCACGCAGGCGCAGGCCTGCTAGACTGCTTCAAGTTCTGCGCGCTACTGCTGAGAGGAGGGGCGTAACTAAGGCAAAAATCACGTGGCAAAATCACCAATTAGTAACCCCCTCTCGGCACACACAAATAATGAGTAACCTACTCTCAGGAACCTGTGAGAAGAACCTGCTGGATCCCACCTCTGGCTCTGAGTGACTCTTGAACATGTCCCCTTGTGGATTTGGGGAAGATGCCAATTTGGGGAAGATGCCAATGGTCATCTCCTCCAGGCCCCTGTTCCAAGACAAAATAATCTACGCAGCAGGCCACAGTAATGTGAGATGCAGAAAGCAGGAAGCAGAGAACATGACTGAAGCAAAAGGTAATCTAAGGGGCACGTTAATTTATTTATTTGGAAATTTTCTATCTTGCTTCTCCAGGAAACCTGCCCAAGGTGGACAGAGGGATCCATGCGTCCTTGGATACGGTGCTAATAAGAACATTCTCCTCTTGAATTTCTTGTCCATGCAGGAAAATCCAGGCGGTGAATGATCATGACAGCAAGCCATCGAACAACACTGTGAAATCTGTCAGTCTCAACTCATTCTCTGTTCACATAAATGGCTTCTAAACACTGCTTGGAAATGGGCTCCAAAGCACTGCCTAGACAACAGGCAACAATTGTTTTGTACCACAGACTACCACAGGGGAGAAAGAACAAGTGACAACTTTGTACTAGAACTCTGTTTTTAATGTAGAAAGGTGCATTTTCAACCCCTATTGACTTGGGCCCCTTCCGCACACGCAAAATAATGCGTTTTCAAACCACTTTCACAACTGTTTGCAAGTGGATTTTGCTATTCTGCACAGCTTCAAAGAGCACTGAAAGCAGTTTGAAAGTGCATTATTCTGCATGTGCGGAATGAGCCTTGGATTGCCATTGCTGATTTTTGCTTCTGTGCCTTCGACAGCTGAAGAAAAAATTATGGGATGGCTATTTCTCTAAAAGATATATGAGAAAGGCCAGCAAAATGCCATATTTACTCCTAGTTGCCTTACTGGCCCTGATCGGGCAGAAAGATGGGATGTAAACATTGAAAATAAATAAATGGAGCAGTAAGGTTGGGCTTGAAGGAGTTCCATCCTTAGAACGTTCTGAATATCCACAACAGATGTCCAGCAGCTGTTACTTTCTCCTTTTAGACGTCTCCCCATCTGTCCTGGTCTGCCATTCTAACCACTAACTGTTCTTAATGACAGATGTTTGTTTAATTTTGTGAATGGGTTGGGGGGGGGCAGCTAGATGACTTCCTCTTTTCTAACTCCACTGCACAGAGGATACAAGGTCTGTCGAACGCTTTGGGTGACACATAACGGATGCCTTGTGGCTGCGAAAACCAGCAGCTGGACTTGGAAGAAGAAGAGGTTGAAGAAGTTGGATTTGTATCCCACCTTTCTCACCTGTAAGGAGGCTCAAGGTGGCTTACAAGCTCCTTTCCCTTCCTCTCCCCACATCGGACACCTGGTGAGGTAGGTGGGGCTGAGAGAGTTCGGAGAGAACTGTGACTAGCCCAAGGTCACCCAGCAGGAATGTAGGAGTGCAGAAACACACCTGGTTCACCAGATAAGCCTCTGCCACTCAGGTGGAGGAGTGGCAAATCAAACCCGGTTCTCCAGATTAGAATCCACCTGCTCTTAACCACGACACCACAATGGTTTAAGGATGTTTTGTTCTTCAGAGTTGCCTCCTGGAAGCATGGGCTGCATACATATTCATTGGTGAAAATGGTACTATGCATATGTCATGTTCTTTGGGAGCAGAGAAGGAATCGTTTTGATCAAACTGGGACCATGGTGGTGCGCTGCAAAGTTTTGCACGTGTTCTTCTTTTGGATGGGTGAAAAATGGAGCTTCTTAGCCATACACCAGAAACCATTTTAAAGGGCTGCTTAATGGGCATTGATGGAATAAGAATGAGCTCCTCTGGTCCCTAAGAAATTCACAGGCATTAGAATGTCTACAGGTAAGATATGTGCTATATTGTGGAAATGCAAATACCAAAAGTATGGCAGGATCCTGTGTTTTTCAGCCAGAAGTGCAACCATCTCCCTTGGAAATATTACAGTTCTGTCTTAAGGGAACCTTGGAGTCTACTTCCAACAGGACTCCCTGGAATATTTTTACTGAGCCATCCACCCATTGCTGCCCAGTGGTTTTTTGATACAAAATGGATTTCCCAGATAAATGGATCGCTTTTCAAGACATCTCTAATTTTGCCTCTGCATTCTTCCATCGGTAAGGGGTGCTGCAACCCCGTTGTCTGCACCTGAAAATAAACCATCTGGAGCTATGCAGATTCTGGCATGAGAACACCTTAAATCTCCTGACCTTCAACATCAGAGGGGGCACTCTGGAATTGCAGTGCAGGTAAGCTGGACAATACTTTCCTCTTAGCAATTATTTTCCTTTAATTTGGTCACCCCAGATGGGAACATGCCTAGGTGTGTCAGTAGAGGCGTCTTGCCAAATAAAGTGGAATATTTATTAGAAATGATGCTAGATCAGCGCTTTTTTAAATGAATGCAATGGGGAATGTGGCAGGCAACCCTTTATCCTTTGCAATTGTGTAGGTCTGACTATGAGTTGTATTTTGGGGGTTCTCTAATACAGCATGCAGCCAAGTTATTTTGGGGAAGACAAGAAAGTCCTTCACAAATAAAATAACGATATTCGTCTACACTGCTCTACTACAAACCACAAGCTGCAATTGTTCCTTTTTCCCTTTTTCAGGTCTTGATCAATCACTGGCCTTATTTTGCCTGGGTTTTTTCCCCTCACTTGTTGAGAATCACATCTTAAAATTTTATTAACGTTACGTTTCCCCAAGTGCTAGCTTCAAGGACTTAGAGGCCTCTTCAGGACTTTAAAATTCTCAAATATGAGAGTGGGGAGGAGTGTTTTCCTTTTGTCTTTATTGCATATGCATATAAATCCATGTACAAGAACACTAAAGTGCCACGCAGTGCACACCATTTAACACATTGAAGCAGCTGAGTTGTATTTTATATTCATTACCATTGCTCTGGAAAGTTACAGAATGCAGGGCAGACTGAATTGACCCTATCTTTTAATGGTGACAGATCTTGGATAAAGAATGATCCTGACTTTGGTATAATATGCATGTCTCCATCTTCATCTTTTAAACGTTGGAGAGAATAGGGGGGAAGGTAGTTGCCTGTAGACAAGGAATGGGTATGATGGGTTCCCAGATCTGACAGATTTGCTTATAGGAAACCAATATTATTGATTTACGTACTCTTCAGCCTTTCTGGACTCATCCGAGCCATAAGAAGAAGAATCATGCTGATAGAAAAGAATCTAGCCAAACATTTTGGCAGAGGAAGTCCAAGATGGAAAGGACTACACAAATCCAAGGAAAGCCACCTTAGTATTTTATAGGAGGCGCAGCTGATTTAAGCAAAGACTTCGTTCCACGTTGGTTTGTTGTCATCCGCAGTCGAATACTGCAAAAATTGCACACCACAAAGAGAAACATGAGTTAAAATCGCCAACATTGCCTCACTGAAATCTGAGACTACATTGCCATCTGTGAAGAAATTAATGGTCAATTATATCACACAGGAGTAGTGAAGATCACATCCACATGTGAGTACGAACAAGGTTCAAAACCTTGCCGAGGTTTTGTCTTCCACAGAGGCACAAATAAATTGGCTTAGCTATGAACAGCAGCAGTAAGTTCCATTATGTATACAAGAGGAGATATCTCTGGACCTGCCCATTTGCAACTGGACAGGTCCACTGAATGTCTGCGAGTATGGTGCAGCGGTTTGGGTGTCATCTGGACCTCCAACTACAGCCTGTTCCACTGCCGGATTGGGGCAACCCTTTTTTCCTTAGTGGATTATTTGGCATCCCAGAGACACCTGGATCCCATCTCTCAGAACTTGTGTTCCATCACGCTCCGCATCAAACTCACCACCTGCGCAGGAGCCCTGCCAGAAAGAGGAAGCAGGTCTTCTGGTTATTTTTGTACAGCCGTGAGTCACTGTGTGTATATCTTCGGCGGCGGGACCCACCTCACCGTCACAGGTAAGTCACTTTAAAACTCACCTACAAATGCTTTCCAGGCATTATTTGTTTGAAAATGTTTTTTTATATCATCCAAAACTCTGTCTGACTCCTCAGTGAGGAGTCTTGTGTGGTTACGTTGGTTTGCCTTTGTTTTCCTCCTGTAACACGGAAAGACTGGACTACAAATGTAATCATTTTGCAAGATATTTCTGTCCTTTTCCAAATCGATTTAGGCTATAACTCAATGACTGAGTGTTGAGAGCGAATCCTGATGAACAGACTGGGACTTACCTTGGAATAAATATGCACGAGTTCACGTTCCTTGCTCTCTTTTGCAAATCATTTTGCTTGCATGCAATGGTAGTATTTTTATTCCAGGATTTTACTTGAAGGAGAAATAAATTATAATCCAAGCACATCTGTTTGGATGGTATTGCAATCATCGCTGTGCAGGTTTTCGTTGGGGGAAAATATCCAGATGGTGGTGGCAAAATAGGGAGACCAAAATAATCATGTAAACAACTAGTACACGTTCTTTAAAAAGGGGGAATAAAGTCTTGTTTTAAGAATGGTATGAAAATAATATTCAGTAAAATGATTGGTTTTAGATGTGATATTCCTTGGCTCCACCAAGCCTGTTTTTCTGTGATAGTTATGGTTGAATATAGAATATGTTGGTTCCCATAAGTAACACAAAATAAGGGGGGGAAAGAGAGGTAAATTAGTATCTCTTGGGGACAAGATGAACAACACTCTTCAGGTGAGTCTCTTCTAGGCGTATCAGCAGGCTGTAAAGGAGGGCAGATGTGTTTTAAAAGGAGGGTAAAAAGAGGTCTCAAAACGCAGAATGCTGGGGTCTGGCAAGATTGCTTCTCCCTTTCTTTGCCTCTCCCTGAGTGAAAAAAAAGACAGTCCTTAGCAAAGCATGTTTAGAAGGACTTAAACCATTCATTCTATCCGAGGATCATTCCGCACAGAATATTTATAATGGGTTGCAATCGTTATAAATGGATTCATTTTTCATTTATCAAAAGGGAAAACAAGTTCATTTATAATTATTGCAACTCGTTAGAACTAGGCTGTACGGAATGATCCCAAAACACTTTTTCTTGGGGATAAATCCTAGTTTAAAAGATCGGTGGAATTTCTTCCCAGATAGCCCGTTCGGATTTCAGAGTGAGTTTTCTTTCTGCCACCTGGTCAGTGTTTAAAGACAGGCAAGGATTTCAGATAGTCGTGTTGACCTAATAGGGGAAAAAAACCCTCAAATAACAATGGCAGAATTCCTATCCTAAAAAGTCGCAAGAAAGGGAGTAAGCTTTTAAGTTTATGAAGATTCTTCATTCTTCCAACTGTTCAGCGAAATCGTGGACAGGAAGGCAAACAGGACAAAGTGAGAAAATCTGCAGTTAAACCTTCCTTCCACGTTAAGGTTATTATAATACAGCAGATTAGAGCGTTCTGCCATCCTGGTGAAAAATTTGGAAGAACTGGACTCCCTGCTCACTATTCTGGGCCCATAGAGAGTCTTCATAATGTTAGTATTTGTATGTTTATTTGGATAATTAGTACCCTGCCCTTTTTTAGTCCAAGGAATGCAATAAAAACAGAATAAAGTGGGTTTCAACAACCAATAATTAAAGTTAGACCAGACAAACCAAATAGGAAGTAGAAATCCAATAAAGACTCAGAAGCAGCAGAGAGAAAGAATAGCCTGTGAAATCATTGTCGAGCAGCTTAGAATAATGCTTATCTTTAAAAGTAACATAGCAACAGGAATTTATTACAGGTACAGTTAGGCTGTAGTCCTATGCACATTTACCTGGTAGTAAGTTCATTGACTATGGTGGGACTTGGGTGTGTAAAGTGCTGTCAAATCACAGCCAACTTGGCATTCTCTGGTGGTCTTCCATTCAAGTACTCACCAGGACCAATGCTACATAGCTTCTGTGATCAGATGAGATCAGGCTAACCCCGGGCTATTCAGGTCAGGAAGATGGGACTTGCAACTGAGTATATATGCATAGGATTGTGTTAAGTCAGTGGCACTGTTACATCTAGCATCCTGCAAAGCGTGGATTTTGGATGCCATTAAAAGCAGCTGAATGGGACATGGACCACCTTGATATCTGGGAGGCTGCCCATCATGATGTTCTCCTGTACAAGCTTTTCTGAAATATACATCCCATGTATTTTTTTGAACAGGCTTGTGCAGAATTACTTCTAGGTGGACTGTGCCACATGGGCAGGGATGTTTGGGCTTTAGATTCCCAAGAATCCAGATACAGTGGGCTGACCCTTTACAGGCAGAATAGAAAAGTATTTTTGTGTGTGTGTGAATGGAGTCATTGCAGTATAGGTAGTCAGAATGCTGGACTAAGACCAGGGTTCAAATTCCCACTCGCTACAAAGCTCATTGCGTAACTTTGGGCCAGCCACTGTTTCAGCCTGCAAAGTTGTTGTAGAGATTTCTTTTCGACCTAATTAAAATTAATTCTTTAAATTTCAGTGGGAAACACGAAGGCTCATTCCGCACACGCAGAATAATGCACTTTCAAGCTGCTTTCAGGGCTCTTTGAAGCTGTGCGGAATGGCAAAAACAGTTGTGAAAGCAGCTTGAAAGTGCATTATTTTGCGTGTGCGGAATGAGCCTGAGTCTCTTCCAATGAGACTTAAAAGGGACTGGAATGCACTCAGTTTTAAATCTTGTCCATATCTAGTTTTCCACACCTCAAATGGTTCTGATCCAGTTTTTTCTTCTATTACGAGTGAAGTCTGTAGTCTGTTGTCTTGTAGTATGTAGTTTTTGCCCTAGAGCCATATTCTTCAGAGCCTTTGCAAATTCTCACTCCTTTAAACACAAATAATATTTGCAATGGGTTTGAAGAATGTTAGCATGAAGAATGAAGCATGAAAACAGAGTATGGAAATCTTAGAAAATGTGATGTTTATGAACTGTCACTTAGGCTCATTCCGCACATGCAGAATAATGCACTTTTAAACTGCTTTCAGTGCTCTTTGAAGCTACGCGGAATAGCAAAATCCACTTGCAAACAGTTGTGAAAGTGGTTTGAAAACGCATTATTTTGCGTGTGCGGAAGGGGCCTTAGCTCTAACAAATATAGCAGGCCGTCTTACAGTAAGCTATGCAGTAAATTTGTGTTTAAATTCCATTGACTGAGTCATGAAACTAAATAAGGCTGCAATCTGAATGCAGTGGGACTTGTTTCTAAGTAAGGAGACGTAGAAGCTGATCATAAAGGACTGTTCTGGATCATGGGGTTAGTCTAATATATTTGATTTGTCGGTCCCAGTCACAGGGTTAAAAACTGGACAGGGTTTAAGTTGCTGGAGGCAGCAGGTGCATCTTTTTCTTGGTACAGAGTTAAGCAGGATCACTCAGTAACTTCTGCCCATCGGGCTCCCATTTAAGGAGTTCAAACTGCATTGAGACCATTGGGTCTTATTTGAAAAATGATACAGTTCGTGCGGTGATGTGATCAATAGCAACTTCACCTGGAGTTTCACCAGCTAGATTTTACAACAGAAATAGTCACATCTAGGCTTTGGTGTGTTGTGGCACACAATTTAGAATTCTGATAAGTTTGATTTTTTTTTAATAGGTTTCTAGTCTTTAAATTCAGAAAACTGGGGCAAGAGGGAGATTGGGTGTGAGCATTTTTACTGGTCACCAAGTGATAGGTTGAGATACCCTTTTATGTTCCTTCCTCAGACCTTTTATTCTGATTTGTTCCTTCTGCTCCCCACCCATTACATATTACCTCTTTACAACAAAGGACCCAAAGATCAGATATCTCACTTCCTGATTCACTGTATTAATTTAAATAGAAGTACAGCATGGACATCAAAGTTGGCAGAACTTTAAAGAGACTTAAGTTTAGCTGGACTGCAGCCAAAGAATGTCCTCCACAAATCAGTTAAATCAGAATTGCAATTTAGCTTCTTGCCATTCTAAACACAGCACTTTTTTTGTTTGGTTGCAATAGTTTAGGATATTTTATAGTTTTTAGCTTCCAAAAAAAGTAGAATATTGTTTAGTATCAACCATTTCCCAAGAAGTGAAAAGTTCCAGGTTGTATTTTCCAGATTATTTTCTTTGAAGAAAAGTGCTCTAGAAACTGGGTCAGATCAGACATTACTCAAAATCATGGTTTAATTAAACTAATTGATTCAGAATACTACTCTACTAGCTACGGTTAACTGTCAAACCAGGATCTGAAATTGGGTTTTCAACCACAGTTAACTTTGGTTTCACGTGATGGCCTGAGCGTACATCATACCAGCATCTGAAACCGTGGTTTGAAGTTGGTTTATTGATCACAGTTAGTCTTAACAATGGTTTTGCATGATGTTCAAAGGCATTCTGTCTTAATTCTGGCTTGTCTCCTGGCATTTTGCAGGCCAGGATACCAGCTGCATCCTTTGGCTGATCATGCCTTCACAAATTAACCAGGGTTAATTAAACCATGGTTTCACATAGAATCAGAGGGTCATTCCGCACATGCAGAATAATGCACTTTCAAACTGCTTTCAGTGTTCTTTGAAGCTAGGCGGAATAGCAAAATCCACTTGCAAACAGTTGCGAAAGTGGTTTGAAAACACATTATTTTGCATGTGTGGAAGGGTCCAGAGAGTAGTTCCCCTGAAGAAAGTGGATGATTTGGAGGGTGGACTCTGTGGCATTGTATTCCACCAAGGCCCTGTCCTCCTGAAATTCGATCCTCAAACGTCCAGGAGTTTCCCAGCCTGGATCTGACAATCCTAATGGCCAGCCAGATATCCTAGAAAGTCACAGAGACCCAAACTTCTCCCTGTTGCTGCTCCCTAGAGACTAGCATTGAACCATTGAACCATTGCGGCTAATAGTCATTGAGGGAACCTCTCTTCCACAACGTTGTCTAGTCCCTTGTCAAAATCACTCAGCTAGTGTCCATATCCAGTGACAGTGACTTCCCCAACTCAAGCGTGTGTTGTGTGAAAAAAATACAATTTTGGCTGTTCTAAGTCTGTCTCTGATCAACAGCAAAGAGACTTGACACTTATTCTCTTATAAAAGTGGTTTTAGCCACTCCTCTGCCTTTCCCCCTCTCCTATTTAGCTATCTCTTCTTCTGCCGTTCTGCCTTGTTGGGGCCCATTAAGGTGTCTGTAGCAGCGGCTGCCCATTTTGGACCAGAATCTCCGCATGAAGGAGAGAACGTGGCACATGTTGATGAAACTTTGCCCGTTTTTCTTCCCCTGAAATTGTGCTCCAAATCTCCTGCCTTAAACTTCCAGCCTTCTTTGTGTCTGGGTTGGATGCATTATGAAGATGAGCACACTTCTTTGTAGCTTTCCCATATTGTATACTATCAAGGTGTCAACCAGCCACTGAAACAAGGGGGAGGGGGAGACTCTCTGCTATTGAGTTTCATGTATAGGTGATATTAAACCCTGAACATTTGCCATTTTCAGTGTCAGGAAGCACCAATTTGCAGTATCAGGAAGCACCAGAAGCTTTTGCATGGAATTTGATTTTCAATGGAAGCTTGAGTGTTGACTGTGCTCTCAATAGCTTTAAATATACAACTCAGAATCCCCCCTAGATTCATACTGATCACATGAATGGGTGGATATTGAACAAAACCTAGATGTTACATCAAAGTCTGAGCAGTTGATCCAGGTTTCACTTCTGCCTGCATAGAATGCTCCTGCAGCACTCATGTCACATCTGGTCTGGTGATCCTCAGATCCTCCAGACGTATTTAAGTGCTGATCAGTACAGTGTCTCTTTCTCGGGGCTGCTTCTGCATTGATACTGAACAGGCTTTCCCCTTGTCTTACAGGCCAACCAGCGGTAGCTCCAACTGTGCATGTCTTCCCACCATCTGCTGAAGAAATGAAGACCACCAACAAAGCCACCATGGTGTGCATGATGAGTGGATTTCATCCAGGGGTAGTCCAGGTTGACTGGCTGGCCGATGGCAATGTGATCACGGAGGGAGTGGAGACAGCCAAACCCTCCAAGCAGAACGATAAATATGTAGCCAGCAGTTACCTGACCGTGAACAAGTCAGACTGGGAAAGACACCAGACCTTCTCCTGCAAGGTGACACATGAAGGAAACCCCATCACGAAGTCAGTGGACAGGTCTGAGTGTCCTTGAAGCATGGAGGACTCGACAGCGCCCCTCCTACCATAGTCCATCAGAAAGAGATAGCTTTCTCTTCCACCTCCTCCTCCTCCTCCTCCTCCTCCTCCATGGGGCAGAGTGAATCCCCTCTGATTTTTCCCTCCTGTTAGTTTAAAAATTAAACTGACTTCCTTCTTTGTAGTTCCACCCCCTCACTTCCTCCATGTTCCCTCCCCCACAAGAATCTCCTTGGCATGTCAGCTTCTACTATTAGCAGATTAATAAAATTTGAAACATTACATTGGTGCCGTTTCTTGATGGAATGACTTTTTCCAACTCCTTCAAGCCAGTTGATTACAGGTTTTCTTGAATATCACACAGTTTTATATATTATACAGTTTTCCTATTATACTACACTGTTTCATATATTATACACTTTTTCTACTATACAGTTGCATATATTATACACTTTTTTCTATTATATTACATAGTTTTACATATTATATATTTTTCTATTATATTACAGTTTTATATATTATACAGTTTTTTAAATTATATTCAATTTCCTATTCCGATTGAAGAAAGATGCCCTCCCCAGCCCAAAGCTCCTGCATCTTATAGAAATTCACATTTGTTCACTTTTGGCCCATCAGGGTCGTTAACTACCATAAATTCCTAGCTTGGTGAGAGGGGCAAAATCTATCCATTTACTCCATACTACACAGGGCAAAAGTCACTTCTGTACATAGTTCAGACGTGGATTGAGAGGCCTTATTCCAAGGAAAGAGTCCACTGAGCCACTGATGAGAGACAGTCCAAAGAAGAAAAGTTGAAGAAGATTCAGTAATTCATAGTACAAATTGAAATAAAGTTATGCACTTTGAAGCACACTGGGTGATTTCCCACCAGCGATTAATCCTGGGATAGTCACCCGAAATATTCAGGTTTCCTCGCAATCTCCCCACTTCCAAACCACGGAACACAAATCAGTCCCATTTCCGGCCCTCCTCCCACCCCCTTATCATGGGATTTTCCTGGACCTGCTTGTATATGCACCTTTTTGAAAAAACACTCCAATGGGAGCTAATAGGAGATGGGGGCTACACATTTGAGGGTCCATAGCTTTGGTCCCCATGAACCAAACTTCACCAAGCCTGGGTGGTATCATCAGTGGAGTCTCCTACTGATACCAACCAGGTTTTGTAAAGTTTGGTCCAGGGAGTCCAAAGCTATGGACTCCCAAAGGGGGTGCCCCATCCCCATTGTTTCCAATTGGAGCTAATAGGAAATGGGAACTACAAATTTGAGGGTCCATAACTTTGGTCCCCATGAACCAAACTTCACCAAACCTGGGTGGTATCACCAGGAGGGTCTCCTAAAGATACTCTGACATTTTGGTGCTGCTAGCTTAACAATTGCACCCCTGACAGCAGGCAACCCCCCTCCCCCCCCAGGGGCTGGCCTAGACATCTTCACTAGAAACATGCTGCAGTGAGGATGTTGGAACCTGGATGAAAAGGTGCCAATTCTTTTGAAACTTGGTTGTATCTAGATTAAATTTTCAGTGGGAATTCGGCCACTGACTTTGGTGAATGTGGAAGGGTGTACCTCCTCTTTGGGGCTACCTTGTGAATGAGGGAGTCATGTCTGTTTCCCAATGAATGAAAGTGAATATTTAAAAGATCCAACTTCAGTGAAGGGATGATTTTCAGGAGGACCACTTGCTTAGGGTCTTTTTGTTGTAGGAGGCAACAAAAAACCTTAACCACCAACCAACAAATTTTTGATCCCATAGGATACGGAATAACTCAGGACAAATCATTCAGTAAAAGTCTATCTAGATTAGATAGACATACTATCTAGATTAATTATTTTGGTTCAATATTTCACTCCATTAAAACAATCGGGGGCTGCTACTTTGGAGGCTGATTTCTACTTGCCTAATTGGATTATGGGTAGAAAGCCACTGCGGTACACAAGTTGGAACATTGTTTTGGCCTCTGGAACCCAGGATCAAAATTCCATTCTGTCAGGACTTTTGCGAGGTGACGTTAGGATAGTTTCCCCACACTAATATATCTTACAAGGTGGTTGTGGAGAGAAAATACCCTGAGCTGTTAGGAAATCAGGTAGAATAAAAAACAACAAGAGGAAACAGAAAGAGGAAAGGGGAAAATAGGGAAGGGAAATGCATGCACATGAAGAAAAAGGATAGGGGACAGGTGATCATGTGGCATTGAATCAATATGACAACTTTTGGAGCATCTCTTCTGTTGGATGGATTCTACACAGGGACATAGACAGTCCGTTTACTGTGGAAGTAGGGTTGCAAGTCCTAGGTTTGGAAATGCATGGAGATTTTGGATGCGTAATCTGAAGAGGGTGGGGTTGGGGAGGGGAGGGCTTTCAGTGGAGTGTAATACCATAGGGTTCACCTTCCAAAGCGGCCATTTTCTCCAAGTGAACTGATCTCTGTCACCCAGATTAGCAGAAGATCTCCAGCCACTACCTGGAGACTCAACCATAATGAAGCTGGGGTAGGTTGCTCAAGGGCTTATCATCAGAAAAGCACCTATATGGCGAATGGTACTAATGTACCAATGTAAATATACTGAAACAATTACAAATAAACTTTTGTATTACAAAACATAAACAATATCTACACAGGCTTATTACAAAAAAGAATAAACCTAATAGTCCCTCTACAAAGGACTCACAACAAAATTAATATTAAACAATATCCCCATAGGCTGTCATTCCCCAGTTGTTAAATGACTTCAGAATGAGAGGAAGGGAAGGAGTTTGTAAGCGACTTTGGCTGATTCCGCATGGGCCAAAAACAGCAGTGTGAAAACGTTGTGAAAACAGTATAAACCCTTTTACACCATTTTAAACCCTTTTACACCGTTTTCACACCGTTTTCACACTGCTGTTTTTGGCCCATGCGGAATCAGCCTTTGAGACTCCCAGTGGATGAGAAAAGTGAGGTATACATCCATACTCTTTTTCTTCTAGAATTAGAAATGAATCTCTGTAAGTGCCAGTCAGCTGTTACTATTGCAGTCTATGATGGACTGCATATCCATGATGCAGTGCAAATGCAGACTAGAATACATATGCATAGAAAAGTCCAGTAAAGGCTGAGAAAACAGGAGAAGTCTGTCTCTACAGAAGCCACTTGGGAAGTCTGCCCTGCACAAGCATATGTGTCATAGTGATGGCAGCAAGAAAAATGGACACAATCCATGGACATGTTTCAGAGTTTTAGTTGAGAAAAGGTGCATGTTGGAAGCATATATTTCAACCCAATTTCCATGCTGGGCCGGGTAAAACCTAATGCTAACTTGTCCAGACACAATTAATAAGGCCACTGCAAAATAGTAAACCTGATCTGTTCAGACCTACCGACATCTGATTGAGGAAGTTCACCTTGACAGTCAGTGGAATGGTCCAGTGCTTTGAAGAAACTGAGCATAGAAAAAGCTTTACTGCCTACACCTTCACTATTGCATTTTCTCATCAGAAACATATTCTGTATCCACTAGACTGTGTGAGCCACTGGTAAGAAATCTGTGGTTTTCCTACACTTCTCATGCTACGATTCTGCGTGTCCCAGGCTAGGATTTCATCCAGTGGACTCCTTCCAGTTCAAAATGGAGGTTGAGCCAAGCCGTGGGGTGAGTATTGATCAGTGAATTTGCAAGTGTCTTTCCAACATGGCTGCTCGTTGGAGCAGTTTCCGTGGAGCGGCCCAGTACCTGGAATGTATGTAGAGCAGTCAGCCTGATGTTAGAGGCCAAGGCAGAAAACACAACGATTGTTCTGGATTCTCAGCAAAACAGTCTCCGAATGACCATGTTTCTTCCTAATCGAGACTGTAGTTCTTGGCATTCTTACAACAGCTAATAGGGCTTTCACCTTCTGTTCCCAGAGAGTAGGCCAGGACATCATTTCCATCAAAAAAAAATCTACTCCCTATAGCTTCCTCAAGGATGGGAAACGATTCCTTTGCGCCAATGGTTGTCCCATTGGCCTCTCTCTTCTCGTATGGGATGTGTGTTGAGGATCTCTCTCTGCCATGAGGAGGCGATGGGTTTTTGTACAGCCATATTTCACTGTGGTGGATCTTCGGAGGAGGAACCCATCTGACAGTCACTGGTAAGTTGCTGCATTTCTCCAGAATCTTTCCTTCCCAACTGCAATTTTGTGACATTTCCATGATTTTCACTTCTTTTCTTGCTTTGACCCAAAGTAGATCTCAGAACTTTCCTCCTTCATTCCACATCATTCCTTTCAAAGGAACTGGGTTTTTAAGCATAACCCGAACAGAATGTTCCAGTCTCATTGTATCTGGCCCCTTCCGCACACGCAAAATAATGCATTTTCAAACCACTTTCACAACTGTTTGCAAGTGGATTTTGCCATTCCGCACAGCTTCAAAGAGTACTGAAAGCAGTTTGAAAGTGCATTATTCTGCATGTGCGGAATGAGCCTCTGTCTCCCCTCCCTGACCCCTTGTACTTGAAAGAAAGTCAGCTGAAAGAAATCAAGGTTTTCTAAGGACAGATCACTGGGCATAAAATCCAGAAATCTCTTTCATGGCTAAATGCAGACTCTGGCATAATCCTTCCTGGTAGCAGAATACTGAATAGTGTTCCAAAACAGAGTGTCTATTCACAGTCAGGGGATGGTGACTATAGTTCTTTTTGGTAGCCAGTATTACCGGTATTTAAAGATGACAAATCTTGCTCATATGGCAAAGAGTGAACTCTATTATCTTCAAACTGTGCCATTCTGTTTCTAGGCTACCTAGATGAATGAAACATTACAGTAGAGTGTAAAAATATCAAATGTACATTAGGGTACAATATAAAAAAGTATTGGCTTTCACGAAATTGTGGCAATCCAACTTCTTGTTTTAAAAAAATAATTGCTTATTGTTGAATTTTATTGTTGAGAATTTGAAAATATTATTGAATTGACCCAGGTCAGAGTAAAACTGAGGCCGACATTTTGAATAAGACTCGCTAAATCTTAAAGGAAGGTGGGATCCATTAGGAACAACAGTTTCAAGAATCACATTGTAAGACTGGACATCACAGCCACCGTGTGGGAATGAACAGACAGACAGACAGACAGACAGACAGACAGACAGACAGACAGACGGACAGACGATACTTTGAACATTTCACTCGACCACATCTAATTCTCTTTTTATTACAGCACTTTCAAACATGGCTTTTGTCTATAGAGGTCCCATCCTCAACATGGCATTTTTAGCTATGAGAACCCCTTCCTCCCCATGGAAGAGGTTGTTGAATCCACCCCATAGATTTGATCAAATGCATGCCATGTTGCCAGATTAAAAGGACAGATGAAAAATGACGGGCAGGCAGGCAGGCAGGCAGGCAGGCAGATTCTTTTTAATATTGTTAATTTTTTTTCAACCATAGCATTGTTAATTAAGGTCCATGTCTTTGTGCTGGAACATTAGTAGAACAGGGTTACATAGATGATTCAATGACTTGCATGATTGCAGCTGTGCTTTTTCTAGCTCACAATTATTTGTGCAGTTGGATACCTGAGTACACAATTGCATGGACGATACAACTCAGAGGCTTGAGTCTGTGTTCATCAGGTTATATTAACCTAGTGGGCATGTCCGTCAATAATGTGATTCTTCCTCTACAGTCTAAACTGGTACAGTCCAACACTGGCCTTACATTTCAATGCCACTTGAATCTTGCAGAGTCTGATTTGAGTACAGATCCAGGGCTTGACATTGTGTCCGTCTCAAATTCAAAGCCAGCTCATTGCAGGTGGGAGACTCTAATTAAGTCCATCCATTGTAATATGAAAAGTCTATGATGGAACTTAACTCCTGGTTCTCATCTCAATGAAATGGCAAACCGTTATTTAGACTGCAGTATTTCTGACTACAGTGAAATCATGTAATTGAATGTACCACCATGTCTCAGAAACTTTCTTGCTCATGTAGAAGTGTATAAGGAAGGAGAGTTCCCACATAACCTTCTTCCTGCTATTCTATTTTAATGTGCCTAATATGCATAAAAAAGAAGGGAATCACCAATGGTATTTGTCACCTGTAGTCTGAACCATTACAGTCCAATTTGCAATGTGCATTAGTCTCACATGTATTGCCTGCTGATGTCTCTGTGAGCTTGGGAGGAGGGAGGTTGTTTGATCTCTCATATGCTAAAAGCCATGGTGGCGAACCTTTGGCACTCCACATGTTATGGACTACAATTCCCATCAGCCCATTCCAACATGGCCAATTGGTTATGCTGGCAGGGGTTGATGGGAATTGTAGTCCATAACATCTGGAGTGCCAAAGGTTCACCACCACAGTGCTAGGGCCATTAGTAGAATTTATACTTGAGTATAAAGTATTTGCCAGGAAGGCCTGCATTTCTTGATAGTTAAACAACCCCTGAAGGTTGCTTGTTGCTGAAGATTGCTTGTTGTGAGCTGGAAAGGAGCGCATCAGAGCCAAACTAGACATTAATAGTGACCACAATTCCAACCCATGTCCCTTGATACCATTAGAGACAATTTGGACATTAGAGACATGCTTCAAGTCAAGAGCCCAATCCTTATCACACCTGTGGCATGCAGGGAGCAGATCTTGATCCCCCATTCTTTTTTAAAGACAAAAACAGCCTCCACAAAGCAGTTTTGGTAGTTTAAAAGGTGCAGAGGGGAAGATTGTCTCGTCTCACCATGGTGGCTTTTTTAAATGGCCAAAATCCTCTCTAAAATGGCAGTGGTGCCACTAGGTTGGATCTGCAGTGGCCATAACTTCTAGTTTCGCTCTCAGCCAAAGGACTTAGTGTCTCTTTCTCTCCAACAAGTGATGAGCAATATGGGGCCATGAGCATGGCAGTTATCTCTTGGCAACCCCACCCCCCACAACCTTATGCACACCATAGCATGGGAGGTGTATGTGTTCATTGCTGCCAAGTTGCTTCCAACTCATTGTGACCCTCTTGAATTAATGACCTGCAAAATGTCCTATCTTTAATGGCTTGGTTCAAATCTTGCAAACTGAGTGTCATGGCTTCCTTTCTGGAGTCAATCCATCTCATGTTGGGTTGGGGGATACTTGAAACTAGTTTTTCTCCATAAGACCATCTTCTCTCAACATATCGGAATAACATCTTTTTTTAAGTCACTGACTCCATTTGATACATTGTCCGACCTGTTCTTTTAAAGAAACAAGGCCTGGTTCAGTCAACCAATTTTTTCAGGCTGTGGTCCATCCAAGAATTATTCTTTAAAAAGCAGTCGTTAGTGGACACAACGCACTGAAACAGATTTGTGAACTATATGGTATCAATTCTGTTCCCAGGTTACCCCATACATTCCTAAGAATCTTCTTCCAGAATTGCCAGAAGCTTTATGTTTTTAATAGATGAGGGTACTTAATGAAGCATCCCTAATTCCAGGAGATGTTAGCTATTCCAAGTTAGCACATCATGGACCATTCCAATCTTCTTTCTGTTACCTTAGTTTATATTCAAGGTATGCATTATTTGGAAACGTGGACCCAGGAATACTGCGTAAACTTTCTGACAGGGACCTGGGATTTCCATTAACCTCCCCAGACAAACTCTCACTGAAATGTCCAAGTTAGTTCTGAACAATATGAGAGCCATCCATATTCCCAAGTGGATCAGGATGGAATTTATTCAAGTAAATCAGTTTAACTAAATGGCTCATTGGCTTAGACAATAAACCCTCCAGACATATTTGGCTGACTAAGTGTAGGACTTCCTGCCACATATACACAGGCAGGACTTAATGTAACTGAAGTCTTACCAGCGTAGCCCCACAAAACATGTCTGCCTAGTATCTAAAGGAACAAGGTGTTGTTTCTGAGGATGGGCAGAGAATTGTCTCTTAACCACAAAGTAATGCTGCAATCAAAGTTTTGTGCATATCAGATTAGCAAACAGGCCTTCCAAACTAGGGGATGTAATTTTCAAAGGGATGGGTCACCTCATGTTCAAGAGATTATACCCTAAACAACTGCCATTTTTAGTGTTGCAAAGCACCAATTTGCAGGTATCCAAAAGCTGTTGCATGGAATTTGATTTTCAGTGGAAGCTTGAGTGTTGACTGTGCTCTCAATAGCTTTAAATTAATGAGAATCCCCCCTAGATTCATACTGATCACATGAATGGGTGGATATTAAACAAAACCTAGATGTTACATCAAAGTCTGAACAGTTGATCCAGGTTTCACTTCTGCCTGCATAGAATGCTCCTGCACATGCTCATGTCACATCTGGTCTGGTGATCCTCAGATCCTCCAGAGGTATTTAAGTGCTGATCAGTACAGAGTCTCTTCCTCGGGGCTGCTTCTGCATTGATACTGAACAGGCTTTCCCCTTGTCTTACAGGCCAACCAGTGGTCCCTCCAACTGTGCATGTCTTCCCACCATCCGCTGAAGAAATGAGGACCACCAACAAAGCCACCATGGTGTGCATGATGAGTGGATTTCATCCAGGGGTAGTCCAGGTCGACTGGCTGGCAGATGGCAACGTGATCACGGAGGGAGTGGAGACAGCCAAACCCTCCAAGCAGAACGATAAATATGTAGCCAGCAGTTACCTGACCTTGAACAACTCAGACTGGGAAAGACACCAGACCTTCTCCTGCAAGGTGACACATGAAGGGAACCCCATCACGAAGTCAGTGGACAGGTCTGAGTGTCCTTGAAGCATGGAGGACTCAACAGCGCCCCTCCTACCACAGTCCATCAGAAAGAGATAGCTTTCTCTTCCTCCTCCTCCTCCTCCTTCCTCTTTCTTCCTCCTTCTTCTTCCTCCTCCTCCTCCTCTTCTATGGGGCAGGGTGAATCCCCTCTGATTTTTCCCTCCTATTAGTTTGGAAATTAAACTGACTTCCGTCTTTGTAGTTCTACCCCCTCCCTTCCTCCATGTCCCCTCCCCCACGAGAATCTCCTTGGCATGTCAGCTTCTACTGTTAGCAGATTAATAAAATTTGAAACATTACATTGGTGCCGTTTCTTGATGGAATGACTTTTTCCAACTTCTTCAAGCTAGTTGATTACAGGTTTTCTATAATATCACATAGTTTTATATATTATAGAGTTTTTCTATTATATGTGTGTATGATGAGTGGATTTCATCCCGGGGTAGATGCCCTCCCCATCCCAAAGCTCCTGCATCTTATAGAAATTCACATTTATTCACTTTTGGCTCTTCGAGGTCATTAACTTACACAAATGTCTAGCTTGCTAAGAGTGGGGAAATCTATCCACTTACTCCCTATGCAGGGTGAAAGCCACTTCTGTACATAGTTCATACATGGATTGAGAGGCCTTATTCTAAAGGAACAGCCCATCAGGTCACTGATAAGAGACAGTCCATAGTTAGAAAACTGAAAAAGATTCAGTCGTTCATAGTGCAACCTGAAAAACAGCTATTTGCTTTGAAACCCCTTTGACTTTGGTGAATGTGGAAGGGACTTCTTCAGGACTGCATGGAAGTATGAAGGCTAAAGATAAGTAGATGGACTGGAGACAGGTCATGGCTGAGCTGAGCTGGAGGCAATAGACTTGATGTCCAAAGGAAGAACAAAGTGGTCTGCACCAATAGAGGTTCCTCGGAATACGAATTATTGTTGTTACCAATAGCCATTGGACCAGCCCTTATGACTAGCATGAGTATGGTCCATTATGTGAATCTCCCAGATGGAACTACTGGAAGTAACCCCTTATGCTAGTAGCCAGATTTGTGCAGATGATAAGAAATCCCACCAAGTTCTTCTTCTTGTCCATTAGTTCCCTACGGCATCTCTAGGTCACGATATTTACTATTGACCTTTCATTTTGCTTGGCAAAAGACAACTCTATACCCAAGTTTGCCCCATAGGTGATGACACTCGCCTGCCAAGAATGAGTCAGCCTTCCCTGTACCCGCAATATCCACTCTAACCATTCACGGCCTGGGTCCTGTTCCCTAGGGGTGCCAACCTCCAGGTGGTGACTTGACAACTCCTGCTATTGTGATGACTCTCCAGGTGTCAGAGAACAATTCACCTGGAGAAAATGGCCACGTTGGAAGGTGGACTATATGGCACTGTGCCCCACTGAAGGTCTGCCTTTTCCCAACCCCACCTCCTCAAGCTGCACCCCAAAAGTTCCAAGTACAGTCTCTTCAGAGCTCCTTCCCATTCAGCATGAGGTCTATTCCTAAAGGAAGAGGAAGAAACGCTGAAATTAATTGCTAGCCCTATGTCCCTTCACGTGGGTCATGAATACCCATCAGGCCATGTGTTTTCCAGAACATAAGTGAAATCCACCAATCGTATTGCTTCAGATCTGTTACCTCCTTTCACCCATTACCTTCTACCACCTGTCCAGAAGGAATAAGAAGTAGCAAACACAAACCATCTTGCATTCCTGATGCCAGAACATACCATATACAAAGCTCTAGACCAGGTGTCTTCAAACTATGGACCTCCAGATGTTCATAGACTACAATTCCCATGAGCCCTACCACTTGGCCATGATGGCAGGGGCTGATGGGAACTGTAGTCCATGAACATCTGGAGGGCCATGGTTTGAAGACCCTTGCTCTAGACCAATATAAATACCAATACACTGCTTTACAACCATTGGGGGGAAAGTCAGCCT
Organism: Sphaerodactylus townsendi; assembly: GCF_021028975.2. Lineage (NCBI taxonomy): Eukaryota > Metazoa > Chordata > Lepidosauria > Squamata > Sphaerodactylidae > Sphaerodactylus > Sphaerodactylus townsendi. Next base: position 43,142,620 of record NC_059437.1, read on the forward strand.
ACAGAGGTTATTTCCACATTGCTCCATGGTCATTATAGCTCTTACAAGTTGGTGTTTAGCCAGTAATGGATGGGAGACCACCACTGTACTTTACTAGCGGTGTTCTAAGTAACAAAATCCAGCTGCACTGGAAGAGACAGCTGCTCAAATCAAATGGATACAGTTGAATATAAAGAAGTCTTGTCCTTCTGTTCAGGGATAGACTACATTTCCTTGATGCAGTGCAATTGTGATCCAACTACATAAGTACAGACAGGAGTAAAAAATACAGGAGTAAAAATAGAAGATAGAGTCTACAGAAATAATTCAGATATTTCTCCCCTCAAACTCTAATAACAAATGTTCTGGAAGAATCTGTTTTGCGCTGAATTCCTCAGGAGAGATTGAGTGGTAACTTTCCAGAACGAACCAACAAGGCAGTTTCAAAATGCTATAACTGATTTTCCTCATAGGTCAGCCATATCAGCAGCTAACTATCAGCAGCATCTTTACTGTCACGGGAATGGCCCAGAGCATCAGGTTTAACTTACAAGAAACTATTTGAACACAGAACAAACTTTACTGTATTCATATTCACTTGTGCTCTTTTGCAAGAAACATATTGGGCATCCACTAGACTGTATGGACTGCTCATACCAAATCTACAAACCTACTTTCCAGCTCAAGATACCAGGATATCACTATACTGCGTTCTCCACTTAAAATGGATTATTAGCAATAAGATTACTCTAAAGAGAATTCAAATGCAAGAATAATTTAGTGTTCAATATACTTCTGAATGGCTAACAGGATCGTTAACTTCTCTTCCCAAAGATGAACCAGCTAAGTATATAATTTTCTTTTTCCAAATAACTGCAGATGCTTACACATTTGCGAATTCCTCTTAGGGAAAGCAAAGAATTGGTATCTTATCCCAAAGAATTGGTGTCTTATCCCAAAGAATTGGTATCTTATCCCAAAGAATTGGTGTCTTATCCCATTCTTACCCTACGTACAAAAGGTGACCCTTCTCTGCTATGACACGTTGACAGGTTTTTGTACAGATGTGCATCACTGTGGGTTGTCTTCGGAGGAGGGACCCGGTTAGAAGTCACTGGTAAGTCATTGGTTTTCTCATCATCATCCTTTACTTCTCTGTTAAAATGTTTTTGAAATGTCCATGATTTTCTTCTGTTTTCTCTCTTGGACCTTCTCTCCTTGAATCAACACTGACTCTTTAATAGGGACTGAACTGGGAAGCCGGCAGCAGGTTCAAATACCAGTTGAAATGGCTCTCTTCCCCGACACCCCCTCCCAAAATCTGGAAAAGTGGTTGATAAAGAGAATAAGGTTTTCCTCCATAGTCTTCTAAATGGGGTTGATGTCAAAACTTACAGCCTCTCTTCTGGGGCAAAAATTCAAACTCAGGCTCATTCCGCACATGCAGAATAATGCACTTTCAAACTGTTTTCAGTGCTCTTTGAAGCTGTGCAGAATGGCAAAATCCACTTGCAAACAGTTGTGAAAGTGGTTTGAAAACGCATTATTTTGCGTGTGCAGAAGGGGCCTCTGACTCTTCCCTGATGAAAAGGTGTGGCAGAAATGAATCTGGGTTGTTGTTATTTTTAAGTAGCCAGTTTAGGTGCTCCTAACCCTGCCCGTATGGAGTGGATGGTCTTGGATGGAAACTAATAATTCTGTCCTTCTCCTAGTAGACTTCCTTAAAGTAAACTGCAGTGATATCCTGTTTGCCAACCCCAATTAGATTCTCAGTCTATTAAAAATTACTGAGAGTGTCCTAACGTTAGCTGATCGTGACAGGCATATGTAAAATCGAGGGTGATGTTCAGAATGTCATTCACCAAAACTAAATGGGAAATGGCACACACTGCGAGCAAATATTTTGAGAATCACACCGTAACATTGCGGTCCATTTGAGTAGTCCTATTGAAATCAATATTGACATCTCATTGAAATCAGTGGGACTGCCGTAGAATGAACTGGGTGTCTTAGAAACTGATGCAAACTCTGTGTGGACGAATTCAAAAGGGGTATACATGTTGGTAAATTGACAGCAGAAACAAACAGGAGGTTACTGGCACCTTAACCAGTTAAATGGTTGCAGAAGTATTTGTGCTCTAGATCCCACTTCATCAGAGGCATAAAACTTTATCCTCAGCTGCCATATAAAGGGATCTGTTGACTAATACTTGATCTAATACTAGATCATGGCTTCCTCTAACCCAGAAATATTATCAAGCACGTTTTTCCATTTTCCCCCACCCTTCCAGCAAGGAGTTTGGGGCAGTGTACACGGTTCTCCTTTCTTCATTTTACTTACACAACAATCCTAATATCATATACTAGGAGGAGGCACTAAGTAGCCCAAGATCAGCCAGTGAACCCCCCAGACAAGGGGGAATCCAAACACAGGACTCCCCATTTCGACTCCAGAACTGTAATCATTTCAATGGGCCAAAAATTATGCCCCAATAAATAGGTTAATAAATTACCACAAGATGCACCAGAAATCATGCTTGTTCTTATCTCCATAAGACTATAATCCTGTAAAAGGAAGGTCTGGATTTAGTGGAATCTCCTCCTAGAAGTGTGCTTCTAGGAATATTAGGCTGTGGAATGCTTATAACTGTTCATACCAATCACTATGGCACGTTTCATGATTCATATTTGTATAAAATTGTTGAAATACCCTTGACCGAAGAACGGTACACTCCTTCTATCTGGGATGGTCGTCCCCTTCCACCGAGCGCGCAGCTTCGGGAGGGACGTACATAGAGCGGTGAGGGAGGTAGGGGACACCCGCCTAGCCAGCCAGATCAGCTGAATCAACCCTGGCGATCAATAGGGTGACAGACGTCGCAGCCAGATCGCCCTCACATCCAATTTGTTGAAATACTTTTAATTTGTTTTTACAATGATGCCTTACATCTAGTTTACAAATACATACTGTTCTTTTCCATACAATTTTCTATGGACTGTTTGCGGGGGAAGGGGGGCGGAAGTGGAAAAAATGAGCATGAGAATGAAACATAGAGAACGATGTAATTTAGTTCCATGACTGATGTAGTTACCGTGATGCGATTGTTTACATGATCATTACCACAGTTTTTTCTTCATGTGATTGCCTAGTCAAGGGGGAAACAGCCCAAGTGCTTGAATATGTGAACCACCCCTGAGATTAGAATTAGGAAGAATTAGGACTAATAAAAGGAAACACTTCTTCACGCAACATGTGATTGGTGTTTGGAATATACTGCCACAGGAGGTGGTGATGGCCACCAACCTGGATAGCTTTAAAAAGGGCTTGGACAGATTTATGGAGGAGAAGTCAATCTATGGCTACCAATCTTGATCCTCCTTGATCTCAGATTGCAAATGCCTTAGCAGACCCGGTGCTCAGGAGCAGCAGCAGCAGAAGGCCATTGCTTTCACCTCCTGCATGTGAGCTCCCAAAGGCACCTGGTGGGCCATTGCGAGTAGCAGAATGCTGGACTAAATGGACTCCGGTCTGATCCAGCAGGCTATTTCTTATGTTCTTATGTTCTTATGAGATATGCAGAGTATCAGAATATGTAATATAAAGAAATCCACCTCAGTGCAGAGGGTTGGAATAATGAATGTCAAAAGTGCCATCCTAAGCTGAGTTATACCCTTCTAAGCCCATTGATCTCAGTGGGCTTAAAAGTGGCCAAATCTTCTTAGGATAGCACTGCGAGTCCATTCCGGTCTTCTGAATTTATGGTGCACACTGACCAACCCTAGTCAGTGGAAATCTGGACTGTACCACTTCAGACCCAGAGGAGAAACTTTCGTACCAAAACATCCAAGACGACAGAAAAATAGCAGGGAGAAAACTAGTCTGGAATCCTTTCCTTTAACATGCTACTTTTTAATATGTACAAATACTGTATTCGGGATAGAAGAATATTATCATGTGAATCCCCTACTGCAGTCTGAAGTGGTGCAGTCCAGTTCAAAGGTTGCCATGCCACTAAACTGGACCGATATGGAGCCCAATTCAGAACCTGCTCATATGTGTGTATCTTGTCTTTGCTATTTTCCTGTGTTACAATTGTTAATACAAGCCACATTTGGTAATAACGTTGCCGAACAGCAATGCTATCCTTAGCAGTAGACAAAGGGCATTTCCCCACTTGCCATGACCCTCCTATGCCGCGTGCTGCTCTCAGCGCGCATCATTTCTGGCGCGCGCCCGGGCTTCCCCACGACCCCGGGGTCATCAAAAGGTGCCGTTTGGAAGAGCGCCAGGAATGACGTGCGGTGAGGAGGCGTGACAGCGGCAGTGTCGGGACGGCTGCGTTGTCACCGCCCCTGTAGTGGGGAGTGCCGGGGGACCCCACGCTACTTGCCTACAGTAGCACGCAGCTACTGGTAAGTGGGAAAATGCCCAAAGACTCTCTTTGGAGCATGTCTAGATGCAACACATAATTGAATTGGAGGATTTCCATGCCCAGCAACCTTTTGACAGCATTCATTGCCTGTTGGGAACAGGGCCACATAGATCTGGTGCCGAATTTCTCTTCCTTTCAGGCAGAATCCTAAGTATTTTTGTCCACCTAGCATTTCTCTTCCCAGGACAGTTTTATGAACAGCTTGAGAGAGGCAAGTGGTAGGCAGAGATCTGTGTGAGGGGGGTGTGATGTCAAGACCCAGCTGACTTACAATGACCCCGTAGGGTTTTCAAGGCAGGAGACATTCAGAGGTGGTTTACCACTGCCTGCCTCCGTATTATGACTCTTGTTTTCCCTGCCCATTCAAATACAAACCAGGGGCAGCAGCCCCTTCTTAGCTTCTCAGAGCTGACAAGAGCAGTCCAGCCTGGGGCTGTTCAGGTCAGGGAGAGATACTTGTTTTGACTCACAAGTCCCTTTTACCTAATCTTAGCAACCCTTTCTGTGTCAGTTCACTGCCTGAAGATCTGTGAGATGGTCAGAGTTAGGTGCTTTTGGGGACCTCTGTAGGAAGGAAAGAAGTCTGATTTATTCTACCCCAATTTATGAGCTGAGCTCAACCAAGTGACTTGTAGATGTGATGCTAGGGCAGACAGAGAATGATGTGTGGGATTATACTTCCAGCCCTTGCCTTTGTCCTGCACATATTCAGCCTTACTGCTGATCTGAATCTCTGCAAATACAGAGTTTACCCTAATATTATGTCTGTAGCACCTTCTACAAGAGTTCTTACTAGATTGCATTCAGAATTTCCATTTGTTTCATTGGATTAGGCTGTTTCTGGGAATATCTATTCTTCTAAAACAGAGGTGTCCAACTCTAGGAATGGAAGTGTCCCCCATGAAATTGTTTGGAATGCTTCACATGTTCTAGAACAGGGGTGTCCAACACTGGTGCCACAGGTGTTCATGGACTATGATTCTCATCAATCCCTGCCAGCATGGCCAATTGGGTGTCCAATTCTGGTGTCCCAGTTGTTCATGGACTACAATTCCCATCAGTCCCTGGCAGCATGGTCAATTGGCCATGCTGGTAAGGGCTGATGGGAATCATAGTCCATGAACATCTGGGGCACCAGTGTTGGACACCCCAGTTCTAGAACATGTGAAGCATTCCATACAATTTCATGGGGGGACACTTCCATTCCTAAGCACTTTAAATTTAGTGCTTTAATCTATGTTTCTAGGTATCCCGTGTTTAAAAATGTTGATCTAGAAATACTTCCTGAGTACTAATGCTTTGTAACTCTGATTTCACACACAGTGGATAATTCCCTTTTGATGCACTTTGGCCATCATTTGCCAAACTGTATATTCCCTTTCACACAGCTAAATCTAGCTGCAAACAATTGCTGAAGTGCCTTTAAAAGGTGTTATTCAACATGCATGAAATCAGCCTCTGTCTAGAAGGGTTTCATTAACCACCCTAGTCAAACAAAGTAACATGTTCTCATCGGTGTGAGATCATCAGATTCAGAAAGATGCCAAGATGGAAGCAATTGATCAAGTTAACTAAGTTGTCTAAGTCAAGAAGTTTGCCAGATATGTATGTTTGGTCAAACATAGCGAGTTTTGAGTTTTCTGGAAATCCATCCCAGAGCCAAGTTTCATCAGAACCTGGCTTTAGAACTTATTTTCATGCAATGACTCCATATAAAAGCAAGAACAGTGTGCTTCTGAACATATTTTGTTCCAATCTAATGTCCCTGCAGTGCTGACATAACATTCGATCTTGTGCTATCTTGATGCTAGTGAACGTCATACACAAGCACACAATGCCGGAAATCTTCAGTTCTGACTTCACTATATAATTTCCTTGCCTGCATAGTACACACAGATACTGAACAGGCTTTCCCCTTGTCTTACAGGCCAACCAGTGGTACCTCCAACTGTGCACGTCTTCCCACCATCCGCTGAAGAAATGAAGACCACCAACAAAGCCACCATGGTGTGCATGATGAGTGGATTTCATCCAGGGGTAGTCCAGGTCGACTGGCTGGCCGATGGCAACGTGATCACAGAGGGAGTCGAGACAGCCAAACCCTCCAAGCAGAACGATAAATATGTAGCCAGCAGTTACCTGACCTTGAACAACTCAGACTGGGAAAGGCACCAGACCTTCACCTGCAAGGTGACACATGAAGGAAACCCCATCACAAAGTCAGTGGACAGGTCTGAGTGTCCTTGAAGCATGGAGGACTCGACAGCGCCCCTCCTACCACAGTCCATCAGAAAGAGATAGCTTTCTCTTCCACCTCCTCCCCCCCTCCTCCTCCTCCTCCTCCATGGGGCAGGGTGAATCCCCTCTGATTTTTCCCTCCTGTTAGTTTGAAAATTAAACTGACTTCCATCTTTGCAGTTCTACCCCCTCCCTTCCTTCATGTCCCCTCCCCCACAAGAATCTCCTTGGCATGTCAGCTTCTACTGTTAGCAGATTAATAAAATTTGAAACATTAAATTGGTGCCATTTCTTGATGGAATGACTTTTTCCAACTTCTTCAAGCCAGTTGTTTACAGTTTTTCTATTATATTAGTAAATTATACAGTGCATCCAAATGTGGAGGCTCCATTTAGCTATTGTTGATAGATTTCGCTTCTGGAAAGAAATCTAGTCCCTCCTTTAAAGTCAATAGATTTTTTAAAAAAAGTAATTGTTAATTGCTCTGAATCCTTTGTTGGAGAAATGAATGAATGGGTGGATGGATGGATGGATGGATGGATGGATGGATGGATGGATGGATGGATGGATGGATGGATGGATGGATGGATGGATGGATGGATGGATGGATGGATGGATGGATGGATGGATGGATGGATGGATGGATGGATGGATGGATGGATGGATGGATGGATGGATGGATGGATGGATGGATGGATGGATGGATGGATGGATGGATGGATGGATGGATGGATGGATGGATGGATGGATGGAGAGTCACTGGCCATCATTATGAGAAAGATACTGATAATCATAATTCTCCAGACAACTCATAATTTTGTAAGTCTTATTCCAGCTAGCCTATTCCTTTTCTTCCAGCCACTCACTTAATCTTTGCATGAGTTTGAAGTGGTATAAACAGCATCAGTCATTTGAGTATTTTCCACTTCAATACAGTCAGATAAACCCCATGAGTAGAAAAGAACAGGTTAGCTGGCAGGAAGGAACATACCAGGAAATGGGATTTGTTTGGCCATGACTGGCAAATCCATTCGAAATCATTGATTTCGAAGAGTCATCAACATTGGCAGACTGGAAGACGCATCCTTTTTCTGTTTCTTGTAAGGTATTCTCTAGTGGCTGTGATTAAGGCAGTGTGAAGCAATTTTAGTTTATTGTTTTATATTTACTGGGGATCTTTGCTTTTATTTGTGTTACTGGTAACAAGATGTTTTAAGGATTTACCTGAGATTATCACGCGGGATTTTATAACTATAAACCTAAGAGCATTCATAGACACTCAAAAACCTGCTCCAATAGAACTACTGCCTGATTCCAAATACCAAATACCAAATACCAAATACCAAATACCAAATACCAAATACCCTAACCCAGATGCCATATGGTGACGGTCATCTTACCCCACTCTGTTAAATATGTCTCTCTTCTTTTCTTCTGTCAATACCAAAGCATTTGATACAGCCCTATCATGTATTACAGGCTTATATTTGAAAATAAGCACTCACCAAAACCTCCCTACAGGTAGAAAGTTAACATATCAAGAAGAAGGCATAAAGGGAGACATTGACTTGCAGGTATCTTCAAACAAGTGAATGCCCCGTGTGTCTGCAGAACAGTACATGTGGAAGACGGTACCATACACCACTTGTCTGATATCTGTGGCAGATCTTATACAGGCAGGCAAACCCAGAGCAAGTTTCACTCAAACTCTTCTCCACTGATCGAAGACTACAGTGGTTGCAGTCTTCACTGCTTCAAAAGATTATAAAATGCACCCCTTTGATGGATATTGCCACTTATCCCTCGGCTATAATGAGATGAAAGATCCTCCCTACTAAGATTGGGGGGGAAAGGAAAGGAGCACAGTGCAATAAGGAAGATAAGTTCATGTGTCTCACAAAGGAACATGTAAACAATGCCCTGGCAATGACCCTAAGGAAAAGGCACACAGTCCACCAGCAGACTGTTTAATTAACCATACCATTCTGCATTGTGACACTGTGCAGCAGAAGCAAGCTGTGCACAGCTCAGATTGGCCACAACTAGTGACATCATGACCCTCAGCTTCATCGAATGAGGACCAATTCCTTTATTTTCACAACACTTCTGTGAGGTAGGTTACTCTGAGAGGGGCTGGCCCAAGATTACACAGGGAACATCATGGTTGAGTGGGAATATAAAAGTGGCTCTCCGCAGCCCTAGTCTGATAGTTGGATAAACAAAAGGCGAATCAATGTGTATTTAATAATTGTAACATAGAGTTTTAAAATTTAGAGCAGCCAGCCTACGGAAGTATGGAAAGGGGAGAAGAGGAATGACAGAATAAGTGTTCAATTGTGATGGTTCAACTGTGATGGTTCCATCATATTTGTGGTTAATACATGATACAGGCAAGGTCCTATTGGAATGTAAGATGGTGGCCAGAATGGTTTAGCAGTTAAGGCGTCAAACTGAATTCTGGGAAATCCAGGATCGAATCTCCCCTCATGCCATGGAAGCTTGCTGGGTGACCTTGGACTAGTCACACATGCTCAGCCTAACTTACCTCACAGGGTTGTTGTGAGAATAAAATGAAAGAGAGAGGAGTGATGTGAGCAGCTTTGGCTCCCCATTGGGGTGGAAGGCGGGATATAAATAAAGCAACATAACATCATTAAAATAAATACTGGAGAGCAATTGACATAATGGGCCAAGACCGTGCAATTTCTGCACCCAAAAGAGGCCATAAATTATAAGCCTACAGGATTGGCTTCTGCAGAAACGTGTTCAAGACTCAGCTATGGAGCACATGTGTTTGGTTTGTTCCTGCACCTTCTTCTTCAGTTATACATTCTTTGCACCCCATCGCAGAACTGAAGGCATCAATCAGAAGAACTGAAGGCATCGATCAGCAGAACTAAAGGCATCAGATGTTCGATCACACCACAGGCCACACCGATTCCACACGCTAACTGCGCATCACCATGTGTCCAAAGGGCAACTGACCCCAAGGTAAGTGCTGGTACAGCAGACACATCTAAAGCAAGGGAGTTGCCAAACAGATCCTCCAGGATATCACCAGCCAAGATGGTAGCATGCACAGGGTAAGAACTAGCAACATGCCCTCGTTGGGGAGACAATTGCACGCTTTCCTGATCCGCTGTTACTATCACCAGTGTGACTGTGCCTTTCTTCAGGAATCCCACCTACACTTGGAAGTTATGGATCTTTGGTAGGGGCTTGCTTCTGATTTCACTTCTTGGCTGAGACCTTCCTTCGCACAGGAGGTTTTTGCACAGCCACGTGCCACTGTGGTATGTCTTCGGCGGAGGGACCCAGCTGACCGTCCTCAGTAAGTAACAGAAACGTTCCTGTATTGTCTTTTCCATTGCATTGTTTTTCATTTCCAGATTTTGTTTCTTTTTTAGTCCGCCTGACCTAGCATGCCAGGTACATGTTTGAATTTACTATGCTGCCATTGGTTTGCGTTGTCTCTGCTTCTTAGCTTTTAGGACCCTTGGTACGGACCAAATTCCATTTTCTAAACAGAATGCCATTTTCATGTGGACTTCAGCCTTTTTTTGATCCAGGATCTACCATTAACGTGTGATCCACTTTAAATCCTTCACTACATATGTCTTTTTCCTTCTGCCTACCCTTCTTTTTCTTCCCATCTTTTACCCTTCCCTTCCATCTGTCTCACCACTTCCTTCTCTTTTCCTGTCTGTCTTTTTCCTTCTCCCTCCCCTTCTTGTCCATCTCTCTTATCTTCTCTTCTGTCTTTTTCTTTTTCTTTTCCTTTCTCCTTTCCCTTTCCTTCTGTCTTCAAAGGAGTGATTTCTGTAAGTGTCACTTGGTTTAGAAATCATCGTTTGTGGAGGGAAACTTTACCACATCTTCCAATATGAGATTCTGGAGTCTTCTGACAGAAACTCCAGTTGTGTTATTTTGCTCTAAAAAGCTTTCATGGTGAGGAGCGGACAATGTCGATCAGCCACAGGATTAAGGAGGAGAGTTACTCTTTTTCCCATCTATTTCCCCAGTAAAATATTCTTCTTCTCAGGTCTGCTTTCAGACCCAGTAGAAATAAAATAGGCACAGCACCAGAACTTTTTTCCCCCTACTGGGTCATTTTTGATCAAGAAAACAGTCCAGAGGAAACTCCAGAATCACACAGTCTCAGGTGTGTTAGTCTGCAGTACTAGAATAAAATGTGAATTCAGTAGAACCTTAGAGGCCCCTTCCACACATGCGGAATAATGCACTTTCAATCCACTTTCAATGCACTTTGCAGCTGGATTTTACTGTACGGAATAGCTGTGAAAGTGGATTGAAAGTGCATTATTCTGCATGTGCGGAAGGAGACAGAGACTAACAAAATTTTCCAAGGCATAAAGTTTCATGAGTGAAAACTGTGTAAAAATTAGCTTTGACTCATAAGCTTTTATCTTGGAAAATTTTGGTAGTTTTTAAGGTGATCGTGCACTCGACTTCCATTCTTCTATCTAGCATCACCTATAGTTAGTATACGAATTGTGTCCTTCCTTCAAAAAATATTGGGAGGGATCCTATCTAGACAGCCATAGTTGCTTTACCTCAGAATATAACTCAGGCTCATTCCGCACATGCAGAATAATGCACTTTCAAACTGCTTTCAGTGCTCTTTGAAGCTGTGCGGAATGGCAAAATCCACTTGCAAACAGTTGTGAAAGTGGTTTGAAAACGCATTATTTTGCGTGTGCGGAAGGGGCCTCCCCAACCACCCACTGAAGGTCAATGATCTAGTCCACTTTAGGTAAAGGGCCCTTTTAAAACTAAGCATTATTCAGGAAGATCTTGTTGATCTAATCTGGTAGACTGTGTGTCCAGACTTTGGCACTGAACTTTAAGACAAATGAAAACAAACTGGTACAGGTTCGAAAGAGGGCAAGAAGATGGTCAGCACAGAGGTCTGGAAAACAAGTCCTGCAAGAAGTTGAAGGGTCTGGGTATGTTTAGACTAGAGAAGAGAAGACTAAAGCTAGAGGTGAGGGCGGCATTGTCGCAGTCTTCCAATAAATGGACTGAACACTTGTTCTCTGCTGCTCCAGAGGGCAAAACTAGAGCTACAGGGGCATTTTCAGATCAACATTAGAAGAAACTTTCTAATAGTGGAAATCGCTCAGTAATGGCACCAGTTATTGGGAGTCAGGGGCTCTCCTTTGCTGAAGGCCTTAAAGCAGAAGCTAGACATCCTAGCTTTGGATTCCCTGCACTGAGTACAGGGTTGACTTAAATAGCCTATAGAGATACCCATTCCAGATCTAGGATGAATAGTTGAAACGAAGGGCTTCCCATAAAACTCAGAACCCTTCCAAACGGCTCTGCCCATGAGCCAGCATTGTCATCTGCAGGCAAATCTGCCTGTAGATATACCACTATGTGGTTGACATGGGATGATGAAGGCCCCATCTGCCTAGCACATGTATAATGGGTTGTAGTCAAGAAACAGGAACCCATTTCCCTGTTTTCGCATTCACACGAAGGGATGTCATGTCGATGAGGGAGCAAGTTTGTTTTTTGTGGCTCCAGAGACTAGGACCAGGAGTCATGGGTTCAAGGTGAAGGAAAAGAGATTCTACCCAAACATCAGGAAAAACTTCCTGACTGTCAGGGCTGTTCGACAGTGGAATGCACTACCTTGGAGTGTAGCAGACTCTCCTTTTTTGGAGGTTTTCAAAGAGAGAGGCTGGATGGCCATCTGTCAGGATTGCTTTGATTGTGTGTTCCTGCATTGCAGGGGGTTGGACTTGATGGCCCTTGGGGTCTCTTCCAACTCTATGATTCTATGACTAGATTGGTCCTTCTCATGCATTAAACTATGGTTGGACTATAGATTGACCCTTCTCATGCAACGATGATACTTTACCATTAAGGGTTGGACTAGATGGGCCCTTCATCCGGTCCAATTGCAAAGCCATCTAAACACGTGGCCCTAAAATGCATAATTTAATGACAGAAGGGTGGTGTGGAAAGGTAATGGCTGTTCTTGGCAAGTTCCCCTTCAGTTATGTTGAGATTTATTTCTATACTGAACAACATCCTGTGGGAAGAAACAACCTTGGCTCTATGTAGTACTTTGCTTTCCATATCCCAAAGGAACATATATGCACTCAGCTTTTTCACAGAGTATTTGCCCACATGGGGAATTCCCAGAAGATTACCTCACGAAGCTCTGGAATCATACTGAAAGAGGATTGAAAAAAATGTTTCCTCCTTTTATTCATGCACTAGAAAGATCAGGGAGTATTAATCTTTTTTGTTAAAAAGTGGTTTTTTAAATGACACAAAATTCACCCAATGTTCTTGAAAGCTCCTCCTGCTATTCATAGAAAACTTGCAGTGGCGTAGGAGGTTAAGAACTCGTGTATCTAATCTGGAGGAACCGGGTTTGATTCCCAGCTCTGCCGCCTGAGCTGTGGAGGCTTCTCTGGGGAATTCAGATTAGCCTGTTCACTCCCACACACGCCAGCTGGGTGACCTTGGGCTAGTCACAGCTTCTCGGAGCTCTCTCAGCCCCACCTACCTCACAGGGTGTTTGTTGTGAGGGAGGAAGGGCAAGGAGATTGTAAGCCCCTTTGAGTCTCCTGCAGGAGAGAAAGGGGGGATATAAATCCAAACTCTTTTTATTATTGATTAAAGCATTTTCCAGGGCTTGAGGAATTAAAGGGGATAAGAGCTGAATAATACATTGATGGATAGTAAAGCACACCACAGAATTGTTGCACGGATTCTTGGCCTCTTGGCAGCAATAAAGAAGTGGTTCTGACTCCTCATTAGGAAGAATTTAAAATTCGTTGATGTCAAAATGCACAGTAATTATATGAGAACAAGTGTATATGTATCAGAGACGAGAAATCCTGCACTTTCACAATCTCCACCCCGAGCATAAGCAATTGGTAGACTGGGATCAGGATCTGATCTCTCCTCCAAACAACTTTATCCAGACTGTGTGAAGGCCTTAACCAATTTAATAAAGGTTAATACGTTATTGTATATATTTAATCAAGGCTAATATAGCTAATATAAATGTTGTATTCATAACCTGATGCTCAGTCTAAAAAAGGAAAGGAGCAGCAGTGGCGTAGGAGGTTAAGAGCTCGTGTATCTAATCTAGAGGAACCGGGTTTGATTCTCCGCTCTGCCTCCTGAGCTGCTGAGGCTTTTCTGGGGAATTCAAATTAGCCTGTACGCTCCCACACACACCAGCTGGGTGACCTTGGGCTAGTCACAGCTTTTCGGATCTCTCTCAGCCCCACCCACCTCACAGGGTGTTTGTTGTGAGCGGGGAAGGGCAAGGAGATTGTAAACCCATTTGAGTCTCCTACAGAAGAGAAAGGGGGGATATAAATCCAAACTCTTCTTCTTTTTCTTCTTCTACTGCCAATCTAACTAACCTTTGTTGGATTTTTGATCCTAGTTTGTCTCCAAGGACCTTAAGGCTGAAACATCATCCCTATTTTAGCCTTAGAAACAACTCTGTAAGGTAGGCTAGATTGGGAGATGATTAGCTCAAGGTCAAAACTGGAGCCTGCCTATCTTGTTCAGCTTTCTTTTCACACAGCAGCCGGACAGACATTTCCATGAAACAAAAACAGAGCATTAATGGAATATAGGCCTGGCCTGCACACCCACCCTCATATACACACATGTACAGTGCTTCTGAACATGGAAGTTCCATTGAGTCATCATAATCAGTGAATTTCATCAGTGAGAGATTTGAAACCAAATTTTTTGGGGATTTATATCCCCCCCCCTTTCTCTCCTGTAGGAGACTCAAAGGGGCTTACAATCTCCTTGCCCTTCCCCCCTCACAACAAACACCCTGTGAGGTAGGTGGGGCTGAGAGAGCTCCGAGAAGCTGTGACTAGCCCAAGGTCACCCAGCTGGCATGTGTATGAGGGTACAGGCTAATCTGAATTCCCCAGAGAAGCCTCCACAGCTCAAGCAGCAGAGCCGGGAATCAAACCCAGTTCCTCCAGATTAGAGTACACCTGCTCTTAACCACTACGCCACTGCTGCTCATTGTACTAATCCTCACCCTACGCCGGTGATGGTGAACCTTTCGGGCTCAGCATGTCAAAAATCCAGAAAATGCCAAACTTGACTCTGCTTGCATGTCACCCCACCCCCATTGGTGCATCGTGTGCAACCTGCCCCCTCCCATCCCCCCTCCCTTGGCGCTACGCCCCTACTTCTGACCTCGCCTACAACAAGACTGTTCTTTTTTGAAACATCTCTTTTAACTGGCATTGCCTTCCAGGTCAGGCCAAAGCAGCTCCTGCCGTATTTGTCTACCCTCCATCCTCTGAAGAGGTCGCCGCCCAGAACAAGGTCACCCTTGTGTGTTTGATGAACAATTTCTACCCTGGAGCAGTCCAAGTCACCTGGAAGGCTGACAACGCCAAGGTCACAGAGGGAGTGGAGACCACCAGGCCATCCAAACAGAGCGACAATCGTTACCTGGCCAGCAGCTACCTGTTCCTGAGTGCCACAGATTGGGCAAGCCATAACAACTACACCTGCCAAGTGACGCACGAAGGGGTGGATTATGAGGCGTCTGTGGACAGATTAGAGTGTCCCTAACCCTTTGCTTCTTGTAGGTCTTTGCCTGTTTCCCCCACCCTCAGTCTTTGAAGAGAAGAGGGCATTCTGGAAGGCTCCCACAGTACTGACTGATCAGTTGTGGCCCCTCCGTGTTGTCCACAAACCACCTTGCAATTTCTTACATTACCACCAAAGACGTTTCTGCTTTATTATTCTCTGACACAGTCTTGTTGCTATGCTGACATTCACCGAAATATGGCCTCCCCACCTTCTCCCTTCCTTGCTTTCTTTCAATCATGATGCAGTTTTCATTATCTTCTAATAAAACTTATGTCATCCATCATGTCTCGGATTCTGTGTAGCACTTGGTACAGGTACTCACTTGCTAATAAAATACTGTAGCAGCACAATCAAACACAACCGACTTTTGTAGGCAGAGGCATTTTGCTCAGCGTTAGAATGATCACATCATTTGGGCTTGAGGTAGAAAGTTGTAGAGGAACGCTGGGCTTCTTGTTCATTGAGTACATCTAGGCCTTGTTGAGTGCTGTGATAAAGGAGGAAGTAGTGACTTGTGGAAGCAGGTTGTCATGATTCACAGCTGAGGGTTGATTAGCTAACATCTTGGTGGATTATGTGTCATTGAGAGCAGAATGTAATGGCTGGGGTCCCTTCCGCACATGCAGAATAATGCACTTTTAATCCACTTTCACAATTGTTCGCAAGTGGGTTTTGCTATTCCGCACAGCTGCAAAGTGCATTGAAAGTGGATTGAAAGTGCATTATTCTGCACCAAAAGGTGGAGAATAGTCAAACTGGGGAAAGAACAGCTTCCATAGAAGTTCATTCCAGAAAAGTGCATTCCTTAAGGGGGAGGTAAATCCTTCACGGATTGTACTTTCAAGTACCTTGCATGTCTGAATGGACCACTACAAGAACTCTGCAAACAGAACTTTCACTTTTTGTATCACCGAGTCTCAACTCAAATATAATATTTTTTGACACTCTCCACAACTATAGTTACTGAGTAACGATAGGAGACCATTAAATGCTAACCTGCCTATACGTACAAATTGGGGAATAGTCAAGGCTATGAGATCCAGGCAGAATCCTCACTCTGCCATAAAAGCTCGCTGGGTGACCTTGGGCCTAGGGTTGCCAACTCCGGTTGGGGAAATTCCTGGAGATATGGGAATGGAGCCTGGTGAGGGGAGTTTGGAGAGGGGTGGGACTTTGGCAGTGATTTGATGCCATGCAGTCCATCCTTTTTCTCCAGGGAACTGATCTCTGTTGTCTGGAGATCAGTTGTAATTCCGGGAGCTCTCCAGGCCCCACCTGGAAACTGCAGCCCTGTGGACCAGTCACTCACTCTCATAGAATCATAGAGTTGGAAGAGACCCCAAGGGCCATCAAGTCCAGCCTCCTGCCATGCAGGAACACACAATCAAAGCACTCCTGACTGATGGCCAGCCAGCCTCTGTTTAAAAACCTCCAAAGAAGGAGGCTCTACCACTCTCCGAGGCAGCATATTCAGAGGTGGGATCCAGCAGGTTCTCACAGGTACCCAAGAGTAGGTTACTAATTATTTGTGTGTGCCGAGAGGGGGTTACTAATTGGTGATTTTGCCACGTGACTTTTGCCCTAGTTACGCCCCTCCTCTCAGCAGTAGCGCGCAGAACTTGAAGCAGTCTAGCAGGAGGTGCACCAGCGTGCGTGGCAGCCTGCACCTGCATGCATTCGTTTCCCGCCCAAGGACCGGAGCAGCGGCTGTGTCCTTGCCACAGCCCCGCCCAGGAATGTCCCGCCCCTGGAATGCCTGACCACGCCCCCGTCATGCCCCACCCAGCCCCATTGGCGCTACGCCACAGTTTGAATCCCACCACCATGTGAACCTGTTACTAAAATTTTTGGATCTCACCACTGAGCGTATTCCACTGTTGAACAGCCCTGACAGTCAGAAAATTTTTCCTAATGTTGAGATGGAATCTCTTTTCCTGCACCTTGAACCCATTACTCCGTGTCCTAATCTATGAAGCAGCAGAAAATAATCTTGCGCCCTCTTTGACATGCCATCCCTTCATATATTTAAACATTGCTATCATGCCCCCCCCCCCCCGTTTAACCTTCTGCAGACTAAACATTTCCAGGTCCCTAAACCTCTCTTCATATGGCATGGATTCCAGTCCTTTTACCATTATGGTTGCCCTCCTCTAGACACATTCCAACTTGTCAATATCCTTCTTAAATTGCTGGGCCCAGAACTGAACACAGTACTCTTGGTGAGGTTTGACCAATGCAGAGTAAAGTGGAACAATTACTTCCCTCGATCTAGACCCTATACTCTTATTGATGCATCCCAGAATTGCATTGGCTTTCTTGGCTGCCATATCACACTGCTGACTCATGTTCAGCTTCTGGTCTACTAAGACTCCCAGATCCCTTTCACATGTAGTGTTGTCAAGCCAGGTGTCACCTATCCTGCATCTGGTGCATTTCATTTTTTTTCTGCCTAAGTATAGAATCTTACATTTATCTCCGTTGACATTCATTTTGTTTGCTTTGGCCCAGCTCTCTAATTTGTCCAGATCATTTTGAATCCTGCCCCTGTCTTTCAGGGCATTAACTGCCTCTCTCAGCCTAACCAACCTTACAAGATTGTTGTCATGAAGGGGAAAAAATGAAGATAATGTTGCAAACTGCTTTGGATGGACAGGAAACTGGGGTATACATATTTAAATAAAGACCTACCGTGTTTCCCCGAAAATAAGACAGTGTCTTATATTAATTTTTGCTCCCAAAGATGCGCTATGTCTTATTTTCAGGGGGTGTCTTATTTTTCTGTGTTCTGTTCATCGGGCATGCTTCCAAACAAAAACTTTGCTACGTCTTACTTTCGGGGGGGATGCCTTATATTTCGCACTTCAGCAAAACCTCTACTACGTCTTATTTTCAGGGGATGTCTTATATTCGGGGAAACAGGGTATATATTTAAACAAGTGTGTACAGTTCATTTTTCTAGGGTAGCCCTATCAAAGTTGCAACATTAGAGCTTGGTTTATTCCTAGCCAGCCATCCTGTTTGATATTGGCGCACATCCTTCCTGGATACACATTTTTGATTTGCAGGTCAGTCGCATAAAGCCAAACAGGCCACGTCTGCGATGTTACAATCCAATGGAGGCCGACAGCGTGTTACGCTCAGCGCAGTCGGAAAGTATCGCTCCCAACTGTTAACCGAAAGAGCTTTCTGGATGCCTCACGCAAGCAGCTGTGTGATGCATGAACAGTTCTGAGCCCAAGGCAGGGTGGAGGCCGCAGTCTGAATTTCAGTCCTGAGAAATGTTCCATCCATGAGCAATCAAGATATGAAAACAGTTAGTCGAAAGAGGCGCATAAGGGACCATGAGACAGCTGTACTATAGGAGTCAGCAGGAAGGAAGAGACGGCAGGCAGATGGGGGTGGAATGGAAAAAAATTAACGATGCCCAGCTAATCGCTGTGTTGCTGCAGGTGGCCGGCAGGGCTATTTTGGGCCAGGAGGCATCCTAAGGTTCGCTGGTTTCATTCGATCCACTGAGCAGACATTACTGCAATACACAGTTCGGTTCCACCCAAAGCAGAGTCACCATATTTTGTGGAAGGATGAAATCTTGATCAAAGTACCATGTCAAAGCTGCCAAGGTTGAGGATAAAATGGGGGGGGGGGTTCATACGGGGGACTCCTGGAGCCAGACAGGTAATGTGCTTTGTTGTCATATGAGCAGCAGTGGCGTAGGAGGTTAAGAGCTCATGTATCTAATCTGGAGGAACTGGGTTTGATTCCCAGCTCTGCCGCCTGAGCTGTGGAGGCTTATCTGGGGAATTCAGATTAGCCTGTACACTCCCACACACGTCAGCTGGGTGACCTTGGGCTAGTCACAGCTTCTCGGAGCTCTCTCAGCCCCACCTACCTCACAGGGTGTTTGTTGTGAGGGAGGAAGGGCAAGGAGATTGTAAGCCCCTTTGAGTCTCCTGCAGGAGAGAAAGGGGGGGATATAAATCCAAACTCTTCTTCTTCTTCTTCTTCTTCTTCTTCTTCTTCTTCTTCTTCTTCTTCTTCTTCTTCTTCTTCTTCTTTTAATATGTGCAAGGGGCAAAGAAGTGTTCTTTGCGCAGGGGCCAAAGGTGAGCGCTAGGCTGTCCTTGTTTCATAGTCACAAATGCTCTTGGAACACCCCAATTCTCATCCCAAGGATGGTTGCCGAAGCAACACAGCTGAACCCCTGAACATGACAACTCCAGCCAGTCCCACTGATATTTTCAACAAATCGCCTGCAAAAGACAAAAACTGGAGCTGTTGCTTAAAGTAAATGGGTGTTTATTCATTTGAAACCAAATTTTACAGTTGCTTGTTTTTAAAGTCACGAAAAATACAACCCAAGAATCAAGGCAGGACATGAATTGGCAATAAAATGGCTCCCAAATCCAGCAGGACGGAGCCAGGCAGCTTTTAAAAAATCATTCACACTCAGCTCCCCATTTTACCACACACCCCTATCCCACATGGCTTTTTTGTTTACAGTTACCAACCTCCAGGTGGGGGCTGGAGTTTTCCAGGAAACACAACTGATCTCGAGACTATAGAGCCATGGTGGCGAACCTTTGGCACTCCAGATGTTATGGACTACAATTCCAGCAGCCCCTTCCAGCATGGCCAATTGGCCATGCTGGAAGGGGCTGCTGGGAATTGTAGTCCATAACATCTGGAGTGCCAAAGGTTCGCCACCACTGCTATAGAGGTCAGTTCCCCTGAAGAAAACGACAGCGTGGGAAGGCAGATGCCACGGCATCAGACTTCTGCTGAACTCTCTCCCGGGCCCCAAACGCAGTCACCCCCAGGCTTCACCTTTGAATCTCAAGAAATTTCTCAACCCAGAGTTGGCAACCCAACTTTTGTCCACAAAGGTGCTACGATTTTCAGCACAGCTTTGTTGCTATTGTTATAGAAGCAGACCAGAGGTGGGATCCAGCAGGTTCTCACAGGATCCCGAGAGTAGGTTACTCATTATTTGTGTGTGCCGAGAGGGGGTTACTAATTGGTAATTTTGCCACGTGATTTTTGCCTTAGTTACGCCCCTCCTCTCAGCAGGAGCGCGCAGAACTTGAAGCAGTCTAGCAGGAGGTGCACCGGCGTGCGTGGCAGCCTGCGCCTGCGTGCATTCGTTTCCCGCCCAAGGACCGGCGCAGCGGCTGCGTCCTTGCCACAGCCCCGCCCAGGAATGCCCCGCCCCTGGAATGCCCGGCCACGCCCCCGTTGGGCCCCGTCCAGCACCATTGGCGCTATGCCACAGTTTGAATCCCACCACCATGGGAACCTGTTACTAAAAATTTTGGATCCCACCACTGAAGCAGACCTTCTCCTTCCCTTTTCACTTGCAAAAAGGAATCCATGCCATACAAGGAGAGACCCTCCTGCCATCAAAGAACTGGGCTTAGGTGCAAGGACTCACCCCTGGCTGTGGGGAGGGGGAAGCTGTCTTCACCTTCTCAAAATGTTAATGGGTCTTTCCCTTCTCTTTCATTTTCCTTTGATGCTAGTAACTGCAGCTAACTAGGAGCAATCCTGGTGCCTTCCCAGTGGGAGGGGGTGGCAGGCGGCTGAGAACTTTCACTGCGCTGGCCTTGAGATGATGAAGAAGAAGAAGAAGAGTTTGGATTTATATTCCCCCCTTTCTCTCCTATAGGAGACTCAAAGGGGCTTACAATCTCCTTGCCCTTCCCCCCTCACAACAAACACTCTGTGAGGTAAGTGGGGCTGAGAGAGCTCCGGAAAGCTGTGACTAGCCCAAGGTCACCCAGCTGGCATGTGTGGAGTGCGCCCAGGCCAGTGGTGGCGAACCCTTTGGCACTCAGATGTTATGGACTATAAATCCCATCCAGCCCCTGCCAGCATGGCCAATTGGCCATGCTGGCGAGGCTGATGGGACCCAACCAATCCCTTAACATCCTGGAGTCTCGGGATGCTCCTACATGGCATAGAGCTATCTGAATTCCCCAGATAAGCCTCCACAACTCAGGCAGCAGAGCTGGGAATCAAACCCGGTTCCTCCAGATCAGAGTGCACCTGCTCTTAGCCACTACGCCACTGCTGCTCAACTCCCAAACATCCCTCTTTCTGTTATTCTCACATTCCATGGGAAACAGGGAAGGGGTATTTATGGTGGGAACGTTGAGGGGATACAGGCAACTATATTTTCATAATTTGGCAGAACTGGCTTTCTGAAAGCCAGGTACCAGCTGTTATCAATAAAGACTTCTGATCCAGCATCCAGATATTCCCAGCCCAAGAACTCTACGCAGCTGATTACAAGATTCACGTGTAGATGGTGTTTGCAGTACATCAGGGGGTCCCAACGTGGTACCTGTGGGGAACATGATACCCACGGGCACTTTTCCTGGCATTTGCCAAATGTTTTTGGAACGCGGGTGGGCCGGAGATCGATTTCTGACAAGCCACTGGAAATCTGGTTGGCTGTGCAGATTTTAAAAAATATTTTTGGCAGCAGCTGCCCCTACAGCACAAGAATCTTCACTGTGTGACTGAAGATAAGCTGTTGGTATGCAAGAAAAATGCTTTAAAACAAAAAATGTTCATTTTTTTAAAAGTCTTCCTGTTATTAATAGTACAGGGCATTTTTCCCTAGGTCAGCTGGCTTCTCTATTCTAACCCCCTTTCAAGGCTGTCTAAAGGAATATCCATTATCACATCTAGTGGCACCAAAGTCCACACATTGATACTCAGAAAGTAGACATTATTGACCCCAATGTTTCTTCCTTTGCTCACGGAAGACTCGTACACATCATCAATCAGAACACTGCTTGCAGATTTCTTCAAGATAAAACCATACAGCAGTGGTGGCGAACCTTTGGCACTCCAGATGTTATGGACTACAATTCCCATCAGCCCCTGCCAGCATGGCCAATTGACCATAACATCTGGAGTGCCAAAGGTTCACCACCACGGGCATAGAGGGTTTTTTTTATGGTGGCTGTGGGGAAGTGATGTCAAGTAACTGAGGGAAGTGCTGTCAAGTAAAATGGCCATCCTGTAAGGTTCTGAAGACAAGAAATATTCAGAGGAGGTTTGCCATTTCCTGCCTCTGTGTTACGCCCAGGGACTTTGTTGGTGGTCTCCTAGCTAACTATTAACCAGGGCAGACCCTACTTAGCTTCCAAGACCTGATGAGATTCAGCCAACCCGGGCCTTCCACATCAGTCATAGAGATTTCCTATGCCAAAGATTAAAAATGCTATCTCCAAAGCCCAGCCTGTAATGTAATGTATCTTTATACAGCAAAGAGAGTCAAAGGAGCATACAGAATAATTGCACAGTTCAAAAGGGCAGCAAATGAGATTTAATTCTTAACCATAAGCCACATGTCCAATAAAAGATGGAAACGGTGTTTTGGAGATGGAGTTGATTCAGTACTGAATAGCACAAATGCCTCTCCATCCATCCATGGCTCACTTGGTTTTCAGTGCAGCTGTGTTGGACTCAGGGGAAACCCTGACTTCTAAAATTATTCTTTCTCTCTTAATCGACGAATCAGAAACTAGAAAACATAACGCCAAACATCTCCAGAAAGGGAAGCGAAACTCTTTGAAGAGACCACTGACTCATGAAAGAAAGAAACAGCCAGCAAACATGTGCCGCGTGGCACAACTGAAAAACAAATTTTTCATGTCTTGCCCAACAATTGATTAATTGTTTTGTTTCATTTAAGAGCAATTTTCCAAAAATCAAAATGTACTATTGCGAGTAAGACCACTGGGTCAATAAATCCACTGAACCAAATCAACATAACCCTACGGCAGTGGTGGCGAACCTATGGCACGGGTGCCAGAGGTGGCACTCAGAGCCCTCTCTGTGGGCCTGCGCAAAACCAGAGTCGCCCCCTCCCCGCACGCCCTAGGCTGGCCTGGGCCACTGGGCTCAATTATTAGCATTAAACCTAAGACCTAGTTTTGGGGAAGCAGTGTAGGTAACCATGTTGTGCTGTTAAACCCCACTGATTTTCATGTGAAGAACTAATGTGTGATCCTTTACCTGGGAGTAAGTTTGGTTGCTGGCAATGGGGCTTGCTTCTGAGTAAACCCTCCTAGGGTCGTGATTCACCTGTTGGAAGAGCTGCACGGTTGCTTCAAAGCAAAGCCACCAACTACCACCAAGCTTACTCCCAAACAGCATGCATGCTTAGGAGCCAACCATTTTTTCTAAACTAAAACCTCAGTATTCAGGTTAAATTGCCTGGTTGGCACTTTGTGATAAAAAAAAGTGGGTTTTGGGTTGCAATTTGGGCACTTGGTCTCGAAAAGGTTCGCCATCACTGCCCTACGGGATTGCTTAAAGTACATATCAGATATATAGCAAATGTGAACACATATAAAGAGCCCTGCTGGGTCATGCAGTTGGCAATGGGGCCCAAACATAATTACCTGAGGCATAGCGGAGTGTGACCAGATGTCCCAGCTTTTTTGGCCCGGAACAGTCCACACAACCAATTTGTCCCAGCGTCCCTTGAAGGTTTTAAATGTCCCAATTTTTTTGGAGGCTGCAGCACTGCCTTCTAGAGCTCCCCTTTTCACGATCCTGTCACAGCTCCCTGTGCAGGGGCCGCCTGTGGCAGAGGCCCGGGGAAACCCGAGGGAAGCGCCCAGCGGCTGAATGCACTTCCGCGACTAACGTCAGCATGGATCCCGCTTTAAAAAGGTGAAAATCTGGTCACTTTAACCTAGGCTGATACAAGCTCAAAACATAATTGGTACTCACTACACTCACAGACACAAATGAACATCCCATTCCAATCATGCAGTCTCATGAATCATGAAATATGTCAGATTTTGAAATAGTTTATCTTATCACAATGGGCACCATGCAGATCCTCAGGCCCCGATGCACAAATGCCATTCCTTGGGGCCTGCCAGCAGCCAAGGCCCTTTCCACCCATGCAGAATAATGCACTTTCCACTTTCAATGCACTTTGCAGCTGGATTTTACTGTGGGGAATAGCAAGATCCACTGGCAAACAATTGCGAAAAGTGGATTGAAAGTGCATAGGAAACAGTGCATAGGAAACAGGCATGTTTATATGGCAATAAGAGTTCTTTCAGGCAACCTGCCCCAATGCCATGCCAGGCATCAAAGTTATGCTCTTTCTCAGCACAATGGCCACACCACCTGGGATGTCCTTATCATTCCCTCTATATCTGTCATAATTTTGTTCCAGATTTATACCCACCCCTCAAGTAAGCAGTATGGTTCCAATTGCAGCTGCTTGGAAGACGAACTGGGGGAAAGACACTAGCCTTCATGATCGGCTTGTGGGACTTCTGGAGACATCTGTTTGGCTACTACGGGAAACGGGATGCCGGACTAGGTCAGCAGGGGCCTGGAATTCACATCTCAGACATAAGCTGAACCACAATGGTCTTCAGCTGGGACCAGGCTGGAAGGACTAGAAGAGGAGGTGACGAGGGGTCTGTGCTCATCACCACACCCCCAAGCCAGGTTCAAGAACTGCTGAGACTTGTCTTGCTCCTCGTTGCTAGTGGTCTCCATCATGTAGGGTTGACAGCTCTGGATGCTATAAAGGCATAACATGGTGTCAGAAAGTGGGCATACATTTGCAAGCATCATAGACACAGCACAGCTCTGCCGCCTGAGCTGTGGAGGCTTATCTGGGGAATTCAGATTAGCCTGTGCACTCCCACATGCCAGCTGGGTGACCTTAGGCTAGTCACAGCTTCTCGGAGCTCTCTCAGCCCCACCCACCTCACAGGGTGTTTGTTGTGAGGGGGAAAGGGCAAGGAGATTGTAAACCCCTTGGAGTCTCCTATAGGAGAGACAGGGGGGATATAAATCCAAACTCTTCTTCTTCCCCTTCTACAGTGAGTACTCAACAAAATAAAGGCCATTTCCGCACGGCCAGTGTGACAGCCACCAGGGGCGGTAAAAGCGCCCAGCCCCCCCCAGGCCGCCGTTCAGCACCGCGGCGCCCGGCTGCTGCCCACTCCCCAGAGGCTGACCTCCAGGCCGCCCTAAGCAACAACCCTTTAAAGGGTTGTTGTTGGGGAAGCGTCTTCAGCAGTAGCTGTGGTAATGAACTAGCCCGCTGGGAAAACAGCTGTCTCCATCTCCGCCCACTCCGCGATTGTCCTGCGTCGTCGCCTGCTGGAGCGTCGCCAGTATACGCCACTGTCCTCCGACCTCCAGAGTCCGGGCAGCGTCGAGGCCCGAGACTCGGCGCCAACAAGCGGCTGGCTCAGAATTACCGATGAATCGAAGCCCGAGGAAAAGCGGCGGACTCCGATGCAAGAACGCGCCTGCCGATCTGCGGCCTCATGCAGCCTGTTCATGCGCGAGCGGACTTGAAAGCCCCGCGCCGCCCAGCACTCTTGTGAGCGGCATAAGGTAGCAAAGAACCCGTCGCGAGGAAAGATGGCTTTTAAGCCTGAAAGTAAAGCAGCTTCATAAAGGTGTAGCAGAAGGTAATAGCCAGGCATGCCTTGCCTCACCTCCATGCCTTAATCTAGATTTTGACAAGATAGTTTCAGAGGACTGCCTCGTTGATCTGCTTTAGGGTAGCTAGATTTGAATCCAGTAGCACCTTGGAAACCGACAAGATTTTTGAGATATGAGCTTTCAAGAGCCAAAAGTATCTGATGAAAGCAGCTTTGGCCCCTTCCGCACACACAAAATAATGCGTTTTCAAACCACTTTCACAACTGTTTGCAAGTGGATTTTGCTATTCCGCACAGCTTTAAAGAGCACTGAAAGCAGTTTGAAAGTGCATTATTCTGCATGTGCGGAAGACTCTCAAAAGCTTTTTTAAAAAATGTGCACCCCCACCTTCCTCCCCAATGCAGACCCAAAGCGGCTTACAATGTTCTCCCCACTTTTATTTCACCCCACAACAACCTTTTGAGATAACTTAGCCTAAGAGAGTGTGACTGGCACAAGGTCACCCAGCAAGCGCCCAAGACACAAGTGCACCAAACCTAGGTCTTCATGATACTAGTCAAATACAAATACAAATACAATACCTTTAATGGCATATAAAAAGTGGTAAAATGCAAATTATGTTAAAACCAATTGACTAAAATTTACACAAAGGTTTCACCCTTGATCCAAGTGCCTTTGTTAAAAACCTGGCAACTGATTCAGTAGTGTTGGGATGATGGTCACTAAGCAAGTATGAAACTATTTCCTTGTCTGATCTCACTGAAAATTTCTTCAAGATGGCCTCGAGAAAAAGCAACCGATAGACTGCCAAATCTTTACAATAGAAGGAACCCGATGTTCCAGTTGTTTGGGTAGGCCAGCTCGCATAGAGAACAAGTCCTGTTCTCCTGTGGGATGCCATGATATCTGCCTCTTGTTTGGGCAACGTTAGTATACGATAAGCCGAGCAGAAGCATAAAATATCTACGGAGATGTGGATTGATTAAATTACTCAGATATTTAGCCATAAAACCCGGCAATGGTGAGTAAAATGCCATAAAATGTAGGAAGGAGAACAAGTTCCGTGCGGGCTCCAGCTGTGAGAAAGCTGCCGCCCTTCAATGTCAAGAGTCACGTTGTTTCAAAACTCCCGAGAAAGCCTGTCTTTAGATCCATCAGTAGAGGAGTTGGTCAAAAGATACACCTATATTTGTTTATTTGATTGTTGATAATTTTTTTGGTTATTGCCAGGTGGAGTGGAAGTGGTGCAGCTTAACGAAGGAGATATGTCAGACTGCCGGAGGCCTCACAAAATGAAAAGGCAGAGAAGCCAGTATTTAAACAAAGAAAGCCAAACCGGAAAAAAAAATGCGTCTTGGCTCCGGTTTTCTAAACAAACAAGAACTTGAGTGCGTGACTGAGTTGGGAGAGACCCAATAAGCGGCGAAAAAACAAAAGATTGAACACTCTCTAATTTCTCAGCGGTTTTTGCTCCCCAGATTGGAGCTCCGTAAAGTAATTGTGGCAAGATACTAGTCCAAAACTCTTGATACTAGTCCAAAAACTCACCACACCGGCTTATTCCCCAGATTTCTTGTTAGCCTCTAAGGTGCTACTGGATTTCAGATACTGATGAGCCCTCCTCTCCACCCACGGCTTACAAGAACCATTATGGGTCCTAGATAGAAACTGCTTATGGGATCCTGCTCACACGGACTGGTTCTAAACCAAACATTACCTAAACATGAATCATATGATTTGTCTAGCTCCATTCCCCAGGTAACTGGGGCCCTGGAGTTTTGTCTCCCACACTCCTGCTAGACTTGAACGCATCTTCCTTCTCTATGCTGCCTCAGTCCAGGGCAAATGGCTGAAACCAGTTCCAGGGGTTCTCAACCTGTGGGTCGGGACCCCTTTGGGGATCGAACGACCCTCTGCATCAGTGTTCTCTATCTGTAAAATGGATAAATGTTAGGGTTGGGGGTCACCACAACATGAGGAACTGTATTAAAGGGTCGTGGCATTAGGAAGGTTGAGAACCACTGAGTTAAGCCAATGCAGTTGATTTTATGTTGCTTTTTATTTAGGAGAGCGAACTTCAAAATATGTTTTAAATCAATAAATGCTTATTTGTTCATGAGGGCCAGTTTTGCCACCTACAGTTAAAATAGATGACATGTACCTAGGGTTTGGCATCTCTATATTTTTGTCTTTATTTCTTGAGACAGGGAGAATAAACAGAGTCCTTACAAATGGGAGAACTTTGACAGGAAGAGAGTGAAGCCTGTGCCTGACTTTAGATTGAATCCAGGAAAATTGTATTTTAAAAAACTATAAGGTCCCATAGAATTCATGATCACTTGTAACATTAGAAAGGTCAGAGTGTAGTGATCTCATAGCAGCAATAATTTGCATGTGTGTGCCAAATTTAGAAACAGCAAGTTTGACACCTGAAGGGTTGAAAGCCACAGCTGCCAGAAAGAAAGAAAGAAAGAAAGAAAGAAAGAAAGAAAGAAAGAAAGAAAGAAAGAAAGAAAGAAAGAAAGAAAGAAAGAAAGAAAGAAAGAAAGAAAGAAAGAAAGAAAGAAATTCCTGATGAAGTGGTCGAAACAAAATGGACCTATCTTCATAAAATACACTGGCAAGAAAAAATATATAATAAATAAATTACACAAATGAGGAAGAAGATCCTTTGGTTATTTTAAAAAGTATCATATGTTTTAAGTATAAGAAATCCAGTTCCAAAATTGGGTCCTCTCATTTTATGCTTGGGATCTGTACTTTTCAATTCTGAACTTCACTGGCTCTTCTTCTCTTGCCTTTAGCGAAAAGCAATAAAGAACTTTGGTCTTATAAAAAATGTCTAGTTTCTTTAAGAATCACGACACACAGTCCTCCCCATGTGGGCACCGTTTCATTGAGTGTGGGACAGTCAGAGCCAAAGGGATCAAACCTCAGCGCCCCACAACACTCAGTAGCTTCAGACATGGATGAAATTGTATGCTGAAACCTCTTGATCCCCTTTTCCATTTTATGGTTTGCGCTCATTGTAAAAATCCTAATTTTAAGTAGTATTGCTCAGTCCTATGTTAAGCAAAAAAACCTAAAAGAACTCACCTCCTACACTGCCAAATATACTGGGTATGGGCATCTTTTTAACACCATAATGTAGAAAATCCAGCAGTTTTTCCCATAGGCTCACCTTACTACACACCCCATCCCATATGGTTCTTATCCCATATGCGGGTCCCATAATCACCAGCCTAGCCTTTGCGGGGACTCATAGGGAACTCTCATCTTTTCATCTACAGAAAAGTTGGTTGGACCCACACCATAGGATGGATCAAACAGATGCATGGAGAACCCACAAATAGGAGGTAGAAATGCCTCTCCATTCAGTTTCTACCTAGCATTTGGTATTTAGATATATGCAGTCTCTGAACAAATAAGTTCCATTTAGAAATCATTGTTAATAGCCATTGCTGAGCTTTGCATCTGAGGTTTCAACATAATATCAAAAATAGAATTAGACATGAATGCGAAATGGATTAGTTATTGAGACACAGATCAAAGAAAGAGGAAGGGAGCATGTGAGTCTGAGGATGCCCCAGTCTCCTTCAAGTATCAACAGAACTTGTCGGGAGAGAAAATGTGGCTTAGTGGTATAGTGCATACTTAGCATGCAGAACGTCCCAGATTCACCCTTCATCCAAAGGGATTATGGCCCCTTCCGCACATGCAGAATAATGCACTTTCTATCCACTTTCACAATTGTTTGCAAGTGGATTTTGCTATTCCGCACTGTAAAATCCAGCTGCAAAGGGCATTGAAAGTGGATTGAAAATGCATTATTCTGCATGTGCGGAAGGGGCCAAGGTGGCAGGTAAGGAGAAAGATTCCTGCCTCAAGCCCCTTCCAAACATGCAGAATAATGCACTTTCAATCCATTTTCAATGCACTTTGCAGCTGGATTTTACTGTGCTGAATAGCAAAATCCACTTGCAAACAATTGTGAAAGTGGATAGAAAGTGCATCATTCACAATAATGCAGAAGGGAGCCTCAGACCTCTCAAATTAAGCTGTCTGCAACAAGTACGCAACACTAAACTGGACAGGTCAAGTACAGTATAAAAGCAACTATAACATTTGTATGTCATCAGGTCTGAATCAAGCCGCTGCCTTGTGACCTTTCCACCCATTGTAAAGTAACAGCAACTGCGTGATAAACATGGAGAGCGCATAACTTCATTGCATTTAACACAGGTATTTGTTAGAAGTTCTTGAAGGTCCTACTAGATGCCTCAGGCCTCAGGCAGGGGAAGGGAAACTGCGCAAACCTTGCTGTGCAACTTGGAAAACATCAGCCTAACAAATGTTTCCGTTGTGGTAGAATTGCTGTTTACGGGCACTCTCAACCCGTGAACCCACAGTGCTGGTAAACGATGATTCAGGCTGTTGCACACCGTTGTGGGGGGGATGGAGGAAGGAAGGTGCTTGCATTTTGTGTTACGTTAATGTCCAACTTAGATCGTGTCTGCAAGACCACTAGCACCTTTCTTGCGCCACGACAAGTTTCTTTTTTCCATGGTTGTTTTTAAAAAAATCCTTTAGAGATGTTCCATTGGCAGGTTTCGAACATGTCTCTTGAACAAACAATTTATTTTTAAACTATGCTCTAACAGTCAGCCTATGAGTCAGGTTGCCTTATTGGTATGGATAAGGGAATGGGTGATGTTAAAGAATAATAGAATTTTGGATCTGGAAGGTTTGGTAGCAGATTTGGATGGCATAGACCACAGGTGTCAAACCCGCGGCCCTCCAGATGTTATGGACTACAGTTCCCATCATCCCCTGCCAGCATCATGCTGGCAGTGGATGATGGGAACTGTAGTCCATAACATCTGGAGGGCCGCGGGTTTGACACCTGTGGCATAGACCACTTGTTTTCAAACTGTGGGTCGCAACCCCTTTGGGGGTCGAACAATCCTTCACAGGGGTCTCCTAAGACTCTCTGCATCAGTGTTCTACAGTGTTCTCTGTAAAATGGATAAATGTTAGGGTTGGGGGTCACCACAACATGAGGAACTGTATTAAAGGGTCACGGCATTAGGGAGGTTGAGAACCACTGGCATAGACATTTGTGGTATGAAAAGGGGGGAAATACATATAGATTTTTCTAATTATTACGTTAGAAGGAGTCTTCTTTCAATTCAGTCAAAATATGAAAGGTTAGAGCAAGTGTAACTCCTTTATGGTTGTCAACAATTGAAGCTTTTACTAGAAGAGAGGTAAATGTGCAAGAAAAATCGCCTCCTTACAGAGAATTGCTGAACTTCCAAGATGACAAATGTGAATTTAAACCTATGAATGATTGAAAGGATATAGTTAAAAACTATATTACTATCAACTTCTAGAAACATCTAGATTACAAAAAATACGGGCTTTTCCACTCAAGTGACAGATTTTGAGTGTAACATGTACAAACGATAATAAATTGATTACTAACATTTATAAGATGTTACTGAAATGGGGCACAGGAGACGAAGTAGTTAAGCCTGTAATGAATAAATGGGCCAGAAATATTGGTAAAAACATACAAATGGAACAGTGGGAGAAACTGAGTCTTCCTCAGCAGGTGTGGAACAACCTATAGAGACCCAGATTCAAATTCCCACTTTGCCCCATTAAACCCCTTGGGAGACCTCATTCTCTTTCTGATCTGTTGATGAGAACTCTGGCAATTGCCCTAAGTTTGGAGCAAGGCGGGCAGGAAAAAAAAATACCATCTATGGGTCTATCTCATCATTGTTTGGATTTATTTATTATCTAATTTGACAGATCATTGTTATGGCAGATGGATAAAACAAACTCAAAAGGACTGGTTTTCAGAAACAGAAAACCAACGTTCTTAGCCGTGTGCTTTCATTATCAGTCTAAAAAACATTCATCCCATGTCTAAGCAAAAATGCACAAATAGTCATCCTCATTGCCAAACGCAAGTCCCCTTCCTCTTAATCAAACAAAGAACATATAGCCAGAATTTTTTTAAAAAATTATTTATTCATTCATTCGTTCGTTCGTTCGTTCGTTCGTTCGTTCGTTCGTTCGTTCGTTTATTTATACATACATGCATACATACATACATACATACATACATACATACATACATACATACATACTCCGGCTTCCTTCCTGATGGGGACCCAAGGTGACTGACATCATTTTCCTCTCCTCTATTTTATCCTTACAACAACAACCCTGAAAGGTAGGGTAGGCTGAGTTTGTGGCTGGCCCAGGATCACCTAGCAAACTTCCACGGCAGACTGGGGCTTAAAACCTGGGTCTCCCAGATCCTAGCCTGACACACCAACCACTATGCCATAACCTTTTTCTTTTAATTGTCTTTGGTATATAAACTGGCATTTGCCACTCATATTATTTTCAATAATGGCACACTGTGAATTATTGCAGGTTGGTGAGGAATTGTTTTTATTTTTTTTATTTAAAAAAGAGATACGTTGGAATATTTTGCTGGAACTTACAACAGAGTACCTTAGAATAGGTTTTAAAATATAAAATATCTCTTCAAGGTCTACACAAAACAAGGGATTCCCTCTCACTGCAAATGCTTCTTTTCATAACATGGACAGATAATGCATATATCAGAAACGGTTTTGTTTTAATTGTATTTTAATTATTTATTAAAACATTTCTGCCCTGCCTTTTCTCCCCCAAAATGGAAGGGGGGGGGCTGTGGTAATGGGCTCAAAGATGTACATGTTGTTTTCCTTCAATAAACCATTGAAGAATATAAAAACAAAAACACTCTACAATCAAGCTGCTTTTAAGACACAAAAGCATCCGGAATCTAAATTAAAAAAGAGGAAATGCTTGTTGCTCAAGTTCTGCAGAAACGAGCTGTATTTTCTCTTCACAACTGACTGAAGTTGGCATGTTCTTCACTCAAAACTAGTTAACTCGCTGCTGTGAGAAAACTGGCAACCATTTTGTTGACTGAAGACGTCCACCAGACTTTTGGCTATCACAGATTCTTACCTAACCAAATTCTCCAAACTCTTTCTTCACATTTGACATTTTCAGGCTGTACAGGACTACATTTCTCACACACATACCCAGTGGTGGGATTCAAATAATTTAATAACTGGTTCCTAATTTAATAACCAGCTTCTGTGGTGGGATTCAAATAATTTTACAATAATTTAATTTACAAGCACCATTTTAACAACCGGTTCTGCTGAAGTGGTGCGAACCGGCTGAATCCCACCACTGACACATACCCCCAGCCATGACTGATTAAATTTTATATATGTCTAGATTTTCTGGTTCTTTTCCCTCATAAATCATGTCTGTCTTTTGTCTGTTTGGAGGGTGCCTAGTTAAAGTGTGTATTGCCAGCATCGCCATTGCTCAAGGATTCAGCTCCTTCTTAAGAAGAAGAGTTTGGATTTATATCCCCCCTTTCTCTCCAGTAGGAGACTCAAAGGGGCTTACAATCTCCTTGCCATTCCCCCCTCACAACAAACACCCTGTGAGGTGGGTGGGGCTGAGAGAGCTCCAAGAAGCTGTGACTAGCCCAAGGTCACCCAGCTGGCGTGTGTGGGAGTGCACAGGCTAATCTGAATTCCCCAGATAAGCCTCCACAACTCAAGCGGCAGAGCTGGGAATCAAACCCGGTTCCTCCAGATCAGAGTGCACCTGCTCTTAGCCACTGCTCTTAGCCACTACGCCACTGCTGCTTAAATGTCCCCAGAAGTTAAATCTCAGAACAAGGAATGGATGCATCAGGTCTCTAGTGCACATGCAGCTAAATACATATGTGAGAACAATAATGTGCAGTGCACTGCCTGTTATTTCCATGTGCAGTGTACTACCTGTTATTTCATATGCCATGAGCTCCTTTTTTCAACTCTCAACCATTATAGGATTGTTATCACTTTCTAGAATTTCTTTATCAAAAGAAACCCCATCTTACATTTTAAATCCAGAGTATATATTTAATACATCGCTATTCTATCCTTCCTCCAAGAAGCATGGGGCAGCATATGGAGTCTTCCCTCCATTTAACCCGCACAACATCCCTGTGAAGTGGATTAGACTGAAAGAGAGTAATTGTTTTATGCTGTACACCGCCCAGAGCCCCTAGAGGATGGGGCGGTATAAAAGTTTAAAAAATAAATAAATAAATAATTGGTACAGGGTTACCTAGCAAGCTTCACAGCTAAGTGAGGATAGACACACATTTCTCCCTATCAGGGGCTCATTCCGCACATGCAGAATAATGCACTTTCAAACTGCTTTCAGTGCTCTTTGAAGCTGTGCAGAATAGCAAAATCCACCTGCAAACAGTTGTGAAAGTGGTTTGAAAATGCATTATTTTGCGTGTGCGGAAGGGGCCCAGGTTGCAAACATCCAGATGGGGACTGGAGCTCTCCTGAAATTATAACTGATCTCTGCATTATAGAAATCAATTCCCCTGCAGAAAATGGATGTTTTAGACGTTGGACTCCGTGGCACCACATCCATGCTGAGTCCCTCCTCAGGCTGGGCCCCCAAATCTTGGAAGAAGGGGGTAAACAAAAAAGTTGTGGATTGTTGTTCTTAAATACAAATGAGGCAACACACGAAAGGAGTGCAACATTTTGACATGGGTACATATAATCTACTCATAATTACCATTCTTACAAATGGTAATATGGTGCAATGATTAAAGAATCTAACCTGCCTAAGGACACCCTAGGGTTAAATGCCCACTCAGCCATGAAGCTCACTGAATGACCTTGATCCAAACACCTATCACTCAGGCCCCTTCCGCACGTGCAGAATAATGCTCTTTCAATCCACTTTCACAATTGTTTGCAAGTGGATTTTGCTTTTCTGCACAGCTGCAAAGGGCATTGAAAGTGGATTGAAAGCGCGTTATTCTGCATGTGTGGAAGGGGCCTCGTCCTAGCCTGCCTCACAGGGATATTGTGAGGATACAATGGTGGGAGGCACGATCCCACCCTCAGCTCCTTGTAAGAAGAGAGATAAAAATATAATGCAGCGGATGTTCTTACGAGCAAACTGAGGCCCCAACACACAAAAATGGTATGATGCACATTCACACCTGATTAAGATGGAACTTGCCCTTCCAGAACAACAAATTTGCTGTCCATCTTACACACAGATGCACACACCTGCAATTGTGCTTCATTCTGTAAGCATATCTGGAACCTGAGATGAAGAAGAAGAAGAGTTTGGATTTATATCCCCCCTTTCTCTCCTGCAGGAGACTCAAAGGGGCTTACAATCTCCTTGCCCTTCCCCCCTCACAACAAACACCCTGTGAGGTGGGAGGGGCTGAGAGAGCTCCAAGAAGCTGTGACTAGCCCAAGGTCACCCAGCTGGCGTGTGTGGGAGTGTACAGGCTAATCTGAATTCCCCAGATAAGCCTCCACAGCTCAGGTGGCAGAGCTGGGAATCAAACCCGGTTCCTCCAGATTAGATACATGAGCTCTTAACCTCCTACGCCACTGCTGAAGATTTGTGTGGCCGGTATTCATGGGCTTCCTTTGTTATTTTTTGTTCAAAGGGATTTCATGGATTTTCGCACACTTAAGCGATTTGAGTTGCCAGTGAGAAGCAGGGCCCCTATCTGAGGCCAATTGCTCTGCAACATTCTTGCTGAGTCGGCTTGCAGAGATATTTCTTGGTAGCTGCCACAATGGGACACAAACAGAAAGGTCCCCAGCCTTCCCCACAACACCATTTTTTTAGCCTGAGCAGGGAGCTAATTTCCTGTTACAGAACACACGTGAATCCCAGGGAATGCATGGTTTTCCCCAAACAGGAAACCCTGGGGCTTTTCAGGCTGGGGAAATGGTGCAGGGAGAAGGTAAATGCCCCTTCTCCACTTGCATTGCTTTCTTGATCCAAACCACATGTGTAGGAGCAAAGTAGAAAACACAGCTCATTGGTGCCTATTTTATGTACATCTGACATAAGATGGGGACTTCAGATCTGATGGGATTTGGCAAGTGCCAGTCACACAATCCAGTAATGAAGGAGTTAATTGTTGCATGCTAATTAGTTAGTGAGGTCAAAAGTCAGTGACCAGGTAATTGATACCTATTGGTTGGGTGGGCTACATGCAGGTCGGCCTGTAGGCTTTAGATATATGTTCTTTGTGTTGCACTCTGCACGTGGTCAGTTCACTCTATCCGTAGCTTAGTAGCCATGTAATAGTCTAAGCAGCAAGCTGGCTGTTGGTGCTAGCTAGTAAGAAAGATGTTTATTGTTTTTCTTCCAAGTTTCCCTTCCCTGTAGTAAGTAAACTTTATTTCAGTAAAGCAACTGGTCTCTGCCTCATTATTGCATTAACTCTGCTAATTAAGTATTTGTCCACTCGACAAGATCCAACCTGGGTGTTGCATAAACTGTGAGACTCCCTGGCCCCTTCGGTACATGCAGAAGAATGCACTTTCAATCCACTTTCACAATTGTTTGCAAGTGGATTTTGCTATTCCGCACAGTAAAATCCAGCTGCAAAGTGCATTGAAAATGGATTGAAAGTGCATTATTCTGCGTGTGCAGAAGAGGATGAAAGAGAAGGATGGGAACATTTATGAGGATGAAAGAGAAGGATGGGAACATTTATGTGACCCTGGGTTTCTTAGAGAATGAGTGAGATAAGAATTTAATAACAATCACTCCCGCACTTTAAAATGTTTATTTGTCTACATAGTGCCTGGTACCATCATCTCTGCTCTTTTCTTCTGGGTTTGTTACAAAGATTAATAAACATCCGTTGTGGGGCATTGTAAAAACTCTATCTAAACAATTTCCAGAAAGATTACTTTTTAGTGCTAATAATGAAGCACAGATGTTTACAGTTGCACGCTCAGAATTCAGCCAGGCACATACCCAGGATTTGTTTTGCTGTCTTTTATCTTTGCTAAAATAAAACCCAGCAGGAAACAAGACGCTGACTTGGGTCACTAGCAGATGGCCTCCCAAAATAGGATGCCAAAAGGCCTTAGTTTCCACGCACACCAGTCTCTCAAGAGATGTTTTGTGCATGTTGTTTACTCAGTCAAAGACCAGAAGTTGTATGACATGTAATGAATCATTTTTTAAAAAAAGGCAGTCCAGAATTTCTGTCAAGGATTGATGCTGGCAGGGAAAAGGGGTGTTTTGCTGGATATTGATTGTCTGTCTGTTTCAACCCCCAGTTCAATGTGCTGGTAAAGCATTGACTCTGCAAATGCTCTACTCTTGAGAATCTCAGAGGGTGCATTCTCTTTATAACCCCCAGTTGTAAAAATCTACGAAGGAAACCCTATTCCAAATAGCATTACTTGTGAATGTTATGCTGCCCTTAAGAGGGAAAAAAAGATTTCTTTATCTGTTGCATCCCCTGTTCTTGGGATCCTATTCCCACATGGGACGCTTGAAAGTCAAAGATGTAATTTCTGGAACAGCATGAAAATGCAAATCCTCTCTGTTCAAGCCAAATCCTCTCTGATCAAGCCAGCCTTTTTAGCTGTTTTGTTGCCAAATCTGGTCAGATACTCCATTGTGCTTGTCCTGCCACTGTTGTTATTGGGAATAGATTTTTAGATTGATCTTCCAGACTCAAATTGTTTGCAGTACAAATTGCTTGAAATTTGATTTTTGTCCTAAGCCGACCTTGCTAACCAAAGCAGCTGAAAGCTGGCCTATAAATCAATGAAAATAAAGTAACAGGAAGCCCCCGGTTCTGATCTTGTCTCAGCCATGGACTCACTAACTGTGCAGTCCAATCCAATCCAAAAACCTTTATTAGGCATAAACCAGAAGTACCATACATTCCAAGAACAAAAACAGGATCATTGTTACATATCATGTAGAACATGGATTAAAAATGTAGCAACTGCTTCAGAAATTTCTACATTAGGGCTGTTCAATAGCTTAGACATTTTTAGTTTGTCTGAGAGAAACATAAATTCTAGAGGTAGTAAAGCTCCCAGATCGGTTCTAATATCATTATACCTCGAACAGTAAAGAAGAAGCAGGGATATGAAAAGGGATTGAGTCCATAGCGTTGGGACAGCACCGACAGCAACGCTCACTTTGTGGGATGTTAAGGAAACGACCTTGAAGATAGACAGAGGGGAATGAGTTGCACCTTGCTCTGGTCATGACCCATCTGCACTTATAATTAACAAGCTGTTCTAAATATACAGCAGGGCTAGATTTCGGGGGTGTGATCCCAAAGTATAGAGGGGAACAGGAGCTTTGTGCAGCACTCAGGAGAGACTGATATTCCTGGTCATACAGTCTGATCTTTAGATGATGGTAAATTTCCGTGGCGGTAAGCATATGAAGAGACTCCCATGAGAAACCCAAGGAGATTTTTTTTTCAATATGGAGCCACCACTTCGAAAGCTGAAAACTGTGCAGTCCTAGACAGAATGACACCCTTCTAAGCCCACTGAGTCTGCTTCTGGAGCTTCTGGACTGCCTGCAACCTCAGGGAAGCCATGCTCTCTCACCCTCAATTCCTTGCCCCATCTGCAATACGAGGACAATAATCCTGACCTTTTTAATATGGATGCTGCAACCATTTCCCCACAACTCTGTGTATGTTGTGCTTTGAACCCTTTGCACCCCATAGAAATGCTAAGGGTTATTATTTATTTTTTTCCAGTAGCACAATAAAGAGCCTTGGAATAAAGTAGCACAATAAAGAGCCACAATAAAGAGCGTTAACTGGTTTGCGGTGTCAGAAAAGCTTTTGTTTATTTACTTGTTATTTTATTCATTTTTAGCCCACTTTTCTCCACAGTTGGTGCTCAAAGCAGCAGTGGCGTAGGAGGTTAAGAGCTCATGTATCTAATCTGGAGGAACCGGGTTTGATTCCCAGCTCTGCCGCCTGACCTGTGGAGGCTTATCTGGGGAATTCAGATTAGCCTGTGCACTCCCACACACGCCAGCTGGGTGACCTTCTCGGAGCTCTCTCAGCCCCACCCACCTCACAGGGTGTTTGTTGTGAGGGGGGAAGGGCAAGAAGATTATAAGCTCCTTTGAGTCTCCTGCAGGAGAGAAAGGGGGGATATAAATCCAAACTCTTCTTCTTCTCTTCTTCTTACAGCATTCTCCCTTTCTCCATTTTATCTTCAAACCAACTCCGTGAGATAGTCTAGAAAGTGGGTGAGTGACCCAAGGTCCCACAGAAAGCTTCCGTGGTAGAGGAAGAATTCGAACTTGTGTCTCCCAGATCATAGTCTGATGCTCTAACTACTACACAACACTGGCTCTCTTTCATAACTCCCTTTGGTGGACACCTGAAGTATAACCCTTCATGAACCCCATGAAGTATGTTCCAGCTCATAAAAGCTTATGCCGCAAGACTCTTATAACTGTTATAATTAACTTTTGCTTTTAAAAACAAAGGGGGAGGGGATCCTTTGATGGACATCTCCAGTTAATCAAGTGGTGGATACTGAGAGAAACCTTCCTTAGGCTGTGTCTCTGGACACATTCACCGCCAGTAAATATTACTGAACTAGGCAGATCAGTGGTCCATCTCTGTACTGTATCTACAAGGCAGCTTCCCATGAAAATTTTTTTATCTTTATTGTGATGCTTGTTTGTTATGTGTTTAGAGCCTCTTCCTATCACATTTAGGAGAAATAGTATTGAAAAGATCGATTGAATGGATGTAAAAAAAGTTTTCAGGCTGAAGATACAGGAACTGATAAGATAACTGGGGTGCTGTGTGGTTTCCGGGCTGTATGGCCGTGTTCTAGCAGCATTCTCTCCTGACATTTCGCCTGCATCTGTGGCTGGCATCTTCAGAGGAAGATCCTCTGCTAGAACACGGCCATACAGCCCGGAAACCACACAGCACCCCCATGATTCTGGCCATGAAAGCCTTCAACAATACATTGGTAAGATAACATCTGTTCCAGAACTGGAAAAGATTCTTTTAGGGCATCTTGCTGGTCTCAGAATAAAGCACCAAAAACAAGTCAACAGGATGGAAATGTGGAAATTGGCCCTAAACTCTCCCTGTTCCAGATTCTTGAAGCTCTTGCTGGTTTGAGCAGGACGGTTTCTGCCCCTGACCTCACCAGCCCATTTCTTTTTAATAGATCTTAATATTCCAAGCCTCCAGCAGAATAGATCTTAATATTCCAAGCCTCCAGCAGAATATTCCAAGACTTCAGCAGATCTTAATATTCCAAGCCTCCAGCAGAACTCATCAGGTCTACATGTTTATTTGGAGAAAAGTATTTTTCTTTTAGTTAATTTCAAAATATAGGTCTTTGTAACTTTTCCATCTCCCAAGTAAACAGAGACTCCACGTCTATCTGTGGGTGGTCATGTTTTGTTGCTTTCATGATGGGAAAATGAGCCAGCCACTTCTAAGCATCCAAGGAGACTTCGATGCATAGAAGAACGCAGCCTACAGTTATACCTTCCACATCGCTGGGATGAGGGGCACAGTGCCCCCAGCAATCTGGAAACCCAAGTAAAAAAAAATTGGCCAAGTAGAATTGTTTACCAGAAAAGAAGTCTGGTGTTTTTTTCTTTGTCTTTCATTTTAACATTAAAAAATGAATTGTGTCTATCTATAGTATTAAAAGATAAAATGTGTTGATATTGTACAATATTATACATATATTTTACACATTTCTGATTTCTAAACTTTTTCTGCGTCATCTGCTGGACTTCACCTGCAACTGTGTCAGTGACTGGTTTTCAACTGATTTAAACAAAGGACTGTCTCTGCTGTATACAAAGCACAGAATCAAGACACATATTTCCCATAATCATACAATACACTATAGGTGAAAGATCGCCCCCTTCTGGCCATTTTCCATTCTCTAAAGCAGTGGTGGCGAACCTATGGCACGGGTGCCAGAGGTGGCACTCAGAGCCCTCTCTGTGGGCACACGCAGAGTCCCCCCCCCCCCACATCTAGGCTGGCCTGGGCTGCTGGGCTCGACTATTAGCATTGAACCTAAGACCTAGTTTTGGGGAAGCAGTGTAGGTAACCCTGTTAAATGCTGTTAAACCCCACTGATTTTCATGCAAAGAACTAAGGTGTGATCCTTTACCCGGGAGTAAGCTCAGTTGTTGGCAATAAGCGTTGCTTCTGAGTAAACCCTCCTAGGGTCATGATTCACCCGTTGCACGGTTGCTTCAAAGCTACCACCAAGCTTACTCCTGAGTAACGCACGCCTCAGAGCCAACCATTTTTTCTAAACTAAAATTTCAGTATTCAGGTTAAATTGCCGTGTTGGCACTTTGTGATAAATAAGTGGGTTTGGGGTTGCAGTTTGGGCACTCAGTCTCGAAAAGGTT
This sequence comes from Sphaerodactylus townsendi, assembly GCF_021028975.2. Taxonomy (NCBI): domain Eukaryota; kingdom Metazoa; phylum Chordata; class Lepidosauria; order Squamata; family Sphaerodactylidae; genus Sphaerodactylus; species Sphaerodactylus townsendi. The sequence goes on from NC_059437.1 coordinate 43,183,665, forward strand.
CACCATCACTGCTCTAAAGAGAAAGTCTTGTCCATTTGGGACAATCCACGCCCAACCATCCAAGACGAAGCAACGCTCATTAATAGCATTGAAACAATATAATCAATTGAAACAATTTTCATTGAACATTTTTAAAAGATGTCTGTCAGGGCTATCCAAACTTATCATCCAAAATACATTTCATCAGGAACATAACGAGAGCCCTGCTGGATCAGACCAGTGGTCCATCTCTAGTCTAGCAGCCTGTCTCACACAGTGGCCACCCATCTCCTCTGGAGGACCAGCAACAAGGCTTAGAAACCACATACTTCCCCTGGCATTGCTTCCTGGCACTTGTATTCAGAGATTTACTGCCTCTGACTGTGGAGGTTCCTTTTAGTCTCCATGGCTATTAACCACAAATAGACCTATCTGCCATAAAAACCTTATCCCCCTTTAAAGCCATCTGTGCCTGCGGCCTTCACTACATTCTCTGGCACCAAATGCCACATTTCAATCCCTTGCTGTGTGAAGAAGAGCTGAAGTGTGTTGCAGTGGTTAAAAGCAGGTGGACTGCTTTCCTCCCTCTCCCCACAACAGACACCTTGCGAGGCTGAGACAGTTCCAAGAGAACTGTGACTAGCCCAAGGTCACCCAGCAGGCTTCATGTGGAAGAGTGGGGGAAACAAATCCAGTTCACCAGATAAGAGCCTGCTACTCATGGGCCCCTTCCGCACGGGTGGAATACGGCGGCCTGGGGACGGCAAAAACGCCATCCCCAGGGAGCCGTTCGCACAGGGGGCGCAGCTGCTTTGCAGCCGCACCGCCCAAGCAGCACAAAGCCGCTGTTTTCCAACCTCGCTTGCCCAGCCAGGTTTTTTTAAAACGGCGGCTTGGAGCCGCTGCCATGCGAACGGCAGCGGCTCCACGGCGCCTTCCCTCCCCCCATGTCCAGGCGACCTACTTGTCCTGCGGCCCTTCCGGTAGCATCGCCGAGGCGCCTGGGGACACCGCCCCTCTGCCCTGCGACTCCGGAGCGGTTCCGTAGGAAGCGGGGGGGCGTGTCACCTGGCTTCGGCACAGCGTCCCCGAAGACGCAGGACGTGTATTCAACCTGGCTGACCAGCGCAGCTCTGCGCCGTCATCCCGGGAGGTTCTGGGACTGTTTGTGCGAACGGTCCCAGAGGGGTCAGGTCGGCGTCATCTACGCCAACCCGACCCCTTCCACCGCCGTGCGGAAACAGCCATGGGGAGGAGTGGAGAATCAAACCCGGTTCTCCAGATTAGAGTCCATCTGCTCCTAACCACTACTCCCACACTGGCTCTCAGATACGAAAAGGAATATAGGATGTAATCACAGTGGGTAGCATTACTTTTGGTGGCCAGAGAACCACCAACAAGAATGTTTCAAACAATGGCAAATATAGTCAGAATTGAGAAAGTTTGTAGATAACTGTGTTGGCCCATATAAAACACTGGTGCAATGACTCAGCCACATTCTGACAAAATAATAAGTCAATTTTTTAGTTCTCCAGGACTCTGTATCAGGCTGATTATTTAATGTGTCATAGTGCATCATTTGCTGCTTCTGAGATTAGTCCATTTCTGACTAATCCTTTAAGGCCTTACGTGGCCTGGGACCCTCATATCTTCGAGACCGCATCACCCCATATGTCCCTGCACGGCCTCTCCGTTCGGCTTAGGCCAACTTATTGGTGGTCCCTGGCCCCTCAATGATGCGGCTGGCCTCCACGCAGGCCAGGGCCTTTACAGCTCTGGCCCCAGCCCGGTGGAACACTCTCCCTCCAGCTGTCCGGGCCCTGCAGGATCTTGGTGAGTTCCGCAGGGCCTGTAAGACGGAGTTGTTCCGCCGGGCCTTTGGAGGGACCAGCCGCTGAAGGTCCCCCCCCCTTTGGCTCTTTACATCTGGGCCCTTTTCATCTAATGGGACTCGCCGTCCCTCCCTCTTGGGGAGGATTTTTAAAAATGGGGTCTGTTGGACGCTTCTTATTACTGCTGCTTTTAAAGGTTTTAGCAATTATATTTATAACTGTATTGAGATTTTATGCTGTACGCCGCCCGGAGCCCCTTGGGGATGGGGCGGTATAAAAATCTAAATAATAAATAAATTAATTAATTAATTAATAAATAAATAAATAAATAAATAAATAAATAAATAAATAAATAAATAAAATCAACAGTGCAAAACAGCTGGAATCCAGAACAGTTTTCATTCAGCATCTATGCCAGAGGGATGAGCTAAGTTTCTTTATTTTGCAGTAGAAAGTGTAGTTATGATATGAAAATATCCCCTCTGCTGGAGACGGTTAAATCAGGCTTCTGTTAGTAACCTTTGGACTCTGCTGCCATCTTCAGGTTTCACCCGAGCAGAAAAAGTACACCCAGCTGCAGGTGTTTCATCTAAATGAACACATCTGGAAGTGCTGAAGTGGTAGCTCAGCGAAGGGTCAATCCCACGAGATGAAGTGACTCCCCAAGCAATCTTTAAGAGCTGTGTGCACCCCCAATTCGAATCAGGGCTAGGTGAAGAGAAGAGAGGTGGTTTGGGACTTGTATTTATTCTACCAAAAGTTGTAGTCCAGACATACTAAATCTGACACAGAGGGTCTTGCTTAGAACAGTCCTTTTGTGCACGAATGACATATAAGCACACAATTTCTAAAATAAATGGTGCAGGGCTCAAGTCAACCTGGAATTCATGCCCTCTGAAACAATTCTCCAAATTGTTTATCTGTGCACAGATGGAGAGCAGACATTCCTTCTACACGTTCCAGGATTAAGCCTATTTAGTCCTAGCTAGCCAAACTGGCAGGAATAGTGGTTGAGCCAAGTTGACCCAACACAGTTGCCAAGTGACAATGCACCATTTGGCAGAAAGACGTCCAGGGTGAAGTCAAGGCACCAAAAATATGCCGAAAGCAAAACAGAGAGGTATGAATCAGCACTGCAGCACCAAGGACAGCTCCATCTTTAGAGCCGCACTGAACCCTGGCTTACAGCTTCATATTGTTCTGGCTCTTTTGCTCCACCAGCCAGAGCGCATATTTGAAAGGAAGGTTTTAAAGCACTGATCTTGGCAGGTACTCAGCAGCTTCCAAGAGCTGATCTTCGTATACATTGATATTAAAGACTCCCTGCCCAGCCTCTTGCAACATTGATAAGCAGTCTGCTCTGAGCTAATTTCCCCCACATTATTGTGAGACTGTTTTGCCATCCTGTGTAACATATCTACTACCCTTTCTCAACATTTTGGAAGCATGGGGTCTGCCAGCTGGGTAGGGGCTTCCCTAAGTATTCCAACAAAGGCTTAATGCTGCAAAAGAGTTAACCATGTGCCTGGGCAAAAGAAAAGGTTTTCAGCTGGTGTCTTAAAAGGCACTATCTAGGATATACACAAGGGCTCGTTGTAATTCCTTCCCTTGTTCTGTACTCCAAGGGAGGTTTCTTAAAATTGGCTCACAAGAGCGGAAATGCCCCCACTGTACTATAGTGGTGCAATCCATGGAACATATAATGCTTAACTGCCCCAAATACGAGGAAGCTAGGACCAGGCTTTTGACTTTTCTTCCTGCTAAGTTTAAGGAATACTCTGTTGCTGGGAAGGTTGCATTCCTACTAAACAACTCTTCTTCTGTGATTTTAAATTCTGTAGCTAGGTTCCTTTTGGGAACTTTGGAATAATACCTGTGGTGGTTTTATGTATAGAACATTTGTCTGGATAATGCTGGTTGTTATATTGGTATTATGCCTAATAAAGTTTTTATGTATGTATGTATGTATGTAGGCACTATCTAGGCCTCAGGCTTATAGCTGTGGAAGGGGTACTTCAGACAGGACACAGAGAATGTTGAATCAGAGAAGCAAGACAGAGGCCCCTTCCACACGTGCAGAATAATGCACTTTCAATCCACTTTCACAACTGTTTGCAAGTGGATTTAGCTATTCCACACAGTAAAATCCAGCGGCAAAGTGCATTGAGAGTGGATTGAAAGTGCACTATTCTGCATGCGCGGAAGGGGACAGAGCAAAGTGGCCGTAGGCCCTCATGCGCATTGAGCACAGCACAGTGTATTTACAAAAGTTCCTTTTGAAGAAAAGCATTGCATAGGTATTAACTCTAAAACTGCTTCCTGATGAAGCTGTGACGTCAGTTTTAACAACCTACTTTTATGCAAAAAAATTTTTTTCTTCAGTTCAGGGTGGGTGGATTCCTCCCCAGTTTAATATAGGAAGAGCTTTTAAATGGGATAAAATGCATCAGAGTCCCAAGGAGTTCTCCTTCCGCCGAATGGAAAGTTCACTCATTATTGATCAGACGGCTTGCAAAGGCTTCCGGCATTTATTTAAAGGCAAGTAACAGATGAATAATACATTAATAGGCTGCAGAGTAAATCTTAGAGCTGCCTGCTTGCTATGCTGTGGCGAACTTCACAGCAACAGCGAGGCGGTTTTGACTCATGAGAAAGAATTACTGAAAAGAAACGGGTTGTCTCTTAATTCTCTGAGACTGGCTTAGCAGCGCCTGTCTGTACCTGGACTCAAGGTAAGAGGAAAGTTGGCCGGCCAGCTCTTGTGTTTAGCCCAACACCTTAGTGAGCAGATACGGTTGCCAGAACTGGAAAAAATGTCTCGTTCCTTTAACAGAGGTGTAACGTGTGGAAATGGGCAGGTGAAGCTTTTCAAAGCACGGGAATTCTTATGTCTCTTTCCCAGTGGCACCATGTAGTCTGATGCAGTTCACATGTGCTCAGAACTAGCTCCTGCTGTGTTCAATGAATCCTGCTGTTTAGTCAGTGTGCACAGGGCTGCATCCCAAAATTCTCTCGCCGCTGATTTGCAGAAAAGCTTCGGAAAGTGGAAAGTGCAGGGCTGAACTTTCTGTTTTGCCACTGGAGGGGGAGATCTCACAGATTATCCATTAAAAGTGTTGCTCAGCTGTGAAAGTTGAGCGACAATTTTCTGAACGACTGATCAGTGAATCATGCATGGCCGTGATGCCTGATCTAAATTGCTCTGTTTCCTTCCGATAGGCATAATTAATTTCAGAGAAGTCATCAAGGATATCTACAGTGGGGGTTTTCAAATGAAGGGTGAGTCCAGTGTTCACTTCTAAATTCATATGTTCATCTGGAGTAATGAAAGACTATCTGTTGTGCCCGTATACAGTTCAATAATGAGACTTTGGGGTGCTTTGTGGTTTCCGGGCTATATGGCCGTGTTCTAGCAGCATCCTCTCCTGACGTTTCGCCTGCATCTGTGGCTGGCATCTTCAGAGGATCTGATAGTAGGAAGTGGTCCTACTCCTGGTCCTACTATCAGATCCTCTGAAGATGCCAGCCACAGATGCAGGCGAAACATCAGGAGAGGATGCTGCTAGAACACGGCCATACAGCCCGGAAACCACACAGCACCCCAGTGATTCTGGCCATGAAAGCCTTCGACAATGAGACTTTGTATTCCTATAATCTTTTAATGGGTGGGGAAAGGCTTCAGGAAAAGGCCTTCTATTGCCAGAACTAAAGATTAGGCACCAAAACAACATACATTATATCCCGTCTCCATGCCCTACTCTCCATGCTCTCCACATCACACAACACCACACCCTCAGCACAAGTTCCCAAGGGGGAACGGTACCCCTCTTGAAGGAGACATCACAGCCTTCACTAAGTCAAAGCAACCTATTATCTCAGCCCTTTGAACTGCAAAAGTCAGCAGCTGTCTAACAAGAAGATTAGGCCTCACCTGGAAAATGAAACTCAAACAAGGACAACAGCCCCAGAGAGGGAGGGGGCAGGCATCAGCAAGAGGATTCCATATCCCACCTGGGAGATATGGCAAGATCATAGAATCTATAGAATCATAGAATCATAGAATCATACAGGCCATCAAGTCCAACTCCCTGCAATGCAGGAACACACAATCAAAGCACTCCTGACAGATGGCCATCCAGCCTGTGTTTAAAAACATCCAAAGAAGGAGACTCCGCCACACTCCGAGGTCGTGCATTCCACTGTCGAACAGCCCTTACTGCCAAGAAGTTTTTCCTGATGTTTAGGTGGAATCTCTTTTCCTGCACCTTGAACCCATGACTCCTGGTCCTATTCTCTGCAGCAACAGAAAACAAGCTTGCTCCTTCACCAACATGACATCCCTTCAAATATCTAAACATGGCGATCATGTCACCTCTTAACCTTCTCTTTACCAAACATATCCAGCTCCCTAAGTCTCTCCTCATAGGGCATGGATTCCAGACCTTTTACCATTTTGGATGTCCACCTCTGGACCCGTTCCAGCTTCTCAATATCCTTCTTGAACTGTGGCCAGAACTGGACAGATCATGATACTATCCTAGGCAGACAGGATTCAATAGAAGCTTCTACTGATTATATCAGTTCCGAAAGGATGAACTCTTACATTTAGTAAGCTACAGAATGTATGGTGTCCATGCCAACCATTAAACTGTTACCTGAACTGGACCCAAGAAGGGAGGGAAATTAGCTTGTTGCGGCTTTTCCAAACAGATAAAAAAGGGATCATTTATCTGCATATCCAGAGGGTTCATTCCAGAGCAATGATCCCAGAGACAAAATAGAATGGATGAACGGATTCAAACGAAATGAAGTTGTTGTTCACTAGCAATCAGACCAAACCTACGAACCTCAGGACCAGGAATTAACAACAAGTTAACCATGATGAACCGCCATTAATCACACAAACCACAACAAACCACCCTTTCTTTCCCAGACTGGCAGCAGCTCTCCGGTATCCCAGGCAGAGATCTTTCATATCATCTGTTCCCTGACACAGTTTTAACTGGAGGCGCCAGGGGTAGAACTGGGGACCTTCTGCTCTACCAGTGACTCACGATCCCTGGCGATGTGCCATTGTGATCTGGCTTTTCAGCCAATTTGCAGCACTCTTCGACACAGCAAACTGTATCCCGTTTCTTCCAGAAAGCACAAGTTCATTTAGCGACGGGTGCAAGAGAACTTTGCCCAACTGAGTGGTGTTTGCAAATCGGTGCAAAAATTGCCCACACGCAAAGAGCTCTCTGGCAGGGGACAGGATGGCGAGTGAGCAAGAAATTCCCCCGTGAGAAAGAGGCAACTCATTTATTCTACAGAGGTGCCTGCCAGCTCGGGATGATGTAGCTGTAACCACCGTGCGGCGGGAGATCTAGCAGCAGCCGCTCCCTCTGGGGCTCATTAACAACATTTCAGCTCCTTTATTAGGGTTTGCCCCAGAGACCTCGTGTTCATTAGTAAATCATCATAGCAGTGATGGGTAGTTATGTAAGACCATTTCTACCCAGTTCCTTGGGCTATCAAGACATTATGATTGATGGCAGGAGAAACTGCGCAAATTTCTATCTTCTGCCCCGTGGATCCAACCACCAACCAGAAATAAAGTAAAGGTTGGAAGAAAACAGAGCTTCCAGCTGTTCCCAAGTGAAAGCAGGAGAGTACTTCGAGAAAGGGGTGTTGTAAGTGAGGTTCCCTGCCAAGAGCCTCCCCCCACCACCACCACCATCGATGAAGCTATGTTTGGAAGTGCATGATATATCAATGCAAAGGGCCATTAGCTTGGTGGAGGAGCATCTGGTTTGCATGGCGAAGTCCCAAAGCGTTCCTCTTCTAGAGTTCATTTTAGGAGTTCTCTTTCTTGAACTCAAATGAAGGCAGAGTGAGATATAGCAGAGTACATTTGCAGAATGAGAACGGAGCTGAATTATGGCGGTTTGCTCCTCCGTGGCTGGCAGTGGCAGCTTCTCAAAGTGGTATCCGTGCCAGGAAAAGTGAGGGTTCAAAAGCAGAAGGCTAAGAGTCTGCCCCTCTCCCTGCCCCACCCCCGGGCAACAACAGCGGCCAAGGTCAAGCTCAGCTGCTCTTTATCGGACGGTGTCCCTTCTCAACCACAGAACAAATGCAGAATTTAATACAAACCAGAAGAGTTCCATGAGCCAACCAGCAGATGGCAACACAATTCTTCCATTAGCAGTCAGCAACCCAATGTTAGGATTTCAGCAGGAGACAGGAATGAATGTGGAAGAGACCGAAGAAGAAGAAGAAGAAGAAGAAGAAGAAGAAGAAGAAGAAGAAGAAGAAGAAGAAGAAGAAGAAGAAGAAGAAGAAGAAGAAGAAGAAGAAGAAGAAGAAGAAGAAGAAGAAGAAGAAGAAGAAGAAGAAGAAGAAGAAGAAGAAGAAGAAGAAGAAGAAGAAGAAGAAGAAGAAGAAGAAGAAGAAGAGGAGGAGGAGGAGGAGGAGGAGGAGGAGGAGGAGGAGGAGGAGGAGGAGGAGGAGGAGGAGGAAGAGGAAGAGGAAGAGGAAGAGGAAGAGGAAGAGGAAGAGGAAGAGGAAGAGGAAGAAGAGGAAGAGGAAGAAGAGGAAGAGGAAGAAGAGGAAGAAGAAGAAGAAGAAGAAGAAGAGGAGGAGGAGGAGGAGGAGGAGGAGGAGGAGGAGGAGGAGGAGGAGGAGGAGGAGGAGTTTGGATTTATATCCCCCCCTTTCTCTCCTGCAGGAGACTCAAAGGGGCTTACAATCTCCTTGCCCTTCCCCCCTCACAACAAACACCCTGTGAGGTAGGTGGGGCTGAGAGAGCCCGAGAAGCTGTGACTAGCCCAAGGTCACCCAGCTGGCGTGTGTGGGAGTGTACGGGCTAATCTGAATTCCCCAGATAAGCCTCCACAGCTCAGGCGGCAGAGCTGGGAATCAAACCCGGTTCCTCCAGATTAGATACACAAGCTCTTAACCTCCTACACCACTGCTGCTCCAGCTAGAAGTGCTGGAAAGCTTTATTCCATTCGTGATGGAACAGCTCAAGTACCTGATTTTATATATAATTTCTGTACCATTTACTGCAAGGAATCCATTCATCCTTTTAATTCTTTGCGGAGAATTCTTTTTTCTTTGGGGAGAATGTCATTCCATCATGATAATTAATTGAATCCTAAGTAATATTGCAATCCATTTCAATCCAAATACTTTGGCTGAGAGCCAGAGTTGTGTAGCGATTAGAATTTTGGCCTTGGATCTGGGGGATCAGGGTTGAAATCTCCAGTCTGTCATGAGGTTCACTGGGCAGCCTTGGCAGAGGCGTAGCTCCAAGGGGACAGGGGGCATGACGCACTGGCCGTGTGCCCCTATGGGGGTGTGGCGAGGGCATGGGGGGACGGGGGCATTCCAGGGCGGGATGGGCACAAAGGACACACCACTGCACGGGCATTTTCCCCCCTTGCTACACCTCTGAGCCTTGGACCAGTCACCCTCTCTCAGCCCAGCCTACCTCAAATGGTTGTAGTGAGGATAAGATGAGGAAGGGAGGACCTCGCCAGGAGCCCTCTGAAACCCTTGGAGGAAGAAGAGGATAAAAATGTGATACATGGATTAGCAGATAATTTGGGATGAGAGGTCATGGTGGTTAGTCTGCAGCAGCAGAATGAAAGAGAAACCCAATGGACTAACAAAAATTATTCCAATATGAGCTTTTCTGTATTGGAGTTGACTTCATTTTAGGCCTCTCTGCCATCAGAGATACCTCTAATGGCTTGCTAGTGGCTGCAAAGAGTACTCATAGATGTGCCCGGAAATAGAGGAATAAAGATAAAGAGGCAGAATTAGTTGGTTTAGTTGAATCCAGCCGTGAAAGCCTTCAACAATACATTAAGAATCCTAGTTTTATTTTCTGGTAAGTTATTGCAGCCACAAATGGACAGACAGAAGGACATATGGATTCTCCTGTTACGATACTCACATGGTAATAATCAGACCAGTGATTTGTTTGGTCATGATATAAGATTTGTATCAGGCTCATGGGAGGGGTGGGATATTTGTTTGTGGTGGCCCTGGTGACTCTTGGCAGCCCTGCAAAGAGGAACACTGGCCACACAAAAACTGTCCTTCTTGACGTATTGCTGAAAGCTTTCACGGCCGGAATCACCACGATTTTGTGGGTTTTCTGGGTTGTATGGCTGTGTTCTCCTGACATTTCACGTGCATCTGTGGCTGGCATCTTCAGAGGATCTGGTGGCAGTAAAGCAGGTGGAGTATATAACTGCACCTTTAACACTTCTAACAATTGCAAATGGTTCTTTCTCCCACCCTGGGTATTTCACAGGTATATACACTCCACTTGGCTTTACTGCCACCAGGTCCTCTGAAGATGCCAGCCACAGATGCAGGCGAAACGTTAGGAAAAAAATACTACTGGAACATGGCCATACAACCTGGAAAACCCACAACATCCTGTCCTTCTTGATGTCTACTGTACTGAGGCAGGGTCCTCCCAACCTCTGTGATGCTGCTTCTGACTACAGGATCTACAAACTATTTCCCTGCCCTGTCTACGAATCTGCACATGTCAAAACATACAGTTCCGTGAAATAGTTGATGGAAATCCATTCGCCTGAAATCCCAGAACAGAATTTACTTGTGGAGTCTCCAGTGACAGCTTTTCCTGTGAATCCCATATGGGCAAATGAACCAGGGCTGGTTCTGATAGGATCCTCCAAGCTCCTCCTGCTCCTCCTCCAACGCACTGGAGTCAATTACTTCATTTCTGACATGTCAGGGTCATAAATTGGGTTCCCCGAGCTCAGTGGAGGCTTCATTAGCTTCCTTGTTATCTCACCTGACAACTGGGAAAGCCTGTCTGGGTGGTTTATAAGCTAATAACTCACACCTGACTTAAATGTGAAAAGGCCACAGATCATCTCCCTGGGAAGTTCTCCTCTAATAAAGGTTGGCTTTCCGCTCCTGATCTCCCATTAAGCTTTATACGAGGCAATTTTCACATTTTGACAGGCGTGAGAAATTGAAGTGGCGCCGCGCTGCAAATGCATGGATTTCCCCCCCTCCCCTCCCCCCAAATGTTTGTCTAACAAACTTGACAGGAAGCAGAAGGGAGCGTGGCCCTGAAGATCAAGATCAGGACTTTCCCTGGAATCCCTGCAGGGTTGACAAACAACGAGGACCATGACCTCCATGCATCCTTTCCCTTTCGATGACTAATTTTAAAATGAGAGCCACTGACTTCTCATGCGACCTGCAAAGAGTTGTAATCCCTGCTTTGGAAGTATGGTGGATTTAGGAATTATTCTGCATGGCTCGGCTTTGCCGATTCACCCCAAGAATGACCATCTCGATTTTGTTGCTTCTCAGACCTGTGATTTTTTTATTTCAGTGTCATTTTCCATTTCCTTCAACTGGAATTTCTCCCTAAAATGTAGAATTATAGAATCATACAGTTGGAAGAGACCCCAAGGGCCATCAAGTCCAACCCCCTGCAATGCAGGAACACACAATCAAAGCACCCCTGATGGATAGCCATCCAGCCTCTCTTTAAAAACCTCCAAAGAAGGAGACTCCACCACACTCTGAGGTAGTGCATTCCACTGTCAAACAGCCCTTACTATCAGGAAGTTTTTCCTGATGTTTAGGTGGAATCTCTTTTCCTTCACCTTGAACCCATTCCTTCTGGTCCTAGTCTCTGGAGCACGTACATGCTTTCAAAATTATTTGACATGTTTTCAACATATCCTACCTCTCATCAAACTGATTTTGTCTCATCCCTCCACATCCTGACTCCAAATGGCCTTCCTTTGCAAACAGCCCTCCCACTTTCTGAAATGGATATAATGGTTGATGGATCTTAATTCTCACAAGTATCTGACAAAATAAGCTTTAAATCATGCAAACCTACCCCTGGAAAAAGTTGGTCTTTCAGGGGCTACTGGGCTTGAATTATGTTCAATGTTATTTGTTTATCAATATGCATAGGGGGTTGCATTTAATCCAGTGAAAAAGAGGAGTCCATCTTTACAAAGAAAGAAAGAAAGAAAGAAAGAAAGAAAGAAAGAAAGAAAGAAAGAAAGAAAGAAAGAAAGAAAGAAAGAAAGAAAGAAAGAAAGAAAGAAAGAAAGAAAGAAAGAAAGAAAGAAAGAAAGAAAGAAAGAAAGAAAGAAAGAAAGAAAGAAAGAAAGAAAGAAAGAAAGAAAGAAAGAAAGAAAGAAAGAAAGAAAGAAAGAAAGAAAGAAAGAAAGAAAGAAAGAAAGAAAGAAAGAAAGAGCCTCTCTTTATTCACTCTTACCAAACAATGCATAGTTTTAGGAAGCCCACCAAACATTTATTTCTAGCCAAGAAGCATGATTAGAGAAGGGAACTGGTCCTAACCTGAAGAAATCCACATCAGCGTGATGTAGTGGTTAAGAGTGGAGATCTGGGTTTGATTCCCCACTCCTCCACATGAGTGATGGACTCTTATCTGGTGAACTGGACTTGTTTCCCCACTCCTACATATGAAGCCTGATGGATGACCTTAGGCTAGTCATAGTTCTCTCCAAACTCTTTCAGCCTCATCTACCTTATAAAGTATCTGTTGTGGGGAGACGAAGGGCAAGAGTTTGTAAGCCACCTTGAGTCTTCTTACAGGACAGAAAGGTGGGGTATAAATCCCCAACTCTTCTTCTTTTTCTTGAAATAGCTTCTCACCATTTATTAGATCTGTAGAGCAGCTGTAGGGGACATACTATGACCCAGCTCTCTTTGTAAATGTATGGTCTTCTTGGTGCTTAGCCATAAGGTCACCTGTGATTACCCTTCGGTCACTTACTATCCTTAATAGAAGACTTTATAGCCATTTTATAGACCTGGTGCTTGCATGTTTTGTAAAAAATAAGAACATTACCAACATCCACCTCCCCATTCATTTCTTGCCAGGTGAAAAGTTGGCATACAGAACAAGCCGACCGCAACCTCCATAAGAACCCTCAGGACAACCGTTATTACCTGCTTCGGCCCTCACCTCAATTAAGTGGGGTTGCTGTGTCGCTTTTCAGTTTAATTGCCCAAAATCTCCCAGTGCTCACAAGCTCCTTGGCCTTTCACTCACCTTCACATTCTTAGGTTAATTTGTTCTGCAGCCACACTTTTAAAAGAAACTGCCCTGTTTATTCTCTCTCTGCTTTCTCAGGCTTCACAGCAGGGAACGGGAGCATCTGCAGAAATGGGACTCCCACGGAGGCAGAGCTATAACGGGGGTGAGCGGCCAGCTGGTCAGGCTTCCGACAACAACCTGGACTTTTAAGACCAGAGTGTCTTGTGACCTCTGAAACACAGCCGTCCCCAGATCCGTAGTTTGGGTCTTAATCTCCCCCCAGCCCCCTTCTGTCTGCAAAATTTGCTCAAAGATCCATTGATCAGGATCCGGATTGATGTAATCTTGTTGTGGTGGGTTTTCCAGGCTATGTGATACACCTTCCCTCTGCGATACACCTTTGAAGATGCCAGCCACAGATGCAGGTGAAACATTAGGAACGAGATCCACCAGACCACGGCTACACAGTCCAGAAAACCTAAACTATAGAGCATATGTTATTAAAGTGTCCCCTTTATGAGGAGGCAAGGAAAAAATGCCTGTCACATCTACTACACAAAATGACATATTGTTCTGATAAAGTTGGTTGTGAAAAACTATTACAAGATAAGAAGGAGAATATTACTAAATGGGTAGCAAAATTCTGTCTATTCATTATGAAAAAGAAAAAAATGATCTGAATATGGTATCTCCCTTAGATATTTTTGTTTTGTTTAGTATTTTTATGCTGTTTGGTGTGTTTACAAAGTATAATGATATATAGATGGATAGTGCTGGAATACGGGAGAGAGATCTGCATTCTTGTTTTGTTGTAGATATTTTGGAGATTTGTAATACTGACTGTAAATAAAGTCTTCTTCTTCAGTCCGGAAAACCCGCCACAACCAGTTGAATCTGGCCATGAAAGCCTTCGACAGTACATTGTTGGAATCTTCTTTACAGGAGGGTTTTTAATAATAAGTCGAGGGCCCGAAAGGACTTGTAGATAGGCAGAACACTCTGGAAATTCCCTCCACCCACTCACACAGAAGCGCCCACACACAACATTGAAATGTCTCCCTCCGCAATTCTATAAGCTCTCAGTCTCAAGCAGGCCAATTCTCCATCGCCACATTAACTGAATCAGTCTCTCCCAACATTCCCTGCTTTACAGAAACCACACCTGGAAATGTGGCAACACCACTTAATAAGAAATGCAGAGAGTGTAATATGCATGAGAGGAGGGGGAAACAGAAGGGAAAAAAATTGTTTCCCTATGCAGAAGATCTGTCAGCACCTCAAATAATCCCCTGGAGTCTTTGCCCTACAAGACCATTTATGTAATGAAGTCCTTTATGACCTGGAAAATTAGGTAGGAAGGAATGTGCAAAGCCTTAATGAAACAATTAAGGAAAGGTCAAGCATGCAAATACCTTTTTTTGTTTACCTTTTTCCATTTCCAAGAATAGAAGCTACCTGGCCTTCGTAAATGACTAACTCTGTCCCCGAGAGAAATATTTTGGGCCAGTACCGAGAAAAAGAAGAAACTGCAGAAAACTGCAGGTTCATGATTTCACTGGGCGTTTCCTCACTCACCACGATCCCCCCCTATGCCTCGCGCTGCTCTCAACGCGCGGCATCCCTGGCATGCGCCCGGGCGTCCCCACACCCCCGCGCTCTGTGCAGGGTCATCAAAAGGCGCCGTTTACAAGCGCACCAGGGATGCCTCACGCTGAGGGGGCACGACAGCAGCAGCATCGGGGCGGCTGCGCTGTCACCGCCGCTGTCGTGGGGAGTGCCTGAGTGCACTCCTGATGAAACCACCCAGGTTTAGTGAAGTTTCGTTCAGGGGGTCCAAAGTTATGGACCCTAAAAAGGGTAGCCCCATCTACTATTAGCTCCCACTGGAAACAGTGGGGTATGGGGACATCACCTTTTGGTGATTCATAACTTTGAGGCGCAGTCCAAGAATAGGTCTATGCGCAGTTTCAGGTTACAGGATTTTGCCTTAACCCTTGCCCTTGCTTGAACACCAACCCTAACTTTATTCAGTCATAAATTGTTCCCAAAATTGGAACACCCAAAACCTAAAACTGACCATAGCCCTATTCTAGGACTGTGACCTAGAATTCAACGTAACACTAAGGAAAGTCTGAGCCCCTCCCCTCCCCTGCCCTGCCCTGCCCTGCCCTTAACCCTAACCCTAACTTATTATTTTTATTTAATGTTTTCAGTCATATATTGTTCCCAAAATTATAACAAAAATTAATTTTAAAAAAGCAATGGGTTAAGGTTGGGGGTAAGGAAAGGGCAGGGGCTCAGGTTTGCCTCAGTGTTACGTTGAGTTCTATGGCGCAGTCCGAGAATAGGTCTATGGTCAGTTTTAGGTTTTGGGTTTTTGTCACAATTTTGGGAATGATTTATGACTGAATAAATTAAATAAAAATAATAAATTGGGGTTAAGATTAAGGCAAGGGCAAGGGCTCAGGCTTGCCTTAGTGTGACGTTGAGTTCTAGGGCACAGTCTGAAAATAGGGCTATGGTCAGTTTTAGGTTTCAGGTTTTTTGGTACAATTTTAGGAACATTTTATGACTGAATAAATTAAATAAAATAGTAAGTTAGGGTTAGGGTTAAGGCAAGGGCAGGGGCTCAGGCTTGCCTTAGTGTTAGGTTGAGTTCTAGGACGCAGTTCGAGAATAGGGCTATGGTCAATTTCAGGTGTCAGGTTTTTATAACAATTTTGGGAACATTTTATGACTGAATAAATTAAATAAAAATAATAAATTAGGGTTAGAGTTAACGCAAGGGCAAGGGCTCAGGCTTGCCTTAGTGTGACGTTGAGTTCTAGGGCGCAGTCCGAGAATAGGGCTATGGTCAGTTTTAGGTTTCAGGTTTTTTGGTACAACTTTAGGAACATTTTATGACTGAATATATTAAATAACAATAGTAAGTTAGGGTTAAGGCAAGGGCAGGGGTTCAGGCTTGCCTTAGTGTTACATTGAGTTCTAGGGCACAGTCTGAGAATAGGGCTGTGGTCAGTTTCCGGTTTCAGGTTTTTGTTACAATTTTGGGAACATTTTATGACTGAATAAATTAAATAAAAATAATAGGTTAGGGTTAGAGTTAACGCAAGGGCAAGGGCTCAGGCTTGCCTTAGTGTGACGTTGAGTTCTAGGGCGCAGTCCGAGAATAGGGCTATGGTCAGTTTCAGGTGTCAGGTTTTTATAACAATTTTGGGAACGATTTATGACTGAATAAATTAAATAAAAATAATACATTAGGGTTAGGGTTAATGAAAGGGCAGGGGCTCAGGTTTGCCTCAGTTGATTTCTAGCATGAAGTTTGAGAATATGGCTGTGGTCAGTTTCCGGTTTGGGTTGTTACAATTTTGGGAACGATTTATGACTGAATAAATTAAATAAAAATAATAAATTAGTGTTAGGGTTAATGCAGGGGCAGGGGATCTTGTTTGCCTTAGTGTTACGTTGAATTCTAGGGCACAGTCCGAAAATAGAGAAATGGTCAGTTTCAAATTTCGGGTTTTTATCACCATTTTGGGAACATTTTATGACTGAATAAATTAAAGAAAAATAAAAAGTTGGGGTTAGGATTCAGGCAAGGGCAAGGGTTAAGGCAAAACCCCAAAACCTGAAACTAACCATAGCCCTATTCTCGGACTGTGCCCTAGAACTCAACACTAAGGCAAGCCTGAGCCCCTGCCCTTGCCTTAACCCTAACCATAATTTATTGTTTTTATTTAATGTATTCAGTCATAAGTCATTTCCAAAACTGTAACAAAAACCCAAAACCGGAAACTGACCATAGCCCTATTCTCAGACTGCACCCTAGAACTCAACGTAACGCTAAGGCAAACCTGAGCCCCTGCCCTTGCCTTAACCCTAACCCTAACTTTTTATTTTTATTTAATTTATTTGTTGTTACACTTTTGGGAACAATTTATGACTGAAAAAATTAAATAAATGATAACGCCATTTTGCTAATGTTAAGATCTTGACCTTATTGTGGCCTGGATGAGAAACTTCCTTGGAACTCTTGACCTATACAATGGAACAAAGTTATATACATGCAATTAAATGAATGGCTTGATAAAAGTTTGGGGGAACCAAGCAGCAACACAGTCTTGATATCGAAGCTGCTCCACAGCTGGTAGAAACACATACTTGTCCAGATCATCATAACCTATGTGTCCTATAGTATTGTCCTATAGTATTACACACACACACAACTCAGAGTCATTACAGCCCAGACAAATGCAGCTTCCTTTGAGGAACAGCTCAATAGGTTATGATTAGATCACCAACTACTTCTAAAGCAAAAGGAATTTCTGAAGTTGGTAAAAGAGAGAATATGCTGATACCTCCACACAGTTCATGAATATAAAGCACCACAGAGTTCATAAATACAAAGCGGCCGGGCAACTGGTGAATGTTTGAAAAGCTAATTGCAAACGGGGGTGGTCATCTTTACAGTCAAGGTCACCTCTTTGCTGAAAATAATGACCCAACATGCCAGGGGAAAGAGGATCTGCCTCAAGGAAATAAAAATCAGGAAAAGGCAGCCAATTTAGAGGAATGTCATGCCCTAAAAATGCTCCATTTTCTTCCTCCATTAAACAAGATCGAAACAAGAACTCCCCAGCCTGGGTCAGGAGCAACCGGCTCAGACCAGCTGCACCAATATCTTAAATGAAGTCCAGCAAAGCACATGATCTAAATGTCCTCAGTTTTCCTGCAAAAGGGAGATGCTCAGTCCTGGATCTTATTCAACAGTCTCCAGCAGACCACATGGCCGCGAGCCAACGATAGGCCTTATCCTTCATTAATTAGTCTAGCTCCCTTTTAAAGCAATCTAAGCAGACAGTCATAACCAAGCCGAGGAAAAACTGCTACATAGGGCTCTTTGATCCTTTGGGGAGAGAAAAAAAATACCCAGCCTTGATGTTCAAGAACAAAGTAGAATAATCAGGCTCTTAAAAAAGGAAAAAGAAAACAAGTTGGCAGCTGTGGAAATTCATGTGATAATAGATCAATTCCGAATTTGGCCCTCAGGGCCACAAGTATACGTTTAATGACTGTGAAATGTTGGAACAATATTTTTTTTAAAAAAACTGTATTCCCAATTAATGAGTTCTTTACTTGCAATTACAAAGGGACAGAGGAAACTTAACAGCCCTGATTCGCAGATGTTATACCAAGGAACAGAGCTGAGGCCTCCATTTGAAGCACAGATTTATTTAAGGGTACATTTTCTGTTTAACAAATCCGTGCCTCAGAGATAGATCTCCCCTCCGTTCCTTGGTAGAGCATCTGAGATTACTTGGCATAACATCTCCCCCCTCCCAAATAAAGCAGGGAAGGGCATTTGACATTATTAGTATGTATTTATTCATAGTCCAACAAGGTACATGTATTTTAATGATTCACTTGGGGAAAATCCATCAGTGCATAAATGTGAGAAGGGAGTGACATTGTTAGTACACTGGTAGTGTTACTCATCCATCCCCTAAAATGTACTCTTGGATTTTGTCTTGATTTTCTAGACAAAAGGAAGTACTTCTTTACTTAATAAGTAATTTGGTTGTAGAATGCTGAACGTAACGATAGCCACAAGTATAAAAGTCTTTAGAAGGTGATTCAATAGATCTGTGGAGAGGTTCATCAATAGCTACTAGCCATGGTAGCTAATGGAACCTCCACATCCCAAGGCAGTGAACACCAGTCCTATGAGGCAATAGTGGAGAAGGTCCTGGCTTGTATACCCTATTCCCGTGGTGGTGAACCTTTGGCACTCCAGATGTTATGGACTACAATTCCCATCAGCCCCTGCCAGCATGGCCAATTGTAGTCCATAACATCTGGAGTGCCAAAGGTTCACCACCACTGCCCTATTCATTGGCCATTCACAGTCATGGGCTAGCCCCTCTGTGAACTAGGATGCTGGGTGCAGGCAAGCCAGTGGCGGGTGTCTTGTTGGGGATTAGGAGGGGTGGTGGGAATGGGGAGGGGGCAGTAGTCATGTTGTTGGGGGTTGGGAGAGGGCCCAGGGGAATGGAGAGGGGGCTGGCAGGCAGTGGATGTGTTACTGGAGGTTTGGGGGAGGGGAGGGGAGGGGCTGGAATGAGACATTTGCACCTCCAACCCTTGGGGGATTATGTATAAGGATACATAATCCCCCAAGGGTTGTACCTACATTTTTTGTCTGCAGCAATACCTGTAAAAAATGTAGGTACAAAAAATGCTTGGAAGCTTGGTTGTGGCGTGATATATATACACAAATGATTTTAATGAAGCAGAACAATTGTGTTGTATTCAGCAGAGGGCAGCGGTGGTACCGTGACAAAAATATCTTCTACTATAGAGGCCTGGCTAGCCTGATCTGGTCCGATTTTGGAAGCTAAGCAGGGTCAGTCCTGGTCAATATTTGGATGGGAGACCACCCAGGAAGGCAGTTGCAAGCCACCACTGTTAGTGTCCTGCCTTGAAAACCCTGCAGGGTTGCCGTAAGTCACCTGCCACTTGATAGCACTTCATACACACACACATGAACAAGAATAAAGTTTGTTTTCCCTGGCGATCCCATACACGTGTCCTTTTTCCTTCTTTTCTTAGTTTTGAGGGAGATGTCTGCAAAGCTATGGACTCAAATATGTGCATATTGCACATTCTTGTGTTGCATCATCATAGCTTTGCACACAACTCCCTCCCTCAAAGCCAAAAATAAAGGAAAACCGCCCCGTGCGTAGGATCGCCAGGGAAAACAAACTTTACTCATAAGAACATAAGAACATAAGAACTAGCCAGCTGGATCAGACCAGAGTCCATCTAGTCCAGACTCTGCTACTCGCAGTGGCCCACCAGGTGCCTTTGGGAGCTCACGTGCAGGATGCGAAAGCAACGGCCTTCTGCTGCTGCTGCTCCTGAGCACCTGGTCTGCTAAGGCATTTGCAATCTCAGATCAAGGTGGATCAAGATTGGTAGCCATAGATCGACTTCTCCTCCATAAATCTGTCCAAGCCCTTTTTAAAGCTATCCAGGTTAGTGGCCATCACCACCTCCTGGGGCAGCATATTCCAAACACCAATCACACGTTGCGTGAAGAAGTGTTTCCTTTTATTAGTCCTAATTCTTCCCCCCAGCATTTTCAATGAATGCCCCCTGGTTCTAGTATTGTGAGAAAGAGAGAAAAATTTCTCTCTGTCAACATTTTCTACCCCACGCATAATTGTATAGACTTCAATCATATCCCCCCTCAGCTGTCTCCTCTCCGTCTCCTCTCCTCTCCTACTCATGTGCTTTTAACAGAGAAGTTGCACGTGGATGAGCTGCAAGCAAAGGAAACCTCTGTGGGAAACCTTCACCAAATGGGGGAGGCAGGAGGCTTCTGAAGAGAACAGAAAATGGCAGGCGCAACTGCAGCGAAAATGAAATTAAGAGCTGGGAGGCAGGAGAAATAAAGCATCTTCAGCCTGCTTTTGTCCGCACAGGCAAGCAGGAGACATCTTCAACCTGTCTTCAGGTGAAAAGAGTAGAAATTCGAACCTGGGTCCCCCGAGTCCTGCTGTAACTGCTACACCGCGCTGGATCTTAAGACTTCTCCGATACTTTGTGGTAGCTGTCAGGAAAGTAAATGGTAGACAGCGCAACACATATTGGCTGAATTTGCTTAATAATAATAATAATAATAATAATAATAATAATAATAATAATAATAATAATAATAATAAGAAGAAGAAGAAGAAGAAGAAGAAGAAGAAGAAGAAGAAGAAGACGAAGACGAAGACGAAGAAGAAGAAGAAGAAGAAGAAGAAGAAGAAGAAGAAGAAGAAGAAGAAGACGAGGAGGAGGAGGAGGAGGAGGAGGAGGAGGAGGAGTTTATATCCCCCCCTCTCTCCTGCAGGAGACTCAAAGGGACTGACAATCTCCTTGCCCTTTCCCCCTCACAACAAACACCCTGTGAGGTAGGTGGGGCTGAGAGAGCTCCGAGAAGCTGTGACTAGCCCAAGGTCACCCAGCTAGCATGTGTGGGAGTGTACAGGCTAATCTGAATTCCCCAGATAAGCCTCCACAGCTCAGGCGGCAGAGCAGGGAATCAAACCCAGTTCCTCCAGATTAGATACACGAGCTCTTAACCTCCTATGCCACTGCTGCTCCTATTCTAGCAATTAGGCATGATAATATTTAAATGGGAGGACTGGAATAGGGCTAACCCCACCTCAAAAAAGGAAGAGAAAGAACGAGGGGCCTCCCCCTAACATTCCCCCAACCTCCCCCTCTTCCGATGTTACTTCGGCAGATGGTTTTTGTACGAGAAACAGGCCAGGCTCCAGTTCTCAGCAAAATAAGCTGGTCTCGTTTTAGCATTCACCGGAACACGATCTTATCCATGTGAAATATGTTTATTTTTCTCTGTGTTCCCCCTCTGAGATCCCCCAGCAGGAGGAAGCTGTCCCTGGATTCAGCACCACCTGCTCTCCCACTCTATCTCATGGAAGATTGCTGTGGTGATATTTTAAGGATGAATATGAAAGGATTGTGCTAACCAAAACATGGCAGCACCCAGAAAGGAGACAAAAACACACGCAGAGGATGGTCTCCGTAGCCAATTATCATGAGAGGAAAGCACCATTCACTGAAACAAGTTGATGGCAAACACAGAATCAATGGCAGGATATTCTAACATGGGTAGTAAAAGGGATGTTGAAGACCAGAATATAACTGGGAATATTTAAAAGACTGCAAGTGAAGGTTATGGGGGGAACCAAAGTTAAGCACAAGTGAAACGCTAAATGCAAGAGTTTTTATGTTCACAAGTTACTTACTAGTCCTCACAAAAAAAGTTTACAAGTTTCCTAGCCACACAACCCTGCACTGTGCATTACGCATAAGCATTTATTGTCATTGTGCACACACAACGAAATTTACAGCAGCATTCCTTGATGCACACAATTTCAGACTCATACCCCATCCTCACTTTCCCCTTCCTCCACCCATCCCTACACAGCCCCAAACACATCAACACGAAGCCGCGGAGTTTAGCATAGCCACAGCTCTAGAGTAGAAGCTGTCTCTAAGCCTCTTTGTCCTAGTTTTGATAGACCTGTATCGTCTGCCGGATGGTAACAGTTCAAAAAGAGAGTGTGCTGGATGAGACGGGTCTCTCAGAATATTATCAGACAACTGTCAAAAGGATCTTCTAATGCAGAAGTTTTCTTGCTTTATCATTTACAAGTCATCTTACTAAATAACTGAGCAGCATGCGCCTGACAGTGAACCAGGAAAAATAAAGGAGTCTGGGAAATGTAGTCCAGAGGGTGCCACTTCTCATGTACAGAGGGGCTGACAAGACTACAACTCCCAGTAACACTTCTTAAAGTTCTGGGGTCTTTGCAGGCTATCCTATTTCTTGCCCGAGCCAACTCTTAAGTCAGCAGTGATCATGGTGCCAGCAGCCAGGACTAAACAGGCCCCCTGCCCCAGACTGTTTCGAAGAGAGAGGCCTCACCATACCCAGAATGGCTCCAGCTGAGGTGGTGATAGTGGAGTGGGGGGGAGAGGTCTTACCATGCCTACCCAGAGCACCCCAGGCAAGCTACAAAGAATTGGGGTGGTGGGGAGAGAGAAAGAGAGAGTTGGAGTAGAGGCAGAAAGAGAATAAGATAGCTTAGGTGGTCAGAAAGTGGTCAGAAAGAACAAAAGCTGGAGTACAGTGGGAGAAACAGAGAAAATAAACAGTTGGGGTAGGAAGAGAGGAAGACAGCTGGAATACGTGGGCAGTCAGGGAGAGCTGGGATAGCAGGGTAGAAAGAGAGTTCAGGTAGCAGGGCAGAAAGACAGAGCTGTAGTAGCAGGGCAGAAACTTAAAAACAGAGCTGCGGTAGGGAAGGCAGAAAGAGAGTTGGGGTAAAAATAAAGAAGATGAAGAGAATAGGTGGCCCGATGAAGAGGCAGAGACAAAGGGGCTTTTCGCACTACAGAAGGGAGCTAAGGTCGACTCGGTTCCTTTCAGTGGGGGGCGATTCCAGGCTGTCCGCACAGCAACTTACTTGGCCCCCTGGAACCGAGCTAAGTGGGCGGGATCATCTTGGTGCCTGTTTCGCTCCTCGATTGTGATTGGAGCTTGTGTTACCATGGGAAACGGGAGCGTTCTTTTTTTTTACAGTTTTTACAGTTTACAGTTACATGCCCACCACAACTCTCCCATTCTGCGCATGCCACAAAAGCGTCTCCTGATTGGTTGAACGGATGAGGTATCGTTTCGATGCGTCCGCACTTCGAAGCTTCGAAGCTGTATCGACCTTGTTCCAGCAGAAAAGTGCAGTTCATAACTGCGACAGGGATGTCGCAGTTCTGAGGGAGGGGAACTGAGACAAAACAACGTTGAGCTCAGTTGCAGTGCAGATTCACTGAGGTGAACCTAGATAGAAACCAGTACAACTCTGTCAGTGCGGAAAGCCCCAAAGGGGAGAACAGAAGGAAAAAGGTGGGGGATTTATACCCCACCTTTCTTTCCTGTAAGGAGTCTCAAACACCTTCCCTTCTCTCTACAACAGACATCTTGTGAGGTAGGTGGGGCTGAGAGAGTTCAGAGAGAACTGTGACTAGCCCAAGGTGACCCAACAGGCTTCATATAAGGGTGTGGGGGAATCCTGTTCTCCATATTCAAGTCTGCTGTTCATTTTGGAGGAATGGGGATCAAACCCAGTTCCCCAGATAATAATCCACTTAACTACTACACCACACTGGCTCTTTATTAATACGTTGGACACCATTTATAAACAGCTCCACACACACAGAAAAAATCACATTTAAAATGTCCTCATTTTTAACCCAAAGACAGAAATTGGTGTGAAAACCATAGCTTGCACTGTTGGACAGTGGAATTCACTGCCTCGGAGAGTGGTGGAGTCTCCTTCTTTGGATGTTTTTAAAGAGAGGCTGGATGAACATATGTTGGGAGTGCTTTGATTGTGTGTTCCTGCATGGCAGGGGGTTGGACTTGATGGCCCCTTGGGGTCTCTTCCAACTCTATGATTCTATGATTCTATGATATAAACAAAATCTACAATAACAACAAAGGAAGTGTGCCAATACCCAATTATGAGAATCCAAATTAAACTGGAAAAGAAATGTAGTAGAAAACACCGGCTTCTCCATAGAAGACTACAGTTTTGCAGTGCTGTTTACTACCTATTAAGGTGAGCTTATTTCATTAGAATGGTTTTAATTACCGCAAGGCAGGGACAGAAGGAATGGGGTAGCCCGGCCCTCAGTAATTAACTCCCTAGGGAAACCGTATTACTGGCATTGGAGCTGTAAAAGAATAGCAGCCAGGGAATGACTCAGCAGAAGATCTAGTTTGGGACTAGTTGTTGTGGTTTTACAGGCAACAGAACAGGGATGTTTGGGGGTCTTTCCAGGAGGGCCAGAGATTCCCTCCCCACTGTGAACACCATGAAAAAAGGAGATTTGAACCCCCTCAGGATCCTTTTCCTGACTCCCACAGCAAACTTATAACGGGTTGCAGTCAGGATAAAGTAATCCGTCTTCCTGTTTTCGTGTTCACATGCATCTGTGCAGGCAGCAAACGGAGCCCACGGAAATAATTCAGGTTGCTGTCATGTCTTCGCATGGAGACGCGTCTCTTTTAAGTAATTTATTTCCCACAAATGTGTAGCTATGCAGGCACGCACAAATGAACCCCCACAGCCATGCTGTCTCATGACACGACCATCTGCACCTGCGTAGTTACACAGATGTAAGCCACAAAAAAATTGAACAAGGAAAACAGAGGCGAATTAAGCACTCCAGCCCAGCTTGTTGCTCGCAAGTGGCTGCAACCTGGGATATTTTAAAAAACTCACTAATAGCACGATTCTCAAAAAACCTGGTTGGGGGAAAATAACATGGGTTTAGGGGCGGAATCTGTGCGAAGTCCCACACACACACACACACACAAAAGGGGTTTTTTTACCATCCTACATCCGTGTTTATTAGCCGTGCAGAAGGGGCCCCTGAGAGTCGAAGCTGCGTTCTAATATACTCCTCAGGTTCTCCAGCTTTGGTCTTACCAGCACTTAGCAGAGCAGTTTAGCTAGGGTGATCAGATTTTGAAGTGGGCCCTATAGCTGTCTCCCTAAAAGCAGTTTCAACAGGTGGACTTTGGTAGTTGAGGATATTCAGCACGGTGCCTTCACCTGCTGGCTACAGGGGAAACCGCTGAGGTGGTTCTTTACCTCATATACATCTCCATGGAACTTCGCAATAGCATGCGGAAGTAAGTAGGAACAACATCGGGGGGAGCAAAAAAGTGTGAGAGGAAATGTTTTCCCCTCTCGCAAAAGTCTATTGTTTTGTATTTCAGATGTGGCATTGGAGAGCAATTTCCCTGCTACTTGGTTCCACTGAGGCTCAGGACAATATAGAAAGCTGCAGAATGCAGACTCAAACTGGACAAGCTGGGTGTACCTGGGACTGAGTTAATGAGACATCTGAAAGAATCTCAAGTCATTGATTTTAAAAGACCCAGGATGAAGACAGGAGTAAAATAAAGCGGCACTTGTTTATTTCATATGCGAATGGGGACTATGACATCCCTGAGCCTTCAGCTCAACACAGATCTTTGTGGATAGACTTTATCCTTTTTATTGAAAACACTTGTGTTTTATATTCTTTATAAAGATCCTGTATTGTTGCATATTGCAAATGTTACTATATTATATTCCATAAAAATCCGTTCCTTCGTTCGTAATTTTGTTTATTTTTGCGTGTGTGTGTGTCTAAGATGAACATTTCTGATTCCTATCTACTTGAAAAAAAAGATCAACGCAGATGTTTGATTTTTAAAATACATCAGGTAGGAAGACTGGGGGAGAAAGCCACCCCTTCCCCCCAATCAGACAGAATGCACAACCCTTGGCTATCTTCGCAACCGATCTTCCTCAACCTACGGCAGCTGCCAGTGTTCAGATTATTTCAATAATACTGATGTCTGCAGTCGGATGACCCATAGCTCAGTGGTGCATCTGGGGACAGACTGTGTCTCAAGGGGATGGGCTGAATGCTTTCCATACTGGGACTCCTGGGTTCAATCCCTGCCAATGCCAGTTAAAGGATCTCCAGTGACAAATATTTGGGAGAGTAGATGTAACCCCTGTGCTCAGAATGGGTTGACCCAGTAAGGGGTGGAGACTCAAAGCAGCACGAGGCTGCAGACCTCATGTAGTTGGAGGAGACAAGGCTACCAGACTCGGACCTTGGTTGTATAAGCCCTTAACACCTTGTTAAGGGTTTCTTTTTATGTTTGTAATGGGTGAGAGTTCTCCTGGAAACCTTCATCATGTTGAATCCTGTTCCTCAAGCCCTTGGAGTCTTCAGGAGCCAACCCACTTGCAAAGAAGAATTGGACTTGGCAGTCTCAGTAGACTGTAAATATAAGGACTTGAAAATGCAACCTGAACAGGACCTTGAAATGTGATATTAAATGTTGATGTTATATGTTATGTATTAAGAAAGTAAACCATTTTGTTTTTAAAATTTGTTGTTGCAAACTCATTCCAAGTTCTGCCCCATAGAACCCACAAGCTGAGGTTACATAGACACCACTAAGTTATGTGGGCCAAGAGCCTGACTCGTTATAAGTAATTTCCAAATATTCATTTTGGAGTGCATCCAACCATACAACCTACCACCCCTGGACTGTCTGGTGATGACAGTAAGGAGGTGGAGGAGAGGGGGGGTTGGAACGGCCTACACTGACCCATCTGTCCCAATGAAACAGCCTCCGCAGCCTAATTTGGGGTTTCAGATAAACACGTTGTCCTTTGCACAGCCCTGAAGCCAGTGGGCGAAACTGCCGAACTGGCAACCAACTGTTCCAAAATGAATGTATTTATTTTGTTGACTTGAGATTCTGCTCTTCCCAGTGAATATCCAGGCTCAGAACAGCTAACAGATATAAAAATAAAACATCATCTTTAACAATTCAACCAATCAAATGAAAACAGCATTAAAAATTAAATAATCGGTTCTTGACTGCGTCACAACAATTATTTAAAACAGTTTGCCAGAGTTCCGGTAAGGGGGAAAGCCTCTCAGCCTCCATTTTCTGAGACAATTCACAGACGGTTTCCACACACTGGGATCTTTTCCCTCACTACTGAAGAGCACAAGGCTGAGGATATAATTGGGAGGTTTATTTAAAATCACAGCACAAGTGCAGATGACAATATTCGGTAACAACATCCACTTAGCTAACTTACCTTAACTTTCTTAAGAGATCGACGCCTGTAGGAATTGCTCTTGCCAATCAGTTCTGCTGGATTAGTCAGACCAAAGATGGAGGACTGAAGTAAACATGGCGGCATCCTCGTGGCTGCCATGAGGACATCACAGCCATTTTAAAATGCTAGCGGGCAGCATGGCGCTTTCCCGCCATCCCCCTTTTTTGAGAACCAAAACAGCAAAGGGGGGTGTTCTGTCCCCAACAGCTGTTTTGGCTGTTGAAACGGTAATCAGGATTGGGTCCTTGCAGCATTTTAAAATATCTTTAAAGAGGCGGCGCCAGCAACATCCTTGTGGCCATTATAAGGATGCCGTCATATTTAGTTCTGTTGACTTTTACAGCAGAAGTGGAATTCAGAAGTGGAATTGTCAAAAATCTAGCACAGGATGGATCCAGAAGGGACAACTTTCCTCACAAAGTAGGAACCCTGTCATACACTTCTTGAAGACCACTCTTGGGAGAGTCATTTTCTAATTCATCCACAGACTAGCAGTCTATGCTCATATCCTTTTCACCGAATAATTTGTTTACCACTTCAGACTTACAACACCGTGTTTCCCAATTAAATTGCCTTATCTCTGCCTCACCCTCCGCGGTTCGCAGGAAGCTTAAAGTTTTATCATTTCCAAACATACTGAATTCATATTGATTGCATAAACATCCCATAAACTTATGGAATGTGCTCTTTAGCATCACAGTAAAACAAAATATCAATGTCTCTAAAATATAGTGAAATAAAACTGAGAATATTGTCATTTACGGTTCTGCTTAGATCGCTGATTTCTGTGGTTCGGTCTGTTCTCCTGAACTGGTTCCCCCTCAGCCTCATCCTTTATTATTCCTATCGGTACAATTTATGTCTTCTCCATGGTGCTGAACCTGTACCTCCAGACAGGCAATGCAGGACCAGAGAGGTATCTGATGCACAACTGAGGTACCTCTTTCATATTTCAAGCAATATTTACATGTATTTATTTATATCTGCCTCGTGGAACGGCCTTCCCAAGGAGGCCAGGAAAGCACCCTCTCTCTAGACCAGTGTTTCCCAACCTTTTCGAGGTCAGGGTGCCCTTGACCTCACTCTTCATATCTCACAGTACCCCTGCCACCACCCTCCACCTTCCCCTCCAATTGCCCCTGCTTGCCACACCCCCACCTTCCCCTCCCAGGGTGAAGGGAAGCACTGGGGGGTGGCTGCTGACCTTGCGGCAGGCCCTGCCCCATGGGCCAGCTCCATGTCCTTGCTGGCACCGGTGGGAGACACCACAAAAATGAGGGGGGGTAGTGTTGTCGCGGTACCCCTGGGACATGCTCACGGCACCCCAGGGTACCACAGAACCCTGGTTGAGAATGGCTGCTCTAGACCTTCTGCAAACTATCCAAAACTGAACTGTTCAAGAGGCCTTTTTGTGCGACAAGGCTGCTCAATGCAAAATGGTTCCACAAACTTACCTGGACAAAGGATTGGGACTTGTGGTCTGAACTGCTGTTTACAGCAGATTGTCAGTAGTATCCTATTGTGTAATTTCTGTACTGCTTAATGTGTCGTGTAAATACTTATGCTATGCTTGTGTCTCTTTCTGGCAGTTCCAGATTTCTGACATCCTATTGCATCGGTTACTAAACATCCCATTTTGTCGATTACATTAACACACTATGTGTAATCTACCTTGGTTTTCTGTGAGAAAGGTGGACTATAAATAACCTACATTTAAAAATAAATATCTTGCTTTTGTGCCTCAAAGTGGCTTAGGTCATCGTTCTGTCCCCGCCCTGCCTCCATTTTTTCACAACTTTGTGAGGTCAGCCAGGTTAAGAGTTCACCCAGTGAGGTTCTGAGGCAGAAGTGGAGATCTGAACCCAGACCTACCCAAGTTCCTAGTCTGAGGCCCCTTCCGCACACGCAAAATAATGCATTTTCAAACCACTTTCACAACTGTTTGCAAGTGAATTTTGCTATTCTGCACAGCTTCAAAGAGCACTGAAAGCAGTTTGAAAGTGCATTATTTTGCATGTGCGGAATGAGCCTGACATTCTATGTACTACCCCACACCAGCTCTCTTCTGTTCTATGAAGCTCAAATCTGTGTCTTTGGTATGTAACCATTCCATTAATTACTTGCGATTCTGAGTCAGGAAAATACAAGATTTAATGCACATGCTTTTCTCTTTTTCAAAATGTGAATGCTCTGGTTGCAGGAACTGGAGATTTCAGAAGAAGAAGAAGAGTTTGGATTTATATCCCCCCTTTCTCTCCTCTAGGAGACTCAAAGGGGCTGACAATCTCCTTGCCCTTCCGCCCTCACAACAAACACACTGTGAGGTAGGTGGGGCTGAGAGAGCTCCGAGAAGCTGTGACTAGCCCAAGGTCACCCAGCTGGCATGTGTGGGAGTGTACAAGCTAATCTGAATTCCCCAGATAAGCCTCCACAGCTCAGGTGGCAGAGCTGGGAATCAAACCCGGTTCTTCCAGATTAGATACACAAGCTCTTAACCTCCTACGCCACTGCTGCTCCTTCAAGGTAAAAATCATACATCTTTTATCAGAGCATTAAGCTGTTGTTTCTATAGCCTTAAGTCTGGTTTGTGGACTCTTGAGTACAGGGCCTTGCAGAGTTATTATGCCCTGCAAAGCCCTGCACTTCATTTCTTTTCTAGTTCCCCTGCCAGAGAGAAAGCCCAAGAGAAAAGGGGTTGAGCAGAGGGATCCCTCGCGAGCCCACAGCAAGGGGAAGAATGAAAACAGCCCCTCAGCTCCCAATTAACTATCCTGTGCCCAGATGCAAACAAGATATTGGGCATGTAATGATTTCTGTGCAGTCGATGCACAAGTTGAGCCATGACAATACTCATGCTGTCCAGAGACACAAAAGTAAGGAGCAGCTCAAGGTCTCCATGAACTGAGAGAGGCTTGGATCTATTAATTATTATTTTGGCTAGTAACTCAAATGGCTCACAAGAGGGTTTGCTTCAGA
Source organism: Sphaerodactylus townsendi (assembly GCF_021028975.2). Lineage (NCBI taxonomy): Eukaryota > Metazoa > Chordata > Lepidosauria > Squamata > Sphaerodactylidae > Sphaerodactylus > Sphaerodactylus townsendi. The sequence continues at coordinate 43,213,790 of NC_059437.1, forward strand.
ACAGCATACCCTCTGACTTTATACACATGCATGTAATAAGAGCATTCCTATATCAGACCATATCCTATATTATCGATCTCAGGATCTCTGTTTCCATCTGCAGCCATTTGGAAGACGGACGATTGTTAGTCTAGAGAGAGCAGGGTTTGTGAAGAGGAGGGTATAATGTCATAGAATTCACCTTCCAGTGCCACCATTGTCTCCAGGGAAACTAGTCTCTGTTGCCTGGAGATCAGTTGTAATTCCAGGAGATTTCCAGCTCCCAACAGGAGCTTGGCAACCCTGGTTATAGTTAGGCTCCTTCCGCACATGCAGAATAATGCACTTTCAAACTGCTTTCAATGCTCTTTGAAGCTGTGCGGAATGGCAAAATCCACTTGCAAACAGTTGTGAAAGTGGTTTGAAAACGCATTATTTTGCGTGTGCGGAAGGGGCCTTAGTTTTAAAAATCATTTCTTGAATAGTTTTGGCAAAGCTGCCTTGACTGTTTAATATGTTATTTTTATTTATTTATTTTCCAAAATGTATATCTCACCTTTCTGCCAACATGACTAAAAAATGAAAACATACAAAATAAAATTCATATTTTGAAATCATTAAAACCACACAAAGTATGATATGGGATGACCCGGTAGAAATGCTTTAAATAAATAATTGTATTAAAATATGCTAGTATTAAGTTCGAGAGTCAGAATGATGGGACGTCTTTGAAGAATGAAATCTATTCACCCCCCCTCCTTTATTTCCAAATGTGCCCATCTTCGTAAACGGCATCACAATGCACAATTATAATTTGGAGGCACAGGGGTTTTTTTTTTCAGTAGCTATAGCAGTACCTAGATAACACATCCCCAAGTCCCTCTGCCGTTTCCCTCTGGGATTCCTCAGCTCTCAACTGTTGATCTGCAAGATCCACTTTAGCATTCGGGTAGTCGGCAGAAGCAAGTGCTCAGTTCCCGGCAACCAAACAGTTTGGAGGTGCAATATGACGTCTGAGCACAGCAAAGCCTGGAGCCACGTCCGCCACCTTCACACAGCAAGCGAGGGCCTGTGGAAGGATGGAGGCCATTCCTCTGCCCACAAGAAAGCGAGGAAAGGGGAAAGGAGAAAGGAAACAGTCTCTGCATCTTCAGATCCAGGAGGAAAGCAACAATACCAAGGAGAAGATGAGGAGAAGGAGGAGAAAGACCTTTCTGCATCTTCAGGAGTAGAGCAAAGAGACCAAGAGGAAGGACACGAAGGGGGAAAGCAGGAAGGACCTTCCACATCTTCAGAACCAGAAGAAGAACAAAGAAGCGACCAAGATGAAAGACATGAGAAGAGTCCTTCCCTGTCGCTTCTCAGCACCCCGAGTAAAGGAGTCAAAGAGAGGCTGGCTCAGCTTCGAAGTCAACTCCAAGCTCAGTTATCCCTCCAGGAGCAGCAAGAGGATCAATGTCCTGGCAGTCAGCTGGTAGAACTGGTGGAGAGAATCGTGCATGGGGAGGGAGGTGACAGAACTTTGTCAGCAAACAGCGACGTGGCTACAGACGGGAAGTGCCCAACCTGCGGTCAGTACAATAACCCAGCTGACTACTCCAATGGACTTCCTGCCACAGTAGAAAAGATACTGCAGAGGGAACTGGCAGGGCTGAAGGAAGAGGTGACAACCAGGATTGAGTCCATGAGGAGGGAGGTGGCGGAGAAGCTGAGCAGCCTCCGTGAGGCCCTGCAAGCCTACAACGAGCACCATTTTTTCCAGGTGGCAGACCTCAGTCCTCTTGAGGAGCTAGATGAGAACGGGCCTAATCAACTGAAGGGAGAGCACCATGGGATTCCCCAAGTGGGCCATCCAGGGGACAAGATTTCACTGGAAGATAAATTCAAATCCCAGTCGGTGCCAACCCTTCACCCCCTGCCTATCTCCGGTAGAAACCAAGCTATGCTCCGGGCAGCCATGGCCACCATTTCAGCCAAAAGCAGCTTTGCTTCCAACTTGTCCAGATCAAACTCAGACCCTGTGGAGCCGATGCAGCCCAAAAGCACCATCTTCCCACTGGTAGTCCCCAAACTAGCCACCAGAAAGGCCCCCACAAAAATGATGGTGCCTCCTCCAGCTACTAGAACCTATGCCTCAAATGGAAAGTACAGCAACAAAATGTCTACCAGGACACCGGCTCTTCATCTGCCACGTGGGGACTGTGAAGAGAGACCTCATTGACCCATTCAGGCATTGGCACAAACGGGTGGCAAGTACAGATGCTCTTTTACCTTAAACTTTGGCTATATTGCAGAGCCGTGACCATTTTTTTCTGCTAGTGTAACCCCCATGCTCAGAATGGGTTGACCCAGAAAGGGGTGGAGACTCAAAGCAGCAGGAGGCTGCAGAGCTCATGTAGTTTGGAGGAGACAAGGCTACCAGGCTACCTTGGTTTGTATAAGCCCTTAACACCTTGTTAAGTTAACTGCAATGTTGTTGGGAACTAGCGGGAAGGTAGTTGTTTATTTTTGCTATGTTGTAAATGTTGGAGTTTATTGTTTCAGGGTTTTTTATGTTGTAATGGGTGAGAGTTCTCCTGGAAACCTTCATCATGTTGAATCCTGTTCATCAAGCCCTTGGAGTCTTCAGGAGCCAACCCACCTGCAAAGAAGAGTTGGACTTGGCAGTATCAGTAGACTGTAAATATAAGGACTTGAAAATGCAACCTGAACAGGACCTTGAAGTGTGATGTTAAATGTTGATGTTATATGTTATATGTTAAGAAAGTAAACCATTTTGTTTTTTAAAAAATTGTTGTTGCAAACTCATTCCAAGTTCTGCCCCACAGAACCCACAGATAGAGGTTACACTAGCAGGGTAGCAACCTTCTTCGAATTCAGCATGACTTCTTCTTGGGGGGAAATAGTCACTCAATAACTTCACAACTGGATTTGTCCTTTCTTGGATTTGAGGACTAGGATCTCATTTAGCACACGAGAACTGATGTGGCAAACCTCCCCAATCCAGTGTAGATCTAGGAAACTAGAAGAGAGAAGAGCATGGACATTTGTTTGCTTGGGATTTATGATTAAGACTGGTGGATTTTAATCTGGAGAACTGGGTGCGACCCCCACTCCTCCAAATGAATGGCGGACCCTGATACGGAGAACTGGGTTTCCCCATGCCTCCACATGAAGCCTGATGGGTGAGCTTGGGCTAGTCACAATTCTCTCAGAACTCTCTCAGGCCCACCTACCTTGTGGGAAGGGGGGAAGGTAATTGTAATCCACTTTGAAATCCCTTAAAGGTGGAGAAAAGCAAGGTATTAAAAAAACCCCTCTTCTTTCCATATTGAATGGATGCCCCCGGCTGCATTTGTTTTCCCAATCAAAGCAACTAACTGACTTTCTACCGCTGCTTTTTAAACCTGACTTCTGCTCGACACTCATGCAAAATGTCCTTGCTGCAAGCGGCATCATTAGCTCCAGCCCATTGAGTCTTAAACAGATAAGCACTTAAAAAGAAATAAAAGGCAAGTTTGTGACAAGTCAGTACCAGGTGAGATTAAAAAAGGGCCAGGAATTGTTGCTCACTCAGGCTGGCTTTGTAGAAAACCCCTGCATTTTTGAAAATGTAATTCAATCCATGTGACTGTCTTCAGGGAGGCAACCGTCTTGTGAGCCTAAGGTTCTTTTGCATATTTTCTTTTCACTTTCTTGTTTGCTGAAAGGTAGCGGGGCCTGCAAAGTCTTGAGCTAGTTTGGTTTCGCAGGCTCACATGATGAGAAGATGTACCCTACCATGGATGCAGAATTTGTGTGCTGTAGGGATTTGTGAACAACTAAGTTATTCTTGAGATAATTGTCTATTTCTGGTCGAATCCCCACTACCGTCTTAGCCAGGTTTCAGAACACAAACGACCATTAGTTTGTGTTCTGAAACCTGGTTAGATGGTAGTGGGGATTCGACCGGGGAGGTCGTCCCTCAAACCTGGTTAGTTTGTGTACTGAAACCTGGCTAAGATGGTAGTGGGGATTCGACCTCTGTTTGAAGATAGATGTGTTTTAGATGTTTTTATGGTGCACATAGATGCTCCTACAGAAGCCTTTGATTCTCACATTAATTAAATAAAAATATGATGTCTCTCGTATAAATCTGTTATTCTCTGGCTTCTTACAACGTCAACTGACTATGCCCAGCAAATGTGTTGGTGTAAATGTGGTTCCAAAGTAGTTTCCTCCATCTCTGGCCCCTTCCGCACATATAGAATAATGCACTTTCAATGCACTATGAAGCTGTGTGGAATAGCAAAATCGACTTGCAAGCAATTGTGAAAGTGGATTGAAAGTGCATTATTTTGCATGTGCGTTAATGCACCTCCAAAAATTCTGCAATGATTGTCACAGATTCTGCATGCGAACATGAAATATAAAATTCCAGACACATGAGTAGCAATGGGCAGCAGGGTGACGGAAGAGAGCAAAAAAACCCCATTCACTTTCTGTTCAAGAAATGTCTCTAGACAAGGATGACCTGTTAAAGAGTTATGGGAGATGCTTCAGAAAGTCATATGGTGTAATAGTTAAAGTGCTGGATGGGGAGATGGGGCAGTGGGTTCTAAATCCCTCCATGGCCATAAAACTCACTGCCTGACCTTGGGCCGGCCTGTTAGAATTAAATAAGGGAGAATCATGAAAACTGCCTGGGTTGGCCAAAGGCTGAGGAGGATAAAAATGTGATGGATGTTTTAAGGCCTTTATCCGGTACATTTAGCTGGAGATTGTATGTCTCGAATGCCTGTTTTCATCCACAAGGCAGTAAACTTTTATAAGGAGACAGGATGAAGCATCTTCAGTATTCAAAATTATGTTCAATTCATGACACTGTTTATCAACCGAGGAACCAAAACTGTATGGGACATCCCCCGCCCCCCTCCCAAATTTCACCTGGATCTCCTTTTTGGCATTGAAGCATCAAGATAATTTACAAAGATGTTTATTTCCTCAAGCTTTGAATTGCACTTTCCCCCACCTTTTAGCCACCTATTTTAACATTTTATTCTGGCTTCTATGGCCTCAATTATTTTATATCCTTCTTGGTAAGACCTAGGCATCAGCTGTCGGCTCCTAATGTGGGCTGAATGTTTTTCTCTTTCAGACTCTGCGGTATTTTATATTGCTTTTACTTCTTATGCATTTTAATTTGTTCAATTTGCTTTTACCTCTTGCTTAATACATCTCAATGCGCATCCCATAGCTTTGCATATTTTTACAAACCGAGTCAATAGACCGCAATAAATATAATTGTAATTGATACCACGTTGAGGGGCAGCTCAGAACTGATCTCATGCCATCCAACCGCGATTTTTTTGTTTGTTTTAATTTTCTTCTGTCACTGTTGCACTGGCCCATGAAAACCAGGTTGCTGACGGAGATCTCCCACTATAGCAGGAGAATAGTCACCCTATCCAACTCAGGCCCCTTCCGCACATGCAGAATAATGCACTTTCAATCCACTTTCACAATAGTTTGCAAGTGGATTTTGCTGTTCCGCACAGTAAAAACCAGCAGCAAAGTGCATTGAAAGTGGATTGCATTATTCTGCTTGTGCGGAAGGGGCCTCAGTGGTGCTGCTCGGGGGGAAGAGGTAGAGAGAGCAGAAGAGCTATAACTTCTGAGTGATCCCCTAAAAGGGATATTTCCACAGGAGGAAATAGGAGGCTGCCACAGGAGGTGGTGATGGCCACTAACCTGGATAGCTTTAAAAGGGGCTTGGACAGATTTATGGAGGAGAAGTCGATTTATGGCTACCAATCTTGATCCTCCTTGATCTGAGGTTGCAAATGCCTCAACAGACCAGGTGATCGGGAGCAACAGCCGCAGAAGGCCATTGCGTTCACATCCTACATGTGAGCTCCCCAAGGCACCTGGTGGGCCACTGCGAGTAGCAGAGAGCTGGACTAGATGGACTTTGGTCTGATCCAGCTGGCTTGTTCTTATGTTCCATGAGTAACAGCGAACAACAATAATAAAGCGACTGATACGAAATTGACGGATACTGATATGAAATTGACTGGCATGAAATTGACACAATATTGCCCAGCACTTAGATCTGCACTTAGATTGTTTTAATTGGTGCAGTTCGCTTTTTGTTTTTGGATTTTCCTCCATCAGGAAGGAAGTTCCATGGTTGGGAGAATTCTTGCCGCAGCAGTCTGCTGGGAGGCCTAGAAGAAGAAGAAGAGTTTGGATTTATATCTCCCCTTTCTCTCCTGTAGGAGACTCAAAGGGGCTGACAATCTCCTTGCCCTTCCCCCCTCACAACAAACACCCGGTGAGGTGGGTGGGGCTGAGAGAGCTCCGAAAAGCTGTGACTAGCCCAAGGTCACCCAGCTGGCGTGTGTGGGAGTGCACAGGCTAATCTGAATTCCCCAGATAAGCCTCCACAGCTCAGGCGGCAGAGCTGGGAATCAAACCCGGTTCCTCCAGATCAGAATGCACCTGCTCTTAGCCACTACGCCACTGCTGCTCCCACTCTCCTGCTACCAGGGGGTGAATCTTCCTGAAGTGTCAGCGAGGCCCTGCTGTTCAACATGGCAGGTGAGGGGGCGAGGAGAGGTGGTCGGGGGAGAAGGAGAAAATAGCACATTGCTGCTGATCAGCTCTTGGTGACATGCAGCTTCGGCCTCTTCTCCAGCTGTCGTCTCCTGCTTTTGTTCCTATGGAACCTGCCTCAGGGAAAGCAGGAGGAGATGGAGGAGAAAACGAAGTTGGGGTGGAGAAACCAGGAAAGGCAAGAAATCTCAGAGCTGGAGGGGAAAGAGGGCTGCAGAAACAGACAGGATTGTAGGAAAAGACCGCAGAAGGTTGCTGGTCAGAGGTGGGATCCAGTAGGTTCTCACAGGTTCCCGAGAGTAGGTTACTAATTATTTGTGTGTGCCGAGAGGAGGTTACTAATTGGTGATTTTGCCATGTGATTTTTGCCTTAGTTACGCCCCTCCTAGAGGCGGGGTGAAAAGAAACTGCACCTGGGGTGCTCGTGCCCTGCATCCTTGCCACAGCCCTGCCCAGGAATGCCCTGCCCCTGGAATGCCAGGACACACCCCGTCTTGCCCCGCCCAGCCCCATTGGCTCTACGCCACTGTTTGAATCCCACCACCATGGGAACCTGTTACTAAAATTTTTGGATCCCACCACTGTTGCTGGTGCATTGTCACTCAAGTTTTAGAATGACATCAAGTTATGACACCGAGTTATGTTTGGTATATTATTGGAGTTATTGCACTGGTACATGTTGCAAGCTTCCCTGAGCCCTTCTGAAGAAGGGCGGCCTATAAAACAAATAGACTTAACCCTAGTGGCAACTACCCTATAGCCTCTAGGACAGTGGTGGCGAACCTTTGGCACTCCAGAGGTTATGGACTACAATTCCCATCAGCCCCTGCCAGCATAGCCAATTGGCCATGCTGGCAGGGGCTGATGGGAACTGTAGTCCATAACCTCTGGAGTGCCAAAGGTTCGCCACCACAGCTCTAGGAGAAAGGTACCTGGGGAAGGGGAGGTGCCTCTCACCTTTTGGAACGTCTCAAAATGTGGCACCCTAGGTGATCATCTGCCTTTGGACCCACCCACAGAGGCATAGCAAGGGGGGAAAGCGCCCGGTGCACTGGTGTGTCCTCCACCCCGTCTCGCCCCGTCCCGCCCCGGAACACTCCGCCACACCCCCAGAACGCCCCCACCATGCCCCAAGAATGCCCTCGCCACTTCCCCAGAACGCCCTCGTCACACCCCCACAGGGGTGTGCACCAGTGCATGGTGCACCCCCCCCCCCCTTCCCCTGGGGGCTATGCCTCTGCCCACCCTACAGAGCCCACTTCATTGTGCCGCAGACAAGATATGAGAGTTTGGCCAGCAAAAGGCTGTGCCACAATGAATTATTTCTGGCACCCCAAAATTCTTTGTTATTTTGACTTTAACAGACTAGCATGGCACCCCTCTGGAATTTGTCACAGCTGTGACAAATTGGTCCTACTAATTTTGCCGAAAGCTCAAAAACAGGGGAAACCACTATGATGGTTGGGGATCTGAATTCCAAGTGAGATAAATGAAGAGATTTGATGATATGCTGCTACATATCCAACTTGGGAACTGTCCCAGCTAGTCCCAATTCTGCAGGCCTCTTATGAAACATGTAATTGTCTTGCTGGGCCACTGTGGATATGTTTCTATTACAACAATTAAGAGCGTCTGAGTGCCGTAGGCTGAGTAATAGATCGCTGGGGAATTTCTGACACTCTTGACAAATCCCTACATGCAGCCCAATCAATCAGCTTGTCTGCTCTCAGGCTGGGCTGCCATCTGTAGGTTCAAATCTGTGCTGACAGCAGGAAGAACAAATTGCAAGCAAATGCAGTTATGCGTAGTTGGACTTCCTTTCTCGGGAAGGAGCAAACTAAGGCGGCGAAGCCCAAATTGGGATTTTTGAGCTGGAATCTTAACACAGACAGAAGGAGAGAGTTAGAAAAACCCTTTTGGGTTAGTCTAATGCATAAGTGTCAAACTCGCGGCCCTCCAGATGTTATGGACTACAGTTCCCATCATCCCAACTGTAGTCCATAACATCTGGAGGGGCGCGAGTTTGACACCTGTAGTCTAATGGACCCATTTCCAACCATGACGGACTGATGGGATTCTGGGAAACTTAAAAAGACAACAGTCATTCCCTGCTGCTGAGCTAGGACATTCAGAAGTATACTACTTCTGAACAAAGAGCTTTTATTTAGCTACCATACCTATAAACACTACATAAGAACAGCCCTAACCATTTGGTGCAGCACACAGTTTCCAATAATGGCCAGTCCAAGCAGACCAACCAAGAAACGGTGGCCAACATCCCTGGTCTTCACAGGTAGACTGTTAACCATAAGGCCTTTTGGAGGACATTAATTCATAGGGCCACCATAAGTCAGAAGTGACAGCACTTTACATGCACACACACAAACACAAACACATAGGCTCATTCCGCACATGCAGAATAATGCACTTTCAAAATGCTTTCAGTGCTCTTTGAAGCTGTGCGGAATAGCAAAATCCACTTGCAAACAGTTGTGAAAGTGGTTTGAAAACGCATTATTTTGTATGTGCGGAAGGGGCCATACATAGGCCAGGATCTTCCCTTTATGTTATCTCCTAGATCTGGTATTCAGAGGTTTCGTGCCTCTGGATTATGGAAATTCCCTTTAGTCCCCTTGGCTAGTAGCCACGGATGGGACTGATCTGCAGGAATATATCATGGTGTGTGTGTGCGAAGTGCTGTCAAATACCAGCCAACCCCCGGAAAGGGCTATTCAAGGCCAGTGAGAAGCAGAGATGGTTTGCCATCACCTGCCACTGAAGAGTCTTTTTTGGTGATCTTCCACTCAAGAATTGACCCTAGCATCTGAGACCTGACAGAATCAGGCTATACTAGGCAGCTTTCCTTCCTTCCTAGCATGTGATCTGCCTCTTCCTAAATCACCGTAACCTTGTGCCCCATGCTAAATGAGGATCAGAAAAGGAAAACAGAGGAACAGGAAGAGATTATAGACAAAGATTGGGAGTCTCTTCCTGTTTCTCTGTTTTCCTTTTCTGATCTTTAATGATGGGGCACAAGGTTACGGTGGGGCACAAGGTTACGGTGATTTAGGAAGAGGCTACACTTGCATATTCAGATCCTCATTCTGCTATGGAAGCTTGCTGGATGTCCTTGGTCAAAGCACATACTCTTAGCAGGGGTCTGCAACCTGCGGCTCTCCAGATGTTCATGGACAACAATTCCCATCAGCCCCTGCTCACAAGGGCTGATGGGATTTGTTGTCCATGAACATCTGGAGAGCCGCAGGTTGCAGACCCCGTAACTCACAGAACTGTTGTGAGGATAAAATGCGGGAGAGGAGAATGTTATGAGCCACATTAGGTGCCCACTGAAGAGAAAAATGTGGCTCGAAAGAAGTAAATTGCAAACATTAGTTCAATCTTGTATGCTACTTAAGTAGATATGCCACTGAAATTATAAACAAAGCTAATGGCTCAGTTATGTAAAGAAGCAAAACATCCACCAAGAGAGAAAGTGCCTAATTTGCAGGCGCTGCGTAGCTGAGATGGTTCCTTTTGGACATGTATTAAGAATTGGCTGGCCTTTCCCAGCGTTAATTTTAGCCTGCAAGACTTTTCTTCCTTGGTGCTAAATTTAAACCTGTAATTAGGAGAATAAAGGGGGAGGGGCGCATTTGTGTGACTCTGGAGCAGGTTGGCTACTTGGGGAAGAGCTCTGTTTCCTGGGATTTTGTTTCACAACAAATGGTGCACAGGGAAAGGAAAACCTGCCTATGCTTTTGCTTTTCTCAATGGGATGTTCTTAGTAAAAGCTTCTTTGAAATAGGAATGTAAGAACACAGCTGAATCGTGCAGATGGGCATTAACAGGAAGCTAATGGAATCCACAAAGCCCGAAACTTAATAAGGCAAGTTTTCAAGGTGCCCATTCAGGGAGGAATTTCTAAAAAATATATTTTAGGCACAGGTGAGCATATGAAGCTGCCTTATTTCGGTCAGGTTATGGATCCCTCTGGTCCAGTACTGCACACTTTGATTGGCAGCAGTTCCAGTATTTCTCAGCATCTGAGATTCTTCAACCAAAGTTGCCAGAGGTGCCAAGTCCTTCTACATGCAAAGCTTTTGTTCCACCTCTGAGACACAGCCCTCTGCTTGAGAGAGTATTTTCAACTTAGAAGCCACCACAAACCCCCAACAAAAATGCCTTCTGGATAGGTTGCCAATCTCCCGGTAGGGTGTAGTAATCTCTTGGACTCCAAACAATCGAGGTCAGTACCCAGTGGCAGGATTCAGCCGGTTCGCACCACTTTGGCAGAACCAGTTGTTAAAATGGTGCTTGTAAACAATCAGTTGTTAAATTACTTGAATCTCACCACCAGAACTGGTTGTTAAATTATTTGAATCCCACCACTGTCAATACCCCTGGAGAAAATGGCTGCTTTGGAGGATAGACTCCATGGCATTGTACCAGTGATGGCGAACCTTTTTGAGACCGAATACCCAAACTGCAACCCAAAACCCACTTATTTATCGCAAAGTGCCAACACTGCAATTTAACCTAAATACTGAGGTTTTAGTTTAGAAAAAATGGTTGGCTCCACGGCGTGCATTACTCGGGAGTAAGCTTGGCGGTAGTCGGTGGCTTTGCTTTGAAGCAACTGCGCAACTCTTCCAATGGGTGAATCACGACCCTAGGAGGGTTTACTCAGAGGCAAGCCCCATTGCCAGCAACCGAGCTTACTCCCAGGTAAAGGATCGCGCTTTAGTTCTTCGCATGAAAATCAGTGGGGTTTAACAGCATTTAACAGCGTTACCTACACTGCTTCCCCAAAACTAGGTCTTAGGCCAGCCTAGATGTGTGGGGGGGGGGGCGTGACTCTGTTTGCGCGTGCACACAGAGAGGGCTCTGAGTGCCACCTCTGGCACCCATGCCATAGGTTCGCCACCACTGCATTATACCCTGCTGGGGTCCCATCCCTCCCCAAACTGGACCCTTCCCCAAACCTTCACCCCCCCCCAATCGCCGGGAAACCTACTCTCGCGCCACTTCACCCCCAAATCGCCAGGAAACCTACTCTGTTGCCACTGCCTCAGATTTAAAGAAACACAAAAGTATGCAGGAAAGAAAAGGTGATGAACAGCTGACGGAAATGGTCTCCTCTGCTGTATCACAGCATAGTGAACTAGGAAGAGGTTTCCCCTGGAGAAAATGACTGCTTTGGACACTGGACTCTATGACATTATATCCCACTGAGCTTTCCCCCACCCCACCCCACCCCCTGCCCTCCCCCAAATCCCCAAGAATTTCCCAACCTGGAATCGGCAACCCTACATCCTGTCATATAATTTCCCGCCTGATTCTAAGGAGAAGAAATGAGTGTCTAAACAGCCCTGCAAATAGTTTACCTTCTCTGTGTGCCCCCCCCCCTCTTCCCTGGAGCAAACTGTTGGGGAGGGGGGGGGACAAGTCCGAATGGCAGATCCATCCATTTTCACAGCTTCTCTTAAAATGCTTTTCAGTCCTTCTCGGGCTATAATTAGTTCATCCCCAAGACCTATCAATTTATCTTACGTTGGCCGATGGAGCAGATCTTCCGCCCGGCACAAAGATTCTCAATCAGTGCTAGCGGAAGGCAACATCCAATGTTTGTGCATCAAGAAGGCAGGCAGACCCCTTAGGTGCTTTACAACACAGAGGCAGATTGGGGAAGGCTTCGATCCCAAATCTGAAACCATTCCCACCCTTGACGTACATTTACATGACTTACGAGCCCCCCTGGCTTGTTGCTAAGCAACTGTGGAGTATATGATGCCCTTGACATGGTCTGAGGCCATATAATCCATAATTAGGATGATTTCGATTTTTTTTAAATCCCTGCTGTTGTGATAGAAAAAACCCATTTTAGCATCATTTTGTATGAAATCTCTTGACATGCTTTTCCCGCTATCTAGTTCAGAATCCTACAACTTGTTAAAACAAAAATTGTTGGAAAGCGAATGGATTAATTGAATTAGGGCTGCTATGGAAACTTGTTCACCCTTACATATTTCAATACCCCTATATCAAAACAGGATGGCTCCCTATTTGTATTTTTTGACTAATCCTATGCAGAGAAGAGCCCTCACACTTGCTCGCTTCAATGTTTTCCCCTCCGCTTTATTGCGTGGTAGATTTAACAACTTGGAAATGAGCGAAAGGGTATGCTCTTGTGGTGAACAACAAATTGAAACATTGGCACATCAACTGCTTTGCCGCCCTAAATTTGCTAACATCAGATCAAAATATTCCAATATTCTTTCTAGGATATCTAGTGAAATGGGAGAATCAGGTAGACTCCCTTGCCTTCTGGACAATTCTGACAATGAAACTTGTGAATTGGTAGCACGATTTTTACTGGAGGTGATGCACAATCAATAATTTATATTCTATCTTAAACCTTTGTATTTGTGTATCTTTTATCTCAAGTTTTTTATTGTGTTATGATTATTGTTTTGCCAATTAAAGGCTTATTATTATCATTATTTTTTGTATGAAATCAAGCCTGTTAACTCTTCTGATGTTTTCCATAGAAGTATGTATTTTTCCATGTTGTTTGCACACCTGTCCATCCATGTTCTTACAGGATACCTTCCTATAAACTAATTGGTTTGTTATTTCTTCCCTTTATAATCCATATTTCTCTCCAAAAGGGGCCCGGGTCAGCTTACCTCATTCTTCTCTCCTATTGTTTTCTCCTCACAACAACCCTGTGAGATAGGCTAGGCTGAGAATGTGTGACCGGTTGAGATTCATCCAGAAAGTTTCCATGGCAGATTCCGTGGAATTGAACCTGAGACTCCCAGATCCTGTTCTGATATTCTAACCACTACACCAGGGGTCTGCAACCTGTGGCTCTCCAGATGTTCATGGACTACAAATCCCATCAGCCCAATTGGTCATGCTAGCAGGGGCTGATGGGAATTGTAGTCCATGAACATCTGGAGAGCCGCAAGTTGCAGACCTCTGCACTACACAATGCTGACTGAGGATCAGGCTGATCCACTGAGGAATTTCAGAGCCCTACTACTCCACAGAGCTGTCAGGTTGCCAACTACACATTGGGTACAACGTTATAGGGGTGCCAAATCCTGGTTGGAGAAATCCTTGGAGATTTGGAGGTGGAGCCTGCAAATGGCAGGATTTGGGGAGAACTCCTCTCAGTATTTCCCTTGGAGATGGAAGTCTTTCTACCTACAGCCACTCAATTTTGAAGTGCGACAGTTTAGACACAAGCATCACACTTTAATGAGAACTGAGCCCACATTTGAAGCAAGAGAGACTATTTCCATTCTTGGAAATTATAGCCAACCTGTGCCTCATTTGCACAGACCCACCTTCCTATCTGGACAAGACTTTGGGAGCATCTGGAGCATCTGGGAGGAAACCCCCACAACAACACCATGATCCAGCAACATTCTTACTGCCACGTGAAATTTTGCCACGGGCTGATAATGTTTGTGCAGTATAAACAGCAACAGTGCATCTCTTTGGAGCCTTAGCATGCACACCAGCTGTTGTACAGCCTTGCTTAGCAACTTACGAACTTAATAAATAGAATCATGATGTCTAGAACAACAATAGTATCATATCATTATCCTCTGGTGTCAGGACACTGCCGGAGGAGGTGGAAGCTGAGCTCAAGAGAGGCTTTCCCAATCTTACCGAAAATCAAAAAGAAGGAATCAAATTCCCATGATAGAAAAAGTAAGAATTCTGGATTTATTCTAACTTCTTTTTGCATTGTTTAAACCCGATTTTTTTTTCACAATCTGATGGCAAAATGTTTTGTGCGCCTTGTTACCCCAAGCGCATCACCACAGACAACGGCAAAAAGGTGGTAGACATCTCTACGGATTGTTCTTAATCAATTCCCAAGCTTGGTATTGCCAACTCCGACTGACAGCAATTCTCCAGCATCTCAAGCAAAGAAAACGTTTTTTTTTTCAGCTCTTTGGTCAAAGATGCTTCAACGGAAGATGCCAGGAAGTGAAACCTGCGCCCCAACGCATGCAAAGCAAGTTCCGCGGGCCCTTCCATATAGAACGGTGGCCTTTTCCCAAACCCAAAATGCAATATCCAGATGTTGCTTTATTCCCTTCCCTGACCAGTTGACTTTCCCTCAATGGCTGATTACCCACTGTCAGCTGTTCCCCGCCCTCGCCTTGCTCTGGCGCAGAAAGTTGCACCGGAAGTTGTCTCGCATTCTGCGTGGAAAGCAAGAAGTACGCATGGGGCAAGAGGAAGCGCATCAGGACAAGATTTCTTGCCCTGACGCTCTTCCAGTCCCGCTGTGCGCCCCAGCACCGGTGAGTAATCGGCCAACATTTTGTTCAGTTCAGTGCTAGAAAAAGGATCACAGTGAAAAAGCATGGCTATGAAAACGCTATGAAGTTAACAGTTGGTCATGACCGGCCAAGACAATTAACAGAGACCAGACAACTGGCCAGTTAGAAAAGCTAAAAATAGAGAAAAGGGGAGACTGGCAGGCAGCGGTGGGCTGTGGTTGATGGTGGCTTCTTTGGATGCGTAGACTTTGCGGCTTTTCAGAGGCTGCGGAGGACGGAAGTTGTTGGCCATTTTCACCAGCTTTGGCTCAGTTTTAAAGTAAAGGGTACTCACAAAGGCATTCAGCTGAATAGAAGAAAAAAAGAGGGGTCTATTGCCAGCTATCAGAGAAGGCAAACAGATATTCATCAGTGAAACAGTGAAACCACGGTAAAACAATATCCGCCACCCCCGCCCCGCCCCACCCCACGCCACCCACGCCTTTGGTCAGGAAAACATACTTTTTGAATTGAACTTGGGGCAAACTGGTTTTACCACTTTTCAGCAAAAGCTAACCTGGGCCCTTTCCGCACATGTAGAATAATGCACTTTCAATTCACTTTCAATGCACTTTGAAGCTGGATTTTACTGTGCGGAATAGGAAAATCCACTTTCAAACAATTGTGAAAGTGGATTGAATGTGCATTATTCTGCATGTACAAAAAGGGCCCTGCATAGCTCTGGTTGGTTCCCCTCCCCAGAACAGTTCTTTTTCAGTTTTAAAACAAATATGGGATTTTTAATAATGAAAATAATGCCAAATATTTCTACAAGAAGCTGAGGCAGGTGACATCTATGAGAAGATTATCCCTGCATTTTTTAAAGGCTGAATTAAAGCTACCTCCGATGGTAGTTTGAACAGGGGGTGTGTGTAAAGTGCTGTCAAATTGCAGCTGACTTATGGCAAACCTATACAAAAAGGTGCACGGAACAAATTACAACAAACAGAGCAAATACAGTGTGCACTGTGTGGCACGTACAAACAATAAATTGCAATACACCTATGCATAAAGTTAATATACCTTCATTGCAATGATAGCAAATTATAAATATTCATAGTGCATATACAAACAATAATCACTCACTATGCCTATGGAAACAGTGGCATACAAAGTTTCATAGATCAGAGAACAGGTACAGCAGAAGGAGGTCTGGGTAAATGAAGAAAACCAATTGCACTTCAGACAATTATATCTAAAGACAACAGTGCAGGGTTGCATGAATAGAAAATGAGGTCAAGAAGAAGAAAAATCTGCTTTCAGGAGATGTCAATGGAAAGGGCAAATCCGTTTCGCTCTTTCTGTGCTTCTTCAAGACTTCCCCCAATGCATGCCAAAGCTATGCCTTGCGTTGCCCTATCTTCTTGACTTAAGATGAGACACAGTATTCAGTTGATTCCATTGTTCGTAAACACAACAATTAGAAAACTGACAGTCATCTCCATTTGTAATTTGCTATTATTGCAATGAAAGTATATTAAGTATGCATATATGAAGTGCAGTTTATTGATTTATAACAACCCAGCAAGATTATAACAAGAGGTGGTTTGCTATTGCCTTCTTCCAAGAAGAGAAGGAGGAGTGGGGAATCAAACCCAGTTCTCCAGATTAGAATACAAGTTATCCTTGTATTCCTTGGTGGTCTCCCACCCTGCTTAGCTACTGAGATCTAACAAGATCGGGCTAGCCTGGGGCATCCTTGGACAATGTAACTACCTGCACTTACCAAGGTGACATGCAAGAACCACCACCATCACAGAGTCCCATGTGCAAATAGCTTTTTTACCTGAGGCTTGCTGATTGGGATCTGTTCTTCAAAGACAGTCCAAACAACCACTTCTTCACACCCAGGCGTGGTGAGGGAACCTTTGTAGCGATAATATTTGGAGAGCAAGCCCATGTTGGGAAGCAGGTTGCTCAGAGGAAATGTGGATGCTAAGTCGACTGAAACCCCTAGGCAGAGAAACAGAAATGTTTAGGCAAGGCAAAGACATCCACTCCATGTGTGAAAAGCAGCACGTCAAATAGGATCGGCACATTGGGCTGTGGTTCAGCAGAAGAGAGCCTTCTTTGAATGCACAAGGTCCTAAGTTCCGTTTCTACCATATGATGTCATTCTAGGAATTCAATTTCTCATAGAGTCTATCCTACAAAGTTTTTGTCCAGGGAACAGATCTTTGTAGCCTGGAAGTAAGGTGTAACTCCAGGAAAACTCCAGGTTCCACCTTTAGGGTTAAGTACCCAAAAAGTCAAGAATGAATAAACATATAAGGCAGTGGTGGCGAACCTATGGCACGGGTGCCAGAGGTGGCACTCAGAGCCCTCTCTCTGGGCACACGCAAACAGAGTGCCCCCACACACACATCTAGGCTGGCCTGGGCCTCTGGGCTCGATTATTAGTGTTAAACCTAAGACCTAGTTTTGGGGAAGCAGTGTAGGTAACCCTGTTAAGTGCTGTTAAACTCCACTGATTTTTATGCGAAGAACTACAGCGTGATGCTTTACCTGGGAGTAAGCTCAGTTGCTGCTAGGGTCATGATTCACCTGTTGGAAGAGTTGCACAATTGCTTCAAAGCAAAGCTACCGACTACTGTCAAGCTTACTCCTTAGTAACACACGCCTCAGAGCCAACCATTTTTTCTAAACTAAAACCTCAGTATTCAGGTTAAATTGCCGTGTTGGCACTTTGCGATAAATAAGTGGGTTTTGGGTTGCAATTTGGGCACTCGGTCTTGAAAAGGTTCGCCATCACTGATATAAGGCCAACAAATTCAATTGTAAAAAAGTATGTAAATAACAAAAAATATATAATATGCTTTCATTAACTGCGATAGCTATGTCAATAAAGGAACCAGTTGTGGTCAGGAAAACAGTGTGGGCGAGGAGGGACAAGTTAACTGCCAGCATCATGATCCCAATCTAACTGAGAAAGCCTCAGGAGATTTATTAATGGATCTCCAAACGTCAGATCTTGCTTGAGGCTGATTTATCCAAGCAACAGACTCACATTTGTCTGAATCTTGCTGCTTACCCGCACGAGAGATGTTTTTGAGGCCAGCGACAATTGTGTTGTAATTGGTGTTATCCATTTCTGACACCTGCCATTCAAAGAGAAAAAAAACCAAATTGACGACCTGAAGTAGCAGGTGCTGCTCTACTCTGAGGCTCAAGGTGAGTCAAGGAGGGCCTAGCACAAATTTATAGCATGCCCTTCCAATCCAATGCAATATAATCCCATAATACACTCTCATGGGTCTTTGAAAAAAACATCCGTTTTACTTCTGAAACGATATACATTTCCCATGCCTTTCCCCCTTGCAAGATTTCACAGAAATGTTTACTAGGAACCTGTAAAAACTGCTTCCAGAGCACAGATAAAGTGAAGCAGGAAGAAGGATTTGGAGCAGAGAAGCAGCAGATGAAGTAAGAATTAAACAAATATTTATGCACCTAGATCAGGGGTCTGCAACCTGTGGCTCTCCAGATGTTCATGGACTACAATTCCCATCAGCCCCTGCCAGCATGGCCATGCTGGCAGGGGCTGATGGGAATTGTAGTCCATGAACATCTGGAGAGCCACAGGTTGCAGACCCCTGACCTAGATGCCCTCAAGTTACAATTGACATGAGGTGACCCCCAGCAAGGGGCTTTCAAGGCAAGTGAGATGCAGAGGTGGTTTGCCATGGTCTTTTTCTGCATAGCATCCCTGGATTTCATTGGTAGTGTGCCATCCAAGCGCCAGCCCAGTTGAGCTTCAGAGATCTGACACAATGGGGCTTTACCATACTGCCTTTCCTCAACCACCCACTCATCCACTCAAAAATCCTTTCCCAAAGATGGGGAGGCGTGAGGCCAAGCCTGGCCTTAAGAAGGCCCCTTGGCTCTGCCTCCCTGGTGATGTAGGGGGAATCACGACGTCACCTTTCTGCATCAGGTCCCCTGCCCCGTGAGTCATTGGAGGCTCACGAGGCAACTGGGAAGGAGGCAGCCACCAAGGGAAGCTGTCCCTTCCCCACCACAAATGGCGGCCGCGGTAAGTCGCAGCCGTTTTTTCCCCAAAGAAAGCAGCCTCGTATTATTATTATTCTTTTTTGAGATGTATTTCTTATTTTAAAAAAATTATTGAACATGAAAATAAAACAAAGTAACAACAGAATAAAGTGTAACAATTCAAATCAAAAAGTAATTAATATCAAAAAATAAAAAAAAGTTCACTGCAAATGTGCAAGAAAGAGAACTAACGCAAAGTTTTTAAATGTTAACCATAGAGATAATTCTTAATATATACTTATAACTACCTTTTTATCATCATTATTAACCTTTAATAGGCATAAATAAGTCAAAATTTACACAGACACATTCTTCAGTTTCAAATATAGTTCAATAGCAAGAAAATAGTCCATATAACTTAGTGGTTGACTTCAAGGGATTCAGATCACTTCAGATTTTTAAAAAGAAATTACCAGAACGAATGACAGTAAATTCCCCTACACAAGCAATATAAAAATACAATCTAGTATAAAATTGCAATATAAATACATCTGTTTGGCAAGTTAAAAGCAAAATAATACAGCAATAGGTATCCTAACATGCCTAAATATTAGACAGTGTGTATCAGTTAGATTGGAGAAGACACCTACCTTTTGTAAGAAGTTCTACATTTATTTTATGTATCATATTTGATATTTATTTAATTTGACTCTGTGCCAAGTAATAATGAACTGGTTTGATTTAATGTGCTGGTGTGATATATTATCTCTACATCTCTTCCCATGCTACGTTTACATGATATGCAATGACTAATATTATTCCAATCAGTTGAGCCCCAATCGATCACATAGCAGCACCAGCTTAGTATGTATGACTCACCTGAAACAAGAAGCTTAGGACAGCCAATCCATTAGGATGTCCCTTTGCTTCATTTAAGGTTTTGTATTTGGTATTCATGTGAACAAGGTGCAGCTGCAATAAAAAGGAACCATTTTGAGTCTAAGCAGGGCCAATTTGTGATATCCGCCGGTCAGTTGCCAGGACACCAACACCAGTAAGTTTGATATGCTCAGGGAAAGCACTATTTGGAACACGTCCTTCTCTCGAGAATAAATCTGCAGGCTGAGAAATATTTGCATACCTTTGAACCTGCCAAGCAGTACAGGAAAAACGTTTTCCCATTAATTTGACTTCAATCTGTGACATCATTGCATAATCACTTCTGACTGGCTATCTGGCATGATGATATTTGTTTACTAGCTGCAGGTGTGGCTGGATGAGTCACAGGGTTGCCAACCTC
The DNA here is from genome assembly GCF_021028975.2 of Sphaerodactylus townsendi. Taxonomy (NCBI): domain Eukaryota; kingdom Metazoa; phylum Chordata; class Lepidosauria; order Squamata; family Sphaerodactylidae; genus Sphaerodactylus; species Sphaerodactylus townsendi. The sequence goes on from NC_059437.1 coordinate 43,233,995, forward strand.
CAGGTGGGAGCTGGAGTTCTCCTGGTATTACAACTGATCTCCAGACGACAGATATCAGTTTCCCTAGAACAGTGGTGGCGAACCTTTGGCACTCCAGATGTTATGGACTACAATTCCCATCAGCCCCTGCCAGCATGGTCAATTGGCCATACTGGCAGGGGCTGGTGGGAATTGTAGTCCATAACATCTGGAGTGCCAAAGGTTCGCCACCACGGCCCTAGAGAAAATGGTGGCCCTGGAGGGTGGGCGGCATAGCATTAGGTCCCCCCCAAAAACCCTGCCATCTCCACTCCATCTGCAAATCTTCAGTTGTTTCCCAAGGTGGGAATTGGTAACTCTCATTGGATTCCACAGTCAGCAAAAATAACTTTTTTCTAAGAAAAAAGGGCAGTAAACAGGGCTGAAAAAAAAATCAAAACCATAACCCCCCAAAAAAGCAAAGCTCAGCAAGGATGAAAATGTCAGTTTTGTGGAGTGACAACCTGATTCTTTTTTGTACTTAATAAGGAACTATCTGGAAGAGCCCAACGCAAACTTCACAGCTGCAAACAAGCCCTCCTGTTATTCATAATTGTTTTTGATCCTCCTGTATCCTCTAAATGAAAAGCATCTCACTGACTCACAGTGCTGCAAAACTGCAATAAAACACACAGTGAAGAGTGCCATGTCATCACACATCACAAAGAGCAACACATCTACAGTTTTAAAGAACTATAGTTAAATTGTTAGGTAATGAATGCACGGTATTGTGTTAGTTAATGAATGGATGGTTTTCCCATTCCACACATTCCGGCACAAGATAAAAAGAGAAAAATGACCAGTGAAATCTTGCAAACTCCCCATTTAATAATTAAAATAATTGCAGCGAGACAACCAGATGCCCGTGATTGAACAGGTCTCACAATGAGCCCTTTCTCATCTTCTTCACTTTGCCCGACTCTCACAGGGAATGACTGGACAGTCCCTCATCTGCTCTGCCATGGGGTCTTCCTTAAGTAATAGCTTCTTGCTGAAAATACACAGAACTGAATTTGGAAATGAGTTTACTCATTGTACACCCTGTGTAATTGAATGGTTTCTCATTTGAAATAACAGCAGGACTTTTTCCCATCTCCCCATTAATGTACAGGAGGCTAGAATCCCAGAGAAGCTGGAATAGTTTCAATAATCCTAGAAGAACTTAAGACATACTAAAGGAATTGGTCCCCATACCTTCCTTTTCATTCATTCAGTCAACTGCATTTTCAGCTCATCCTTCCTTTACGAACCTAGGGCATTTCCACATTCCTCATTTTTTTTTTCAGCAAGCCTGCCAGGAAGGCAAGGTGAAGAGAAACCGGGAAATTAAACCAACAGCCTAGAAGGTCTCTTCACCTGCCACAAACTGTCCCTTTAACAAACATCAGCCAAGGAATGGGGCTAATCCAGCTGGATTAGCTTTAAAAAGGGCTTGGACAGATTTATGGAGGAGAAGTCGATCTATGGCTACCAATCTTGATCTTCCTTGATCTCAGATTGCAAATGCCTTAGCAGACCAGGTGCTCGGGAGCAGCAGCAGCAGAAGGCTGTTGCTTTCACATCCTACACATGAGATTCCAAAGGCACCTGGTGGGCCACTGCGAGTAGCAGAGTGCTGGACTAGATGGACTCTGGTCTGATCCAGCAGGCTAGTTTTTATGTTCTTATGATTCCATCAAGAATCCTCCTCCTTATGCTAAGGCTGCACGCAGTCATGTTGGCCCACAGACCAAAGCTAGAAGTAATTTGACCAACCAAAATGTCATAAAACCATACGTGTTGCAAACAGTATGCAAGCTTTCAAGTTCCCTAGAACACTGCTCAAGTCTTCACAGGGACTCCTGGGTGAGCACACATTCAGACAGAGCTCCGCCAGCTGCCTCCAGGTGTAGTACCAGGTCAGGTTCAAGGTTCTGGTATTAACTTTGAAAGCTCTAAAAGGTCTGGGACCATCATACCTGTGAGACTGCATCTCTCTATACACCCAACAAAGAGCGTAGCGCTCAGGAAACAACCTTACTGGTGGTCCCTGGCCCCAAAATTGTCTGGCTGTCCTCGGCCAAAGCCAGGGCCTTTTTGGTGCTGGCTCCAGCCAGGTGGAACACGCTACCAAGAAAGATCAGGGCCATGAGAGATCTACTATAATTTTGCAGGGCCTCTATGACAGAGCTGTTCTATCAGGCTTAAGGTTGAGGAATGTAGCAGCTTCCATCTTGCTGATCTCCCTTCTCCCTTCCCTCCTCCCTTTTCCCATAGATTAATATTTTAATGGGGGAGGGAGGTTCTGTGTACTTATCCCTTATTTTTATTTTTTGTTTTATCCCTTGCTTTTCCTTTAAATGCCAGGGTGATTGGCACTGATTTGTTTTCATTGGATGTTTTTATTAAATTCTGTAAGCCGCCTTGATCCCTCAGGGAAGGGCGGCCTAGAAACAGACTGAATGAATGAATGAATGAATGAATGAATGAATGAATGAATGAATGAATGAATGAATGAATGAATGAATGAATGAATGAATGAATGAATGAATGGATGGATGGATGGATGGATGGATGGATGGATGGATGGATGGATGGATGGATGGATGGATGGATGGATGGATGGATGGATGGATGGATGGATGGATGGATGGATGGATGGATGGATGGATGGATGGATGGATGTCATTTTAAAATGGAAAATAGGATGTTCTGCAGATAAAATCCAATGAGATAGTGCTGAGCACAATCTAGGTTTTCTAATTCATGACTCTTATGAAGAACGTTGTGTATTGAGCTATTGAGGTTTTCATAGTCGAGATGGTGACGTCAGTTGACAGCATTATATTAAAGTCAGTTTATGCGTAGTTCCTCCCTGCTCAGCCTGAAGTATTACTGTGGAAGTTGTCAGTGTAAACAAACCTTGTTTTTACCTTATTGTTCTCCTAATGATTGAGACATAGCAAAGAACTACCGTCAGTCTCCATCCAGCCTGAGAGTCCTCCCTCACATTGCAATAGGCTGGTTATAAAATCAAAAGATGAAAGAGTGTCTACCTCCATTGGGTATTGCTGTCCATCAATCGTGTGCTCCGAACCATTTTTGTTGATATCCCCCCAATGGAAGTGGAACTGCAGGGCCCGGTACGTGTCTTGGAGCCCCCCTTTGGTGATATTGATTTGTTCTGCAGCAGAAGCTCCGTCCAGGTTCATAGTCACTGCAAAGGGAGCCAGGTCAAAGATTGAGAGAGAGACATCACAGAGAGAGAGAGAGACACACACATCAGAGAGAGAGAGAGAGAGAGAGAGAGAGAGAGAGAGAGAGAATGCTTCCCTGCAAGAGAGCCAGCTAGTGTCCAGCTTTCCCTCCCTCCTTCCTTGAACATGGAAAGGAATAACTAACCAGTTGTCTGAGAACAGGTTTCCCACGTACCTGCCCAGGCCAGGAAATTACCCACCCCAGAGAGGAGACACGAAGTAGACGATATCATGTGAGACAGCAGATAGGTACCAAGATGTAACCAAACTTGCAGCAACGTAGATCAAGGTGGCTTACAAGCTCCTTTCCCTTCCTCTCCCCACAACAGACACCTTGTGAAGTAGGTGGGGCTGAGAGAGCTCCAAAAAACTGTGACTAGTCCAAGATCACCAGCAGGAATGTAGGAGTGTGGAAACTCATCTGGTTCACCAGATGAGCCTCTGCCACTCAGGTGCAGGAGTGGGTGATCAAACCTGGTTCTCCAGATCAGATCCCACCTGCTCTTAACCACTACCCCACGCTGGCCACATTCTCTGCCCCCACCTGTGTGTCCATCGTTGAGGAGTCTCCATGGTCCAGCAGGGGCCTGGTCATAACCTTCAAACGAGATTTCGTCGAGGGTCCAGTCCCGTTGAGTTCTTCTTCTTACAATGTTGATGGGTGATTGGCTGTCTCCTCCGCAACTCTTTGTGATGTCCTTCCAGTATGAAGGGCCTGAAGAGAAAGGGAGAGGGAAACAGCAGAGCTTAATGTGGAGGAGCTAGGCTGATTCTACCTGGACGGGGGAAAGGAAGGCTCTTTCCCTTGAAAGAAATGAGGAGCTCACAAGAAGGCAGGCTGGCTGAGCTGGGGCAAGAAGTCTGATTTGCATCACTTTCTTGCAAAGGAAAATGTTGTGTGTGCTCAGATACTACATAAATGCACATGTATTTATGTACATATTCCAGTGCATTGTAGTCGTTAGAGCAGTGGTGGGGAACCTTTGACACGGGTGCCAGAGGTGGCACTCGGAGCCCTTTCTGTGGACACGCGTGCACAAAGTTCATCATGTAGGGGGGGTGGAAAATCACCCCCCCCACACACACACACACACACATACCCCTAGGCTGGCCTGGGCATGATCTTTTACCTGGGAGTAAGCTCGGTTGCTGGCAATGGGGCTTGCTTCTGAGTAAACCCTCCTAAGGTCGTGATTCATCCATTCGAAGCGTTGCACGGTTGCTTCACTAAGCTTACTCCCGAGTAATATGTGCCTCGGAGCCAACTGTTTTTTCTAAACTAAAACCTCAGTATTCAGGTTAAATTGCAGTGTTGTTGGCACTTTGTGATAAATACGTGGGTTTTGGGTTGCAATTTGGGCACTCGGTCTCAAAAAGGTTCGCCATCACTGTGTTAGAGGGTCAAATTAATATCTAGTAGACCCGGACGCCAATCCCTATTTATCTGTAAAGTTCATTGGGTAAAATAATTCCAGTCATTCTCTCCCAGCCTCACTTACTTCACAGCATTATTGGGAAGACAGAAGAGAAGGAAGAGAATGTTTTGGATTTATACCCCGCCTTTCTTGCCTGTAAGGAGACTCAAGGTGGCTTACAAACCCCTTTCCCTTCCTCTCCCCACCCCAGATACCTTGTGAGGTAGGTGGGGCTGAGAGAGTGATGGGAGAACTGTGCCTAGCCCAAGGTCACCCAGCAGGCTTCATGTGCAGGAGCAGAAAACAAATCCAGTTCACCAGACAAGAGTCTGCCGCAATGAAGAACCAGAAAGTCACCCTGAGCTCCTTGAAGGAAGGGTGTTATAAAATGTATACAGAGATACCTTTCTTTCCAGGACATTTTACACTGCAGTATCAGTTCTCTGTGGATATCTCTGACATAGCTTGTTTATGGATTTTTGTTCTCTCTACTTTCTCCATAAATTGCCATGCTCTGCGCTCTCCTCTCCTGCGATCTATCACAGAGTTGGTTTTCACACCCTGCTTTTCACTAGGAGGAGTCTCAAAGTGGTTTGCAATCACAGTCCCTTCCTCTCCCCACAACAATCACCATGCAAGGTAGGCGGGGCTGAGAGAGTTCTTCTGAGAGAAAACTGTGGCAAGCCCAAGGTCACACAGCAGGCTTTGCATGGAGGAGCAGGGAAATCAGAGCCAGATTACAGTCTGCCACTCTTAACCACTGCACCACGCTGGCTCTCCACAGTCTATTTTCGCTTTCTTTTTCTATCGTTCTCTTACATTGTAACCCTTTCCTAGATTCAGACGCCCTCCTTTCTTCGCCTTCCCCTGTCTATCAAGAGGTCTGTACCGCTTTAAAGCCACAGATCAGAGGAAATTAGTCTACCTTCAAAACTCTTTTGCTTCCCACGCTTCATCTGAAACCTTAGTGGATAAAAAGCACACAATTTAAAACAATGGCTTTGTAGATGCAACCCCTCCTCGACATCACATCCCAAACAGTTAGGTCTCCGACCTAAAGCCAATAACCAAATGCTGGATTCTTCAATCAGTAGCGCTTATTGAAAGGCAGCAAGCATCTAGCTTGAGAAAGCCAATTCTGTTCGGCCTGGCTTTCCTGGGCTCCTTTATCCTTGCCCAATTCCCACCTCCCAATTTCCCAGAGAAAGTGTGAAAAGTAGTTGTTTGAAACTCAGGCGCCTTCAAGGCCATGATAGGGATAGAGGCACCCACCTGCCTCGCCCCCCCCCCCCCCCGCCCCAGTGGTAGGATTCAAATAATTTAACAACCGGTTCCGATGGTGGGATTTAAATAATTTAAACAACTGGTTAAATAATTTAACAGCTGCCAGGGAGGCTCCACAGGGTCGTTCAGCCTAGTTATCTACAATCGGTGTCAAAGCAATAAGCAAGTGAAGGGAAAGGAAAGGAAGAGGAAAAAGTCCCTTTACATGTCAATCAGAGCTTACATCGATCAGGTTACATGAAAGGTACAACTGAGTTACATAGACCAGGCTCAGCTCCTGACAGATATTCTAATGGAGAAGAAGGGCCATTTCCTCACTTTAAAAAAAAGCAGAGGCAAAATGGTTTTGTAAGCTTCGGGTGTTTTTGAGCGCGCAGTCATGCTCCCCACTGCAGGTAGTCACACAGGGTTTCCCAAAAGGCGCTGTTCCGAACAGGAACAGAAATGACACGCTCCGAGGGGTCGCAAGGCAGCAGAATCGGGGCGGCTGCGTTGTCGCCGCTCCAGTAGTGGGGAGTGCTGCTGGAACCCGCGTTACTTGGAGCAAGTTGCACGCAACAAAAGGTGAGTGGGGAAACGGCCAAGATCTGTTATATCCCACTTTTGGTCCCCAATGGTGAGACAAATGGTGTATAAAGGAAGTAAATAAAGTTATAAATCATGTTGCCACATGGGAGACCGGATACAAATGTTGTCCTTTCCCAAGGCAATTTGCTCCTTGAGAGAACTCAGAGTTCAAAATCTGAATCCAAGGTTCTCCGTTGCTGCCATGGGCAGCATCTCTGCCGGTTCTCCGTGTATCTCCTCCCCGCATGACACACTCACACAGCTATTTGATCTTTCTGATTATGGCACCTGACAATGGAGGTAACAAAGTGCCTCTTGCTTCCCTCGGCGTCAGTGGAACGGAAGCTCTTGCGATTGATTTTTTAAAAACTAAAATTAATGGGGAGGCTGCTGGTAACATCAACATTTCTGCCAGCGAGGCAAGAGGCTGCCGCCAAGATGCTCATTAGCCAGCTCGAGGTGTTCTTTCCGCCCCTCTCGTCCTCAAAAAGAGATGCCCTCTCGCTGAGCCAACCTTCATAAATAAGCATGAGCAGGGTTTTTTTCTTATTTATTATTCAGCAGGGTTTCCTTCCTGGGTCTATCTTTAGCTTGACAGACTAAACAAATGGTTTTAGTGAGCGTTTCCGTTCTAATCCTATTTCTTCTTTTGTTTTCTCTCTCTTGCCCTCTCAGGCCAACCCCTTGGGAAGGAGTCCTCTTGTGGACTGCAGTATGGTTCAGCTGTTACCAGTGGTGGGATCCAAAAATTTTAGTAACAGGTTCCCATGGTGGTGGGATTCAAACTGTGGCGTAGCGCCAATAGGGCTGGGCGGGGCACAACGGGGGTGTGGCCGGGCATTCCAGGGGCAGGGCATTCCTGGGCAGGGCTGTGGCAAGGCGCAGCCGCTGTGTTGGTCCTTGGGCGGGAAACGAATGCACGCAGGTACAGGCTGCCACGCACGCCGGTGCACCTCCTGCTAGACTGCTTCATGTTCTGCGCGCTACCGCTGAGAGGAGGGGCGTAACTAAGGCAAAGATCACGTGGCAAAATCACCAATTAGTAACCCCCTCTCAGCACACACAAATAATTAGTAACCTACTCTCGGGAACCTGTGAGAACCTGCTGGATCCCACTTCTGGCTGTTACCATGGCAGAGATACAGCAAGGACCTGTTTATTTATTGATCAGGTCAGCATTTGGGTGAGGCTTGGGCCCCTTCCGCACATGCAGAATAATGCACTTTCACTCCACTTTCACAATTGTTTTCAAGTGGATTTTGCTATTCCGCACAGCTGCAAAGTGCCTTGAAAGTGCATTATTCTGCATGTGTGGAAGGGACCTTGGACCTCCAGTTGATGCTTAGATTTCTGCTGGAATTACAGCTGATCTCCAGACCGCAGAGATCAATTTCCCTGGAAAAACAACAGCTTTGGAGGGTGGACTCTATGGCCTCACACTGCCGCTGACCCCCCTCTCCCATAGAGTTGCCAGCCTCTGGATGGCATATGGATCCACACCATTGTTAGAGCTCATGCTGTCCTTCGCAACTTGAATTTCCTGAGAGGAGCAGGCCATCTAGGAGGTGAATCATTGTTATTGTGCATTAATAGTATAATATCCGGTCTTGTGTAGATGTAGACCGGAACTTTCTCTTTGTCCATCTTCGAGGCCTGAGGGGGGTCCATTTCATTTAAAGAAACTACACAGGGAAGCAATTAGATCCCTTTGCTCCTCAGAACACATCCCGGATATGAATTGGGAGTCTCCACAGCTGCATTTCACGTATTTAAAAGTGTTGGGAAGATCCAGCTGTGAATTTCCCAAAATCTTGTCTGATTCGGCCTTCTCGCATTCCCTGAGTAATAACACTCAGGGTTGCTAGTGGAAACTGATGAGGCCGGTATTTGCCAGGGCCTGAATACTGGCACAAGGCCCACAATGTTTATAAGCGCTGCTGTTTTCCCTTTCCATGGGAAACCCAAAGAACATTAGAACCAACCAGCATGAAAGACTTCTTCCATTTCAATTTATGTATATGGCATATTAGAATCTCTTTTACATTAACTGTTTCGATCTTTTTTTAACAGGAAGAGCAGAAAACAAATATGTTAAATGCCAATAAAAGTACCAAATGCTAATAAATATTAAATGCTAGTGTAGTGGAGAGCCAGGTATGAATCCCCACCCTGCCATGGAAGTTTGATGGGTGTCCTTAGGCCAGACACATTCTCTCAGCCTAACCTACCTCATAGGGTTGTTGTGAGAATAAAATGGAGTGCAGAACGATTGAGATGGTTAGGGTCCCCATTGGAAAGAAAGGCAGGGTATAAACAAAATAAATAAAATAAATAAATAAGACAGTATAGGAAAATAAGTTAATAAACAGCATTCCTGGCTTGCATGGCCTAAGAATCTCTATTCCACGAGAGCCTCAGAATTCTGGATCTGGGATATAAAGATCACCGTTACTGAACTTATACATGCTTTATCCTTAATGTTAGTGTGACTACTTTTTAAAAATTCATATTTTGCAATGCATAACATAAACCACGCGCAGGCATAAGACCACACAACAAGCAACAAAGTTTTGAAATATTTTTTCAAAGGACTTACCACATTTCAGGTCTTGTGAATCATAGCACCAAATACCTGGAAGAGGAGAGAAAAAGGAGATGTGAAACATACAAGCTGATATGGAGAGAAAAGCCAAACACTAAGTGAAACCTACTCCTTCTGTAGAAGGAAAGGCTGCATCGTAACTTCTCGGTCCGTCGTGCAAAGCAACCATTTGGAACAGCCAGAGGCGTAGCTCCAAGGGGACAGGGGGGCGACGCACCGGGCACACGCCCCTGTGGGGGTGTGGTGAGGGTGTTCCGGGGCGGGCTGGGGATGGAGGACGCACCAGTGCACCAGGAGCTTTCCCCCCTTGCTATGCCTCTGAGAACAGCTGGGAGGGACAACTAGAGATTGAGATGAATTCATACTCAGCAAAAAGCTGAGAAGAAAAGCATCCCAAAGTATGGTCAGGATCACCTGACAGGGCCAGTTACAAATTTGGATTTGCGCAAAGGGACCAATGCAGCTCACTTTTCATACCAGATGTCATCCCCTCTCCCAATTCCCATATGTGGGGAGTCTCCAGAGTATGTAGAAGTCTCTTACCTTATCTACGACAGGCCATGTTGCATCACTTCACCAATAAACATTTAACCATGACATAGAGAATTAGAAGCAACAGTGGTTCTGTCAATGAAATCGCCCTGTTTATTTCTGATTCTGCGATCAAGGCTTTCAAATCATGTAGATTTTCAGCACTTTCTTTTAATCTGCATCATTCTTTACCTATTTCTTTGGCCATACTAATTCAGGATCAAAACTCACAGTCACTGCTTGTATTTCATCCTACACTTGGGTGCTGGTAATTGAATAAACACACTTTTAGATTTCTTCAGTTTTGAATAAATGTATACAGTAAACTGCGGTCAAACTATCAGCCTCTCTAGCAGAATACTGCCCTCACACACTGAATGGCACAAGGGTGAGGAGATTGTGCAAGCCTACACAGAGTAACACCGTGTCTGTCCTTTGAAGGTAGCAGGCTTAGAAGAATGCAACTCTGCTTAGGATAACATTGATAACATCTCACAATACTAGAACCAGGAGGCATACATTGAAAATGCTGGGGGAAAGAATTAGGACTAATAAAAGCAAACACTTCTTCACGCAACGTGTGATTGGTGTTTGGAATATGCTGCCACAGGAGGTGGTGATGGCCACTAACCTGGATAGCTTTAAAAGGGGCTTGGACAGATTTATGGAGGAGAAGTCCATCTCTGGCTACCAATCTTGATCCTCCTTGATCTGAGATTGCAAATGCCTTAGCAGACCAGGTGCTCAGAAGCAGCAGCAGCAGAAGGCCATTGCTTTCACATCCTGCATGTGAGCTCCCAAAGGCACCTGGTGGGCCACTGCGAGTAGCAGAGAGCTGGACTAGATGGACTCTGATCTGAACCAGCTGGCTTGTTCTTACGTTCTTATGTTCTTATTCTCCGACTGTGGCTAATGATTAGGGACAACCAAGAATGGCAACACTGAGAAATTTGCCATTTTGAACATTGACGCATGTACACTTCCCCCCCTTGAGTGACGTTTCCTCTGTGCTCTTCTTAGCCTTGCATTAAATTTGACCGCTTCCGCACATGCACAACAATGCACTTTCAATCCACTTCCCCAATTGTTTGAAAGTGGCTTTTGCTCTCCCGCACAGTAAAATCCAGCTGCAAAGTGCACTGAAAGTGGACTGAAAGTGCATTATTCTGCATGCGCGGAAGGGGCAAGAGAAAGGGCACTTAAGAACAGCTAAAGACAGGGCACGTAAGCAGGACAGCAGGAGGAGGAATAAGTAGGATTAGTTCACAATCCTGTGCAAATTTCACGCTTCTTTCTTCTCTTCAACAGAATGATGGCATGACTTTGGGAAGCCAGGGGTTTTATGGGGCTCTCTATTAGCATGCTTTGTCAAGTGCCCGATACCGTATACAAAATCATTTGGCAGAGCATTCTATTAGAGAGTGTCATAAAAAAAGAAAATCAAGCTCCCAAAGTAATTCAAATTGGGTTGGAGAAAAAAAAATCGATTAAAAACTTGATGGACTCCAGCCAAAAAAAACATTCTGATTAATAACTGTGCACCAGGCTGTTGGAAGAGCCGTCCGTCAAGATGTTACGCTGAAGGTAATAGCAATTTCATCACATGCTGTCAAGAACAAACAGGGATTGGCTGGACATTGCAGGTGGCTGGGAGGTTCCATTAACAGACAAGGTCATCTCTGAGGTCTTTTGTTGAGATCAAGTTGGGGTGTTGTGGGGTTTCCGGGCTGTATGTCCGTGTTCCAGGAGCATTTCCTCCTGACGTTTCGCCTGCATCTGTGGCTGGCATCTCCAGGGGATCAAAGTGCTTGGTAGAAGCTCGTAGAAATAGATTACCGTTCTATCCTGGTTGATCCTTTGTGAAGTAGACTTCCAGGCTTTTCTACGAAAAGCACAAACTGACACAGCTCCCAGTGTGAGTTTGATCTATTGGTCTTCTCTGAACCTCGCCTAGCCTGCTATCAATCAGTCATTAATAAGAAGAGTTACTTTGAATGAAGACAACAGCATTAATGAATCTGGCCTACCAGTTAACTGAATTGATGTGACATTTCTCCATCCCAGGATGGTTTTCACCCACCCCAAGAAGAACTGAGAAGGTTAAAGATCTACATGGAGACAAGGAAGATAGAATACAACATACAGGGGATTTCATTTATTAGGGCTGCCTGAGTTGGGAAATACCAGGAAATTTGGGAGGGGAGGGGAGGGGGATGAAGCCTGAGGAGGACGAAATGTGGGGAGGGAAGGTCTTCAGTGGAATGAAATGCCACAGAATCTACCTTCCAAAGTAGCCATTTTTTTTCCAGGTGAACCAATCTGTTGCCTATATCTTACTCTATATCATTCACTTATGTCATGACGACGAACCTCCAGCCAACAGGTGCATGGGACTGTCATGCATACGCCCCTTGACTGAGGGTTTCTCATCGCATTCGAAACAGCCCACTCCATTTTGGTGAGGAAGCTGCCACTGCAGGGAAGGGAGATCCACAAAGGACAGGAGCACCGGCCAAACCAACAAGCCAGCGACAGGCAGTGGCTGGATGAGCTAGCGAGGGTTGCAACCAAGGCCAGGGCCCAAGGCAGGGATAGAGAGAGCTGCCAAGAGACCCTTCCAAGATTTAATGAATGGAGAGAGAGAGAGAGAGAGGACCCTTCCGCACATGCAGAATAATTCACTTTCAATTCACTTTCACCATTATTTGCAAGGGGATTTTGTTATTCTGCACAGTAAAATCCAGCTGCAAAGTGCATTGAAAGTGGATTGAAAGTGCATTATTCTGCATGTGCGGAAGGCGCCAGAGAGAATGAGAGAGAGATAATGCAGCTACATAGTTCTGAAGGCAAAAGGTCACCTCAGTTGAGGGGGTTGCTATTTGTACTAATTCTCCCTTCTGACCCCCATTTTGCCCCCTATGTTTTCCCTGATGATCCACTAACTCCCAGGGATAAAATGGGGCTCAGGGTGCAGCAGCAGGGGTGGGGGGTGGGGATGGGGAAATGTCCTGTGTCACACATTCCATGAGTTTGGGTTGTCCACCACCATGCAAGGCCTGTAGATTTCCTGGAATTACCTCTGATCTTCAGCCTACAGAAATCAGATTCCCTGAAGAAAATGGCTGCCTTGAAGGATGGAGTCCAGGACATTATACCCAGATGAGGCCCTCTCGATCTCCACTGGAGATTACAACTGTATAACTATCAGGTCCAAAGAACACTGGCAAGGACACAACTGGAAAGAAACGCAACAGGAAGAGGGCCACCAGTCCCCTGACCTTTTCAATTAAATTAATTCCCACATTTAAGGGTTCCTTTAAGTGCTTCCTGCTTCAAAGAGAACAACAACTCCCATAAACTCTGCCCATGTCAACATGCACGCATTCTGGACTGTCATTCTCCTTTTTAAAAGCTTTTTAAAAAAAACTGGACTGAATTTTCCTCTTTTATCTTCTGTCAATTAATAATAGATCTGAAGGGGCTGTTGTTCACTGAGATAGCCTCTGCAGTTAAGCACTCAATATTTGCTTTTTTCCCTCCTCTAATTATCTCTGGAACCTGCCAGTGTGGGTTTTTTACAGCTCTCCCTTTGCAAGCTAATTGTGTTGCTTTAACCTCCTTGCTTATTGCTGCTGCGATTCTTTATGTCTCGCCTTAACCAGCCTGGCTGCCCTGTGCTGTATTTACTTCAGATTTAATCAAAATGAAATTCTACTAGGATTCCACTTCCAGTCACTCTTTAAATATTTCCACATTCTGGTTTAGGGCCGGTCTCATGAGGTCTGACCCTTTTGTTCCTAGCAGGAAAACACTTCGCAGTTTGAGACCCTGCTAAATTGTATAGTGGGTTTATATGAATAAGTCCCCACTGTGGGATTTATTTTTTTTTGGTATGCCTTATGGGTCTTCGATCTGGGTGTTGTGCGCATGGAAATGCTCTCAACTTCATCCTAGGGAAAGCAGTGCTGAAATTCATAATTGCAACTGCTACAACGATGGTTTACTGAGTTCTGGATTGGCAAAGCTCCAGAGGATTTAAGCTGTATTTCTTGAAATCGTTGCATGCAATAGCCACATGCAGCCTGAAAAGGACTTTCACTTTAATTAGAGCAAAAAAAGGTGGTGGAAATAGCCAAGGGACTTATTTATTTATTTAGATGTATTCCCCACCGTTTGCCACAGACTCAGGATGGGTTGCAATAAGAACCATTCAAAATCTTATCCAAGAAGGGTAAAATCACAATAAAACCCCATCCTACAAACCCTAAAATACTCTAAAATCTCAAACATGTAATCTCAAACCATACTGGGTTGTTTTCTTCTGCACAGCATGAGAGAAATAAAATGTTGCCAACCAAAACGGTTCTTTTTTCGACTCCCCACCCCTCCCACTCCTGCTCAAGCTCTTATTTGCTTTTGTTGTGTCTGCCATTTTGTGTGCGCCTGCAGAGATATTCCATGGTCGAATCCCCACTACCATCTTAGCCAGGTTTCAGAACACAAACTAACCAGGTTTGAGGTTGTGTGGCAGATTCTGTTTCTGGTGCTCGTTCTCCCCGTTAATCCGCATTCTGGCAGGACCTGGTTGCAAGTGACATAGACCCCATTAACACGGTTCAGAGCTGATCCGAGGGGAGGGATGAGGGTTGAAACCCTGACTCGTTTCCCACCCTGGAGTGTGACGTGGAATTCAGGCAACCAATCAGCGCTGCGATGCACACGCAGCCTTTCCTTGGTTTCATTTCTGCTTTTGCGATCGGCCAGCAGAAGGGGATGCAAACGTTAAACAGTCAAACAAGTAACTTTGAATCGTTCATGGTTTACACAGGTAACAATTAACTGTTTGCACAGTTAAACAGTTAAATGTCAAACTTTTACATGCTGGTTCACACCCCTTCAATGTACGTTTCTGCAGTGGGAAAAGGTCTCGCCCCATCAAGGCACGCCAGCCAATCAGGGGAGACTGGCGAAGCGAGCTAGCCTGGTAGTGGGGATTGCTAAGAGTTCTGCAACCGGGTGTGTCTGCTGTGTGCTCTCTGCGGTGGGGAGGGAGAAACTCCGATGAAGAGGACACGGTTTCACAACAAACAGGTTTGGATCTGCGTGCAAATTTCAAGTGGGGATTCGACCCATGATTGTCTCCATTTGCCTCTGCAGCAGCACACAAAATGGCAGGCACAATCAGCAAAAATGAAATACCTTTTTGAACTTGGGCAGGAAAAATAAAAATGTCCTACTTTCAGTCCGGGGTGGGTGGGTGGCAAAGAAACGCTAGATAGCGTTTTCAATATAAAACATTTTGAGGCTGGAAGACTGAGTTTTCAAAACGTTTTAGGCTAAACGGTGGGCAGAACCCGTGCCCAAAAAAGTTTTCTATCCCTGCCTCAAAACGTTTTATTTGTGTTGTGCAAAATAGACCATTCAGAGAGACATAACTCTTTTCCTTGTCAAAAAAACGTTAACGTTCCGTTGCCAAATTGAGCTGGAACTTTGGAGTGGGAGATTTCATTTGCTGTTGCTTTTATCCCTACCGTAATGTGTCTGGCTGTACTTTCCCTTTATACACAATCTTCATAGGCAACTGCCTATCCCTAGTAGCTTGCCTTTTCAGAAACAGCTGAGGTGGGTGGTTGCTAATAGCCTGCAGACTCCATATTTATCATTTCCTAATTTACTGGTGTCAAAACACTAAGTTTTAAGCCTCAAGCATGCTCTGTTTCCTCAGTTACTCTAATTTGTTGCTGTTCAGTTTTGAAGGAGCTGCTGCCAGCTCTCTTGGGCATTCAGTCACTCTCTTACTACCCACATACACGGTATTAGTTATCATTATATAAGGAAGGAATTCAGTGGGTTGGATTCTGCTGATCTGTTCTACCAACACCTTTCCTCCAGCGCAAGGGGGCGGGCCGTCTGTTGATGCTTCTGTCTTTCTTCTGATACACCAAACCTTCTGTTGATGCCTGCACTGATGCTTTTCGTTACAGCTCTCACTTGCCATGGGGCTAGGAGAGGAAAGAGGCAGCATGGTTTAGTAATTGCAGTGGATGGAGGCCTTTTGCCCCCATTTGTGCATGTATTTAATCTGTGAGAGCAACACTGCCTGGTGTGTAGATGTAATTGTGCTGCAATGAAGAAGAAGAAGAAGAAGAAGAAGAAGAAGAAGAAGAAGAAGAAGAAGAAGAAGAAGAAGAAGAAGAAGAAGAAGAAGAAGAAGAAGAAGAAGAAGAAGAAGAAGAGGAGGAGGAGGAGGAGGAGGAGGAGGAGTTTGGATTTACACCCCCTTTCTCTTCTGTAAGAAGACTCAAGGCATCTTACAAACTCCTTTCCCTTCCTCTCCCCACAACAGACACCTTGTGAAGTAGATGGGACTGAGAAAGTTCTGAAGAACTGTGACTAGCCCAGGGCCACCCAGCAGGACTGTAGGAGTAAACACAAATCTAGTTCACCAGATAATAGTCTGCCGCTCACGTGGAGGAGTGGGGAATCAAACCGTTTTCAGATTAGAGCCCACCTTCTCTTAACCACTACACCATTTAATCACATAGAGAAGCAGAGAGGTGAATCTGTAACAGTCTAGACTTGAGGGAGGTCTAGTCTGTAGGAATATAGATCTAGAGTTGCCAACCTTGAAGTGGGGCATGGAGATAGGGCTGTAAACTCCGGATTGGCAAATACCACGAGATTTTGGGGGTGGAGCCTGAAGAGGGTGGGGTTTGGTGAGGGAAGGGACTTCAGTAGAATATAATGCTACAGAATGCACCTTCTGAAGCAGCCATTTTCTCCAGGTGAACTGAGCTCTTTCAGCTGGAGACCAGTTGTAATAACGGCAGATTTCCAGCCACCACCTGAAGGTTGGCAGTCCTACCTGGAGACCTCCCAAATTCCAGCTGCTTGCAAACAACAGATTAGTTCTGGATAACATGGCTGATTTGGAGGGTGGACTCTGTGGCATTCAAGCCCGCTGAAGTTCATCCCCTCTCCAACCCTGCCCCTGCATGCCCACCCCCAAATCATCAGGAATTTTTCAACTCTGTCAGCAGCCCTTACCTGGCTTTCTAACCTGTTTGAGCACCTGGCTACCCTGAGTTTGACCTAAAGTCTGACCTGTCAGCAAAAGCTTAGAGAAGACTGAATAGGATGTTTCTCTCAAGCACGTAAAGTCCATTGTCTGTGTAATCAAAGATCCGACAGAGGATGCTGTTTGCTAAAAGTGATTGCTTTGTGTTGTTCTTGCAGAAGCCGATGTTGCAAAGAAACTGAAAGCCTTCCATGAAACAGGACCACTCTCCCAAACTTTGATCTTCCAGAGGGTCGAGGAACCTTCCACTGTCACTCCAAGTTAATATGTAAAGACGTGATTAGCAGAAAACTGATTGAGGATTGTTGTTGTGGAGGTTTTTTTCCTTCAAGAATGTGATTGAGTTATTTCCTGAACTGTTGAGGAAAAGGTCACTAAAGGATTTTCGATTTCCCTGGAAAGATTACTTCATATTTAGGTGCCTGGATTAAGTGTGCTCAAGCTGTGGAAACAATTGACTTCATTCATTAAATGTAGAGACCGCTTAATTAATTTTATCTTACGACTGTTTTTTTTAAATACTGTGGATTTAAGAAATGGATGCTTGGAAGGTGTGTTGATATTATACCTCAAGGATCCAAAGTCTGATGTATGCAGAGAACAATTTAGTATTAAAGTGTCTGTTTACCGATATTGAGTGGGTACTTACTGGTAGCCTCCTGTTGTATTGACACTTCCCTGCGAGAAAGCCCTAGCGGATAAACCTGTACAGTGTTCTGAGTATCCCTGTTTAAGATGGCATTGAAAGTCTGTATGGTGAAGGAATAAGAGCACTTTACTAGAATCTCTCCACAGAAATGCTTCATCTTGAAAGCATATAGGCCATTATCCAAGAAACCAAATCTTTCCTGATAAACAACTGGCTGTACAGATGGTGCTATTTACAAAGTGGAAGACTTGACAAAGTGCAAGACAATAGGTCCCTGCCCCAAGGAGATTACAGGTTGAACTTTGATCTAAGGGAGACAGCAGTGGAAGACAAAGACAAATAAATGGGGGAAGGATATTTGCTCACTGGTTTCAGAAGCGCACTGCAGAGTTGTGCCAAAAGCACCAAAGAAGCACTTGAAGAGAATTAGATGGTTCTATGTGGAAAATCATTATGGGCATAAAATATATGTTTGGAAGAAATACATTCTCTTTGTTTCTTTCCCCATTGTCCAGATGAGGACTTCTGAATAAGCTGGCAATCTAAAATTCTCTGTTGCCATGTCTGGTGTAAACATTTCCACATGGAATGGAAATCTACAGCTGTAGCAAAAAGCTTGAGGAGCACTACATGTCTTTTCTCACACACTCCTTATATGTGCTGAATTGCCCTCAGATTTATCCTGTGAAGCTGTAGACAGAATACATGATTCACTCTTCCTTTGTTTTATCTTCGCAAACACCCTGTGAGGTAGTCTTAGCTGAGGGGTAGTGAGTGACTGACCCAAAGTCTCTCAGCGAGTCTTTCAGGGTGAGTGGGGTTCTGGATCCCAACTCTTAACACTCTAACCATGGTGCCACATAAGTTCTCCTAAAATCTGGAATCTGGGAAACAGACCTCCACTTTTGTAGAAGGAACTCTACCAGCTCTGTCTACCAACTACAAGATCTGTGCCAACACATGTTGGATTAGTACACCAAATTCAAACAACTAATCAAATTCAGTGCGTGCACGCACACACAATGGCTACTTTCAAAGAAAAACAGAAACATCAGAAGAATGCTTATATGGATCTCCTGCATCTTGTACACTTTAGATCTGAATCTGATTTACCAGTAGATCACCAATTATGGTTTGTTGATCTAGACATCACACCAAACCATAGTTAACGTTCTTTAACCATGGTTTGCTGTGATCCCTTAATCAAGCCTGCTCTGGTTTCCATCACTGCATTTTTGTTAGTTTACCAGCTTTAAACTTCCTACAGATAAGAGCTGTTATCTCTACGGGGAAATAATGAAATCAATAAGAGGGATTTCCAAATGTACAACAGTGTGGATCAGAAGAGCATTCAACTAGCACTGGTATTAATATCCCTGTTTAGTTAGAACTCAAGTGATTATAGGAAAATAACTGTCTATTTCAGCCTCCTTTTCCTCTGTATAGTAGCTTGAAAATGCCTGTCTAGCCTAGGCCCCTTCCGCAAATGCAAAATAATGTACTTTCAATCCACTTTCAATGTACTTTGCAACTGGATTTTACTGTGCGGAATAGCAAAATCCACTTGCAAACAATTGTGAAAGTGGATTGGAAGTGCATTATTCTGCATGTGCGGAAGGGGCCCTAGTTTTGTCATAGCTTGGAAACTAAACATGGTCAGTCATAGTTAGTACTTGGATGGGAAACCACCTGAGAACACAGGAATGGCTATACAGAGGAAGGCAATGTCAGACAACCTCTGCTCATCCTTTGACTTAAGAATTATGTAGTCCTGGGGTTGCCCTAAGTCGGCTGCAATTTGAAAACACACTGGTATCATTATTACTTCCCATCTGTAAAATGAGCATATCAAAAGAAACAGAAACCTCAGTCCCTCAGTTATATATACAGGGTGGGGAAATCAGCAGAGCTATTCAGCAAAAATCAGGGATATCTGGACTACGTATTTGGCAACCTGACCAAACACAGTCCGGACCAATATACATATCCTTCTCCTGCAAGGAACATAGTGTGCCATCTAGTGACCATAAAAGCAAACTCCATTTCCTTTAGGGAAAAAAATCCTCAGGTGTTTGTACGAAAAGGCCTTTCTCCCAGGGACATATCTACAGAAAATGGCTCCCAGGGCAAGCACTGAACTTGTGCCCTCACAGAGGCGTAACAAGGGTGGGGCATTGTTGATTATAGGGAGAATTGTTCTTCAGATTGAATGTTAGTCACCAACTTAATTGATGTTTTAATTTCTTGATTTTATTGTGTCATGATGTGTTGGTAGCTGCCCTGAGCACACAACGGGGAAGGGTGTCATACGAATTGAATAAAATAAAGAAAAATTTACTTGTTGCCACTCAGCAACTGGCATTCAGAGATATACTGCCTCCAAACACGGGAGCTCCATTTTAGTCATCATGGCAAATTGCCATCAGTGGACCCCTCCTCCATGAATCAATGTAAGCCCCCTTTAAAGCCATATGAGCTGGTAGTCCTCACTGCATCTATTGGCAATGAATTCCACTTCTTTGCCCACACATTGGGCAAAGAAGTACTTTTTTTGTTCATCCTGAATTCCCTGAACATTACGGGAGAGGGACAACATTTCTATCTACTTCTTCCATTTTTTCTTCCTAACCTACTCTGCAAGTTTGTTGTGAGGATCAGTGGCGTATCTGCCTAGGGACAAGGGGTACCCTTTGTTCCCGGGCACCACTCTTCTGGTCACGTGGGGAGCGCAAAATCGTCCCCCCACGTGACCAAGAAGTCCTGCTGTCTCGTCGTTTTCGCGTGCCTTTACCCCGGCTGAGGCATGCAAAAATGACGAGACAGCAGGACTTCTTGCTGCCTCCAAGCGCCCTCAACCCCGCCCTGGAGACAATTTGTCTCCGGGTGCCATTTACCCCTGGTACACCTCTGGTGAGGATAAAAACAGAAAGTGAGCACATAGGCTGTTCTGATCTCCTTGGAAGTTGAGTGATTTTTTTTAAAAAAAAAATCACATCCATGAGATGTCAGCCCTGGCATTACATTCCCCAGCCAAAGCCTCATCTACTGCTCGCAGCATTCAAATATTAACAATGGCTTGCTAACCTTTTATGTGCATACATTTATAAAGCCGCCAGACCCTTTATGGAAAAACCCCGCTGCGTACAGTGAGATTACTCTGGAGAAGTTCCAGCTGAAATGACAGAAGAAACCTGGCCTTCTGCCTGTTGACTCAGTTTGTTTAAAAATAAACAACCCTTGAAAACATCCCCAGTTTGGCAGCGAACTGCAGTGTGTTATAAGAAGAAGCCGGCTCATTTCTGCTGAGACGTACACTGAACTGGGGGATTCTGTACTCTCGTTTCATTCATCCGTCCATTTTAGCAGCACCTGACACTCGAGCTCACAACAGAGAGTCCTGCTGAGAATGACCGCAACATGCGGGGATCCTCTCAGGTGCTCAAGTATCGGGGGTTCACCCGAAGGTTCAGACTGTGTGCATCCTTAACACCTCTTACCCTCAGAGTAAAAACATCAGGGTGACGTGACAAATTGGAGAGTGCAAACTATTTTCAGCTTAGCTTTCATGACTCATCTCACTACTCTGAGGTTTAAAAACATAAGAAGGACCAGAGGCTCATCAATTTCAACATCTCCTTGCCTGCAATAGCTCCTCTTGGAAGACCAAGAAAACGGAATGAAGGCCACTGTCCTCCTCTGCTGTTTCCCCAATCAAAGGTTGAGTCCAGAGGTACACTGCCCCAGAACCTGGAAGTTCAGTTTAGCCATCATGACCAATAGCCCATCAGCAGTCATAGCCTCCATGAACGTGGCTATGCTCTGTTCCAAAGAAAGATGATAATAGGGTTGTACATTCCTCTACCACAGAAGAAAGCATGCCGGACCTTCTTTGTTGTGGGGAATAGAGAGCCCGCCTCGGAATGCAGGTCCCTAGTGATGCCATGACTGTGGTGGCCGAACCTTTGGCACTCAGATGTTATGGACTACAATTCAGATTTATCAGCCCATCAGCCAGCATGCTGCTGCTTGAGGGCTGATAGGAATTGTAGTCCATAACATCTGGAGTGCCAAAGGTTCGCCACCACTGCCTAGTGCTTACCCAACCCTGCTTCCATTTGGAAGTCCTTCAATGAACTATAAAAACAATGAACTATAAATCAAAGCACCATGTTCAATAATGCACAAAAAATGGTTTTGACAAAAGCAGTGTGTAAAAAGGAGTGATAATTCTCATATTCGTTTGGGGCTATATTCTAATGTGAAAGCATAAGATTTTCTTGAACACTGCACCTCCACTAAATGTACTAGTTAATGTCCTTCTGCGGAACAGAGTACAGTTGTGTTGTTTCACATTCAGGTTCTCATCTTATTGCACACTGATGTCATGATCCTCTGCCCTCATGGGGCAACCAATAGACTCTGCCCTTCCTTTACCAAGCTCCACCCCCAAACCATACCAGGCTGCAGTTCTGGAAGTGAAGCCAGCCAAGTGCAAAATGCTTATGCAAAAAGCAACAATGTCCAGAAAGGTAAGGGGAAGGGGCAGGGGTGGGCTCCTCTTGCCCCCAAACTCTATTTTTTTAATTAGACATCTTCTAATTCCCACATTTCACTCATGAATGGATAGAAGCATGAATAAGTAGAGGAGAAGGGGATTTATACCCCACCTTTCTCTCCTGTAAGGAGACTCAAGGTGGCTTACAAGCTCCATTCCCTTCGTCTCCCCACAGACACCTTGTGATGTAGGTGGGGCTGAGAGAGTTCCGAGAGAACTGTGACTAGACCCAGCTCATCCAGCAGGGATGTAGGAGTGCGGGAACACATCTGGTTCACCAGATAAGCCTCTGCCACTCAGCTGGAGGAGTGGGGAATCAAATCCAGTTCTCCAGATTAGAATCCACCTGCTCTTACTACACCACACTGACTCCATAACACCCGTGAATCTGTTCATCTTCACCATGAGACATCAAGGACTGCAGTGGACTTAGAAAAGTATAACTATACTTCAGACTGCTCTGTAAATTCAGGCACGGCACCAAACAGAGTTTAGATCCCAACCGCGGCTTGAGCCTCCACCCTCACGTGCAAAGCCATGAGCAGCACGTCTGCTTTCTGTTCAGCCCGCCCCATATCTACGACTGCAGAATGTGTCAAAGGCACAATAGACCACAGCAATTGCAGTTTAACAGTTGGCATTCTGGTTAAGCTGCAAACATGGACCTGCCAAGTACTGAGGATCAAACTCCATGTGGCTGTAACCCCAGTTGGCTGTTTCCCGCCCCAGTCCGAAAAAGGCAAATATCCATATCGTGACTGAGGGAGGGGTCATTTCTGTACAGGAAAGGGGCAAAGAATGAGTTAATTTCTGTTTGCCTAGCTGGGTCCCGAGGGCAGTTCCCATCTCATCTGGTGATCCAGTCACAGAATTCCAGTGTGACGTGCCGCAAGTTGGTTCATCTAGTGCTGTATTGTCTAGTCTCATAATATTCTATTGTCCGGTCTCTTTTGTTCCTTGTGATCCTTCATCTCTGGAGATGCCAAGGATTGTGCATCAGGCACACGCTTTAACACCACGCTGTACCCCCCCCCCCCCATGTTACTTCCCCATGTTTTGGCATGAACTTATCACCCTCACATCAATCGTATGCTTCAGGAAATTAAAATGATGCCCAATAATATTGAAATTCACTCTCCATAGCTTTAGGCAGTAGGTATGCATCCTCCAAGGAAAGGAAGGGTATGCTTCCCCTTGCATCCCTCTCAACAAAGGGTCTAGGGCAGCCACTCTCAACCAGGGTTCCCTGGTACCCTGGGGTGCCATGAGCATGTCCCAGGGGTTCCGTGGCAACACTACTCCCCCCCCCCCTCATTTTTGTGGTGTCTCCCACCGGCGCCAGCAAGGACATGGAGCTGGCCCATGGGGCAGGGCCTGCCACAAGGTCAGCAGCCACCCCCACCCCCAGTGCTTCCCTTCACCCTGGGAGTGGAAGGTGGGGTGTGTGGCAAGGAAGGGGCAATGGGAGGGGAAGGTGGAGGGTGGCGGCAGGGGCACCGTGAGATATGAAGAGTGAGATATGAAGAGGGTACCCTGACCTCGAAAAGGTTGGGAAACACTGGTCTAGGGCACAGGTGTCAAACTTGTGCCCCTCCAGATGTTATGGACTACAGTTACCAACATCCCCTGCCAGCATGATGCTGGCAGGGGATGGTGGGAACTGTAGTCCATAACATCTGGAGGGCCGCAAGTTTGACACCTATGATCTAGGGTATTAAGATTTCCCAACCCTGTCCCTAGAAATAAGGGGGTGCAATCATTATTTCGGTGAGATGGCAGCTAAGTTTGGATGGTGTTTTACACAGATGAGCGCTGATCAGCATTCGTAGGCTACCATTCCGTTCAGCTAACTGTGGTGCTTACCACTGTCACAAGGAGCCTTCCTCCAATACAAGAAAAGATGAAGAAAAAGATGGAGAAGAAGAAGAGGAGTTTGGATTTATACCCCACCTTTCTCTCCTGGAAGGAGACTCAAAGGGGCTTACAAACTCCTTCCCTTTCCCTCCCCACAACAGACAACTTGTGAAGTAGGTGGGACTAAGAGAGTTCTGAGAGAACTGTGACTAGCCCAAGGTCACATAACAGGTTTCATGTGTAGGAATGGGGAAACAAATCTGGCTCGCCAGACAAAGTGTCTGCCGCTCATGTGGAGGAGTGGGGAATCAAACCCGGTTCTCCAGATTGGAGTTCCACACCAAGAGCCTCTTCTTCCATCATCAACTAAGCAAGATATTTTTAGCACTCATTTTTATAACCTTAGGTTTTTAAGGGGTTACAATTTCTTGTAGACATGACAGAATACACAAAAATGATTAAATGGGTTGGTTTACCAGATGGGAACTCATGAAAGTCCTATACCTTATTATGTGCCCAGTTTGAGAGCATTGTACCGGGAACAGAGAACAGATTTTACATGCAGAAGGTCCACGCACAGTTTCTCCAGAATCACCTGTTAAGAGAATGTTAGGTAGCAAGTGATAGAAACAGTTAAGGAAGAAGCCTTTGAAGGTTTTGGACAGAAAGGCTTGATGGACCACGCAGTATAAGGCAGCTGCAAACATTCACAAGGCCAGTGAGATCAACCACATACTGCAGGGGTCTTCAAACTATGGCCCTCCAGATGTTCATGGACTATAATTCCCATCAGCCCCTGCCAGCATGGCCAAGTGGCAGGGCTGATGGGAATTCTAGTTCATGAACATCTGGAGGGCCATAGTTTGAAGACCCATGACATATGGCAATCAAGGCAGCAAATGTCTTAGGGCTCCTCTGTCTTGGGAAGGGGCTCTGGCTCAGGGGGATATCATCTGTTTTGCCGTTCAGACGGTCCAGAATCAGTCCCCAGAATCACCAATTAAAATGGTCAGGTAGTAGGCAATGTGAAAGAAATCTGAGACTCTGGAAAACTTTGCCAGTCAGAGTAGACAACATTGACCTGGTAGATCAGTCATATGACTCGGTATGAGGCAGCTTCATGTGTTTATGTCTCCTACTCACCTCCAAAAGACCCTCTAAGCTTCAACATCTTTCAGCATCGACTATTAAGGCCCTTCCGTCGCTCACCCAATCTGAGGCATCTTCAGAGGCACATTACTGTAAGATACGTTTCTCTCTGTTGCACAGTGTGGAGGGATTGCGTGGTGGGACGGGGTGGGAAGTAGATTTGCCTGTGTCTTGGTCGAGTTTGTTTGCCGTTGCGTTTGCATGGAGGTTGCAGCTACAATTGTATGACCAACTGCTTTAGCGTGTGTCTGAGTGGAGTTTAACTGCAGTTGCATTTGAATGACACGGTTTTTTTGGTTTTGGTGTTTTTAGTGCCAGTAGTCAGACATAGTAGCTATGTCAGACTACACAGGGAAGTCGTTGAAATCCACACACGCCAGGACAGTTTCAGCAAAAAGGGAGAGAGTCTGAAACTCAACAAAACCTGGCTGCCGGTACTAAAAAACACCCAAACCAAAAACCAGAGACATTCAAAGGCAAGTGCAATTGAACTCTGCCCAGGCATATGCAAATGCCCCTCACCACCACCACAGACTTGTGAAGTAGACAAATCACATATCCCACCACACGATCAGTGCTGTGCTTTGGAGAGAAGCACATCTTACTGTGACATGCCTCTGAAAATGCCAGCCATAGATTTGGGCGAAAAGTTAGCCGCACAAAATACCAGACCATGGCCACACATCCCAGAAAACCCACAACAGCCAATCGGCTCTAGTAACTTCAGTAACTTTCGTAGCTCACTCTAGTATGCCTTTCTGATTTATCCTCACTGACAACTGCTTAATCGTTATGGATTGACTCCCAACGAGGTCCGGTCTGCTTGACCCAACGAGTCCTTTGAATCGTGCGCACAGTAAACCTATCGCACAACCGCTTCAGCATGCGCACAAATCAATGTGCACTCACCCTTTCCAGCACCTCTATTAACTATCACAGCGGTAGGGCAGAGGTGGCACGATAAACACGTACTGAGAAGTCAGAAGAGTTAGATTCAAGTCT
Organism: Sphaerodactylus townsendi; assembly: GCF_021028975.2. Lineage (NCBI taxonomy): Eukaryota > Metazoa > Chordata > Lepidosauria > Squamata > Sphaerodactylidae > Sphaerodactylus > Sphaerodactylus townsendi. The sequence continues at coordinate 43,259,935 of NC_059437.1, forward strand.
AGTAGATTTTCAGAGTATAACTCAGAGCAGCCAAAACAGCCACATGGTCACTTCAACAGGCGTACAGATTCACGCTGTGTACTCACAAGACGCTTGCCTGCATCTAGCCTCACGCGAATCACACCTTGCTGTTAACGCATCTTTTAACATTTCTGGCTTACGCTTGCTTTCTCTCTCACACACGCAAACACTCCAGACAGCATCTGAGCCACTCCAAAGTTACTCCCACTTAACATAGAGGGGGATTCCTCCCAGAGGAAGCATTCTGGTGCAGAAAGTCACTTTGGGGGCCATCTGGACTTACAAAACAGAGCTCTTAATCTAAATTGACATGAATTATGACCACAAGCCGATCTTGCAAGGAGCACCCTTGTTTAATGTCAGAGAAGGAGACGGGGGAAGTACCCAGTTCCAGGGGTTGTCCGCAGTCTTGACTTAGCCGCCGCCAGAGATGCCAACAGCCATGAGCAGCTGTCCCCAGATCGACAGGTGTTCATCGCACGGGGAACTGAGAAACTGAAAAGGTGGAGGAGAGCCCTCATCTAACAGGACACCGTTATTTGGCAACCCATCCACAACGTGGGGGGGGGGGGGATGCTCCCAAACCTGCCTCTCTGTGCTGAAAATAACAAAGGCGACGTTTGCCGGCTCACCTGCTGTGCTCGCTTGGACGACAAGAGGCAAAGTGAGAAAAGTTAAGCCCAGAACTGACATCTTCGTTGCGCCTGGAAGATGCTGGCAAGTGAGAGACACAAGCCGAGAGCTGTGTGGAGAGATCTAGGCAGCAGGCAGTGTCCTCGGCTCCTCGGTGCCACATGAAAAGGGGAGAGAGAGAGAAAGAGAGAGAAAGAGAGAGAGAGAGAAGATTTGAACCAGCTCCAAGCAGCCTCTCTTGATCCCCCAGTCGCCGGGCAGCAACTCCGGTCAGAGGAGACTCTTCCACCAGCCACGGCTGTCAAGACAGCCAAAGAAATCTGGAGAGCCCCAGACTGTGCACTGGCTGCTGTTAAATATTCATTGCAAGGAGGCCGGGGCTGAGGTTTTAACTCCTTGCCTCCTGAGAAGAAGGGGGGTGGGGGGAAGCAAGCTTGGAAAGTGGAGTGTGGAAAGGGCCTTGACCCACACCACTAACCCAGACCAGAGACCCTTGGCGCCTGGCAGGCCAGTATCTCCAAGGAGATCACAAAGGGTCCTTAGGACTGCAGAACTCAGCAAGGATTTCTCTCACATCCAGGGGGTTGACTAAGCTTCACCCCACTCTTTTATAAGAAGCAAGGGTTGCATTTAAGCAGTGTTCCGCTGCATTATAGGGATCAGCTTTCCCCTGTGTTTTATTAGTATTTAATGGTATCATAGTATTTAATTACCCTACCCTGCATTGTGTGCTCTTTCTGAATTATAATCTCACTTCTAAATTAATTTCAGAATTAGAGCACTCACATATCTTTCCATTCCTTTCATCCTTTTTTTTGTTCACTGTTTGCATTTCAGACATGCGTACGCACATGGATAAAACATTACCAAAAAGCAATCTGCATTTAACAGCATGAACAAATGCCCCCAGTTTGTTTTTGTGTGGTGTTTTATTAGGATGCATGGATGCACTCCTGCACAAAGGGAGCCCACAGAGTATTAGAATAAACTACTACTGTGTTTACCCGAAAATAAGACAGTGTCTTATATTAATTTTTGCTCCCCAAGATGCGCTATGTCTTATTTTCAGGGAATGTCTTATTTTTCCGCTCCACAGCTGCATGCTCTGGTCGACGGGCATGCTTCCAAACAAAAACTTTGCTACGTCTTACTTTCGGGGGATGTTTTATATTTAGCACTTCAGCAAAACCTCTACTACGTTTTATTCTCAGGGGATGTCTTATATTCAGGGAAACAAGGTACAAGCAATCTACATGGGATTGCCCTTGAAGCCTGTCCAGACGCTACAGCTGGTACAGAATGCTGTAGCCGGAATATTGACTGGAGTGGATCATTGTGCTGTTATGCTGGTATTCAGGCCAAATCATCTTGGTTTTTGTTCTGCGTTTGGTGGCACTGCCGTTGTGGCCCAGTCTCCTCATTTCTGCAGCCATCTCTCAACAAAGTCCATGTCGCAGTGGCTCTTGTTGAGGGCCTCCTGGATGGCGTGTTCCCACCATATCCCCAGGAGATCTCGGGTCTTCCCCTCCCTCCAGACAGCCCCTCTTCGAGGACCCTTTCCACCACTACCTCGTGCTAGCCATTTTCGAACTATTGTAGCTTTCCATTTTCGACACACAAATTAAACCAAGAGAAAAGGGGACTTTTCACACAATGACCAGGCAATAACAAATATGTTACTGTAGATCTATGAGTGAAATGGCAGACATAATCGCTACTATGGGGAGAAAAAGTGCTTGGGGGACTTTGTAAAATAGCAGGACGTCAGAGAATCAGCCTACAACATGCTGAGCCAATTGCACAAAAATGGTGGGCAGGCAGAATCATTCTGCAATGGTAGAGGGCAGCAGGAATGCAAATTTTAAAAGTGGAAACGTGGAAGGGAGAGTGAAATCAGCCATTGGGTGGGGAAAAGAAAGCGTCTCTTGCCTGTTGTGTTCACGCTGGAGCGTCTTCAACCCAGGTTTTTGAAAAAAGATGGCCAAATTGGTGATTTTTCAAAACCCTGGGTTGAGAGAAATGTAACATTCTGAAGTCATTTTGGGGAAGTGAGCTGTGCAGAGGCGTAGCTGGGCCAGAGTGCGCCCGGTGCACACTCTGGCTTTTTCGCCCCCCCCCCCCCCGACGGCGGTGGCGCCCCCCTCCCACTTTCTCTCCCACTTCCACTTACTTTAGGAAACCAAGCAGGTTGGAGAACAGGCCTTCCTGTTCAGGTGGGACCTACATTTCCCAGGGTCTCCTGGGAAATGTAGTTCCCACCAGAACAGGAAGGCCTGTTCTGCCATGGTTTCCCAATGGGGAAAGGCACCGCAGAGGCGGCAGCAATGGGGAATCCGCGCCCGGGGCCTGCACTGCGCCCACACATTTACTTTAGGAAGCTGAGCGGGCTGCTTGGGAACAGGCCTTCCTGTTCTGGTGGGAACTTACATTCCCAGGAGACCTGGGAAATGCTGTAGTTCCTAGGAACCTAGAGAAGACTGTTCTCTACTCAGGGCACAAAGTAAAGTAAGTGTAGGGGGGGCAACGGGGGGAAAGGGGAGGGGCCAGGGGGATTTTGTGCCCCCCATGTGATCCAACTCCGTGCGCCCGGTGCGTTGGGCACCCCCTTTCCCCTGGGAGCTTCGCCACTGGAGCTGTGTGAAGTTCTTCCCCAAAATGCGTTTTTATAATGTACTCAAGACATTATATTTCTGCTGTGCAGAATCCACCAGAGAATGGTTTGAAAAGGGTATCCGTTTAAAACATTTTGAGGCTGGAAATAAAACATTTGGGGTAAAAACAATGTGGAACTCCATGGAGGAAACATTGTATTTCCTTCCTCAAAACGTTTTAAAAGGTTTGTGTGGAAAGGGCTGCTGTCTCCCAGCAGTGAATTAAGACTTGTTGGCATGGGGAAGATGTGGTATTCCCTTATTGACTCTTCTTCCTGTTTATGTGCTTTGGTCCAATGCTTTTAAGCCGATTTTAATGTTTTTGACTGTATTCTTCCTTTGGCACCCTAAGTTACTCCATTATTTAATTTGTATTCTGTCTTTCTCCCCTGTGGAGATTCAAAGATGCTTACATTGTTCTCTTCCCCTCCATTTTATGAGCACAACAATAAGACGACGACGACGACTTTGGATTTATATCCCACCTTTCTCTCCTGTAAGGAGACTCAAGGTGGCTTACAAGCTCCTTTCCCTTCCTCTCCTCACAACAGACACCTGGTGAGGCAGGTGGGGCTGAGAGAGTTCTGAGAGAACTGTGACTGGCCCTTTGGGGATCGGGAGGTATAGAAATTGAATAAATAATAATAATAAGATCACCCAGCAGGAATATAGGAGTGCGGAAACACATCTGGTTCACCAGATAAGCCTCTGTCCTCAGGTGGAGGAGTAGGGAATCAAACCCGGTTCTCCAGATTAGAATCCACCTGCTCTTAATCACCACACCACCCTGGCTCTCAAAAAGCTGTGAGCATGTGATTGGCCCAAGGTTGTCTAGCAGTTTTCCATGGCAGAGTGGGGATTCAAACCTGGTCTTCCAGATCCAAGTCTAACACTGTAATGACTGCACCATACAAATTCTAAGTTGAGTGGAAAGGTGGCATAAAAACATTTTAAATAAACAAACAAGAATCAGCACGGACAAGAATAGACAATTCTCGGAATCAGTCTAAGTAGGTCCACAGATTCAGCTTTTAGCCATCAGTATTCCTAAGCCATTGTATGATGGTGGAAACAGAGGCATAGCTCCAAGGGGACGGGGGGGCGCAACACACTGGGCGCATGCCCCTGTGGGGGTGGGGCAAGGGTGGGGAGGGGAGGGGGCGTTCCAAGGTGGGACAGGGGCGGATGTTGGCATGGCAGGGGAGGAGGACATACTGGGCGCTTTTCCCCCTTGCTATGTCTCTGGGTGGAAAGTACCATCAAGTCACAGTTGACTTACGGTCTCCCTGTAGAGCATAGGTGTCAAACTTGTGGCCCTCCAGATGTTATGGACTACAGTTCCCATCATCCCCTGCCAGCATGATGATGGGAACTGTAGTCCATAACATCTGGAGGGTGCGAGTTTGACACCTGTGCTGTAGAGTTTCCAAGGCAAGAGACATTCAGAGGTGGTTTGGCATTGCCTACCTCTGTGTGAGCTGAGAGAACTATGATTGGCCCAAGGTCACCCAGCAGGCTTTTATGTGGAGGAGTGAGGTTCCCCAGATTAGAATCCACCCTTCTTAATCACTACGCCACGCCGGCTCTCTGTGGTCGCTATGGGTGGAGGAAATAAATTTCTCCTTTTCAAATGCCAAATGAGACGAACCCCACCTGATTAATGATTCAAACCCAGGAAAGAGCTACTTTGTCAAAGCGATGAGCTATTCAGACTTATTTGACTGGATGGCAGCACAGGGCGTTCGAGGCTTTTGTGCACAGCCTACACAAGACTGCAGGTGGGGTTAGCCGGAAACCAGTTCTTTGAAGCATCAGAGGCAGGTTCAAGCATCAAGAAATCAAGATTCAGGAATGGTTGGGTTCAAGAAAGAGGTGAGACTGGAGCCTTCCTGAATGGCGGTTCAGGGGATATTCATGCTCATTTGATTTAATCAGAACTCGGGAGTTAAGCAGGTCAGCCCTGGTAAGTATTTGACTGGGAGACCTCGAAGGAATAGCAGGGGAGACAGACAATGAAGAAGAAGAAGAAGGAGGAGGAGGAGGAGGAGGAGGAGTTTGGATTTATATCTCCCCTTTCTCTCCTGCAGGAGACTCAACGGGGCTTACAAACTCCTTTCCCTTCCCCCCTCACAACAAACACCCTGGGAGGTAGGTGGGGCTGAGAGAGCTCCGAGAAGCTGTGACTAGCCCAAGGTCACCCAGCTGGCGTGTGTGGGAGTGTACAGGCTAACCTGAATTCCCCAGGTAAGCCTCCACAGCTCAGGCAGCAGAGCTGGGAATCAAACCCGGTTCCTCCAGATTAGATACACGAGCTCTTAACCTCCTACGCCACTGCTGAAAAAGAAGAAGAAGAGGAGAAGGAGGAGGAGGAGGAGTTGGAATTATATCCCCCCACTCTCCTTGCCCTTCCCCCCCCACAACAAACACCCGGTGAGGTAGGTGGGGCTGAGAGAGCTCCGAGAAGCTGTGACTAGCCCAAGGTCACCCAGCTGGCATGTGTTGGAGTGCACAAACTAATCTGAATTCCCCAGATAAGCCTCTGCAGCTCAAGCGGCAGAGCAGGGAATCAAACCCGGTTCCTCCAGATTAGAGTACACCTGCTCTTAACCACTACACCACTGCTGCTCTGCCAAGCCATCTCTGAAGATCTCTTGTCTTCGAAACTCTATGGGGTCACCCTAAGTCAGCTGTGACTCGATGTCACTGTCCACACCACAAAGAGGGTCCCGTGATACGGAACAGCATGCAGCTAGGGTGAGCTGTCGTCACTCACAGCCCCGCAACCTTCCTTCATTTATCTTTCAGAGAATTTTCCTCGGTTTTAATTAACCAGGGTGTATATACGCCTTTCCTCCTCCTTTGAGAAAGAGACCCTAGGGAAGACCTTCCTCATAGCATTAATATGATAATTTGGAACATGTTTGCAGCCGTGGTTTTATCACTGTCTCCAGTGGCACAGCTCTTGCCTTAATTATTATTCCGGGGCAAAACAAAACCTTTTCCTTCATGCTAAAGAGCTAGGAGGGGCTCAAGAACGCCAAAATTATTTAATCGTCCTACCCAATTTGTCAGTCATATCTTTCACAGTACTGTATTGGCAGTTCAGCTACCCCTGGATGGATAACAGAGTTAAATTTGTCCTCAATAACAAAATCAGATCAAATTAAAGCCCAGATTCTACCATTAAGGTTGTAACTTAAGGCATATTTACTACACCAACCTCTCTGTCCACAGCCTTTTCAGCAGAGGCGAAGCTGGGGAAAATTGAGCCCAGGGCGGACTCCGAGTTTTTCGCCCTCCTCATGGGCCCATGCCAGTTACCTTAGCTGGTGGCGGGCCGGGCAAGTGGAAGTGAGGGAGCTGGGCAGAAGTGGCGCGTGCAGCAGCCTCCACACCCGACCAGCCCTGGTGTGGGAGTGGGAGCAAGGGGGGGAAAGGGAGGGAGGTGTGTGAGGGAGGCAATTTTTAAAGCCCTGATGTGATTTCAATGATAGCTTGCACCCTGTTTAGCGCTGGTTCCCACGCCATTCCCTGGTAGCTACGCCACTGCTTTTCAGCCAGCTCCTAGGACAGTGGTGGCAAACCTTTGGCACTCCAGATGTTATGGACTACAATTCCCATCAGCCCCTGCCAGGATGGCCAATTGACCATGCTGGAAGGGGCTGATGGGAATGAATCCTCTTTATCTGGAGATGCCATAAGAGTCTCCCTGATCTAGGAATTCAGAGGCTTGAGTACATGTGGCTCTCTCTTTCCTGTTTTGTCTTCACAACAACCCTGTGAGGTAGGTTATACTGAGACTGTTTGCCCCATGATCATCTAATGAGCTTCACAGAGTAGGGATATGAACCTGCATCACAGCCCAACACTCTCACCCCGCACTACACTGGCCTTATGCAAACATTTGATCACATTCAACAGACACAGAGAGCACTTCCACACATGCACTTTAAAAACTATTTCAATGCACTTTGCAGCTGGGTTTTACAGTGCGAAATAGCAAAATCCACTTGCAAACAATTGTGAAAGTGGATTGAAAGGACGTTATTCTGCATGTGCGAAAGTGCAGAGTTTCAGAGGCAGAGCCTGCAGTTTAAATCTGGGCCCAGCCAAGCCCAGTCTTGAACTGTGCTCCCCCACCCCCTGAACTCCATGTGGAGTTTGGGGGCAGGGCACGCAGCTCAACACTGGGTGGTGTTTGTCCTGGGTGCCATTTTTAGTGAATATGCCCCTGTAGAGGGGACATAGCTCCTAGCCCTACATATTCATGCAGATGGTCTGAAAAGAACTCTAATCCCAACACATTTGCATGGTGACTTTTCCATCTCACCAAGCATGTTGCTCTGGATTACCACATACAGCTCTGTTTGGGATACCTGCTGAACATATGGAGGTCGAGCATGCGGTGTACGCAGGATCCAACAGGCAGCAATCTTGTGGAAACCATTAAAACGGTCCTGGGAGGCAAGCCAGGATTGCATTCATTAGGGGGTTGAAAACTTGGAGAAGTCACAGCAGAGAGTCAGCATATTCTGAGATGGGGCAGCTGCTGATGAAAAAGAAAAAAAATAGGACCACACCAAGCAATGAGCCAGCAAAAAAAAAAAAGGAAAAAGATTCCAAGTGACAGCCTTATTTCATGTAAAAACCCCTACGCATTTTGCTTTATAAGCTTCCTCAGGGGGTATCTATAAAAAAGGCAATTTTACAGTAAATGCAACTGGTAGAAGAACCACGACATCAAAATTATGAACTATCGCAATTTGTATTAATTAAACTATTTTATCCTGTCTTTTTAATTAATGTTGATGTCAGTAGTTTACTTCATTCGTTCACTCCAACTTTCAGTAATCGTTCACTTTGTTGGGATATTCAGTTTCTCTATTGCATGCATGTATCTTGTATAAAAGCACCATCTACCATTCTAGGGAGAGTCACCGTGGTTAGAGCAGGTGGATTCTAGTCTGGAGAACTGAGTTTGATTCACCACTCCTCCACCTGATTGGCAGAGGCTTATCTGGTGAACCAGATGTGTTTCCGCACTCCTACATTCCTGCTGGATGACCTTGGGCTAGTCACAGTTCTTCGGAACTCTCTCAGCCCCACCTGCCTCACAAGGTGTCTGTTGTGGGAGAGGAAGGGAAGGGAGCTTATAAGTCTCCTTACAGGAGAGAAATGTGGGGTATAAATCCAAACTCTTCTTCTTCTTCAAAAACAGTCTGTATGTGACCACACCAATGATTGCATCGATATTCTGCAATGTATGCTGTTTTACTGCTGTATACATGCGCTGCACTTCATTTATAACATTTATAACATACCATGCAGAAAGAATCTTGAGATGACTGTACATACATCTAATTGAGGGACAGGAAATTCCATAAGGTACATTATTCCAATAGGGCAACAGCTAATAACATCAGGATCTTACTTAGACTGGACTTTTGTAATGTTTATAAATATATTTGTGAATATTTGTGCGTATAATATACAGGAGGGAAGACAAAGAGAAACCGGAGGTATGAAAGCTGTGACAAACTGCGCGTACGGAGTGCAGCATCCAAAAAAAATAGTTGGAAACCCAGAATAATGGTGATCCCTAATGCATCAGTTCTGTTTTGGAAACAGGACTAGTAATTTGGAACTCCAGAAGAATTCTGGAAGCTCTTGTGCAGCCCCGCAGAGATTTCTTCAGCCGTAAACATTTTGAACGCACACAGTGGCTATTTAATGAATCGTTTCTATTGGGGATAATGCACTGGTACAAGCTTGTTTTGTGCTTTATGAAAAGCACTTAGTGTATCTGCCATCTATGAGAAATGGAGAGCAACTTTTAACCTGTTGTGGTCATTAATCTTAATTTGCAAAATATCCTAAAGGTTGCATGCACATGCTTGGACTTAAAATAAGGATCAGAATTTTGCACCAAAGAAAGTGCAAACTGAAAACATTTGCAACAGGCAATGCAATTCAAAATGGGGTAGTTGTGCTATGGCCAGGGATGGTACAGGTACCTCCTATTAGGCCTGCTGTGCCCCAACCCACAGATTGATAGTAACACCCACCCACCCCTTCCATGAAAATGGCCTATACAGCAAAATGAGGTGAGCCACCATTTTTGCTGGCATAAGTTCACACCAGCAAATGTGGGCATTCCAGGTTGGAAGGGCTCAGGAAGCAAACTAATGCCAACCTTGCTAATGGGAACACACCGTTCCGCACCAGCACAAGCTCCTGCACTGGGGGGGGGGGGGGAGGTGCTGGTGCTGGTGCAGCTGTGCTGGTACCGAGGCGTCACACTGCCGTGCAGCTTCTCAGCACTAGCATAAGTGCCTCAATGCCAACATAAATGTCCCTTATGCCAGCACAAGTGGCATATGCGCTGCTACTGGGGACTCACCACCTCCTGAGACATTTTGTCCCCCCATCTGGATCGCACTGTCATTTACACAACTGATTTGATACTGCTAGTCAAATAAAGTATTTACAGCACAAACTGCACCTCTTTGCATTTCACGATCATAACAGTCCATAACATCTGGAGCAGAGGTGGGATCCAGCAGGTTCTCACAGGCTCCCGAGAGTAGGTTACTAATTATTTGTGTGTGCTGAGAGGGGGTTACTAATTGGTGATTTTGCCACGTGATTTTTGCCTTAGTTACGCCCCTCCTCTCAGCAGTAGAGCGCAGAACTTGAAGAAGTCTAGCAGGAGGTGCACCGGCGTGCGTGGCAGCCTGCGCCTGCGTGCATTCGTTTCCCGCCCAAGGACCGGTGCAGCGGCTGCATCCTTGCCACAGCCCCGCCCAGGAATGCCCCGCCACCAGAATGCCTGGCCACGCTCCCGTTGTGCCCCGCCCAGCCCCATTGGCGCTGCGGCACAGTTTGAATCCCACCACCATGGGAACCTGTTACTAAAATTTTTGGATCCCATCACTGATCTGGAGGGCCGTGAGTTTGACACCTATGTTCTAATGTGATTTATGCCATCGCATGACAGCAATGCCCTTCTGGCCTCTACGCTGGACAAACAGGCCTGTCTCTAAGAAAAGGATTGAATGGACATAAGATTAACATCAACAACCACAACGTTTTAACCTTCCAGGACATTCATTTGCTGGCTTAAGAGTAGCAGTTATCTGACAAAGGGATTTCAACAAGAGATCAGAAAGAGAGACTGCTGAATTACAACTAATCATGCAGGTCAATGTAGTCTCCTGGAGACCTAGGATTCTTTGTCTCATTACCAGTGCTGATTTCTGCACACCTAATCCAATCACACCTGCTACTGTCATTTACCTGTTATTGACATTTACATGCTGTTGCCATTAGGAGTCTGAATTTACTTTTCTCTGCTTAGGGAGACAGATGGATTCACCTCTAGTGGTAGCTGAGTAAGTGAGCTGTGACTCACGAAAGCTCATACCTCGCCAGAAATTTGGCCAACGACCAAGACTGGGCATGTAGCAGAAGTAGAAACTGACCTTTATTTAATCTTTCCTTTGTTTTGTAACTTGAAACTGTGGGAGTCTCTCCCTTTTGGGGTGGGGAATTAGCAAGAGCAGACTCTTGACTTAACAAAAGGTCAGGCAAGCTTGGAGTCTTTGCTACCTATGTATACAAAGATCAGCTTTTGCAAGAAATTCCACAGGAGAACAAATAAAGTTTAAGAAGTTTATTTAGGGATAACAGGGTACACAAGCGCACAATAATCAAAGCAGCAGAACATACACACTGTCCTAGGATATAAGCAGTGTTGAGTGGATAGGTTTGGTATAGAAGAAGGGAATTGGGAACTGAGGGTTATAGTCTGATCTTGGAGCAGAAAGGCCAATGAACAGAACGGCAGAAGAACAACAAGTTGTGCAACAAGATCAACAAACAGAGAGGTGTCCAGGGATAGTGAACAGTGGCTACTGGGAGAGTGGGCTTCTTATAGGAAAACCTCAGGGTGGCCCTTGATCTCCTAGGAGAAAGAGGAGTCCTGCCTTTCTGGGAAAAGACAAGAGACAGACCTTAATAGTTTGAGTTGTTGACATTTCCAGCCGTCGGAGTGGGAGGGGGCCATTTTGGCGCCGGCCTCCTCCGTCCTCAATCTGGGGGTCCACCTGGATTCGTCTCTTTCAATGGAGACCCAGGTAGCCCTTGTAACTCGGACTGCTTTTTTCCATCTTCGTCAGGCCCGGCGGCTGGCCCCCTTCCTCTCTCAGGCGGGCCTAGCCACAGTGATCCACGCAACGGTCACCTCCAGGTTGGACTATTGTAACTCGCTCTACGCAGGCCTTCCCTTGCATTTGATTTAGAAACTGAAACTGGTCCAGCATGCGGCGGCACGCCTGCTCACAGGGGGCGCCTTTCATGATCATATCCAACCTGTGCTGCGCCAGCTGCATTGGCTCCCAGTGGAATTACCCCCCCCCCCCCCCACCCCCCCCCCCCCCCACCCCCCCCCCCCCCCACCCCCCCCCCCCCCCACCCCCCCCCCCCCCCACCCCCCCCCCCCCCCACCCCCCCCCCCCCCCACCCCCCCCCCCCCCCACCCCCCCCCCCCCCCACCCCCCCCCCCCCCCACCCCCCCCCCCCCCCACCCCCCCCCCCCCCCACCCCCCCCCCCCCCCACCCCCCCCCCCCCCCACCCCCCCCCCCCCCCACCCCCCCCCCCCCCCACCCCCCCCCCCCCCCACCCCCCCCCCCCCCCACCCCCCCCCCCCCCCACCCCCCCCCCCCCCCACCCCCCCCCCCCCCCACCCCCCCCCCCCCCCACCCCCCCCCCCCCCCACCCCCCCCCCCCCCCACCCCCCCCCCCCCCCACCCCCCCCCCCCCCCACCCCCCCCCCCCCCCACCCCCCCCCCCCCCCACCCCCCCCCCCCCCCACCCCCCCCCCCCCCCACCCCCCCCCCCCCCCACCCCCCCCCCCCCCCACCCCCCCCCCCCCCCACCCCCCCCCCCCCCCACCCCCCCCCCCCCCCACCCCCCCCCCCCCCCACCCCCCCCCCCCCCCACCCCCCCCCCCCCCCACCCCCCCCCCCCCCCACCCCCCCCCCCCCCCACCCCCCCCCCCCCCCACCCCCCCCCCCCCCCACCCCCCCCCCCCCCCACCCCCCCCCCCCCCCACCCCCCCCCCCCCCCACCCCCCCCCCCCCCCACCCCCCCCCCCCCCCACCCCCCCCCCCCCCCACCCCCCCCCCCCCCCACCCCCCCCCCCCCCCACCCCCCCCCCCCCCCACCCCCCCCCCCCCCCACCCCCCCCCCCCCCCACCCCCCCCCCCCCCCACCCCCCCCCCCCCCCACCCCCCCCCCCCCCCACCCCCCCCCCCCCCCACCCCCCCCCCCCCCCACCCCCCCCCCCCCCCACCCCCCCCCCCCCCCACCCCCCCCCCCCCCCACCCCCCCCCCCCCCCACCCCCCCCCCCCCCCACCCCCCCCCCCCCCCACCCCCCCCCCCCCCCACCCCCCCCCCCCCCCACCCCCCCCCCCCCCCACCCCCCCCCCCCCCCACCCCCCCCCCCCCCCACCCCCCCCCCCCCCCACCCCCCCCCCCCCCCACCCCCCCCCCCCCCCACCCCCCCCCCCCCCCACCCCCCCCCCCCCCCACCCCCCCCCCCCCCCACCCCCCCCCCCCCCCACCCCCCCCCCCCCCCACCCCCCCCCCCCCCCACCCCCCCCCCCCCCCACCCCCCCCCCCCCCCACCCCCCCCCCCCCCCACCCCCCCCCCCCCCCACCCCCCCCCCCCCCCACCCCCCCCCCCCCCCACCCCCCCCCCCCCCCACCCCCCCCCCCCCCCACCCCCCCCCCCCCCCACCCCCCCCCCCCCCCACCCCCCCCCCCCCCCACCCCCCCCCCCCCCCACCCCCCCCCCCCCCCACCCCCCCCCCCCCCCACCCCCCCCCCCCCCCACCCCCCCCCCCCCCCACCCCCCCCCCCCCCCACCCCCCCCCCCCCCCACCCCCCCCCCCCCCCACCCCCCCCCCCCCCCACCCCCCCCCCCCCCCACCCCCCCCCCCCCCCACCCCCCCCCCCCCCCACCCCCCCCCCCCCCCACCCCCCCCCCCCCCCACCCCCCCCCCCCCCCACCCCCCCCCCCCCCCACCCCCCCCCCCCCCCACCCCCCCCCCCCCCCACCCCCCCCCCCCCCCACCCCCCCCCCCCCCCACCCCCCCCCCCCCCCACCCCCCCCCCCCCCCACCCCCCCCCCCCCCCACCCCCCCCCCCCCCCACCCCCCCCCCCCCCCACCCCCCCCCCCCCCCACCCCCCCCCCCCCCCACCCCCCCCCCCCCCCACCCCCCCCCCCCCCCACCCCCCCCCCCCCCCACCCCCCCCCCCCCCCACCCCCCCCCCCCCCCACCCCCCCCCCCCCCCACCCCCCCCCCCCCCCACCCCCCCCCCCCCCCACCCCCCCCCCCCCCCACCCCCCCCCCCCCCCACCCCCCCCCCCCCCCACCCCCCCCCCCCCCCACCCCCCCCCCCCCCCACCCCCCCCCCCCCCCACCCCCCCCCCCCCCCACCCCCCCCCCCCCCCACCCCCCCCCCCCCCCACCCCCCCCCCCCCCCACCCCCCCCCCCCCCCACCCCCCCCCCCCCCCACCCCCCCCCCCCCCCACCCCCCCCCCCCCCCACCCCCCCCCCCCCCCACCCCCCCCCCCCCCCACCCCCCCCCCCCCCCACCCCCCCCCCCCCCCACCCCCCCCCCCCCCCACCCCCCCCCCCCCCCACCCCCCCCCCCCCCCACCCCCCCCCCCCCCCACCCCCCCCCCCCCCCACCCCCCCCCCCCCCCACCCCCCCCCCCCCCCACCCCCCCCCCCCCCCACCCCCCCCCCCCCCCACCCCCCCCCCCCCCCACCCCCCCCCCCCCCCACCCCCCCCCCCCCCCACCCCCCCCCCCCCCCACCCCCCCCCCCCCCCACCCCCCCCCCCCCCCACCCCCCCCCCCCCCCACCCCCCCCCCCCCCCACCCCCCCCCCCCCCCACCCCCCCCCCCCCCCACCCCCCCCCCCCCCCACCCCCCCCCCCCCCCACCCCCCCCCCCCCCCACCCCCCCCCCCCCCCACCCCCCCCCCCCCCCACCCCCCCCCCCCCCCACCCCCCCCCCCCCCCACCCCCCCCCCCCCCCACCCCCCCCCCCCCCCACCCCCCCCCCCCCCCACCCCCCCCCCCCCCCACCCCCCCCCCCCCCCACCCCCCCCCCCCCCCACCCCCCCCCCCCCCCACCCCCCCCCCCCCCCACCCCCCCCCCCCCCCACCCCCCCCCCCCCCCACCCCCCCCCCCCCCCACCCCCCCCCCCCCCCACCCCCCCCCCCCCCCACCCCCCCCCCCCCCCACCCCCCCCCCCCCCCACCCCCCCCCCCCCCCACCCCCCCCCCCCCCCACCCCCCCCCCCCCCCACCCCCCCCCCCCCCCACCCCCCCCCCCCCCCACCCCCCCCCCCCCCCACCCCCCCCCCCCCCCACCCCCCCCCCCCCCCACCCCCCCCCCCCCCCACCCCCCCCCCCCCCCACCCCCCCCCCCCCCCACCCCCCCCCCCCCCCACCCCCCCCCCCCCCCACCCCCCCCCCCCCCCACCCCCCCCCCCCCCCACCCCCCCCCCCCCCCACCCCCCCCCCCCCCCACCCCCCCCCCCCCCCACCCCCCCCCCCCCCCACCCCCCCCCCCCCCCACCCCCCCCCCCCCCCACCCCCCCCCCCCCCCACCCCCCCCCCCCCCCACCCCCCCCCCCCCCCACCCCCCCCCCCCCCCACCCCCCCCCCCCCCCACCCCCCCCCCCCCCCACCCCCCCCCCCCCCCACCCCCCCCCCCCCCCACCCCCCCCCCCCCCCACCCCCCCCCCCCCCCACCCCCCCCCCCCCCCACCCCCCCCCCCCCCCACCCCCCCCCCCCCCCACCCCCCCCCCCCCCCACCCCCCCCCCCCCCCACCCCCCCCCCCCCCCACCCCCCCCCCCCCCCACCCCCCCCCCCCCCCACCCCCCCCCCCCCCCACCCCCCCCCCCCCCCACCCCCCCCCCCCCCCACCCCCCCCCCCCCCCACCCCCCCCCCCCCCCACCCCCCCCCCCCCCCACCCCCCCCCCCCCCCACCCCCCCCCCCCCCCACCCCCCCCCCCCCCCACCCCCCCCCCCCCCCACCCCCCCCCCCCCCCACCCCCCCCCCCCCCCACCCCCCCCCCCCCCCACCCCCCCCCCCCCCCACCCCCCCCCCCCCCCACCCCCCCCCCCCCCCACCCCCCCCCCCCCCCACCCCCCCCCCCCCCCACCCCCCCCCCCCCCCACCCCCCCCCCCCCCCACCCCCCCCCCCCCCCACCCCCCCCCCCCCCCACCCCCCCCCCCCCCCACCCCCCCCCCCCCCCACCCCCCCCCCCCCCCACCCCCCCCCCCCCCCACCCCCCCCCCCCCCCACCCCCCCCCCCCCCCACCCCCCCCCCCCCCCACCCCCCCCCCCCCCCACCCCCCCCCCCCCCCACCCCCCCCCCCCCCCACCCCCCCCCCCCCCCACCCCCCCCCCCCCCCACCCCCCCCCCCCCCCACCCCCCCCCCCCCCCACCCCCCCCCCCCCCCACCCCCCCCCCCCCCCACCCCCCCCCCCCCCCACCCCCCCCCCCCCCCACCCCCCCCCCCCCCCACCCCCCCCCCCCCCCACCCCCCCCCCCCCCCACCCCCCCCCCCCCCCACCCCCCCCCCCCCCCACCCCCCCCCCCCCCCACCCCCCCCCCCCCCCACCCCCCCCCCCCCCCACCCCCCCCCCCCCCCACCCCCCCCCCCCCCCACCCCCCCCCCCCCCCACCCCCCCCCCCCCCCACCCCCCCCCCCCCCCACCCCCCCCCCCCCCCACCCCCCCCCCCCCCCACCCCCCCCCCCCCCCACCCCCCCCCCCCCCCACCCCCCCCCCCCCCCACCCCCCCCCCCCCCCACCCCCCCCCCCCCCCACCCCCCCCCCCCCCCACCCCCCCCCCCCCCCACCCCCCCCCCCCCCCACCCCCCCCCCCCCCCACCCCCCCCCCCCCCCACCCCCCCCCCCCCCCACCCCCCCCCCCCCCCACCCCCCCCCCCCCCCACCCCCCCCCCCCCCCACCCCCCCCCCCCCCCACCCCCCCCCCCCCCCACCCCCCCCCCCCCCCACCCCCCCCCCCCCCCACCCCCCCCCCCCCCCACCCCCCCCCCCCCCCACCCCCCCCCCCCCCCACCCCCCCCCCCCCCCACCCCCCCCCCCCCCCACCCCCCCCCCCCCCCACCCCCCCCCCCCCCCACCCCCCCCCCCCCCCACCCCCCCCCCCCCCCACCCCCCCCCCCCCCCACCCCCCCCCCCCCCCACCCCCCCCCCCCCCCACCCCCCCCCCCCCCCACCCCCCCCCCCCCCCACCCCCCCCCCCCCCCACCCCCCCCCCCCCCCACCCCCCCCCCCCCCCACCCCCAAGGAACTACAATTCCCATCAGCCCCTACCAGCATGGCCAATTGGCCATGCTGGTAGGGGCTGATGGGAATTGTAGTTCCTGAACATCTGGAGAGCCGCAGGTTCCCTACCCCTGGACTAAGGATTGTAGGGAAAAACTATTAGCTGCCAGCCAAGAAGCTGAATAATCTAGTGGCCTGCCCAACTGGGGCTGTCCATCAAGCCTCCTGATGTTCCTCTGTTGTCAGAAAGGAGGTTTTCTTCCATAGATGAAGCGTAAACTCTCTCCGAGCCTTTTGCCTGAGACATATTATGTTAATGTCCAATCAGATCATTGAGCATGCAGAGAAGAAAGCAGAGGAGAGGCATTTGTAATGCAAATGAGCATTCTCTCCAATGTAGGTACATATTCCCTTTACAAGTCAATCGATGCAAAACCACTGTAAGCAAAGCAGCGGGCTTCTTGGAACCATTAGCAGCAGCCCAAATTAAGCCTTTGGCTAAAATTGGAAAAGGCTGTTTACAAAAATAGGATTGCACGTTTGGCTGTTGTGCATGCAACACAGCAACAAACGCAGAGCTCCCACAAGCTTAGGGGTATAAAATAGCAAGGCGAGCGAGCACAAAGAGGCAAGAATCTACCAACAATGTGTATACAACATGTTGTTTCTGGGGACTTTCTGCACCTAGGTTACAGAAGATGTGGGATACTGGCCAAGAAACTACACTGTAAATCACAGCTTCGTGGTCTGAATCTCACTGCTGCCATGAACTCACAGAGCAGCCATATGCAAGTCACGCTCCCTGTCCATCATATTGTTTTCTACCTGGTGGAACTCACTGCCACAGGGTTTAGAGTTGACTCCACCTGAGCATCTCCACAGATGGAAGAATTTCTGGTCCCAGAGCCAACTCCAAAGGCCTTGGCTCACTCACAGGCCTTCCAGAAGAAAATAGAATGCCAGACTAGATGGACCATCAGTGTGATCCAGCAGGGCTGTTTTCATATTCATTATTCATCTGCTGGTTCAATCTGGGCCTTTTACTGAGGGGAGGAGGCAGCAGGTTGGCCATTTGGTCCAAACCTCACATTCACAGATGGCCTCCAATTTAAACACTTGTTCATGAGGCAGGGGGTGATAAGTTTTGCAAATCGTTTTTATGCATATCATCTGTGATCTTTTAAAAAAAATATATTATGGCTAGGCACCTCAAAATTTACAACTGGCCTAGGCCCCTCAGAGAGGCCACGGTTTCAAGCCCCCCAATCCTGCAATTCTTTATTTTCTATTCTTCTTTACTTTATTTTGATTTCTACCCTGCCTCATAGTTTTTGTCATGCATGTTTCAATGCATCAATTAGCACTTGTGCATCCGTTAGGGCGGCCAACTGCAGGCTGGGAAATTCCTGGAAATTTGTGGGTGGAACCTGGGGAGGGTGGGAAATAGGGAATGGTGGGGGATGGGGCTCTGAGGGGTATCAGGGCACAGAACATCCTCTTCCCAAGCACCTGTGTTCTCCAGGGGATCAGATCTCTGTAGTCTGGAGATCAATTTGTAATTCTGGGATATCTGCAGGCTGCACTCAAGGTTGGTAATCCTAGATTCATTTAGGGTTTTTTAACCATCAAGTCACTCACAGCCAACTTACAGAGTAAAGGCTTTCAAGGCAAGAGGCATTCAGAGTTGGTTTCCCATAGCCTGCCTCTGCGTACCAACCCTGGTATTCTTTGGTGGTCTCCCATCCAAATAATAACCAGGGCCAACCCTACTTAGCTTCCGAGAACCTGACAAAGTCAGGCTATCCTGGGCTATCCAGGTCAGGGCTCTCAAATATCCCTTGTGAATACATGAAGCTGCTTTATACAATGTTAGATTGCTTTATCTGGTCTATCAAGGTCAGTACTGTCCTCTCAGCCTGGTGGCAACTCTCCGGGGTCTCCGGCAGAGGACTTTTATGTCATCTACTACTTCATCATCTTAAATGTTTAGAGATGCGGGGGACTGAACCTGGGATTTCCTGTATTCGAAGAAGATGCTCCGTCACTGAGCCCCAGCCCCTCCCCTACTAGATACGATCCTGTTAGACCTAGGCCCCTTCTGTACATGCAGAATAATGCACTTTCAAACCACTTTCACAATTGTTGGCAAGTGGATTTTGCTATTCCGCTCAGTAAAACCCAGCTGCAAAGTGGATTGAAAGTGGATTGAAAGTGCATTACTCTGCATGTGCGGGAGGGGCCTTAGAGTCTTGCCTTCTGCAGCAGCAGGCAAGATCTCTTTGCCCTCTTTCACATGACAACTCTTTGGGTATCTGAAGAGCTTCCTGAATGTTAAGCATACTAAGTTCACACCACTTCTCAGTTTCTAGCTGAGTCTACACAGAGAGGTTATTATTATTATTATTATTATTATTATTATTATTATTATTATTATTATTATTATTATTATTATTATTGATACAAAAACAGTTATACACAGCAAACAAGATCAATATGCTGGATTTTGTATTACATCACACGTCGCACACTTCCCAAGCATCTAGGACTGTGTGATGTATCGACGAATAATGCGTCCAGAGCCGAGTAGGGTGGCCTTTTGCAGCTGACATATGGTGATTTTGTCAGCGCCGATTGTTTTTAAGTGCCGTCCAAGGTCTTTAGGCACAGCACCCAGTGTGCCGATCACCTCTGGGACCACCTTTACTGGCTTGTGCCAGAGTCTTTGTAGTTCAATCCTTAAATCCTCGTATCGTGTAAGTTTTTCCAGTTGCTTCTCATCAATTCTGCTGTCACCAGGAATTGCAACATCAACTATCCACACTTTCTTTTTTTCCTCAATCGTGAGGTCAGGAGTATTGTGTTTATTATTATTATTATCATCATCATCATCATCATCATCATCATCATCATCATCATCATCATTATTGATACCAAAAGCTTATTTGCCTCTCACCAGTTCATCTTATCTGAGTGCTAATTCTTTGCAGGAGCTGTAGCCATCTGCAGGGCAAGAGGGCTTCCTGGAGGAAAACCAGCGGATCAGTGAAAAGGGCAAGCATTTCCCCCGTCCCAAAATAAAATTCATGTTGTTGTGCTTGGCTGCTAATGAAATAATCAATTTGTCCTTGGGTCTCACCCCCCTCCCCCCTTTGCAATTGCCTTTCAAAATAAAGCTGTAAAAAAAGTCTCGATATGAGAGACGGCAAAGCAAAGAATGGGCAAAAATGGGTAATGAAAACTTTAAGGCCTAACGATACCCCCGGGTGTAATGTTGAAAGAGAAATACCGAACTTGGAAGAGCGCAGTGAGGGTTGACAATTAGAGAACACTTCCAGGGGGGTTCAATGCCAAGAGGAAGGGGTGTTTATTGAGAGCATGGAGGTACAGAATCAAAAAAACCTGTTAGAGGTGCCAAATCTGGCCTGGGAAATTCTTGGGAGATTTAGGGGCAATGTCTGTAGAGGGGACAATTTGAAAGGGGATTTCACCTAGACCAAGGGTGTCCAACTCTGGCGCTTCAGATGTTCATGGACTACAATTCACATCAGCAGGAGCTGATGACAAATAGTGTCACACATGGACAACCCCATCCAAAAGGCCGGGTGCCTGGACGTGGTTCTGTGGCCTCACCAGCCCCCCATTTCCAAGGCTATCCAGTGGCATGCAGAGGCTAAAAATATTTTTAAAAGCCTCCCTGTAACTAGAAAGACCCTATTGGGCTTAATAGAATTATGCCACTAAACAGTAAGTCCAAAGCCCCGGCTGCTGTGGAAGCCAATTAATGTTAGCTCCTCCCCCAGTCATGCCCTCAGACCGCCCCCCACTACACTGGCAGGAGGGGTGCCAGGATGCTGCCGCAGTGTTCAGCACCGCATCCCACCACTGTGGAGGTCCATAGCGGCTGCCATTGTAGCACCACAATCTCTACGCCCTGTTCTAGTAACAAGGAGAAGTCCTCAAACTAAGTAGTACAGTGGAACCTCGGTTTTCGTCGGCAGGAGCCGGCGAAAACCGAAACCGATGAAAACCGAGGCACCATAAAGCCACCTACCTTGCAGTCCTGGGTCGCTCTCTACTGACGTGGTTTTGATGGACAGCAGGTGATGGAAAACTGAGGCGATCGACGAAAACTGAGGTCAACTTTTTTGCCCAGGCGATCGACGAAAACCAAAACGAACGAAAAGCGAGGGCGACGAAAACCAAGGTTCCACTGTATACGGTTCGGGAGAGCAATAGGCCCAAAGTCATTCAGTGAGCTTCAGAGCATAGCAGAGACTTGAAAATTAGTCCTCCACATCCAAGGACAACATTTTAACCCCTACACCAAGCTCTTTTGTGTTTTAGCCCCCTCCCCCCATGCCACTGGAAAGCCTTGGGAACTAGGGGCTGGTGAGGGCACAGTGTCACACCCGGGAACCCGGCCTTTTGGAGGGGGATGCTCATGTGTTACACTATTTGTCATTCTGACAGTATTTATCTGTGGAGCCAGATATATTACATGTCCCCAAAGGGCCAACTAGCTAGGTGTTTTTGAAACTTGTTTGCACCCTCTAAGATAGTTTTTTAAAAATCAAAGAAAAAAGAAATCAAAGAAAAATCCGTATTTAATAGTTAAACAAAAATTTTTGTTGCACTATTCTAATAAGACATGGGAAATGTAGTGGGATGATAATTGCTTAAATGTTGAGTTAGGGCAGAGGTGGCCAACTTATCATGTTCCAGATGTTCATGGACTACAATTCCCATCAGCCCCTGCCAGCATGGCCAATTGGCCATACTGGCAGGGGCTGATGGGAATTTTAGTCCATGAACATCTGGAACATGATAGGTTAGCCACCCCTAGGTTAGGGCACTGAGGTAGCCCCGCCACACTGTCGTAGTTAAAAAGAATCTGAAATGCATGCAGCAACCTCCCCACCCCTGTAAAAAAAAATCGTATGAAAATCTGTTTCCTTTTTGTACTTGCTGGCTTCCTGCTAAGCCTCATTAAAAGGCATCGCCCAATATTGCCAAAAGCGTATTTTGATGTTTCAAAGTAAAGACAAAACTGGACAGCTGGTACCATTGCAGATGGTGGAAATCTTTGCTATTTCCTGCCAAATGTGTGAGGCAGGATGCCGGACTAGATGGAACACTGGCCTATTCCAGCAGGGTTCTTCCCATGTTCTTCTGTAAAGGCAGCAGAGACAAAGCAAAATCAACAAAAGCCATGTTGGATGCGTACTTTAGCCTTGAAGGTTTCTAAAAACACTCTGCAAAACCTGAAGACTATTGAGTTATACTGATGCATAATTTTCCTCAAAAACTTCGAGCAGAACCCATGGCTGGTGGGAAAATGGCCTTCCATGAGGAGGGAAAAATTCAAGACGAGGGCCGAGAATTATTGCCATGAGTCCTGCTGATACCAGCCAAATGCATTATGGGACTATTGGGTACTTTCCTTTTGGAGAAAAACACAAAATTAGCCAATGATGCTTGGGCATCTGGTGGAGAGACCATCCAAGGCCATGAGGTTCTCATCCCTACAGAAATGGATTTAGGAAAGATATG
The DNA here is from genome assembly GCF_021028975.2 of Sphaerodactylus townsendi. Lineage (NCBI taxonomy): Eukaryota > Metazoa > Chordata > Lepidosauria > Squamata > Sphaerodactylidae > Sphaerodactylus > Sphaerodactylus townsendi. The sequence continues at coordinate 43,282,176 of NC_059437.1, forward strand.
GTACCAGAGACGTATCTAGAGGAAATGTAGCCCAGTGCAAAATCTGAGTCCCCCCTCCCCCTCGTATGAGCGGCTGCCCTCCCCCACCACGATCAGTGTAAGGAGTCAGTGTATGGACCTGGGGGGAAGGAGGAGGGGTGTGGGGGCAATTTTCCACAAAAAACCCACATGACTAAATGACTGCAGCCTGGAGACATTTGACCCCATATGTGGTACCCACTACGATGACAAGGGGAATAAGTCATCGGCTGAACCCAGACCGAAAAGAGTCCCCTTCTGCTGGAAGGGAACGCATCCCCCAAAGTGCGTGGGCGAGCCCCACGTGGTGCCAAAGAAGCCTGGCTGCCTCCGCCATCTCACCAGATCAGTGACCGCCTGCGCAATGTGACTATTCTGGGATTCGGAAGCAACAAATAAATTGTTCTAAAAGGCAGCTGAAACAGCAGCTTCAAGAGCGACAGATGTCAGGACCAGAACAGAGAGGAAAGGGGATTTGGAAAGCAAACAAGAGCTCAGCAGAATGTCGGCACCTGCCACCCTCTTTGCTTAGCGGCTGGGATCCATTGTCCTACTAGTCACATTCATGCCCACACCTTCATCCCATAGGGAAACTATTCTCCTCGTATAATAGTCAAACTCCAAATTAAAACAGCTAAAAAAATTGTTTTAATCCATCACTCACGTTAACCTTCCTAGCAGCCAATAAATATTTCACCAGGCATGGACTTAACTCACAGATGGCCACTGTGGGTTCTCCGGGGTATCTTGCGTGGTCTGGTAATTTTTGCTCCTAATGTTCTGTCCGTTTCTATGGCTGGGAAAAGCCAGCAGTGTGTTTGTGTCCCCAACAAAACAATTCTAAGCTACATTCTGAACAGGAAGCACAACAGCGGCTGTGTCAAAACACAGATGCCAAGAGGTGGCAACGGCTGACCAAACCCATTCCGTCACAGGCCTGCTTGCCTTTGCCACTCAGAAACAATGACATCTTTGGCTTCCAGAGACTGTGATATTGCCCTGACAGCCAAAGCTACTGAAGAGACCCGTCCTTCCCTCCCATCTCTTGCATGCCATCACTCATTCCCTCCCTCCCCTTGCATGCCACCCTCTCCCTCTCTCTCCTCCCCCTCCGTCCACTAGGGTGGGTGGGCCATGTCCAAATGCTGAGCCCCCTCCCTCCCCTCCCTTGCATGCTACCCTCTCCCTCCTCTCCCATCCCTCCCCTTCACTTGCATGCCACCCCTCCAGAGGTGGGATCCAGCAGGTTCTCACAGGTTCCCGAGAGTAGGTTAGTAATTATTTGTGTGTGCCAAGAGGGGGTTACTAATTGGTGATTTTGCCACGGGATTTTTGCCTTAGTTACGCCCTCCTCTCAGCAGTAGCGCGCAGAACTTGAAGCAGTCTAGCAGGAGGTGCATCGGTGTGCGTGGCAGCCTGCACCTGCGTGCATTCGTTTCCCGCCCAAGGACCGGCGCAGCTGCTGCATCCTTGCCACAACCCCACCCAGGAATGTCCCACCTCTGGAATGCCCGGCCATGCCCCCGTCATGCCCTGCCCAGCCCCATTGGCACTACACCACAGTTTGAATTGCACCACCATGGGAACCTGTTACTAAAATTTCTGGATCCCACCACTGCACCCCTCCCTCCCTCCCTTGCATGCCCCCTTCCTCACTCACTCTTCTTGTAAATCCTTATTTCGTCCAAACTTTACAACTCCTGCATTTTGATTACAAAATAGCTCAGTTTCACATCATTTTTTTTTGCCTTGCTAGCAACCTTTAATGTTACTGGCATTCTTGTTCCGTAATAAATGTTTTTTATCAACATAATTGCCTTAATCTGTTTGCAAAGCTTTTTTGCAAATAACCCCCTAAGTTTGCCCCTCAAACCTCTATCCAAATGAAGTGGAGAAATCAATATGTTATTTGTTTCCTTTTCTAGGCAGAGGTTAGGCCCCTTCCGCACGTGCAAAATAACGCACTTTCAATCCACTTTCACAATTGTTTGCAAGTGGATTTTGTTATTCCGCACAGTAAAATCCAGCTGTAAAGTGCATTGAAAGTGGGTTGAAAGTGCATTATTCTGCATGTGCGGAAGGGGCCTATAGAATGGTTGCTTAATGCCTTCACCATCACTAGCCAATTTCGATGGAAAAGTGTGCTGGCTGATGCTGCCCTCTGGAGGCAGACTCCGGCTCTGCAGGAGCTCTCCATGGTAGTTCTTGGTGGTGGGAAAAGGATTTTGTGAAAGATCCCAGTGCTAAGAATCGTGTGTCTTTCGGCTTAGTTCTGAACAGTCTTGATGAAAATTGAAGGGGCACAGATGAGATCTTGGTAGCAGCAGGTCAAAATTCAGATAGCCCAAAATTGATTTCCCTAGTCTAAATTAACTGCCCTATCCAGTATCTTTTAATTGAGAGTCAGAGTGGTGTAGTGGTCAAGAGCAGAGGAGTCTGATATGGAGAACCGGGTTTGATTTCCCATTCCTCCACATGAGTGGCGGACTCTTATCTGGTGAATTAATTTGTTTCTCTGGACCTGTACATGAAGCCTGCTGGGTGACCTTGGGTCAGTCACAGTTCTCTCAGAACTCTCTCAACCCTACCTACCTACTTCACAAGGTGTCTGTTGTACGGAGAGGAAGGGGTGGAGTTTGTAGTCACTTTGAGACTCCTTACAGGAGAGAAAACCAGGGTATAAATTCAAACTCTTCCTCATTTTCTTCTTAATCCCGTCCCTCTTCAGAGGATCTCCGAATTCTCCCATCCCTATTTTACCATAATTGAAAAAACTTTTGAGGTGGGTGAATGCATACATTAAGACATGAAGCTGCCTTAGATAAGTCAGATGTGTCATCTATCAAAGTCAGTATGGTCTACTCTGACTGGAAGCAGCTATCCAACTTCTTTGGTGTTTAATACATCACTGACTCCCCTGCCCCTTTTAACTGGAAGTGCCAAAGATTGGTCCTGGTAGTGACTGCATGCCAAACAACTGCCCACTGAACTGAAGAAGAAAGAAAAATAAAGAAAAAGAAAAAAGAGGAGGAGTTCAGATTTATACTCCACCTTTCTCTCCTGTAAGGAGACTCAAGGTGGCTTACAAACTCCTTTCCTTTCCTCTCCCCACAACAGACACCTTGTGAGGTAGGCGGGGCTGAGGGAGTTCTGAGAACTGTGACTAGCCAAAGACAGGAATGCAGGAGTGCAGAAACACATCTGGTTCACCAGATAAGCCTCTGCCGCTCAGGTGGAGGAGTGGGGAATCAAACCCGGATCTCCAGATTAGAATCCACCTGCTCTTAACTGCTACACCACACTGGCTTCATAAACTGAGTTTTCACTATTGATAATCAATAGTATTGTGTGTGGGGATGGCTTTTTTTTTTTGGTGGTTAAATTCAGCCTATTTGTAGCAACCTCAAAGGGTTTCCAAGTCAAGAGATGAACAGAGGCGATTTGTCATTAGCATAGCAACCCTGGACTTCCTCCGTGGTCTCCCTTCCGAGTGCAAACCAGTGCGGATCCTGCTTAGCTTCCGAGGTCTGACGGTCGTTGCTCCCTGTTAATGAGACTTATTTGGTGCAGCTTTTCATCTGCAAGGTCTTCCATTCATTAGGCCAGCCCAGCGCAAATGTGCAGGCACGCTCAGAAGATTATCCCTTTGTGGCTGACTTGAAACAGACTTGAAACGGCTATCTGGTTTTTATGAAACGCTTTCATGCCGCTGCTAATTCTTGCACGGCTTTATTGTCGGCTTTTTCAAGCTGTTGAGTTTTACGTGCATTAATTGGAGAGCCAGCAGGGCCCCAGGGAAGCTGTTTTGTTGGGGACACATGGCCTTAATGGGAATAACTGGTAATACTGACCGTGGGGTTTATAGCTGAGGTTAGCAGAGAATTCTGAGAGACACATTGGCTCTTTAAGAAAGAGGAAACCTCCACTGAGAAGGTCTCCTGCCTGTAAATTACTTTTCCCAAGCTTCCCCAGCATGGGTTCCCGCTGCCTTTAATGGGAACTTGAGTTTTTGTAGCTTCAACAACTGAATGAGAAGGGGAAGAAAACTATAATTCTCACCAACTTCTGCCCGTCCTAAGTAACAGCAACTGGCAGACAGCTGCCTGTGATAATGAACACCCCCTACAGTGCAGGCATCTACACTCAACAGCCGGCTCAATTTCAACTGCAAACAAATCATAAACGCGAGCACAGAGAATGCTGAAAAAGCAAGCATTGGGCAGCAGCGAAAGCCCAGTTCAAGCATCCCAGTGCGCAAAAATTGTAGCGTCGTTTCTTCGCAGGTTAGAGTCCTCGTTAAAGCTCTCGGCTGCCGTTTCCACGTTTACGGGATTCATTACAAATTGCGAGTCTCCAAATGAGTGGGCTTGATCTCTTTCCTCTCTTAAGCAGGTCAATCAAACACGAGCGACTTAACGTTCTCCCCGCTGCTGAAATAATGCAGATATTTGCGTATATTTTCTTTGACGTTTCAGTGCATCTGTCCATATGACCGTTTGTCTCAGCTTCAAAGCTCACACTGAATGAAAGGAAGCCAATTCTAAATTCTCCATTAAGTATATTTAACATTTAGGTTGCTCAGCAGAAGTGGTCTGAGATGTAAGCAACAGTTGACGCACTGCCAGTCATATATCAAAGGCTCTGCCTTGTTACGTGCGAGCAGAGTCGAAACATTATGCGCCGCTCAAATTTGCACTTTGGGGGAAATGCCACTAAAATGTTAAGTGGCAGCTGGTCCACAGATGGTAATTAAAAGGTGCACAAATGAGTTTTAATTAGAAAGGAAACTCTCCTTTCAGTTCAAAAACTGCTTCAGTGAATCAGCTTTGGACTACTTCCAAATCTAAATCAAGCGGCTAAAACTCTACCTCTGGAAGTGATCGGCTAGCCGAGGCTATGTGTGGCATGTATTTGGTCTCGTGACTCATTCAGGGTCTCGGTCACATATCACAAGAGGTGGGGTAGTGGATTCCCGCACTGAAAGGGCCTTTGCATCGTCTCCATGCAAACAGAAAGCTATCACGGCAGGGCTCAGTGTACAGGTTCTCTGTTTGCAAAGAGTTTTCAACATAGAGGAGTATTCCAAAACGTGATCCTCCACCTGCAGGCTAAAGTGGTGCAGTCCATTCAACCCTCCCCCCATCCTCCCAGGCATGTAAATCAGTCCTCAATATCAAAGCTAAATGAACTCTTCTAGGTATGTAGGGATTTCTTAATGTGGCCTGTTGGAGGGGTAGAGAAGTGCTTTCAGGTATGGAGGACTTAAGCGGGCTGGGATCAAGGATCTCCTTCTCTGGTATGAACTTGTCCATCGGTTAAGATCTTTCCCACGGTTCTCACCCAGGTGGCAATATTTGGAATTGAATGGGGCTCCCCACCCCCAAAACGGCACTGTCTGTAGTTCAGGTTAGATCCCGCAAAGAATTTTGAATTTTTCCCTCTGCCAACGCAGCCTGTGTCTTTTCCATTCAGTCTTTAATAAAGCAAATGAAGATCTAACAGTTCTTGTTAAATGTCTGATCCTAGGAAGGCACAGAGAAAAGGGGAATACACACAGGTGGGGAATACAGACAGTCCAAACAGAAAATGGGTTCCTCTTTACAGAACACAATTTATTTGGCATTTGGATGAAATATTTCTCACAGCATCTTGAGAAAAATAAAAGATTAGTGTCATCCCGTCCCACCCTCCTCTGCCTCGAGTCTCCTAAAAAAAAAAGATTAAAACATTGAAACATAAAATGTCACAAAGACCAAATTATTACAGTATCAAATCCATCTCTACAGAAGTAATTTAATGGAATATCAAAATCTTTGTACATACACACACACACACACACACACACACACACACACAGAGCCACAATTAAATTCAGCCACAGATCAGTGGCACGGGAGGAGCCCACAAACCCAGCCTTGGCTGTACAGGTTTCCCGAAAAACGAGAAAAAGCAGTCCCTCGTACATTTGCCCATGCGTACGCGCACCTCACGCACATGCGCACAGAACATGCCTCCCAGGCATACCACAAGTCTGGCATTCGGCATACAGGACTCAAATGTGGTCACAAAAGATCTGCCACTGCTCACCCCTGAAAGACGGGGGCCCCGGGAATTGGAACCGTCACTTGGCGTTCACAGGGAAGTGGCAATAGCTCCGCCCACCAACTGGGGGAAGGTAAATCCTTTGTGATTTTAGATAAGAGCCGGAACGCAGAGGCAAAATGCTCGTGTTTGCCCCTGCGGCCAGGTGACGTTCCGTCCTACAACATTTCCCAAAGATGAAAGAGACCCTCCCTTTGCCTCATTTTCAACTCACATCACCTACTGCCAAGGAAACTTGGCTATGTGAAGGCATGATGTGAAAACCAGGAAGGCGATACCCTTCTGTTGACTCTGGCGCCTTGGGTGGAAATGGGAACACAATCTTTGCCCACCCCAAGGGAGAAAAGTGGCAGGTGTTTTTGTGACACCCCCCCCCCCTTCCCCAAAGCTCCTCCTGCTTTGCACTGAAAAGCGTTCATCCCCCTGCAATTTTTCACTTAGCCTCAGTCCGCTAGACAGAACGCAGCTAAAAACTGGTCAATTTGTTTGTTACCGGCACATCTTGACTCAACCAGTGTTTATTGGTCAATGCAGGACAAAGAATGACAAGCACAGCAGAGAAACCCACTTCCACCAGCAATATTGAAATAAATGGAGGATTGTGTAATGCCATGGTGTTTGTCGGTTTCCCCCCGCCCCCCTGAATCTCCAAACTAAGAGGGGGAAGCATTTATGCAGAGATCCTAAGTAAAATTGTAAAGTAAAACTGATTTTTTAAAAAGAATGTTGTTATTGATGGCACATATAACCATGTATCGACATTTGGGAACAAAGGGACCCCCCAGTCCCACACAAAAGAAAGGAAATCCAGTTTGCATTAGCAAGCAAATAAAGGAACCAAGGTCCCTGAAGCGTGAGGTCACACCAAGCCAGAGTTTTCAGATGTCTCAACAAAGAGATAACTTTTTCAGCAATAAATCAAAAGCTCACAGCAAAGATTGGTCTGTGTCGAAGGAATCATGGAATCTAGACTGTTTCCACAGGGAAATCTTGGGCTGGCCAATGCATGGATATTACGCTCAGGCTCACAGCTGAATTTATTTCTTTCCTTTATAATATTCATCTGCTGTCTCTCCAGCACTGCTCCAGGCAGCTCGGAACTAAGCACGACTCAAAAATAGAAACCTGACGAGGCAAATAAAGACAAAATGGATAAAAGCAGTAAAAGCACGCCAATAAAAACAGCCAGCGCACAGTGGTTTAGAAAGGGCTATGAAGTTGCAGATGACTTATGGCAACCACAGGTGGTTTTCAAAGCAAGTGACAAAGAGATTATTTGCCGCTACCTGCTTCTGTATTGCAATCTTTGATTCCTGTGGCAGTTTTCCTTTCCAAGTGCTAACCAGGGCCAATTCTGCTTAGCTTCCAAGATCCAATGAGGCTGAGCTAGCCTCAGCCACCTGGGTGCATAAAACAGAATGGTCTAAAACAGTGTTGATAAAACATTCTTCTGGCCAAGCGCAGACCATAAAAAAGCTTAAAAAGATGGAACATCTCGCTTAAAAGCCTCAGTAAAGAGAAATGTTTTGATCTGTCAGGTAAAGCCGAGTAAAGTAGAAACTAGGCAAGCCTCGGGGGGTGGGGGGAGGGCCTTCCAAAGGAAAGATGCCACCACCGAAAAGGCCCCACCTCTGGTAACCACACACCTTGCCTGTGTAGGTAGGGTCAGGTATGTATGTTATGCATACCTGGCTGCTCTCTTCACCTGGCATTCACCAGCTACGCTTTTAGGCTTGACGGGTGATCAACCATATCACCAACCTCACTCTCACCCCTCGCTGAGATGGGCAACAGTCTGAGGACCCTTTCTTCCCCTTACCTGGCCTGTCCTTCTCCCACCAGTACACCCACTAGCGGCCACTCGTCTGCTTCGCCTTCCCAACATACAGATATCCAGGAACATAACACTATAAAATCCTAGGAACCACAACCACTGGCGGGATCACAGGGAAACAAAATCTGCCCAGTGGGGCTTGTCTATGGATATCAAATGGACATCTTCTGATGGGGCGTTCGTGGTCTAGAACTCAAGCACTGCTCCTGCTACTTGTAGTGCTCAGTGTGACATGTCAGTGCTGCCTGTGGTGCTGAGACCCACCAGAAGAAGAGGAGTTTGGATTTCTACCCCGCCTTTCTCTCCCGTAAGGAGACTCAAGGCGGCTTACAAGCTCCTCTCCCCACAAGAGAGACCTTGTGAGGCAAATGGGGCTGAGAGAGTTCCGAGAGAACTGTGACTAGCCCAAGGTCACCCAGCAGGAATGCAGGAGTGCGGAAACACATCTGGTTCACCAGATAAGCCTCTGCCCTCCAGGTGGAGGAATGGATAATCAACCTGGTTCTCCAGATTAGAGTCTACCTGCCCTTCACCACTACACCACAGGGACACAAGGTTCAAGCCAGAGGCTCCCTTTGGTGTCTGCCCTTTCGCTCATACCTGCGGCAAGTTGGCCTGGCTTTTACCTGTGCCTATAAAAGGCGACTGCATGGGACTGCCACCCTGTTCTACACTGAATGCCCTCAGGATGTTCCCACATCACACACACAATTAGCAATGTGACCCAACGGGGGGGCAAAGATCTCCGCCAACTTTGCAGACCCAGTTGCTTGAGAAAAACAAAACAAACTCTAAAAATGGGGGGGGGGGGGAACTGCTCAGTTTTTAGACGAAGCCCAACTTCCAGGAGGCATCCGCTCTTTCACACAAAAGGGAATGCCTCGCTTAAGCTGTCATTTTTTATCTGCCACTTTTGCCAGTACTTAAGATTTTTAAAATCTACCGCTGGATGAGGGAGTCTTTTACCATGCCGATATTTTTTCCCCAGCTTTCCCCAAACATACGCTTAACTGGATAATTAAGCTAATTAACTGATTAAGACAGTGCAGCCTTATCTGGAATTCTTTATATGGACTTTTAGAGTCTCCATGCAGGATCAGCCAAAAAAAATTTTTTATGACAGGACAATACATATTGAAAGTTCTCCTTGAAGGAGAAAAAATTGGAGGGAATCCACAGCACTGAATAAAAGGGGTGGGAGGGCAGCCGTGATCCAGCCAACATTCCCCATTGATTAATTCAGCAGAGGGAGATGTAAGCAAGCCTTCAACTCTCCCATTCAAACGAATGAGACGCACGGACGTTTAAGTTTAGCTGGACTGGGCTAAAAGCAAGATCATCAATGTAGTAGACTTATATGGGCTTTTGTATTATCTTAATATTTTCACACCTGTTTTTAATCTCTTTTGCTTCCAGAAACTAACCACCATTCTTGCCATCTTAACCTCGGGACTGATGACAGATCGCTTCCCAACATAGCCTGGCTGTCTCAAGGTTTAATTTGCAAACGTTAACAGTCATCCCATGATGATCGTATATTGTGCCGCCTCTGCATGATCACTTATAATACCCATATCTATTCTCTCTTTCTGGAACTGACAGGCTACCGTCATTAAAAAAGATACAGTAAAATGGGTTTCCCCTCCCCAGCCTAATTCCCCTGGTCCCACTTATTCTTGACAAATTCCACAGCCAATCTTCCATTTAGTCATTTGCAGAGGGAGTCGATTGGAATGGTCCTGCGCTCTTAGATAACACTCGCAATTACAGAGACTGCGGCTATAAAGACCGAACCCTAGAGATGCTCATGTACAAATGCGCTTATTACAGAGCAGGGGCCCAAAGCAGCCATTCAAGGCACAACCTTTACAGGATTGTTGGTAAAAAGGAAAAGGGGTTGAAGTCACTGATTCCAACCAAGCCACTGGGATGACTGAGACCAACTTAGCAGGAGGGAATCCCTGGATGCAACCTGGGAAGCTCTAGGACTTTCAAACAACAACAAAAACCAGCAAAACAAAACTCAGCAAACTACAGAGTTTTCAAGCAGCTGCTTCCCTGCCAGGGGTGGCCGGGCCATCAGGAAGCGAGAAAAACTTGAGCAGCCGTACCAGTCTCCCCCTTCCACCCCATAATAGCTGTACAAGCAAGCCACGTCCGCAATGAAATTGTGCTGGACGCTACTATATCCTTTCACCAAAAGATAAGAGCCAAAATTGTAACTTCGTTCGCCTCGTGCTGGACCGTCTTTGTTTCGGAATGCTCCGTTTGGGTCCTAGCGCCTACCTAGTTACAATTTTGTGGTTTTTTTCTTTTGTTGAGACAGAATATGGTAGCAATGCCCAGCTGACATGGCTTGAGGTTGGTTAACATAAGCCTCCAGACGCAACCCTTCCAGCCTTGTGGAAAAAAAGCTCAGCTAAATTATTGAGGGGCGGGGGGGGGGGGGCGGAGTAAAGACCAGCGCGTAAGAGCGTCCTGTGGCAATTCAAGCATAATATTGCATCACAGGATTTCCATTGTGCCCAGTAACGCCCTGGCCAAATCCTGGTTCTATTGTACAGTGAATCAAAACACCAGGACTGCAGCTAACCAGTCGGGTTCCTGCCTCGGCCTTTGCGGCTGCACTTTGCATAAGCTCACAAAGCGCAGTGTAGAAGGTTTATTCTCCACCAGGAACACATATTATACACCCCCTCTCTCTCTCTCTCACACACACACATATATATAAAACTAAAGGGACAGGTCAGTACCTACAATGTATAAAACTTATGAACGTGCTAAAAATGCACAAAACCCGCTTTTTATTTTCGTACTTCAGAAATGCTCGGAAATCGCCGGACACTGAACTCAGGACTCCGGCGGCAGCTGCTCGCTTGTTTGAAGGTTCAGGGCTTACAGTCCGCAAGCCCAAAGCCACCGAGAGTCCTCCGGGGGAAGAACGGCTTCCCTCGCTCTGCACCGCTCGTTCAAGGCAGCTGGGGAGGGGGAGTTTACAGGACTCAAGTTTTCCATTCACGCAGCCGTTTCTGCGGACACTCCGGACAGATTTAACCTGGACTTTTGTCTTATGAGGATAATCTATCTGGCTCGGCAGCCACCACGCAAAATAACAGATATGACCCCCATCCCCAAAGTCTGCTTGTTGCATGTGGGGTCCTTTTGCAAGACAAATTTCCGTTGTTTCTCCCTGGGGGAGCTGACTTCTGGACAGCCAGCTTTTCTGGGGTGGGGGGAAGGAATCGTATGATTCTAGCCGATAGCCGTGTCTATAATAAGCCCATGAATCAGATTTCCTAATGTGCTTGGACCAGGGGTGTCAAACGTGTGGCTCAGAGGTCACATCTAGCCCCTTGAGGGGGCTTTTCAGGACCATAAGCCAGCTGAAGCAGGGGACGGGGGGTTGCCACAGCTGGTCATGGGCCTGATAAGCCCTCTTCGGGCAGCCACCCAATCCCACTGCGGGCTTGCCAGTTCAGGAACGATCACCATCAGTGCCTTGCTGGGATGAACCAAGGCAGCCCCCAGGGCCGCCCTGACCATCACATATAAGTCCTATCCGGTCCTCATAACAAACGAGCCCGTCACCCCTGGCTTAGACATTAGAATGATTGCTGCATTGCAAATCACCTCCAGCGGCTTTATGATTGTTCACAGGCAACCACCAACTGATAAGTCCACATACAAAGCTGCCTTGAACCCAGACGGACCATCCACCCCAGCGCTGCCTGCTGTGGCAGTGGCCTTCCGTGTCTTTTCCCTGCACTGCACTGGAGACCCTTTTCTCTACAGGCTGCACCAGGAACCCTCAGCAGATGTTCCACCAATGAGCTGTAGCTTCCCAACTTGCACGGCGAATGACATCACCAGCCCCCGCACAAAAATCTGGCCAAGAACCACCTCCCCTGATCAAGAGTATGGAAGGGTACCTAGTCCTAAGTAGCATTTATGCCAGCGGAAGGGTAAACCAAAATGGGAGGGGCAAGTTCGGTTTAGAGCCAATGGGGAGCTAGTCCAGGGGAGTGCTCACTTCCTATCATGCTCCTTCCCGATCCCTCCAGCCTTGCTGGCTTTCATAAGGCAACAGGAATGCACATTCCGCACAGCCCTCTTGCGCAATTCAACAACGCTCTCCAACTCGGGGACAGCCCTGCGAGAGGCCAGGGACCCGTGCAGGCGTCGGGAGAGGCGTGCGAACTGATTCTTTGACCCCAGTTCTCCCGTCCACAACCAGTGAGCAAACGTCATCAGCCACAATATTCACTGCTGTGTTAACAAGAGTCAACATATCAACATATTGTTACATCAGTATACTCCTCACTGATTGTTTAAGGCTTCGATGAACCCAACTGCGTAGGGCAAAACTGCATGCTACATTTTTTGGCAAGCTGGGCTGGGGTCCCCTGGACTTGACTCACTTCCCCTGCGGTCGGTCACCCGACTGCTGAGGGGAAAGGCATTTTTAAAGGTTCCAGAAGCCCAATTCCGCACAGAACTGTAGCATGGGGGTAAACAGAGGTCCCTTCCTTCCCCTCCGCACTGCTTCTCTGAGCTGAAACAGCATCACTTTGGAGTAACGAGTGTTGGGAATATGCTATGCGGAGCTCCGAACAGCTTCCCGCAGTGGCCGTTTCAGCTTGGGAAAATGACGTGAAAGGGAGGGCAGGATTTCTTCCTTCTCTCCACACGGTAGTTCCAAATAGAATTGGCCTTCTATGGACTTCAGAGTGCTTCTTCCCCATGGCGGCTGCGTGGCTGTGAGGAAAAAGCAGATGGGCATGGGAAACCTCAACCGGGCTCGCAAAAAAACCAACTTATACTTCAGCCCCAAGGGAGGCAAGAAAACCAGCTCATAACCACTGCGAAGAACAGGGGAAGGCGACTACTCAAGCTGGGTGATCTTGTTTAATAACGAACGGGTTTATTCCCACACGGTCATCTCATGCCCCTCCCCAAACACTCATGAACCTAAGAAAGAACAGAGCCCAGTGAGAGGTCTGAGTGTGTTCACAGGTCACCAAGTTTACCAGCCACAGTACACTACGTGTAGTGTTACAGGAAAGCGAAACAGGCCGTTCCTCACCGAATCCACACCAGGATCTTTGTACTTTGCATTAACTTCACCCCGCCCCTGGGCAACCCCGCCCCCCCAACTTAAGTGTTCATACTTTTTCACACTCATGACTCCCTCTTCCAAGACAGCGGCGGAAGCTATGTGACGATCAAACTGTGCCTCAGAGCCTCTCTCTTTGGCTCGTGTTTTAATCTGCCAGAAATCATTATTCTGTTAAAAGGGGGGGGGGGCACAATCCAGCAACTCCACACTCCAGCCTCCTCTGCTTCAGGGCTGAGAATAAGAACGTGGGGTCAATTAAATTCTGTAACCACTGGCTGTTCTCTACATTTTTCTTCAAAATCTGCTTCCTAGATACTGCGGTCCAGAAGTTGTTGTTGTTGTTTTTTTTTAAGTCTCCCCACGACACATTTTTTTCACGGCTTCCTTTTCAGAAATGTAAAAGGAGATGGGGAGAAGACGATGAAAACTATCCATGCCGTTTCATTTCTTCTTCTTGAAAAATAACGTTGAAAAAAAACTTTCACGTTCTTCCCATAGCTGGGGAGGGGGAGGTGAAGCCTGCACGATCCATTTTGTTTTTCTAAAGAGGGCAACCCAACCAGAATGGAGAATGACAGCAATAGCCGAGAGGCACAATTCTAAACTAGAATAGTAGTGCTTCAAAAAAAGGAAGGGGGCGGGAGTAGAGCTTATTTCTGAAGTTCAGTCCACGGATTATCGTCCATCTGCATCTCTGGTGTGCAAACAGTTGCTCAGATTTATTTCTGACCGGCAGTACGCTTTTTAAAAATTTTCCTCTATACAACAGTATTCAGGGAACGGTGACTGTGTCGGTTTCCTGCCAAAGTCTCTGCCGATGGGCTTTCGCTTAAGGGCGTGTCAGGAGGTACAAGGAGGGTGCTGCTGTCGGCAGAGTCTTCCAGTTCCACCGGGGAAGGGCCGACCGAAGGCGGAAGCGACTCCTCCGTGAGCTGCGGTGATACGTCGCCGTTTCCTAGCGACGGCTGGCTGTTCAGTCCTGTTTGGGAGTGGATTCCATCTACAAATGAACGGCAAAAGAAGGTGTTGGATGAGTGGAATAATCACATCCAAAGGCTGCGTTCATGATACAAGTTAATACAGCCCTTCCAAGTGTTCAAAAAACTTCAAGTACCTTATGGCTTGCTGAAATTCTTACAGCACTCATGTAGGGGAATGGAGCATTTTCCCTATAATTCTCCCACTTGGTCTGCACCAGAAGGAGAATAAGTTGCCCAAGGATCACATGGCCTTCCCACCAGGTTTGTTAACATCAATGGCCATTCCAGCTGGTTACTGTGCAATTCAAGAGTTGGAAGACTTGAACCCAAGTCCCAGCGCTGTACCTTCCAGAGCACACAGGATTTGCTGCTGAGAACATAAGATGTGCATGCCATCCGGAATCATTTGCTAAGTCATTAGGCCAGAGCTAGAGTACCTTAGAAGCCACCCTCTTGACCAGTCTGAAGCCCAGAACCTGATTTTGCAGCATAACCTGCCCCATTAAGGGTGGTCAAGTATTACAAAAGAAGAGGAGGAGGTGGTGGAGTGGGATATACTGAGCACAGGTCTAGCGCAAAGACAAAGTAAAGTACAGCCCTTAAGCAAGTCATAAGAACATAAGAACATAAGAACGAGCCTGCTGGATCAGACATCTAGTCCATCTAGATCCAGCACTCTGCTACTCGCAGTGGCCCACCAGGTGCCTTTGGGAGCTCACATGCAGGATGCGAAAGCAATGGCCTTCTGCTGCTGCTGCTGCTGCTCCTGAGCACCTGTTCACGGCAACACTCTAGTGGAGTACCTGGGGCCGAACAAAGGATGCTGTCCGGGTTGATGGAAGCCTCGTAGGGGGGAGGGGGGTCATCTGGATGCTGAATATCTGGATACTTGTAAGCTGTGTAGGGCGGAGGGGGGTCGTGGAAATGGAATGCCCCGCCTTCCCCATCGTCAGAAAGATGCAGCGGAGTGAGGCCGGTTCCAAAACCATCCGGGCCATAATCGAAACCAGGCATCCTCCGGCCCAGGTTGAAATGATGCACTGCGGAGGGGAGAGAAGAGAGCCAAAATGAAAAGTCGTTACTATAGCACTGCCGTTTGTTCAGCACAGAATTCCACCTCAAAGGGGTATTGGAAGCTACCCTATCCCAACCCATCCCTGCAGTGCTCGGGGCGGGGATCACAACAAATCGGCTCGGGGTCACAACAAATCAATAACAGCTCATTAAAACATTTTAAAATAGACCCATACAAAAATTAAAACAGTAGTATAATAAACACCCAATAATTATTTACAATACAAAATTATTACAAAAAAACGGATGGTGGAACATAATCCCTTCCAATCAGCCTGTTCCCCCACTCCACCCTCCCAGCGGGCAGCAACTTACAATTTGCCCCAATCAAGGACTCGATGCGCTCCCGACGCCTCTGCCGCAGCCGATGGACCATGAAAAGCAGCAGGGACAATATCAGAAAGGAGGAGATGCAGCTCACAATGAGGCGCATGCCGCTCGCCATGGAGTCAAAGAGGCTGCTGCCGTCTGTGGAAAGGAACCAAAACACAGGTCCAGTGATGCAGAATAAAACCATTTCGGGTTCTTTTTTTCAAACTGGTGGAAAGTTCTGTCAAGTTGCAGCTGACCTGTGGCAACCCTGCACAGTTTCAAGGCTAGAGATGAAGGGGGTGGGCCATAGCCTGTTTCTGCATAGTTAACCTGGACTTCCTCAAAGGTCTCCCATCCAATGAACTAAGACTTTACTTCCAAGATCTACTGAATTGGGCTACAGTTTTGACCAGCCTCTTCCAAACTATATGGGGAAAGATATCTGCGGAAAAAATTATAGCACAAGAGGGCAGGGGTCCCCAACCTTTGTGAGACTGTGGGCACCTTTGTAATTCTGACACAGTGCAGTGGGCACGGCTGCAAAATGGCTGCAACAAAATGGCTGCCTCAGAAGGTGGGGCCATCCACAAAATGGCTGCCACAAAGTGCCTCAGGAGGTGGGACCATCCACAAAATGGCTGCCACAAAATGCCTCAGGAGGTGGGGCCATCCACAAAATGGCAGCTGCAGCTTACTTTCACTCGCACGTTGACAATTCTTGTGTTGGGGTGGCAGCTGCTGCCAAAGCGCCGGTTTTATAAGTCCACACAGTGAATCAAATCTCCAATGGCCAATCAGAAGCCATACTGGCAAAAGTCCCACCTGGCCTCACTCACTTTCTAAAAGCACTTCATAGGCACCAGGAAAAGTGCTGGCAGGCACAACGTGGGGAGAAAGAAAGTCACCATGGCAAAACGTTTATGGAGATTTCATTAGAGCAAGAACAGCACATCGTTCTGAATGAAAGACGTTCACCTAAAGAGAACATTTTGACGCATGGTAAAGGATTGGTTTTAAAACAGGAGCCAGTAGAAATGAGGTACTACTAGAGATGTCACAGTCACAGTTTTCCTAACCCGATAATATCCCCTCAAAACAAGCCAGGAAGAGGCAATTCACTGCTTCACACCAATCAAAAATGTTTTAAATTGTTGAGTACATCTCAACGGTAGCAATTTCCTACTCCAATTCGAGGAGCCGGTTCCCAAGCACCCTGGGGAACGTCAACCTAAATCGATGCACCAAGAAAGGAAATCGCACACGTCCCACACTATTAAAACATCTCTGTGGCGATGACAATTTGAAGTAAAGCCCTCGGTATTTTCCCGAGCTCAGGATAAAAACAATACAGGCCTCTCAAAACTGTGAATCAGATTCAGAGTCACTACTCTTGCTTCCATACAAGCCTCACTTTTCCAGGGGCAGTTATTAAAAGGAAGCACGCGCTACTTGAGGCACAGGAGATGTGTCTGCGCACACCCTACGAAACCTTAGAACTGGGATGAGAACAGAGATGCGCACAACACCGAGTATTTGGTGAAGAATGCAAGTCACGCCACATCTGCAGAGCATGAAAATCACACACTTAAGCCAATTTAGACGCATTTGATGCAGTCCTAGTGAAGTCACCCTGTGACGGTCTAGCCGGCATGCTCTGAACATTACCACCGAGAAAGAGGCAGGAGGACACAAAACCAAAACCTTCAGTCCTGCCTCCATTAAATGGATAAAATCATCTGAGCCCACTAACAGGAATGCCTAACTAATTCTTCTAATTATAGAGCTATTACTCTTGTCCTCTTCTCTGCAGAAAAACCTGCCTGCGCTATCTTGACAAGCACTTAACAACGTGCTCTCTGCCCAAGGAAGACACCTGCCTCGATAAATCTATCTCGAACACGCCACAAGCCACTCGGTGTGTTACAGAAAAACCTACAATCAAGGTCTTGTGAGAGAAATCAGCCTCCCAGCCCCACCACTCCAAAGATGTAGGGCTGGAAGGGAGATCTTTGACAAAGCAGCAACTCACATGCATCTTACAAATGTGGCGATGCATATTACTTGGGAGCAGCTTCCGGGGGAAAGCAGCGTTCCCCTCTTATATGTGAAATTGCTCTCAAAGTGATGGGCTATAAACAGATGCAATGATCCAGACTCCAACTTCCCACCACAAGTATAGTAAAATTATAAGACAGTTTGCTGGAGGCAAGTTACCCTCAGAGGAAATAAGTGCATCTCAGCTTGAATCTGAATCAAAGGAGACTTTAATTCAGCCTAGTAAAGACTCCTTGAAATTAGAGGACACCTTACAATAATCGTATAGCTGGGAGAAATCTGTTCTGGTAAATGTGCAGGAAATAGAATGGTTTGTATTCTGCACAAATAGAATTAGGAAAGTTTTAATCTGATTTTGGATAGAGACGGATGCACATACTTAAAAGAGAGCCAAAGTACAGGCTTTTAGAAAACCAGAACACAAATCCTACTCTGAAAGAATTAAGTCCATGCCCTCTTGAGGATAAGAGCTGTTACAGCCACTGTCTTTTCTGTTGCTGCCCCACTGTTATAGAGCAGCCTCCCAAAAAGGATCAGACAAGGATCCATCTTTGGGACCTTCTGGCAAGACCCTTCCGCACATGCAGAATAATGCACTTTCAATCCACTTCCAGTGCACTTTGCCACTAGATTTTACTGTGCGGAATAGCAAAATCCACTTGCAAACAATTGTGAAAGTGGATTGAAAATCCACTATTCCGTATGTGCAGAAGGGGCCAGTGAGAGAAAACAAGGCTGTGCTTACCTGTAGCTATTGTTCACTGTGTGGTCAGTCACCTGTGCAGTCTCGCATGGGAACCATGCAGGCACGGGCTTGTGTACATGCTGTTACCATGTGGGACTACACAGAAATCACAATGATGAACTATTCTTGCCCTCACTAATTGATTAAGCAACTTCAGTGTTATATACATATGCTAAAATGGGTAGATTACACTCGACACATGCAAATTACGCTTGCAAATTGCACCCTTAACACTTTTAACCAATGCAAATGGTTCCTTTTCCCACCCTGGGCATATACTCCACTTGCTTTGCTACCATCAGATCCTCTGAAGATGCCAGTCACAGATGCAGGCGAAACGTCAGGAGGAAATGCTACTTGAACATGGCCATACAGCCTGGAAAACCCGCATCACCCCAGTAAGTTCAGAAAGCACCTCGAATTTGATCCTGGTTGGCACTGGCTGAAGTTCCTGGCCACTATCAACAGCCCAGCAAGCAAATATTTCCCAGCCCAAGTATAAAAGCTCAGGGTACATTACAAAAGAATAAGAGCGGATCACTGTGGCACCTTAAAAGCTAAGGCATTTTGGCAACCAGGATCCAAAGGGGCTCTGGCTCTCAAAATGCTGGTGCCATGGTAGATATGTTATTCTTTACAGGTGCCAGAGTCTCTGATGCCCTGGCGGCAGTGGATTAACACAGCTACCCCTCCAGAATGTTAAGAGCAGGTTATCTCAACAACTGCAAGACGGCAATATATATTCCACAAATCCCTGTATTTGCTGATAGCTTTTTTAAAAGCCTCCCTGGTTTTACCGACACGCCAGAAAACATGGGCCTCCAACTGAAGGTTATTTATTGCATTTGAAGTATGTTAAAAGCACCCAATTTCAGAGTGGAGGGGGTGGCTCCCCAGTTTAGTACTACCAAGGACAAATATTATTCATCTTAGGTGCAAAGGAGGAAACGTTCAGGTAACTGGATCTTTATGAAGGAGCAAGGCAGGGCTGCAAATTTTACACAGAAAAACAGCAACAGCGCCACCTGCTGGCTCTCTGTGCTGATTTGCCACTGAACTTGGTCACAAAAATGCCCTTCAAAGAGACACAACCAGCTCCATACAAACAATTCTTTTGCAGTAATATTCTCATAGTGTGGGTGGCTGACAGCTTTTTGGGGAAGTGGCACTTGCAGGAAGGGAAATTCCACGGAATGAGCGATTCCTCTTTCCCAGCTGGAGGAGACTGAATGTCCCTTCGACACAGGGTTCTTACTTATACATGCAGGAAGTTTTAGCTCTTCTGGCATTTCCATCTCTCTCTTTCCATGGGAGGGAGCAGTGGAATACAGTAGAGTGGAGAGGGCTTGTTGTCGGCTACTGGAGGGAGAGGGGCAATGGGAAAGAACTTAACATCTGGTCTGTTTTCTGCCCACCGTGAACTACCTGAACTTCAAGGCAGGGCTGGAACAAATATTACAGCTACAAAAATAAACAAAGGATACTTTTAGTGTTTGCCACTTCAGGAAAAGGTTTCCAGGCAAAATAATTTCCTTTCCAGCCAAGAAAAATAAGAACATAAGAACAAGCCAGCTGGATCAGACCAGAGTCCATCTAGTCCAGCTCTCTGCTACTCGCAGTGGCCCACCAGGTGCCTTTGGGAGCTCACCTGCAGGATGTGAAAGCAATGGCCTTCTGCGGCTGTTGCTCCCGAGCACCTGGTCTGTTAAGATGCTAGTTATTCTCTTAGGACTTTTTAATAAGAATTCATATCAGATTTTTTTTAACAAGGCGAATACATGTATTCTCAAGACAAAGCTAATAACCTAGTTCAGCTCTTACCTGGATCTAAGCATGTAAATTTACAGCACTCCTTGGGGTCTTTGCGATACTGCTGACATCCCTGCGGCCGTTCACACAGGGCCGCCACGCACATCTCCGGCTCTCCTTTGTGACACGTACAACTTAAACACGGATCGTCTCCTTTGGGGGTGAAATAGTAGCCTTCATCTACAATGTTGTCTTTGATATCCACACAGGTTTGGCCTGAAACAAATAGGGAAAGCCCTCAGCCATGTCAGTTGTCATTACAAGGTGCGTGAGATCTGAAGACACTAATTCTTGAAATCCTTTGCACAAGAGAAGTGTTCCCCGAGCTCAGAGGTAGCTGGACAGGAAGGATTCTGAGTGATAGCCCCTTTACAGTTCAAGCTTGCAGATAAATCTTTGCAAAGGTCAATGAATATGAAGCTGCTGCACAGCGGGGAAAGCATCTGGATTCTTTGAAATAGATGTACCTGTTGTTGAAACAAAGTCCCTTTTCTTGGCACTTAAATTCTGTCACTATTTTTGTTTCTGGGACAACACAAATTTTCCTTCAAACCACTGAACCTGCCACTGCTGCAAGTACTTTGTATAAGGCGACTTTGCAAGTATCACTGGCATGTGTATTGGCTACTGCCCATTACATCACGTAATGAGCAATGCTCACAACTTACAAATGAAAAAGCTCTTCACTTCCCCTAATTCTATACCAGACAAATGGTTCAAGTGGTGACCTACAGGAGCAGACAGCCTTGTGCAGATTTTTACCCAGGAGGAACAGTGGCGCACAATGGTTGGAGCACCCAACTAACAATGGGGAGAGCCCCGATTAAAAGTGTCAGCTCAGCCATGAAATTCATGATGTGGCTCTGAACCAGCCACTCTCTTTGATTTACCTACCTCATAGGGTTGTTGTGAGGATGAACTAATAAACAGTGCATGGCACCCTGAGCTCACTAGAGGAATGGCAGGGGGGAAAAGTGGAATGGTTGGATCCTGCACCTCTGGTCCAGAGGAGCACTTCACAAAACGGAAGGGGTCATGGGATGGACCCATCTGATTTTGCAGCATTTTCCGTTATCCACTGCGACACAGTTTTTTAAAAGCAGACAGCAGTGGTCCAGCCTTCATCCAAACCCACCCACAGAAATGTACCTGAGACAGCCTGGTCTTTGAAGCACACATTTAAAATAAAAAGTCACGGACCTCCTCATAATTCCAGCGCATGAGGACCATCTTTTCTGATACAAACCAACCTGCTTGGGTCAGTTGAACAGGACCTATTCTGTGTCCCACTGCCATCAGAGGTCTCAAAGCCAGGTATACTGAAACAGGGGCTTCTTGGTGCTGCCCCTCAGACATTGGAACTGTCGCCGTCTCTCCCACACACATCCTCAATCCATAACACATTTGGTCTTTTCCTCTAAACTCTCGAAAGCTTGTCAAAGCCACGCTCTTCTGTCACTGTAAGCTAAAGACAACAAACTGCTTCTTCTTCAGCTTGGATCCTGCCCATTGATACTAGATCAGGGGTAGGGAACCTGCGGCTCTCCAGATGTTCAGGAACTACAATTCCCATCAGCCCCTGTCAGCATGGCCAATTGGCCATGCTGGCAGGGGCTGATGGGAATTGTAGTTCCTGAACATCTGGAGAGCCGCAGGTTCCCTACCCCTGTACTAGATGCTTACTAGTTAGTAGATAGCTGCTTTTCTTGATATTTGGCTGGATTACCTGTAAAGCATCAGTTTATTGTCTTGGATCATCATATACTGATTTCAGTTATCGTAATATAAGACCGATAATTTTTGCTGAAATGCAGAATATAGGGTTTTTTAAAAATAATGAGCAAAAATGGCATTTTTGCCCGCTTGAACTTTCAAGCATAGGAGGTACATCACGAAACACAAACCTCTAAGCAGGCAACTCACTTCTTTTGCAAAGGAATGAAGATTTCTCATAGCAGTTTTCAGCATACCAGCTGTGAAAACCACGGTGTCGAAGAGTCGGGAAGTGCGAACATTGAAACTGGGCACAAAGGATGTTGTCATTTTCGGACACAGCAGCGCTAAACGTAGGCTTAGGGGGCAAAAATACTTCCGATGAACCTAAAATGACAAGAATTCATCATAGAGCAGCTATAAAAGAGGTCATTAATTAGTCTTTTAAAGTCAAGTTCAAGAAAATCACCCACACAGCCAACTGGGTCTAAACATGCAGAAGAAGAAAAAGAAGAAGAATTTGGATTTATACCCCACCTCTCTCTCCTCTAAGGAGACTCAAGGTGGCTTACAAGCTCCCTCTCCCCACAACAGACATCTTGTGAAGCAGGTGGGGCTGCGAGAGTTCCGAGAGAACTGTGACCTAGGTCACCCAGCAGGAATGTAGGAGTGCAGAAACACATCTGGTTCACCAGATAAGCCTCTGCCACTCAGGTGGAGGAGTGGGGAATCAAAACCTGGTTCTCCAGATTAGAATCCACCTGCTCTTAACCACTCCACCACGCTGGCTCTCAAGACGGCTATGATGTACTGAAATGTTTGAAATAGCAAAACCGCCCAGTTCATACATGCAAGCTGCAATGAGATGCAGAAAGAGATGGCGCCAATTCATAATGTGTGTGAAGAATCACATTTTGGAGTGCTCCCTATTGTTTTGAAACTCCCTGCAAATAGAAAACCAAACGTAGGGGGAAGAGAATCTTCCTCCAAAAAAAGAACATTTTTTTCCTCTTTGATGCACCTCTGAAGATGCCAGCCACAGATGCAGGTGAAACATTAGGAACAAGATCTACCAGACCACGGCCAAGCAGCCCGGAAAACCCACCACAACCAGTTGAATCCGGCCGTGAAAGCCTTCAACAAGATTCAGCGATGTTCAGAAGTACCATAAGTGCCATCTGCAGTTTTGCCTGCAGGTGGCAGTGCAGGGATTACCTCCCCACACTTTTCTCCCCTAAAATAGTTAATGGGAATCAACAAAAAGAATGTACCAATTATGATGCAACTGCACAAGGAACGTGATGCCATCTTGCACCAGAATTAAACACAAAATGCTGAACTCTTTGTTCTTCAAGCTCATAAGAGAACAACAAAAATATTCCCTTATCCTTAGCAACTACTGTGTGAATTTCGAAGTCGGTCTGCAACAGTGAGGCACATTTGAGCAGGAAAACATCTCTTACTCACTCACCTGTACACCAAATCAGGCAGACCGGTCAGGGATAGCAGCAAGTAATGCCAGGAGATCAGGGGGAGGAGGTTACAGGAAGGGCATGATAAACATGACTGTTTTGTCTATTCGAACAACACATACTTGAAGAAAGCCATTGCAACCTGTGCATTTAGAGGGCTTCAAGCCTTAATGGAGACGCACAAAGATCCATGCCTTGTTTCAGTGCTTACCTTTGAAGGAAACTTCCCAGTGCCCTTCCAGAGAATGGTTCCGGTTCGTGATGACAAACTGATATCCAACCCATAACCTATAATGGGACATTTTCTTGTCAAATGCCAAACCGGAAGAACGTTTTTCAGAAATACAAACACAAACAGGAAAGAGACAGTAGTACTTGGGCCTCTTCTGCACATGCAGAATAATGCACATTCAATCCACTTTCACAATTGTTTGAAAATGGATTTTTCTATTCCGCACAGTAAAATCCAGCTGCAAAGCGCATTGAAAGTGGATTGAAAGTGCATTATTCTGCATGTGTGGAAGGATTCCCCGGTGTTGACTCTAAAATAAGATCTCTTAAAGACATCTCTAACAAGATCTTTTAAAGAGCTCATCAGCAGAAATGGTTATATGCATCTAAAACCAACAAAATCAACAGGAATTATCTGGGGAAGGCTAAGGAACACCCAAAGCAGGAGAATGTTGTGATAGTGTTCTTGTAGTTGCATTTAATCCCTGACACTCAGTGTTCTGCAATCCAACCAGAAGGCTTACCACTGACATTCCTGAAAGGGTGAGCTGGTCCTTTATCTTGGAAAGAAATACTTCCCACCACTAACCATGACATTGTTATAAAATGCTTCTCTGCTTAAAGACATACAGCATGTACTATAATCATCAGATGAAATGCAGACTTCCCCAGGCAGGCAGCTACGAAGAGGAAGGGCAAACCTCAAGGGGCCCAGTTCCAGGTACATAATGATCTTGCCTTTGACAAGTGACCACAACCTGTTCAGCTGCCCTTAGCGGACAAGAGGAAACAGACAGGGAAGGGGGGCTCATTCAGGAAGAGAGAACCCAAGGTAAGTAGGACTCTCAAGGCAAAAATCAGCCCCTCAAATCGGGACCAGAAGCTAACCTTCTATTAACATCTGTTAACATCTGTTAAGCTAACATCTGCCTCATACGGGTGTATGAGGTGTGCTATTCTTTCTGTGGCCCATCCTAATTCTAAGGCAGGATACAGAATCAGGATCAAACCTTCATGTTCATACTCTGTTTCACATAAAGCCGTTAGTTCAGTTACCGTATTTCCCCTAAAATAGGACAGTGTCTTATATTAATTTTTGCTCCCCAAGATGCGCTATGTCTTATTTTCAGGGGATGTCTTATTTTTCTGTGTTCTGTTCGTCAAGAATGCTTCCAAACAAAAACTTTGCTATGTCTTACTTTCGGGGGATGCCTTATATTTATCACTTCAGCAAAACCTCTGCTACGTCTTATTTTCAAGGGATGTCTTATATTCGGGAAAACAGGGTAGTTGAGGTGCAGCAGCTGAGAAAATCGTACACTTATGCATTAGAATATGGTCCAGAACGAATATGAGAATTATCATTCATTCTTACGCGCTCACGTTGTCAAAACCATAATTTTGTGCACTACTGAATATGGTACTTTGATACAAGAGTGTAGGCAGCAGGACCCAGACAGAGCATCCTATAACAACAAAGATCTGGCATGCCTTGTTCTGTGGCAGAGGAATATACCACCTACTAACATCTTTATGTAAAACAGAGTATGGTTTGTCAGGCTGAATTGTGAATTAGGCTATAACTGCATTCCTCCAAACCTCTTCCAAGAGGGCTCAATGTAAGTGGAAGATCACTGTACACTCTTTTTACGCATCAGAATATCTAGACAATGGGAAACGATCCCAGGTGGCAGACAAAGGCCAAATTTCAAAATCACTGATATGTGGCTTTATATTTTTGGCAGTCCAGAAAGAGAGTCCAGAAGCTCCGCTGCACATGACCGAACAAGTGCATGCCTTCAGTTGTCTGTGGTCCAACAAATGACACGATTCAGTTCACAACAGAGGACAAGTCAATTCAAAAACTGCCATGATAAAAATAAGCATTGCTAAACGTGATGAATGATGGGTTCCGATTTGGTGGCAACAAGACAGAAGGGAGTTGCAGCAACAGTGTTCTACCAAACCTTAACAGCAGCTACTGGGGTCTCTATTGAGCAAGATCATCTGTGATGCCCCGGTTATTTTTTTGTAGGGAAATACTTCCAGGAGGGGAACTTTTACCATAAAGCAGGGATCCTGTAAGGTTCAAGTTAAAGAGGCTGGCATGAAAGCAAAAGACTGAGACCCGGAAGGTCCCCTCTTCTTATCCTCTTTATCAACTGCTCATATTATTGTACTCTCAGGTCCCCATCGAGAAAGTTTAGGAGCGAACCTTTATAATCTAGATACAGGGATTACAATTCCCATCAGCTCCTGCCAGCATGGCCAATTGGTAGGGGCTGATGGGAATTGTAGTCTATAACATCTGGAGTGCCAAAGGTTCGCCACCACTGCCATAGGCGATGCAGCACGGGGTGAATTTACGGTGGTGGGGACCCTGACCAAAAGGCTTCTCAGCAACATCCTAAATTCAACAGAATTATTTATTTTAATACTTATTTATTGGCAGCCAAAGTAGGCTGAAAAGCTGCATTGTCGATACAGCCATCAGAAAGTCAAGCAGCTGAATCAAACTACTGCTCAGAAAGTCCTCACTTCATAGAACCATAGAGCAGTGGCATTACTGCCTAGGAACAGGGGGTACCCTATGTCCCCAGGCGCCCCCCATTTGGTCACGTGGGGGAGCGCCAACATTTCAGGGTCGTTTTTTAAAAAAATTTAAAGTGTTTTTTCACGTTCCGGCCTGCAGGGGGCGCATTTTTAAAGCTAGCTGCACCAAAATTTCAGGGTACCATCCAGAGACTGCCCTGATGATACCACCCAAGTTTGGTGATGTTTGGTTCAGGGGCAGCAAAGTTATGGACCCCCAAAGAGGGTTCATTCATTGTTTTCAATGGGAGCTAACCTGAGATAGGGGCTTCATTCGAGGGACCACAACTTCATCCCCCCCGAACATACAACTTCACAAAACTTCATGGTATCATAAGAATAGTTAACAGATGATACTCCCCGAAAATTCCATGTCACCAGCCTTTTAAAAATACACCCTTTCTCTGTATACCTGTTGCCCAAGATTCTTTGTTTTGTAGTGACTTTGCTCACAATGTAGCCAATCTTCTGAGTGTGTAGGCAGGTTGCACATTTTTTGAAGATAGAGGCACCAGAAGCTCAGGGAAGCCCCAGGAGGGCCTCCTGGTAATAGCATCTTGTATTAGAGACTCCAGCTTTTGGGGGTTTGTTTCTATGGGCTCCCCCAAAGGCTTATTTTGTTTCCTCAGCCCCTGCACACATGAAATTGTGGGCTGAGTTCTCTCAGTACTCTCTCAACCCCCCCCCCCCACTCCAGAGGCAAAGGTTACTGCTTGGATGCTATTACTCAAGGCCTCTGGGAGTTGCCTCTGTGCTCTGGACATCTCTATCTTCAAAAATGTGCAGCTAGCGCTTACACACTCAGATTTCCTCAGAATCTTCAGGCTTTTCAGCATCTTTCTGTGGTGGGAAAAATTACTTTTCCTGCCATAGACTTCAATGGGGCTTTCTGTTATGCTCAGATGGCTCTTTCAGAGCTTTCAATAGGAGGCACTGTGGTAGGGATCTTGCTCTGGGTGTGGGCAAGGCCTCAGCTGCTGGGTGTGAGTCTCCCTGAAAGGAACCAACCAAATTTGCTAAAATGTGTGTGGAAGAGGAAAATGCTGTGGGCACCGAAGTTGAAGGTGAACCTGATGCCCGCTGGCATTCAGCCATCACAGGCAAACCTTTAGCAAAGTTGGCTGGTTCCTTTCTGTGAGACTCCAAGACCAGCAGCCCTGCAGGAGCCAAGTGCCCCCGCCTTGTTAATTCACCACCACAGTGCCTCCTGTTGAAACCTCTACCACAGCGCCAGCTGGGCATAACAGAAAGCCCCAGTGAAGTCTATGGTGGGAAAATAATTTTTCCCACCACAGAACTTGCTGAAAAGCCTGGCAGATTCTGGGGAATTTCTGAGTAAGCAGTGACCACACATTTTTGAAGATAGAGGCGCCAGACTTTCAAGGTGGCTCCAAGAGGTCTTGAGTAATAGCATCCAAGCTTGGTGAGCTTTGCTTTTGGGGGTGGGTGGGGGGGATGAGAAGTTCTGAGAGAACTCAGCCGGCAGGCTTCATGTGCAGGAGCAGGGAAACAAAATAAGCCTTTTGGGGGCCCATAAAATTAAACCCCCAAAAGCAAAGGTCTCTAAGCCTGGATGCTATTACCAGGAGGCCCTCCTGGAGCCTCCTTGAAACTCTGGTGCCTCTATCTTCAAAAATGTGCAGCCTGCCTACACACTCAGAAATTCCCCATTGGCTACAGTGGAGCAAAGTCACTGCAAAACAAAGAATCTTGGGCAAATGTCTTGGGGTGCCTGGAAGGGGTGTATTTTTAAAGCTAGTGACACCAAATTTTCAGGGTATCATCTGTTAACTATTCTTATGATGCCACCCAAGTTTTGTGATGTTAGGTTCAGGAGGACCAAAGTTATGGTCCCTCAAATGGGTAACCCTCATCTCAGGTTAGCTCCCATTGAAAACAATGGGGATGGGGGCATTCCATTTGGGCATCCATAACTTTGCTGCCCCGAACCAAACATCACCAAACTTGGGTGGTATCATCAGGGCAGTCTCTGGATGATGCCCTGAAATCATGGTGCTGCTAGCTTTAAAAATGCACTCCCTGCAGTCCGAAAAAACACCAGAAATACCCCCCTAAAAGCTTAAATACCTTGCATTCGCATTTGTTCATATTTGGGCAGGACATAATTGGACATTTCTAAAGCGACTGTGCCCACTGCCCAGATTCTAATGAATCTGCTATTTGTCCCATCTGAATCTCCAAACCCCAAAAAAGTGAGGCCAGTTTCAGGTAGGGGAGAATCCATCTCAAACAGCATCACTTTCCATTTCATTTTAACCTGGGACCCCAGATTCTCCCCTAAGGTAGATTTAAAAGAAGAATCTGAGCTCCCCTAGTTTAAACAATTCATTGAAAGTGATGCTGTTTGAGTGGATCCCACTGGAGGTGTTTTGTGAGAGATGATGCTGACATTTGTTTGGTAAATGTTTTTCTGGGGGTGATTTGTGAGAGATTTACATGCTTCATACCCACTTGCACTGGCTTGGAGTTGTTTCTCAGCCTAACAACCTACCTCATAGGGTTGTTGTGATTAGGAAATTAGGAAAAGAGTTGGTGGGGAGGGAGCCATGAATGTTTTGATGGGAGTGGGAGGTGTTTTGTGAGCTGGTACAAAAAATCATTGTTTGGCCATGGTGGGGGAGGGTGGCCGCCCATACGCCGGGCCGGGGGGGGGGGGGGGGGCCAAACTCAGGTTTTGTCCCCGGGCGCCAGTTTGCCTAGGTACGCCCCTGCCATAGAGTTGGAAGAGACCCCAAGGGCCATCAAGTCCAACCCCCTGCAATGCAGGAACACACAATCAAAGCACTCCTGACAGATGGCCATCCAGCCTCTCTCTTTAAAAACCTCCAAAGAAGGAGACTCCCCCACACTCTGAGGTAGTGCATTCCACGGTCGAACAGCCCTTACCATCAGGAGGTTTTTTTCCTGATGTTTAGGTGGAATCTCTTTTTCTCCACCTTGAACCCATTACTCCTGGTCCAAGTCTCTGGAGCTGCAGAAAACAAGCTTGTTCCCTCACCAACATGACATCCCTTCAAATATCTAAACATGGCTATCATGTCACCTCTTAACCTTCTCTTCACCAAACTAAGCATACCCAGCTCCCTAAGTTTCTCCTCGTAGGCCATGGATTCCAGACCTTTTACCATTTTGGTTGTCCTCCTCTGGATCAGTTCCAGCTTATCAATATCCATCTTGAACTGCGGTGTCCAGAACTGTGCACAGTATTCCAGGTGAGGTCTAACCAATGCAGAATTCCTTAAGATAATTATTCCCCGCTCTGGGCACGCTCACCTCCGTTGGTCCTTCCTCCCAAAGGCCTTCTCTTCCGAGTCCCACTCTTGCTGCAAGATGAACTTGAGCTCCAGGTCCGTGGTGAAGGTGGCCAGAGAGCCGTTCACCCTCTGGCACGTCTGCACGGCATCCCAGTAGTTCTCCCCATTCAAGTACACTCGGTAGCAGCTGGCGGTGCCGTCGTAGTGATGCCATCCTGACGGGCATTTCCCTAGGAAACATGAAGAAGAGAAGGGAAACAGTTCCCCCCAAGTCAGGATCTCAACCTGAGCATCGTGTTTTTAGCAGCTCAAGAAAGCTGTTGTTATAATGGAGGCCCAACTCTGTACCAGTTCAGACTGAAAGTCGAGGACTGAATAATCCTTGCATTTTAAAAAAACCTCATTGCTGGAGGTGGGAGTAGGTAGATGAGAGCCCTGTTCCAGGCCATGCACTGGACACAGTGTGTAACACACTTCTCTCTGTGATACACCGCTGAAGATGCCAGCTACAGATGCAGGTGAAACATTAGGAACAAGATCTACCAGACCACGGCCACGCAGCCCAAAAAGCCCACAGCAACCAGTTGAATCCGGCCGTGAAAGCCTTCGACAAAAATAAGAATGTTTACTGCACATGTCAGAAGTCAAATGTTTAGCTGTCTGTGAAGGATATCTTGAATCCCCTTAGTTAAATTTAGCAGAAATTTCAACAGAGCTTAAAAGGCAGCGGAAATAATTTAGTGAGTCACTCATTGAATGTGGTTTGTATGCTGAAGTACTTCTAGAACTCTTTGCTGGACTGACATAGTGAACTTGGTGCTGACACCTTGCTAGCTATGCAGAGAAGTGGCAGACTCACTAGTTAAAGATAAAGTTAAATGTTTGTTAGGGAACTACGTTTCAGATAGGAAAACTGAGAGACAGGGACAGTCTGTCTTGCTAGCTGAGGAAGAACTGAGAAGAGACTTCCAAGAAGAAGGGAGAAATTAGACCAATCCAAATCAGCACTGGGGGGAAAGGTGGCTGCATCAGCGGCTAGCTCAGATTGGCATGGGGGGGTTGGCTTGCCAGCACAGATCAGGAGTGGGGGGCGGGTGCCTAGACTGGCAAGCCTGCAGCAGGTTCGCTGGGTCACATCGGGAGAAGAGTGGGGTGGATGCCTGGACTGGCAAGTCCACAGAGGGCTTACCTGGCCAGATTGCAAGCGGAGCATGGATGGGTGTCTGAACTGGTCCACCCACAGCAGGCTCACCAGGTCACATCAGGAGCGGGGGGGGGGGGGGGCCTCAGCTGGCTCATGGGCCTGATGAACCCTCTTAAAGGGTCGGATCTAATCCGTGGGCCACATGTTTGAAACCTTTGTGCAAAAATTGTTACTTCCAGCCCTGGACTCTGCTTCAAAGTCTGCAACTTACTGCTAAACCGAACCGGCTGTGCCACGTTGACAGTGTGAAAGCGGGTTGTGTCCCCTCCTCTTCCACGATTATGCCTGGAGTCCACGTTCTCCTTCCCATGATAATTTCGTTGGTCCCCGGTAAAATCTGGATGAAAAAAAAAGACAAATTTAGAAGTTGCAGGAAAGTGACATTTTTTCTTTTAAATCAACTACACTCAGAGAACCTCTTCAAGAATCCTTCTGGATGTTCAAACGCAATTTGAAACTGACCACGTTCTAAAGCTACAGAGAACAACACGGAACGTTTCCAGGAGGAAAAGTACAGTGATTAAAGATTCTTGCAAATAAAGATCTCTCTGTTTGGGCAGAGATTTCTGTTTATTTTATTAATGAATGCCTAGCACAGCTATACTCAAGGACCTTCAAGGGCTTAAAAGTCAGAACTCACAGATCCAATCCACTAGTAGTTTCTTCTGGCACAAGGAACCTTCCTCTGATGCAAGAGACTCTTCTGCTTAGAATGTAACCCATGATGAAGAGTACTCACTGGAGTACTGCAGTCCCTTAGAAGCCCATTAAAGGCGTTTGAAGAACCAACAACTGAGGTTCTGTTACAACACATCGATTACATCTTCACAGTACAACTCACGCAACTGCATTATAAACTATGCCAGACTTCTTGAGTAAATGGATGGAATTCCACTAGCTTGCATCACACAGTTCAGCTGAATTCTGAACACAGCGTATTATTTATTTATTTATTTATTTATTTATTGAATTGTTATCCTGCCCATCCCCGAAGGGATCTGGGCGGCAATACAGAAGCATAAAACTCCAATTAAAACAGCAATAAAATCCCAAATAGTATTAAAAAACCACCAACATAAGTATAGAAACAACTTAAAATAAACAAGACGGCAGCTTAAATGCTACTGGAGCACACCAGATGTATTTTGCATCTGAGCAGCACATACATTCACTTTTGTCAGAAAACCAGGTCCACCATTAATCACTACATTCACATCAAGCATAAACCCAGCAAACCCCGGTCATTCTAAGACTAGATAGGATTCTCGACATAGAGGACTCTCCAGGTATGCAAAAACTGACTTGTAAAAATATCAAAAGAAGCACTAATCCCCCTCAGAAATCCTCAAGCAAATCCAAGGAGTTACAATACAAATCAAACAGTCAGAGTAAAATACAAGAGAACTGAGAAAAGTTCAAAGTACAAGAAAGGAGATTTCTACTCAAATTAAGCGGTCTGAGCAAAACACGAACGAGGAATTGAAGCAAGAGCTGCAGAAAGAAGTACAAAACTTCAAAGAGATTTTCAAAAGAGATTTTCTGATGTCAAGAAGAGCATGAAAATACTCAGGAAATGGTGAACATTAAAGAGAAATAATGGGAAACGGATTTATTTCCCAAAAAGCAAGATAAACTTCTGTGGAAAGCAGAGGAAAGAATTGAAGTGCTAGGAAGTTCAATGAAGAAGCAGTAATTAACAATTCAGAGGAAATTCTGAACCATTTGGAAAATCTGATCTTGAAGGAGATTTCCATAAATTGATACAATTCTACCTAATAATGAATGAAGACTTCCCAGATATTGAGCAAATTTATCAAATTATCTCACGATCTGCATATAGGAAGCAACTTCCAAGAGATATTCTGGTGAAGTTTTCACCCAGGAAAACAAGAGACTCGATTTTGAGAAAAAGCAGAGAAGAATCTCTAGTGGTTGACAAGACTGAGGTGAAAATACAGAATTTCAAAACCTTCCATGCATGTTACTGAGAAAAAGAAGTGAATTTAATTTTCTGAGACAGATCTGGGTAAGGGAAGAAATAAAATACCACTGGAGAATTCCATTTGCATTTTTTACCCTCTGGCAAAAAAAAAATCACCCACCCTGATTCAGGCTAGACAATTAGCGGACAACTCACAGGGGAGAAAACACCAGAAGAATCCACAAGTCAAGATAATTCAAAGAACTCACCTAAAGCTTAAAAAGAGAATAAACCTAAACCCCTACAAGAAGAAGATAAACTGGATCAAACAAATAAAATGAAGATTATTTTGGTCAATGTTAATAGATTAAATTCCCCGTCCAAAAGAACAAAAAATTGTAATTGATTATACCAGTGTTTCCCAACCTTTTTGACGTTGCAGTACCCTTGACCTCGCTCTTCATATCTCAGGGTACCCTTGAGGTTCGTTTGCTTTTTTTTTTTGCATTGTTTAGGGTTTTTTTTCCATTTTTGGCAAGCAGGGGGAGAGGAGGGAAAGCAGCGTTGACAGCTGCGTTGTTTGTTTGCCTAAATTCGGCATGGATTGGGGGGATTTAAATGGAGAGTTCCCTTTAAATCAACTCTCCCAATCCACGCCGAATTTAGGCAA
Source organism: Sphaerodactylus townsendi (assembly GCF_021028975.2). Taxonomy (NCBI): domain Eukaryota; kingdom Metazoa; phylum Chordata; class Lepidosauria; order Squamata; family Sphaerodactylidae; genus Sphaerodactylus; species Sphaerodactylus townsendi. The sequence goes on from NC_059437.1 coordinate 43,315,299, forward strand.
GTAAAACAATGCTGTTTTTCAGTGTTGTTTAAAGGGAGCCCATGAGGCTTCCAACCACCCCCTTCAAAATTTGATTGGGGGGGGGGGGCAGGCGGTAGCATTGTCATGGAACCCAGGGTACCACGGAACCCTGGTTGGGAATCATTGGATTATACAAACAAAAAGCAGATGTCATATGTATTCAAGAAACAAATATAAAAGCAAAACTTGAACATATATTGAACAACAAGAAATCAGGCAAAGAATATGTGGCTTAAAGTTATACAAAAAAGAGAAGGGTGATTATATATTTTAAAAAATCAGCAGACAAGTGTTCTTGAAGAAGTCAAAGACACAGATGGAAGATATATTTTATTGCAAATTAAGCAAGATTTGCACAATGGGAAATATACATGCTCCAAACAACTCCAGAGAGAAACTTTTAAAAAGAAAAGTAGATGGCTAGGTCATTCAGCGATTAAAGGGGGAGCAAGCTTCATAAACTCTAGCACCAGTACTAACTTTCTTAAATTACTGTGCAGGAAGATTAGACTGCACGATATCTACACAAGCAAAAAAAAAACAGAACTGAATTTCTAAAGTATGCAGTGTGAAGTGTGCACCATAAAGACATAACATGGATACAGCATAGAACCACTAGTGACTTATTACTTCTTCCAGGTCAAAAACTGGCAAAAACGGAATATGTTTTTCAAAAAGTTATTCAAAACCTTTCACATTTAATAAGCATGCTCTGGTCTAGGAAAAAAGGGAAACGCATTAAGGAAGTTGGTGATTCCAATACTGAGTAGCATATACAGACGTGTCCCGTTGAAAACTGTAGCTCATCGCTCTCATTTCCAGAGGTAACATTCCAGAGAGTTCATAAGAGGGTCAGTAGTGTGACCCGTGGCCTACAAGCATTTGTCAGGGCTTACAACAGATCGCATTCACTTGGCGCCCAGCCAGCTCCCACAGCCCTCTGTCCCTGCCAGCAGGGAAGATGGCGGTACTGTACTTACTCAAACTCAAGACTCCTAAATCGTGTTTTTTTTTCAATTCTTTCAGTACTATCAATAATCAACGCAGATCCATCTTATGCATTCGTATACTATTATTCTTTTTTAATTGTGCTCTTCTTTTTCCATCCTTCATTAGGTTATTATGTTTTGCAAAATAAATGTTAATATTTTTAAATGCAAGACTACGATGATGATGATGAGGAGGAGGAGGAGGAGGAGGAGGAGGAGGAGGAGGAGGAGGAGGAGGAGGAGACTCTCCTACTCAGGTGGAGGACTGGGGAATCAAACACAGTTCTCCAGATTAGAATCCACCTGCACTGCACCACGCTGGCTACACTGTAAAAGAGAGGACCTTCTTAAATTCACACCCCAGTTACAGTTATGTGCATTAATAAACATTTCATGTAGAACATGGGTAGTATTATTACATTCAGGATCACATTGCTTTTGAGTAAATACAGTAATAGAGCTGTCAGAAAAATGTGAAAACGGCAAGAACGCAGGTCACGTGGGCAGGTGGACACTTGCAGGAGTGCACAACAACTGGTTTCTCTATAGGAAAATAAGCCTCTCTCCCCTCCAAGTGCACGGAGATTACCCTGACGGGCATGTTCAACATGGAGAGAATGCTCCAACATGAACCTTCTTAACCAAACAGGGAAATCTAATATTAGAAGCTAGTGACCGCTTGCACATTTCCGAATCAAATGCAATCAGCATCTCTATTTCATGATCTTGGCAGATGTTCAAACACAGCTGATGGTTTCACAGTACTAATTCTACAACTGTCTCGTTTAAAAGATGATGCCCTTGTATTTGAACGGGGATATTTCTTAGCAGGAACTGGATTGGGGTAAAAGCCCTGCAGGATTTCTGTCCTCCAGGCTGACCTCCCCATGGCTTCCCAGGGAACAAGCAAGGACTAGGCCTTGATGCATTGCCTTTCTTGGTACTCCTATTTTAAAGAAGAGACCGTGGTTCTACAGGCACCATACAGGGCCCTGATCTACAGACACTAAACAGGAGCAGGACAGAACTTTCAAGGATAACTTTTAGAAGGCACTGTTGCACTTCACTAACCCGTGCAACTAGTTGCTTATACCAGTAGACCACTTACAAAACCAGTATAATGCTAAAGGCAGAATTCGGGGAGGGGGGGTCTATAGAAGCTACTCCAGTGAATCAAGAAATCCCAAGATTTTTTTTCCAGCTGCTGCCATCTTCCCTGTAGCCCCCCTTCAAATATTTATTTATATTAAAAATTGGAGGGGGGATGTCAGAATTGCCTTTCAGCACATTAGATCTGTGTCCATTCTTCCACAGGAGCTCCCTGGCGGCCAATGCATAGGCACAGACACCCAAAAACGTGATCATGTGCAACTCTGATTTAGAAGCAGAACATTTAAGAACATAAGAACATAAGAACATAAGAACAAGCCAGCTGGATCAGACCAAAGTCCATCTAGTCCAGCTCTCTGCTACTCGCAGTGGCCCACCAGGTGCCTTTGGGAGCTCACCATTGTGGGATGCCGTGAACGCAATGGCCTTCTGCGGCTGTTGCTCCCGATCACCTGGTCTGCTAAGGCATTTGCAATCTCAGATCAAAGAGGATCAAGATTGGTAGCCATAGATCGACTTCTCCTCCATAAATCTGTCCAAGCCCCTTTTAAAGCTATCCAGGTTAGTGGCCATCACCACCTCCTGTGGCAGCATATTCCAAACACCAATCACACGCTATGAAGAAGTGTTTCCTTTCTATTAGTCCTTCTAATTCTTTCCCCAGCATTTTCAATGAATGCCCCCCTTGGTCTCTAGTATTGTGGAGAAAGAGAGAAAAATTTCTCTCGGGTCAACATTTTCTACCCCCCCATGCATAATTTTGTAGACTTCAATCATATCCCCCCCTCAGCTTCCTCACTCTCCAAACTAAAGAGTCCCAAACGCTGCAGCCTCTCCTCTCATAGGGAAGGTGCTCCAGTCCCTCAATCATCCTTGCTGCCCTTCTCTCCAATGCACTTTTTCTATCTCCTCAATATCCTTTTTGAGATGCGGCGACCAGAACTGGACACAGTACTCCAAGTACTGAGCCATCGGTCTCTCTCTCCAATTAAGGTTTTGTTTTTTTGTTTTTTTTTAAGTCTGAATGAATGCTTTGAGCTCAACAAGACTAACATTGTTTCAGGGATGATTCAGTGACCTACTTTTCCCTGGAGTCGCCAACTAAGTTAACTGGCCTAGACTAGGATAAGCGGCATAAGGATCTGCCTGCATCGTCCCCAACTTGGGAATAAACAGGAGCCTTCGAGGTGGCTCACAAATCAATTAGTTAGCCAACTCAACTGGTTTTGGAGAGGTCAATCTAGTACCGTGGTGGCAAACCTTTGGAACTCCAGATGTTATGGACTACAATTCCCATCAGCCCCTGCCAGCGTGGTCAATTGGCCATGCTGGCAGGGGCTGATGGGAATTGTAGTCCATAACATCTGGAGTGCCAAAGGTTTGCCATCACTGATCTAGTATATGACCAGGATCCAGAAGGGTCCATTGAATACTTACTGTGAAGGGCCTTTCTACTGGACGGCAGGGGGATATCTTGATAGGGTGTCTTCTTCACCAATTGCAAGGAGGCAGGAACTAATTAATGAAGTAACGCCTTCTTCCTGTGAGGTCACGACTCCTTCTAGCCTCAGTATCCATTTTTGGCCAAGCAGTCACATGACAGGGACCCACAGGGAAGACATAACAAGAACATCGAACAGATCAACAATAAACTAACAGTTGCTCCCCGGTAACCTGACCTAAACTAGAGCATTAACATTAACATTGGGGACTGATAGCCCCCCAGGGAGGGCCAAGATATCCCCCTGCCGTCCAGTAGAAAGGCCCTTCACAGTAAGTATTCAATGGACCCTTCTACTGGAGGCGGGGGATATCTTGATAGGGACCTCCCCGAAAGCAGTGTCCCCAAAAACTAGGGTGGGAAGCATCAGTCCCCAATGATGTTCTCCATCGTTCCTCTTCCTCCGAAGGCTACTTCGAGGCGGCCATGGAGTTCCAGCTCTTGTAATGTCTTACTTAATCCATCAGATTGGATCGCACCAGGTGGCATGGTTTCTGGCAGATCTCCTCCACTGTCGCCACTGAAAGGTCGCTATAGCCGCCAGCCCTAATGTAAAGCTGGCTGTAAACCCCTGACTGGAATGGGTAGTGATTGTGCTTTGTACTCTGGCCTCAATAATCGTAGAAGTCCTTGAGCTGGTGCTGATGGTTGCTTTCGGACATAGGTAAGCCCACGCTTGGGGAGGGTTTACATTGGATGAACAGCTCCGCTTTCCTAAGGGGCTCTGATCTGATCAGAAAGGCTTTGGAGTGCCCGCCAAGCATACATCCAGGGTGTGCCAGGAGCTTCTCCTTGGGATGGTTTGGCTTCTAGGCAGAAATGACGGGACTGGATATTTCCTGTTTTAAAATGAAATGTCGAATGAATTTTTTGGGCTGGAACGCCGGGTCCAGTCTAAGGGTCACCCTGTCTGGAGTGGAAAATACAGAATTTTCTGTTGGACGGCTACTGTGAGCTTGGCAGTTCCGATACATGCCGCTGCCTGGCTGATACGTGATGGCCAGTAGGAACAGAGGCTTTTCATTCTCACCCAGCGCAGCGGTATCGATTGAATGGGTTCGGAAGGTGGCTTCAAGCTTAGCGCGTACCTCAAGACTGCATGTGTAATCGCCAGGTGGGGAACCTGTGAATTACCGGAGGTTGCTTGAGAGTCACTCCTCTAAGGAACCGGGCCTCTCACGCCAGGGTGTTTGGCAAATGGTAAGCGTTGCCTCTTGATAGGCGCCAAGCACACCGGTGGGGAAAGTGCTGCCAGTTGCCGCCTCAACGTAGCGCTTCTCAGGCTCCATAGATCAAATCCTTTCTGTAGTGGAACTCTTAAAAATGTCTCTTTGATTGCCGGGTTTCTCCGGGTCTATAGTCTCTGACTTCGCCCAGCGTGGGCTTAAGGTTCTCTCAATTTCGAGGCATTGTAAATGTTAATAGTGGATTTCTTCCGTGCACCCATGATGAAGTGTTGGTGCACCTTCGGAGTAGCCTTTTTGCACTAGTCTTTTCCTTCACATGCCACGGCAGGTCAAGCATAGCCACACGCTTGGATCGGGGTGAAATAGCTGGATCTTGTATTAGCAAGTCTGGGGGGCTGTTGGTAGTGTCAGGAGGCTTGGTCCGCTGGCTAGCCCCTGGATGGTGGAGAGAGTAAAAACCATGGTGGTTCTCGCGGGCCATCTTGGTGCCACCAGGATGACTGTTGCCTGCTCCAAGAGATGAGGATCTTCCTCAGGAGGCGGGATTAATGGGAATGGTGGGAATGCGTGATAGCAGGCCCGGCGCCACTTCACCGGCCATTGCATCTGTTTCCTCCGCCATCGGGTTGGAAGAACCTCGGTAGAAGAACCTGGCTGTCTGGGCATTGTCCGGGCGAGGCTAGGGAGGTCCACTTCTGGAGTTCCGAAGGTTTTGCAGATCAGGACGGAATACTCGCGGGTTCAGCTGCCATTCCTCCTTCTTGTATCTGCTGTCTGCTCAACCAGTCTGTTTGGTTGTTTAGCTTTCCCTTGATATAGTTATGCCTCCAGCTTACAGCAGGTTTTTCTCCTTCCAGGACAAGATCTTTTTCCACTTCTTGATGCGCAAACCTCGGGGATCTTGGAGCCCCCTGGTTGTTGATATACATTTTGGCCGGGCCACGCTTGTCGGTCCTGATAATCACGTGTTGTTGTTGTAGATCTTTTGAAGTAGTCTTAACGGCCAGAGCTATGGCTCTGGTTTCCAGTATGTTGGGATGGCGTAGTTTGGTCTCTTTTCTCCTCCCATCTTCCTTTTGTAATCGTGATTTTTGGCCGAGGGTGGCTCCCCATCCCTGCAGGCTGGCATCTGTGAAGACCTGGGGACGCCCTCGCGGTAGGTAGCGCTTTGCCCTTCTGTGGTGGTTCCTCTCTTGGATTAGCCACCAACGGAGACTGTGTTAAGCGGGACTGGAGTTCGGGATGATGGATATTTTTTTGTCCTGCTTTTGGATTTCATGGGTCCCATTGAAATTTAAGTGCTAAGAGGTGTTGCAGTGGCTCTGGCGTGGAATCGGGCTCCACTGGTTCAGGGTCCATCACTGATATGAAAAGTCCCAGGAGGCTGGCTTTCGCCTTGAGTAGCTTAATGGTTGCCTGGCGGTTAACAGGGCTGGAGGTTGTTTGCTGGATTCTTTTGATCTCTTTCTTCTGGAATGAACAGTGAGTCCTTTGTCATGGTCCAGGATGGCTCCCAGGTGCCTCGATCCTTCTTTTGGTCTCGATTGAGCTCTTTTTTCGAGGTTGACCATGAACCCGTAGTGCTTGCAGTGTGTTCTTGCACTCTGGTGACATCGACACGCTTCTCTTGTTGTTTGGAGCTGGACTCTGATTAACAGGTTGTCTAAGTAGGGATGGGTGTGGGATTCCTCCCTCTCAGACGCTAATTATCGGACCTAGAAGTTATCTTTCGAGAACGCTCTGGGGGCCATGGCCAGTCCAAATGGGAGCGCTTTGTATTGGAAGTGTTGCAGGCCCACCGCGAAATCTCAGGAACTTTTCGGGATGGGCTCTGGTGGACTCGGGATGTGCAAGTATGCTCTCCTCCTGTGAGGGTCTAGGGAGGTCAAGAATTGCTGAGCTGCAGGGCCGCAGATAGTAGTTCGGAGAGTTTCCATAATGGAAACCCTCGGCAATCTAACATTGATTTGTTGGATCAACTGTCCTTAGATTCAGCATTCGCTCTGCAGTCCCCATTTCTGCTTTGGGGACTGTAAAAAGTGTGAATAGAGTGTGCCTAAGAACCCTCTCCTGCAGTGGCACTGGCTCTATTGCCTGAATAATGTTTAAAAAAGGTGCTGCGATCCACTGCCTGGAGGGTTAGGAGAGCCTTGGCCGGCCGTGGCGCCAACGGGAGACGGTAATGAACTGTGGTTTTGGAAACTTTTGCTAATCCTCTATCACATAGCCTTCTTTGAACTACCCTCCCTGGCCCACCTTGCTCATATGGGGGCCCTGCCAGGGCTGGGATTCTTGAACCTGACAGACGCCCCCCGATTGGGGGGTCTTAGGTAGTCATTGTTTTTTTTGAAGTCTGGCTTGAATGGTTTTCCCTGTTTGTTATGTTGTTTTGGGAAGTTTTTGTTCCGAAAGGAGCTCTGTTGGTGTTGCTGCTGCTGCCAGCTTGGTTCTCTTTGGAGGTCTCTGAGTATCTGGGAGCACTCTGTTGGAGCCGTAAACGTGGTTCTAGGAGTTGGTGTTGTTTTTCTCTCCCTGTCTCTGCCAGATTTGGGCAGGCATTGCCTTCTTTTTTTGTCCTTCCTAAGCTCGCATTTCACTCAGTAAACCCGGTCTTAGATGTTTGCCAAATAAAGCCTCTCCCAAAATAGGAGTAGGTCAGCCACCACGCTTTTTGACCGAAAGCATCCGGGCTGCCAGGGCGGAGCCACGCCAAGCCGCCTCACTTGGCGATCAAGTGGTGGACGCTTCTATGGTCTCTGGCTGCTATAAGAGCCGATGGCATCCAGCTTGGCATCCGCTATAAAGGCAGAAGCCAGGGAGCACTCTCGCCTCCACTCCCTCTCTGGTGGCAGAGAGTTCATAGCAGGGATCCTTTCCAGGATCCTTCTTTGAGCCACGCCCCATGCTGGCTCTGGAGACCGTGGGAGGCCGGAGTGAGGGCCTTGGGGTAATGGCTGCGGCCATCCACTTGTGTGCCTTTCGGAGGGCTGTCTCCGACCTTCTATCTAGTGAATCTCTACTACTTCCCTCTCCTTCCCTTGGACCGGCACTCCTCAGGTCCCCCTGAGTGGAGAGCTGCTACCGTCTCATCTATGGCTGGTGCCTGTAACATTGTAGCTGGAATTGGGGAAGGACCATGGTATGTCTTTTGTAGGAAGGTGGGATGCGTTTCTTTTGTGCGCCTGGGCTGGTTTAAGCCATTCTCTTTCTAATGCGCCTCCCCACAAAGTACACATTCCTCGATCGGAAAAACTTTGCCCCCTTCCTGGTCTGGAGAGGAAGTAGTCTAGTTTGCCTCTTGGGAAGCCCCTTAATGGGCTTTGCTGGAACAATGCCGTCAGAGTCAGGGTCTGCTGGGGGGTCTCTCTGCCCCCTCCTGATCTTCTTGGTGGCAGGTCCTTCAATGCTGATATGGGACTCTCGGATCGGGGTAGTTGGAGGTCCTCTAATTTAAAGAGAATTTTTTGGGGACTGCTCTGTAGCCTCTATGGCCAAGCTTCCTCTAAGGCCAGAGAACTCTTTCCTCCCCTGTTCCTTTTCTTCTTCGCTTCTCGGAGGGAGTCTCCTCTTCCTCCTCCTCGGGAACTCAATGGGATCTCCTGTACTGGCGCCTTTCCCTCCGGCCACTTCTCTTTGGCTGGTCGTGGCTGCCGCTTTTACTGGGCTGCAGTGGCTGCTCTGTGCCGGGGTGGCGCTTCCCCCTCCCTGGCCTCCAGGGTCCTTGTCTATTTTGTTCGGCCAAAAAGCGCTACAACTCTTTCTGGGCGGTGCTAAGCTATGCCAGGTCAGCTGACTGCCGCTGCCGCTGCTGCTGGCTGGAGAATTGGGCCTGTGGGATCTCCGCAATTTCTCCTCCCCCCGGGGCCCCGCCTCTTGCCTTGTCAACGGTGGGTTGTTGCCTGGACTGGGGCTTCAGGTCTCTTCTTGGCCGGGGAGCACCTGGGACTCCGCTAATCCCGCATGGGGTAGGAGGGAACCGGTGTCGGAGTCCGCCAGCTAACGGGCTGCGCCCTCGGAAGGCCAAGCTCCCTCTAACTGTTGTGCAGGTCCGCTGCCGCTTTACTGGCTGGCGCTGGGGTCCCGCCCTTGCCGGGCTGCTTTCTTTTTCTTAACCGGAGGTCCTTCTTCTGCTGGAGCCTTCGTGGAAGGCTACATGGCGTTTTTGCCCTGCCTCGGGATGGTCCCCTCCGCAGCAGAACGGCCGAATCCCTCCCTGGGGGGTGTGAAGGAGCCGGGTCGACAATCTCATGGAAACCGCGGTGCGGGCGAGGATCGTAGGGAGCTTCGCCTCCTGGCGCTTTTAGGGCTGCTAATGTATCTAACCTAGTCACTACCTCTTTTCCCTAAACGCTTTACACACCTAAGCTGGGGAGGGGAGTGACACAAACACCAAGAAACAAGTACACACACAAACTCAACACAAGACTCCTAAGTGCTAGATCCTTAAGGAGCTAAGCACAAACGCATGCACTCCTTGCAGGCAGGAAAGAATACTGAGGCTAGAAGGAGTCGTGACCTCACAGGAAGAAGGCGTTACTTCGTTAATTAGTTCCTGCCTCCTTGCAATTGGTGAAGAAGACACCCTATCAAGATATCCCCCGCCTCCAGTAGAAGACCCAGGTTTGAATACATACTCTGCTCTGGAAGACTGCTAAGTGACCTGGGGCCAGCCATTCTCTCAGTCTAATCTACTTGACAAGGATGTTGTTGAGAGGGTAAGATGGAGGAGAGACAAATGATGGTGTAAGCTGCTTTGGGAGAAAACTGGGGCATAACAATTTACACAGGAGAACTTCTGAATACCGTATATACTCGTGTAACCATATATACTCGTGTATCAGTCGACCCGCATATAAGTCGAGGCACCTAATTTTACCACAAAAAACTGGGAAAACGTATTGACTCGCGTATAAGTCGAGGGTGAAAAATGCAGCAGCTACTGGTAAATTTCAAAAATAAAACTAGATACCAATAAAATTACATTAATTGAGGCATCAGTAGGTTAAATGTTTTTTAATATTTATTTCAAAGAAAAACAATAAACTAGCTCCGTAAGTGGAAAACAGGGTCAACAAGAACAATATGGTATCAACAATAACTTTAAAAGTACAAAAACCTTAGGTTTTTTGCAAGGAAGGGTTTTAAATAATGGATCTTACCATAAAAACTGGAATGAACATGCCTGTTCACTGTGACTCAAAACTACCCTGCTTTTTAAAAGAATAGCTCATTATTTTTAGTGTACATATTTTTTAAATTGCACATGGCAGGTGTCATTTTAGAAGGGACATTCACACAACCTGTCACAGGAGGAATGTTTATGTTAGCAGTACCAACATTACAGAGTATCTTTAGGAGACCCTCCTGATGATACCACCCAGGTTTGGTGAAGTTTGGTTCAAGGGGTCCAAAGTTATGGACCCTCAAAATGTAGCCCCATCTACTATTAGCTCCCATTGGAAACAATGGGAGATGGGGCACCCCCTTTGGGAGTCCATAACTTTGGACCCCCTGAACCAAACTTTACCAAACGTGACTGGTATCATCAGAAGCATCACCTGATGATATCCTGAAATTTTGGTGCCGCTAGCCTAAAAACTATGCCCCTGGCAGCTGACAAAGTAAAAACCCTAAAATATTTTAAAAATACAGCTGACTCGTGTGCAAGTTGAGGGGGGAAGAAGTTCTGAAATTCTTTTGAGCCAAGCTAGGAGTGCTCTAGCCACAGTGGCGGATGGGAGAAGTGCCTTCATGGACATGGCTAAGCACTCGTGTGCCCTTTTGAGGTGCACATCTGCCTTCCTGTCTTGAGGGTCTCTGATGGAGCCATCTCCATCCCTGGGAACTAAACTACCTGATTGGATGGCTGCGACAGGTGCATCAATTAGTGGAACCTGTAAGGATTGATGTACATACGTTGGGAGAGCGTAGAGTTTCTTAGCTAGAGGAGGGGGGGTTTTGCTAGATGTGGGGTTCTGCCACTCCTTCCTAATTCGCTTTTCGAAGGCTTCTGGGATGGGGAAGCAAGATTTGTCTGTTCCATCCTGTTGGAAGTAATCCTGATTTCCCTTGGGTCTGCCTTTGATAAGTTTGAGTTGTTGAGAATTAGGGACCTCCTCTGCCTCTGCAGAATCTTGGAGGTCCAGGGCAGAAATTGTTTTGGAGATCAGGAATGGAAGGTCTTCTAATTTGAAAAATCTGGGAGTTTGCTCACTAGGTTCAATCTGACTATCCTCTGTGTCAGAGAACTTTTCCTCTTCATCTATACACTCCGCCTCGCTGATGCCTGCTTCGCTCTCTGACTCTGCTTGTGAGGGCTGACTGGATCTGGCAGGGCAGTTAGGTTCGTGCACTGGAGTACCCTGCTGTTGGGACAGCTGCTGGATCAGAATATTTGCAAACTGCAGGGGGGAGATAGAACTCCAGGCATCTGGAATATCTGGAAGGTTGACCTGCCCTCCCTCCTGCAGGGAATTGGGGTTAGCTTGCCCAACCTCATCAGCCCTCTCTGTCACAGTTACTTGCCGTGATTCAGAAGTCAGCTGCACTTCGGTTTCGGTGTGCTTGCGCTTTTTGGTGGCTTTTCGTCCCTGGGTGGCATCAGGGGCCCCCACGCGTTTAGGGGCTTTGCCCTTATGCGTTTGGGGTAGGTGGTCCGCCGATTTAGAGTGCCCGGATTTGGGCAACTGACGGCTGGACTTAGCGGCGGCGCCTGCTGAGGGAGCGTTCCCGTCCTTCTCTGGCTGAGTGGAGGAAGCTCTGGCGGTAGACGCTCGAGTGGACTCTGCCGCTGTGCGAGAGTAAGTTTCCCTCTCAGGAGAGAAACGACCGTCCGCCATTACTGCCGCCCGTTAAACTGAGAGTGCCTCAGAAGCAACCCCTTGGGAAGCTTGAGTATCGCGGCAAAGGAGCTGCGCTCCAAAATGGCGCCCGTCTGAAGAGTCCCCGCACCGATGTTGCAAACGCGCCTCCCAGCGCGCCAAAAAACGGCTGGCTGGTGCTCCGTGAAGCCGCTAGGCTTGCGCGCCAAGAAAGTGGAGGCGGGGCTGCCGCGCGCTTGAGAGAGCGCTCGTCGTCGTCGCTGGAAGGAGGCGCTGCAGCCTGTGGCTTCCCGTGCTGACGGGAGCCCTCCTTCAGAAGACGTGAGGAATAGAGGGAAAGGAGGGGGGGAACAAACAAACATTAGGTAAAAAGGAAGGGAAGCTGAAGAAAACTTAGAGCCCTGAGGTAAAATGAGGAGCTCTGAAAAAAGCCTTGCTCTCCTGTAGAGGCAGGAAGTCAACTGGGGGACTTAACCCTGACGAGGGGTCAAAGGGAAGCAATTCGTTTAAAGAAGATCCTGCCTCCTGGTAGCAGACAACAGGAACACCCATCAGACTTCCTACGTCTACTGGAGAATGTGCTGAAAACTCAACTTATACATGAGTATATACGGTAGTTATTTCTTGCTGTCATAGCTCAATCATTGCCAGAAGGCTATGTGATAAATGCCTTTGCCTGGACATTTCCATCCGCCAATCAGCCTCCTCATCTGAGAATCAGACACTGGCTACCTGATTGCCCAGTCGCACTCCGTCTATTTCTACATCTGTGAAGGCTTCCCCAGATATCTCTGCCCACACTAAACTCCAAGACGATCTCAAACATAGGGTAAACATTAGCTGTCCAACAAGATTCAAAAGGCAGTGCCCACAGTTGGTGAAAATGTTGGTGTGAAGTCAAACAAAACCCAAGAAGAGCTACCATCAGAAACCAGAAGCATACTCTTACAGTGACCAGGGAATGAAGGGCCGTTGTGGTCCTCCTATCCCCTCACCCACAGTGAGGCAGACATTAATGTCACTTCACTGTTAAGTGGCCCTCCAGCAGATACTACAGCAGTAATGAATCCCAGATGGAAAGAAAATTCCAGCTCAGCACCATGGGGACTTGTGCTGCATAGGAAGATACGGGAAATGAAGGCAGGAGCAGGGTTATAAGGGAGACCAGATGAGCCAGAAGCAAGCCCCACAACGTAAGCAATGCAAAGACATACATGACAAAAACAATGCAAAGACAGACATGACAAAAACAAGAAACTTGGGAACAGCTGATGTGTTGGGGAAAGTGACTGAAAATCCACAGTGGAGGAAGCTTCCGAGAAAAGCAAACACCTTGGAATCAACAAGCCAACCAGAAGAACAGGGTAAATTTAGGGGGACGGCAAAAAGAGGAACTATTCGAATGTTTTGATGAACACCTGAGTGTCACCCATGCATTAGACTTACAGTATCACAGTTTTAACAGCCCAGAAGCTTTAGCACTTAGATGGGAAGCCACCAAGGAACGCCAGAGTTGTCCCACAAGAGGAAGGCAATGGCAAACCATCTCTGCTCATCTCTCGCCTAGAAAAGTCCTTAAGAGATTGCCCATGTTGGCTGCAACTTGACAATACTATCGTTATTACCATTACAATACAATCAGTTAAAGCAACATCCCACTGAAGGCAACGTTAATAACACAGAGCCTGAGTTGCCGAACGGTTGGCGAAACATGCCTCACACAGATTAGAGCAGGGGGTGTCGAACTCATTCGTTATGAGGGTTGGATAGGACATGAATGTGTTTTGGTCAGGAAAACAGTGTTGGAACTGGCAAATCTTTCAGTGGTCTATTCCTCCCCCACCCCAGACCTCAACAGAACATGATTTCATAAGAGCAAGATTCAAGGCCGAGAGGAATTGAGGGTGCATGCTGTGTAAATCCTCCTAGCAATTTCAAGCATGCAAGCAAGTCAGCGGCAGCAGAAGGACTTTATCCTTTTTAAAACTAAAGATCAAAGATGCAAAACCACCAGGCTGGTGCTTAGGGAAAAGAACCAGCAAAAGAAAGCAAGTGTGTGTCGGGGGGGGGGGGGGGCATTTTGAGTGTCAGGGCTTACAGTTTAGCTGGAATTGAAAGTAATTTGGTGTTAAAAATAAAAATGCGCAAAAAGGAGATACAGGGGAGAGCGAGACAACTAATAAGCAGGACTTATATATATGCATACATATATATAAGGGCCCCTTAATGATTTTCCCCTAGTGTAAACATGCCATGAGGATTAGGCTTTCAGCTCTACCAGAGTACAGAGAGGCCCTCGAGGGGCAGGCCCTGGGTAAACACAGCTTGAGCGATCACTCTGATTTGTGAAGTAGGAATGGATACCTCTGCTCAGTACTTTTGGTCTTTGAAACACAGATGTTGGGGATACTTCACTGCCAGAACCAGCCACTCGTTTGTGCAATGTCCCTAGCCAGAGTAAGACTACCACAATCCACACAGTTGGCTTTCTCATCAAGGGAAGTTTTGGAACAGTCCAATTCTTTTATAATCAGGCATAATGGGCAGAGAAATGCATTTCTACCATCTTTTTTTTTTTGCCTTGCTTTCCTCTCCCTTTCCCTCCCACAACTCCTTTGCATCTTTACTACCATCTAATAATCCAGTTGTACTTCGCCTTATCAGCCATTCCCTCTCCAGCCCGCAATGACTGACGGACAAGAAAGTCGGTAAAAGACGTCTCCTTTCTGATGGTGTTAATGGTTTAACAAAGATCCTGGAAGCCATCCTGCTACAGACGTACCTGCACAAGAATGCCGCAGGCAGAGGCTCATCCAGGGTTTTGTAATTATCACTTACGGTAAGAGAAAATCATCAGTTACCACAGCTGCTACTACCATGATACTACTGTACAGGAGCTAAGGCCTCCAAATTATCCTACCTGTTTGCAGATAGTATTCCCTTGATTTACCCCACCAACAGCTACTGTAAAACATTTTCTCAGAGAAGTACAAAACAGAGGGCAGTTGATTGCTCCCTCCACCCTCCCCACAGAAAGTGGTAAAATAATAAATAATTTTGATTGCTCCCTCCACCCTCCCCACAGAAAGTGGTAAAATAATAAATAATTTTAAAGTTTAATGAGAACCAAAAACTGCAAAAAAAAAAGCTCTTTAAAGAGCAGCATTAATATTTATGCCAGTTCAACTAAAGTATTTAATGTACAGTCGAAGGTGTTCACAGCCGGACTCAACTGGTTGTGGGCTTTCCACGGCCACGCAGCCCGGAAAGCCCACACTAGTAAAGTGTTTAAGTTTAAGCAGCTCCAATTAATTATTGTAACCTTTAACACGGATGGCTGCTTGCGCTCCTGTTCTTTTTTGAAAACACTGGCAAGTACAGTGGATACCAGCTGGAAATATTTTGCTGTGCTTCTAGGTTCTGCAACCAACTACTGCCAGGCTGAAAGGCAAACAACCCTCCCTCCGACCTTCACCAACAACCACACCAGAATGAAAAACAGAAACACACAATGCCACCCACAGTACAGCATTCCTGGCTACAGGGAACGCGATGACATATGACCGATGGATTAGACCAGTGTGCCAACACTGTGTTTAGTAGTGTAAACAGACAGTACCAGTCCCCCAAATCTCATCGTTATCCTCAGCTTGAGGAAAGGAAAGACAGTAGAAGCAGCATGCTTTAAGAGGCCTTGGGGACAAACAAAAAAGACAGGATGGATCCAAGGATCCTTCACAGCGCTACCCATCATCAAACTAGGTACAACACAAAAACTCTGATCCTGTAGCGATCAGAAGGGATGGTTGGTCCTTCATCTAGACCAGGGGTAGGGAACCTGCGGCTCAAGAGCCGCATGCGGCTCTTCTGCCCTTGCACTGCAGCTCCACGAGCCGAGCTGCCGGCTTCATCCTTGCCTGCCCTGCAGGCAGCAGGGCGGGCGCATCTAACCGCCCGCTGGACGGATTGTCGCTGCGCCGCGGGTTTCACTCAGCCGGCCCCGCTGGGACGGGGCGGGTGCTTTCCCGGCGGCCGGCAAGGCCGAGCCGCCGGCTTCATCCTTGCCCGCCCTGCAGGCAGCAGGACGGGCACACCAATTGCCCACAGATGGCTGGGCCACACCGCAGGCTTCCCCTCTCGCCCCCCCCCCCCCATTGGAGTGGGGCGGGTGCTTTCCCGGCAGATGGCGAGGCCGAGCCGCCGGCTTCATCGTTGCCCGCCCTGCAGGCAGCAGGGCGAGTGCACCAATTGCCCGTGGCCGGCTGGGCAGTGCTGCGGGCTTTTCCTCTCGGCCCACCCCTGCTCGAAAGGGTATATTTCTCCATGCGGACGGCTAAAAGGCTGCCACTGGTTCTATTCCTTTGCCCGTTCGCCTGCAGGCAGCAGGGCGGGCGCATCCATGCGCTTCTCAGAATGAGTGGAGTAAAAGGTAAAAAAAACCCAATATATACAGTATTATCTTTATTTTAAATGTCAAAAATTATTTGCGGCTCCAAGTGTTTTCTTTTCCCGTGGAGAACGGGTCCAAATGGCTCTTTGAGTGTTAAAGGTTCCCTACCCCTGATCTAGACCAGAGGTGTCAAACTTGCGCCCTCCAGATGTTATGGACTACAGTTCCCATCATCCCCTGCCAGCATGATACTGGCAAGGGGTGATGGGAACTGTAGTCCATAACATCTGGAGGGCCACGAGTTTGACACCTATGATCTAGACATTATTTGGGGAAGGTTCTCAATGCATTCTGCCCCAAACGTCAGGGAACCCCATCACTGCACTGCTGAATCGTGGCAAAATGCCGAACTCCAGGCTATGATGTTTTTCCTACTGCTTAGAGATGGTAAAGAGTGCCACCCTCCCATTCATATCCACATACGAAGCGGCACATTCCAATTCCTAGGCTTTTGACATAGGCCGGTGTGATGGGTGTATTCCCTAAGTTTAAGTCTGAATGTGCCAGCAATGGCCCGGGCAAGAGGACATTTCGTCCACACGGCTTTGGTTCTTCTGTCATCATGAAAGTATACCCTGCAGAACCATGTGACCTCAAGGACAGGAAGGGTGATCTCCAGAGACAGTTGCAAACAAGAGCCTTGTTGTCCTCTTCGGCAATGCTTTATACTGGCTCCTTCTCTTGGTGTTGCCACCCCTCCGGGCCTTGGGACCGGGCGCCACCCATATGGGATTTAAGTTGTCTTTGTTTTAGAATTTCTGTATGCTGCTACTGATTTTAAGGGTTGTAATTGTGTTTTAACTGTTGTTGGATATTATGTGTTGTGTTGTAAACCACCAAGAGCCCTCCTGGGATAAGGCGGTCTACGAAATCCAAATAAATAATAATACTAAAAGAAGTAGTGCACACGTATCCCAAAAAACTCAACACAAAAGACATGTTATAAAACTGCTGTTATGTTGTTGTTGTTTTTGCAGTGCTCTAAACAGAATTTTAAGGTTATTAATTATTTCCATCTTCATTTCCTTGTCCTTTCCAGGAGCGATAAGTTTTGAGGAGTTACTGAACTGCATCTCTTGATCGCTGCTTCCTGTTCGATACACAAGCTTCTAGACCCCCGTGTTTTAATGCATCTGGTTTGCATGCTTCCGACGCTGTTTCGAAGCCGAGGGAAAACGAAAACGCGAAATTAACTTTCTAAATTCACCCGTAAGCATGATTGATTCTTGACATGGAGGCGCTACTTTCCCAGCTCGCTGGAATTTGGCTCATCCAGCTCCCGCCCTCAGCTTCTCTTCAACACATCCCCTCTAATGTGGTCTGTCTGGCTGCTGGGAACGCTGAAGTTCCCAGTTCCAAGTCTCCTCCTCTTAAGTTATTAGGCCCATTTGTTATCTGGGCACCTAGAAACAGCTGCTTCCTTACAAATTAGCCCACATCATTCGGCAAGGCAAACAGAGCTCCCCATCTGCGGCAAAAACAATCTCAAAACAACCAACCTGAAAGGGAAGCCATGTGCCGGAGGAGTGGGGGGTGGAAACAGCTGGCAACTCCCCACCCATGACAATATGCACCTCTTATGTAATCTTGTGAGGCTCTTTGATTGTTAAGCTCCGTGTGGCAGGTCCGCTTCCTCCCGAGCCGTCACTCAACATTCTAGTCCGACAGCTTAAGGTGAACACGGCTTTTTAAAAAATAATGAAGCAACTACACATGTCAGAGACTTATGAAACACGTCTCGTGGAAAGGTCTCTCTCTAAGTCTCGGGAGCGCAAAACAAAATACAAACCACCGCTGAAATCAGGTTGATTCTTCTGCCAAAACTAGCTGACTAAGAGGCTGCAGAAAAGGGCATTAACTCGTTCAAGTAAAACAGCACCCAAGTAGCTGTGGAAGAGGCACATTAAAACTGAACCAGGACTGAAATTTGGATCAGAGCTGAAAACGAAACTCTCCGGCATGTTTTCCTAACTAGGATTTGCTTGCAAGGCGTCTCGTTAATGCTCACTTGACTGGATTTTTTTTTACTGTGGCGCTGTAAGATTTTCTAGATTTGACAGCTGGCGTTGGGCAATTTTTGTTTCTGCACAAGCCGCAGAGTGAGGATTCAAAGAGCTATTTTCGGCAAGGCCAAGAGCTTGTGTGTGCCAGGAATGAGTGTCGGTTTTTCACTTTGAGCAGGACCCCCCCCCCCCCCATGTCACCCAGCGCTTTGCCAAGGAGCACAGGGAGGGCTGTTGTTTGCCTCTCAGGACTGGTTGTATGGCTTTTTCAGTCTTGGCCTATGGCTGTGAAAGGACAGAATGGCTCTCCAACCTCATCTCCTTGGCACCTCCTTCATCAATCAGATTTGTCGAGTACAGCGAATGAGGGGCAAGTCCCAGCCAGCATTTTCAACTGGGAGTGAACATGTACAGTGTTGGTGAAGGACTGGAGAAAGCCCCTTGATAACTTGAAAAGGGGCTTGGATAGATTTACGGAGAAGAAGTTGATGTATGGCTACCAATCTTGACCCTCCTTGATCTGAGATTGCAAATGCCTTAGCAGATCAGGTGCTCAGGAGAAGCAGCAGAAGGCCATTGCTTTCACATCCTGCAGGTGAGCTCCCAAAGGCACCTGGTGGGCCTCTGCAAGTAGCAGAGTGCTGGACTAGATGGACTCTGGTCTGATCCAGCAGGCTAGTTCTTACGTTCTTAACTGGTCCTTCCAACCCTTCTGTGCCTGTCAAAACTGATAGCTAATCAAGTGTAAGAATATTTCCAGGAACAAGTCTAAGCGCAAAGAGTTATGGTAAACTCAACTGTGAGGAAGCTACCACGAGGGAAAATTGACGCATAGTCTATATAAGTGACAAAATTAAACGGCAGAATGGGCCGTACCATGCCATATGGGGAAAGAAGGGTGTCATACCTTACATGCTCTTCCATAGATCAAAAAAAAAAACCCTCCGTGTAAGTAAGTTGCCATGACCTAGATAGCTCCAGGCTAGTCTGTTCCCATCAGATCTCAGAAGCTAAGCAGAGTCAGCCCCAGTCAGTAGTTGCAAAAGCAACCTCCAAGGAATACCAGGGTCGTGACCTAGAGGCAGGCAGCGGCAAACCACCTCCAAATGTCTCTTACACTGAAAACCCTATTTTTTTGTATGTGCTATATGTCAGCCATGACACGATGGAACATACAAAAAAAATAAGTGAGGCTATTAAGGAGAAAAGTTCTAGCTTTGCTGTCTGCTAGATTTCCCCATTCAGAAAAAAATTATTAATGTAAGGGAACTATGAAAAAGATGTAATCCAACAACCTGCAGTCTGGAGTGGTACAATCTATTCTTCATTAGAGCTCGAGGACATCTGGGTAAACATCTGAGAAGGACCTTTCACAGGTAAGTTCAATGGTTGTTCTACCACCCTGCCTGTGTGAACCACTTCACTGTTCCCTCTGTTTAGACCAGTGGTTCTCAACCTTCCTAATGCCGCGACCCTTTAATACAGTTCCTCATGTTGTGGTGACCCCCAACCCTAACATTTATCCATTTTACAGATGGAAAACACTGATGCCGAGAGTCTTAGGCGACCCCTGTGAAAGGGTCGTTCGACACCCAAAGGGGTCCCGACCCCCAGGTTGAGAACCGCTGGTTTAGACCAAGCCGCAGTCGCTTTCATTGAAGGCATAAACATTTCGTTGGTTGTACCGACTTGCTACGTGTAACTCGCCACAAGTCCCTGCGAGAAAGGCAGACTGTAAATAATGAAAATAAAGTACATAAATGCCTTAATCAACACTTTGCACCCAATTTTCATGAGCACGGGGATAAACTGTAGCTAGCGAACCTAATGGACTGGCTAGGCCAGGGGTAGGGAACCTGCGGCTCTCCAGATGTTCAGGAACTACAATTCCCATCAGCCTCTGTCAGCATGGCCAATTGGTCATGCTGGTAGGGGCTGATGGGAATCGTAGTTCCTGAACATCTGGAGAGCCGCAGGTTCCCTACCCCTGGGCTAGGCAGTCAATTGTGAAATGGCAACTGAAGACGTGGGTTTCCCCTCTAATTCTCTTAAGAAGAAAATGGACTTGAAAAAAGGAGCGGACAAATTATAAATTGGTTGCTTCCCCCCCCCCCTCCCCCTGTGCGGTTTTCCCTGACACGTTTTGTGGGCATAAGAGATGGAAACTTCAACTTCAGAGAAAAACACAAGATTTCTAAAATCCCGATAAAGCTGTAGCAGGCAACAAAAAAAAACACCTTGAAAATGTGCACGTTACCCAAAATCAAATTCAGATTTCAGCCACACCGGATGGGGTATTCAGAGCTAAACCAGGAGTTTAATCCTGCATGCAGAAGACATCTGTTACCCACAGCGGAGCTGTTTTATTCTGCGTATCAGAGTGCTGTATGAGAAGAACAGAACAAAATACAATGCTGCACGTATTCTCCTGTACAAGCAAAAACAAGTAAACTGCTGCAGAGCCTTTCTGCTACAGCACTGCCTGACCCTCTTCACATCCTATGCAAAAGGGGAAGGTACACACCAAAGTGAAAATGAAGAAAACTTGTACCAACCAGGCTACAATAATAACTTCAAAAATTTGTTCTCCCACTGGAGAAGCAATTTACTTATAAGTAACCAAAATAATGTTATAATTTTACAAACAGTAACAAAATGTTTTGGAAAAATTGTTTACATTCTCCCATTAAAATGTAAACAATTTTTCCAAACACAATTTTTCCAAAACATTTTGTTGCTGTTTGTAAAATTATAAAATTATTTTGGTTACTTGTAAGTAAATTGCTACTTCAGTGGGAGAACAAATTTTTGAAGTTATTATTGTAGCCTGGTTGGTACAAGTTTTCTTCATTTTCACTTTGACCCTCTTCACAGGCATTTGGGGAACAGGGCCAGTGGCTATTTTGCTTCACGGCTCTCAGTTTCCAACTTCATTTTACTAATATCAATGCAATCAGGTAATGTACTGCATGCATGAGGCTACATTGGTGCTATTTTTCATGATCTCTGTGCAGAACACGTACTTTGCATGGAAAGAAATGTTTCAATTTAGCCCTGGTATCTCCAAATAGCAGTTGCTGCAAAAGACATTTCTCTGCCTGGGTCCCTGAAGAGCTACAAAATGAGGTTGGAACCAAGAGCTGCTCCAATCGGAGTAGGTAACTCTGAGTAAGATGGACCCCTAGCACCACTTTGGTGCACCTACACAGCTCTCTTCCTCATGAAATGTTTGCAGGACCCAAGCGGACAATATAATTTATTTCAGGAGCACTTACTCGGACAGTCGACTTCATCGCTCTCATCCTCACAAGTGGGCCATCCATCGCACTGCCAGTTCAGAGGGATGCATTGGATCGACCCACTGCGGCAAGCGAATTGCCCTGGTACACAGCGCAGCTCTGTATTAAAAAAAAGAAAGAAAGTGTTGTTTGAGAGACAGATCAAACAAGATCTCACCAGCCCACCTGGAAACTTCAAAGGACTACAGCACCACACAAACAAATGTTTCCCCTTAAAATAGTTTAGGCATCAATGTTATTAAAGACAAACTAAGTGTTCAAGACTGGGCATGTAACTACCCTGGAAAGAGCTGGGTCAAATTTTGTAATGCAGAAGAAGTCAAAAACTTTGAACACAGGTGTGGCTCCTCTACCAACCACAATTATTTGATCAGTCAGACTTTTCAGACTTAGGGATGCTTCTCAAAAAAAATGTAGCAGTGCTAGCTGCCCCAGCTTTCCCCTGGGATGGGCTGGCGTGGGCAACCACAGCCAACCATGACACTTACAAATCTGGGAATTCATAGTTTAAATCTTGCCTCTGCAATACTACAGACGGCCTTTGAAAAGCCAGCCTCTCCCTTCTCCATACGCAATGTGGATATAATCCCTCTGTGGAGCAGGTAGACAAGGATAACAAGACAATTTTTTAAATAAGTTAAAGGTCAACTGAGAAGAATGCTTACACTTGCTCATTTTAACGGCTTTCCTTCTGTTATTTTACGTGGCAGATTCAATAATATAGAAATGAGCAAAAGGTTATGTTCTTGTAACGACTGACAAATTGAAATTCTGTTCCGCCAACTGTTCCGCTGTTCTAAGACTGAAAAAATTAGATTTCACTATTTTAATCTCTTTTCCTTGATACCTAATGAAATGTCTGATCTGTGTAAACTTCTATTTCTGTTGGATACTTCTGAGGTTACAATTTGTGAATGGGCAGCTAATTTTTTAAGGTTTTCAAGGCAAATAAAGGTGGTTGGCTACTGGCTGCCTCCGCTAGCAACCCCAGTCTGCCTTGGGGGTCTCTTATCCATGTCCTAACCATGACCAGCCCCATTTAGCTTCTGAGATCAGATCAGCCAGGTCAGGATCAGGTCAATCTGAGCTGTGGGGTAGTCCTGCATTTGTAGGCTGGTGCTGAGAATCTGTATTATCTTCCTAGCTCTATATGAAGGTATCAGAAACGTGAAGGGCGGAGAATCAGATGGATGCCCAGCCTTCCACAGGAAGTGACAAGATTTAGCTCCTGCCACCCTGAGGAAGGGGTGGGAAATCACCCATCCAGGATGCCCAGAGTCGCCTCCAGGAAAACATAGAAGTATTTGGGAGGCCCGACCATATTTGTGTGCGTGTGTGTCCCCACCAGTATTTTCCCCACCGTTTCCAACCGAAAAACTTGAAATCTGCAGGAAGACTGAAAGAATTCATTTCTCTTTTGGAAAGGATGAAATGCGGTAAGACATGGCTTCACTCAGTGATGTATAGGAAGATTATCATAATTATCATTATCTAATGCTGTGCAGATTGTCCATTTATGCTGCAGAAAAGGAGATGTTCATTTAAACATGTAATTTAAATCACACTTAAAATCCTATTGTGTGCCTAACGGTAGTGTCAAAGAAGAGTTCGATGTCTAAAAATGTAGTCTAATATGCAAAAACACAGCAGTGACTGTAGGAAAGATTTCTCTATCCAAATTGATTTCCTTTTATTACAAAAATCTGTATTTTCTACTTTCAATTCTCCTCCCTGTCCAAGGGAGAAAGATGCATTTGTCCAGGTCAGGCAGAATGGGGTACATTCCCATATTTTTACATTCTCTACAAATACCATATACTATGCTGAATTATTGATGATGCATTTTACCTGGTTAAAGCAGTACAATAAATTAAAACTTGATAATGAAACGTTGTATATATTTCAATTCCGCCGCACCCCACAAATCTTTTCCAAGAGTTGTTCCCTGCCCCTTGGCTTCAAAATGCCCAGAAATATTCAGTCTGAGGAAAGTATTCCCATTGGAACATCCTAATTTACTTAGAATGGGCATCCAATGGAAGCCAGGATACAGCTGACGGACAGAGATACGCCAAACTAAAACAAAGCAAGACTCTAGCCTAGCTGGAGAACTCTACACACAGCGCCTTAAGCTCCATAGCAGAAAAAAGCAAGACAGAAACACATTCAAAGCAAGTAACACTTATCTGCACTCCCTGTGAACTTCTGCCATCCCAAGTATTTTCCAATGGATGACTAACCAAAGATACAGACAGGATTTAACAGGTGAAAAGGCACAGTGTAAAAAATCTATTCTACAAAGGTTTTGCAACCTGAGAAAAAGAATAACAAGTCTAGCCTAATACAGAGACGGTAAACTCCTACAGGTACTGACTGGCCCCAACAAAACAGCCCTCCGGACAAAATGGTTACCAGCAGCTCTGCCACTGGGCCTTTCACTCTGTTTTAGAGGCTATGCAAAGCAAGCCATAACAACTGATCTAATAAAATGGGAATGAAACTAGTCTCTCGCTTATCTGCACCCCAACACATACACACACACACGCACAAACAGGGCAGGCTTCTACATACTGACTGCGGCAGATAGGCCTGCCAAAATCTGTTTCTGCCTACACTGGGGACTATTGCATTCTCTAAAACCAACATTCTCTAAAACCAACAGCTGAACTGTCCTACAGACCCTGCTCCCATGGCTGTGTGCTGAACATGTAAAACGTCAGGAATTCTAAAAACATATTCAACCATGACTTTAAAAAAGCACAGCTTGAAAACTCAATCTCACTATTTTTAATAAACATGCCTCCTGACTGCTGAGAACAGTTCTCTGCAGACAGACTTTTGTCAAGTGGCAGACGGCAGAGCTGCCTCCTCGGTCCCCCAGTGGTCGGACTCTCTGCAGTTCCAAATCAATTAAGGCTTTGTGATACAAGATAAGGGTGTGCCCTTATCTTGATGTTTTAATGCATTAGCGGGATCATCCCCCAAAGTCAACAAAAGAGTTACCTGAACTGGTACAAGTCAAAGAAATTCCAACTTTGAGAATAAAGTCCCCATTTTCCTCAAATGAGAAAACAGATGTTTATAACAAGACAGAACTGAGTAGTACCCTGTTTCCCTGAAAATATGACTTATACTGAAAATAAGCACTAGCATGATTTTTTGGGATTTTTGGAGGATGCTTAAAATATAAGCCCTACTCCAAAAATAAGCCCTAGTTACAGATTTCCCAGCGCAGTTGATCTGGCCACGTGGGGGGGGTGCAAAATCACCTGGGGGGGGGGGGAATATCCCCTGAAAATAAGCCCTAACACATCTTTTGGAGCAAAAATTAATACAAGACCCTGTCTTATTTCCGAGAAAACACGGTATTCCTACTGTGGCATAACTGCTCTACAGGTTAATGACGCTGGCGGATTCAAAACTAAAATGAGTATGCAGTTGTTTTCCTTCAAATTACAGACAGCGTAATGTAGTGGTCAGAGAGGCAGCTGGAACTGGGAGGCGAAGGGTCAAACCCCACTCTGCTAGGAAAGCTTGCTGGGTGTCCTTCGGCCAGTCACACATTCGCAGCCTAGCCTACTTAGCAGGATTGTTCTGAGGAAAGAAATGGAGGAGAATGATGTAATCTGCTTTGGGTGCCCACTGGGTCATAAATGAAGTAAAGAAATCAAATGGAGGGAGGAGGCTCATAGAAAATGAAAGCATTGAAAGCCTAAGGGAGGGGGGGGGAGGTGGAATCCAATGGAAGACAGACAAATAAGGAGTGAATTGGTATTATAAAGTGCCTCCTCTCACAGAGCATAAAAGCGCTTCATGCCAAATCTGGGAAATGAAAATAGGCCTATCCTCTCTGACAGATCACCCACTCGGAACAATCCTTCAGGTCACAACACGGCTCAGAACTCAGACTTGCCAGACTAGCACACAAGACAATACACGTTACAGCAAGGCAAAAACAGCTTTGACCCACTTGCTTATTTCTGCCCAGTCATCACAACATACAACGCAAAACACGTTAAAAAAAATTAAAGCTGAAAACACTGGCTCTCCAGAGCCGAGAAAAGCAAGAATGCTAAACTCTGAGATCAGGTTTTCTGTAAACAACACTTGGGGGCGGGGGGGGGGGGGGCATTATGGATTACCACCACTTAATTCAGAGCTTAAGGATGTCCAATCCATGCTCAAGCCTCTTTTGTGTACTCAAACAGTGTGTGTAAGGAGGGAGGGGGGTGTTTCAAGTAACTTCTGAACTGAGAGATCAGCCTTACCATTTGTGGTTGCAGGAATCACGGAGGCCACCTATGAAACAATATGCATATCTCACAGCTGTCAAGAATGGCACCCGTGCCTTTACTTCTAAAAACACATCCCCAGGCAAAGGGATGACAAGATGTGATCCTTGCTGGGCCATAGCTTGATGGCAGCTTACTTGCCTCTGCCACCAGCCGGAGGATTAAAATTCACACGTGAAGAGGACGCTTCTCTCTCAGGATGGAAAGACCAGCCACAGGCCAGGCATTTGCCAGAGGTGCAGCACAAGCAGATGCAGAGAGCTTGCTTCTGTTGTACCGTGGCCACCCCAGCATGTGCTGGGGCACATTCACCCTGGACTTGAGCAATAAGCCCACAAGGAACAAGACCCAACCCTGCTCAGAAAGTGGGGAGAATCTGTTTTTGCAGAGGGAAACCCCCTTTTCCCAATCAGGCTCCCAGACACACTCTCTCTCTCCAGGAGCTTTGAAGGGGGTCTTACTTGCTTGTTGCTGCCACCACGTACCTGGTTTTCTCTCCCCTTCCCAGCTTGATGCCAGGAGGAGCATCAGGTGGGGCTACTTACTAGTGTTGGCATCCATTTAAGGTTCACAGAGCCAGCGTGGTGTAGTGGTTAAGAGTAGGTGCACTCCAATTTGGAGAATCGGGTTTGATTCCCCGCTCTGCCACTTGAGCTGTGGAGGCTTATCTGGGGAACCAAATTAGCTTGTGCACTCCAACACACGCCAGGTGGGTGGCCTTGGGCTAGTCACAGTTCTTCGGAGCTCTCTCAGCCCCACCTATCTCAAAGGGTGTTTGTTGGGGGGGGGAGGAAAAGGAGATTGTAAGCCGCTCTGAGTCTCCTTCAGGAGAGAAAGGGGGTATATCCAAACTCCTCTTCTTCTTCCTGCTATCAGCATCTCTACAGAGTAAACAGGATTGCAGGAATTATGGTACAGATATTAATAAAGAAAGGGTGTATGGGTCAAAAGGATGCTTCCTCACTGAGACTCAAGGCAGATTGTGAAATAGAAACCCATGTGATCAGACAGAAGATATCCAATAAGCAATGCAAAGGGGTGAGGATTACGAAACTAGAATTGACAGGAGGCATGGCACGCTCTGTATTTGATTTTGGGCGTAAACCTAAAGGAAAAAGCAGTCCACTTGTGCCAGCAAAGAAAATGGCTAATCGGCTGCACCGACAGCATGTCACAAACCTTAGCAGCATCCTAGCACCTTATACTAATGTGACAATACAAGCCATTCGAACCGGGCGACAGCTGCTAGGGTTGGAAGCTCCCAGGGCTTAACCTGAAGGGTCAGGACTCCTTCTCAAGACCTTCGAGGAAGGAAGTTAGAGCTTAGGGGAGTGGCCAGATGCAAGGGAGCCGCGTATTTTCCATTCAGTGTGAGTGCTTCTGCTCTTCCCTCCCTCCCTCCCTCCCACAGCCACAGGGCTTTGCCCTCAAACCATTAGGCAAATTAGACCCTAACCTACCAGATTACAGAAGCACGATGGCTCAGTAGCAAATCGCATACATTGCACATAGAAGATTACACAAACACCTCAAGTTGTTGTATGAGACATCAGCCCATTCATCTATCAATGATGAATCTGACTGGCAGCAGCTCTCCGGGGTCTCTTTCATCTACTACCTGATTTTTTTCCCCTTAGGTAGAGATGCCAGGAACTAAACTGTGGATCTTCTACATCGTAGGTGTCAAACTCGAAGCCCTCCAGATGTTATGGACTATCATGATGGGAACTGTAGTCCATAACATCTAGAGGGCCGCAAGTTTGAGTGTTCTACATGCACATGTCCAACCCCGTGGCCCCTCTCATAAAGCCCGATCTTAAATCCCTGGCACCCCCAGCTTAAGGCTCTCTGACAGCAGGTAATGTGAACAACCTTCTTTGTCTAAGCTTCCAGAGACGGTTGCCAGTAGGAAGTAGAAAGCATGCAGCTACAGGTCACATGGACCCAGCCGTTCACTATTAGGATCCACCATCACTCCTGAAACCTCAGAGCCTTCTGCATCAGAAGACCTGGCACGTGTCCATGTGAGCAGGGGGAAATGTCCCCCCGCCCTGCTCCCCATTATTCTAAAGGATTCAATAACATTTCATCTTAAAGCTCGGGAGTGTAATTAAATAAATTGCATGGAGGGAGCTTCTAAATTAGAATCCATCCATGACGTTTTTTCAAGGACTTGCCACTCACATTCTGGGAAGCCAGACAGCTATTTAACTTACTTGCAACCATTTGAAATATTAATGCACAGTGGGCAGGATACCTGAAAGACCCCCTCTCTTTTTTAAAAATTATAAGCTGTGTGTGCAAGTCATAAATCTGTAGCTTTTAACGGCAGAAAAATCTATAGCTAATGTTCAGAAACAAAAGCGTGAGCACTATGAAGAGTGCAGCACTGAGAACCCGTTTATGCGTGACTTAGGACACCAGGAACACACTTACCACTGCGGAGATTCACGTGGTCCAGCACCTCACTTTAAATACTTCTCCCTTATGTACCTGAGCTTTAGCTCAGAAAGAAGTCACCCTGGTGTGCTAGTGGTGCATGAAAAAGATGAAGAGTTTGGATTCACACTCCCACCTTTCTCTCCTGTAAGGAGACTCAAGGTGGCTTACAAGCTCCTTTCCCTTCCTCTCCCCACAACAGACACCCTGTCAGATAGGTGGGGCTGAGAGAGTTCTGAGAGAACTGTGACTAGCCAAAAGTCACCCAGCAGGAATGTAGGAGTGCGGAAGCACATCTGGTTCACCAGATAAGCCTCCACCACTCGGGGGGAGGAGTGGGGAATCAAACCCGGTTCTCCAGATTAGAATCCACCTGCTCTTAACCAGTAAACCACGCTGGCCCAGACTCCACCACTCTCCTATCACGGTTGCTTAAGAAACTGACACCTGCTCAATCCCGGCCAACACAGCTCAAGCACAGACAAAGAGAGGGAGAAAACACTGCAAGGGTAGGAAAGGCCAAGTTCTGCTCGAGGAAAATCCTCACCCTAGTGCGGTGATGGTGAACCTTTTTGAGACCCAGTGCCCAAATGGCAACCCAAACCCCACTTATTTATCGCAAAGTGCCAACCCCGCAGTTTAACCTGAATGCTGAGGTTTTAGTTTAGAAAAAGACGGTTGGCTCCCTCTTCCTCTGCCCCACCCACTCGAGTAGGAGCCAGCCTGCTCTAGCCTCCAGCAAGTCCTGCGCGCACTGCTCTGTGCCTCTCTAGCATCTCTGCCTCCTCTATGCCCCCCCTCAGGCATTAGCCACTCAGAGCACAGGCACCAGGCCCGCCAGCCGAGTCCTCCCTGCTCACCGCGGCGCATGCACATCGTGCTCAGTGGCCCAGGCCAGCCTCGGTGTGTGTGTGGGAGGGGGGGTGATTTTCCACCCCCCACATGACGAACTCTGTGTGCGCGTGCCCACAGACAGGGCTCCGAGTGCCGCTTCTGGCACCCGTGCCATAGGTTCGCCATCACTGCCCTAGTGGAACACCTGCAGGAGAAGGCGATAACAGTGCTCTGTGTAGCTTTGAGCATTGGAGCATCTGGAGAAAACTCAACTAGTGATGAGGTAAGCCCACTGCCATTATACAATGGCTGGGAAGATCAGGTGACCGGTAAGCCGCAGCTGGAGACTTGGGCTGCACCCTATGAAGCCAAGGGTTGTAGGATTGGTATGGCAACAACTATTAAGAACAGAGGGATTCTGCCCTTCCTTAGAGATGCAAAGGAGGAGGACGAACAATGGTACATGCAGCTAGGGAGTAAAGACTGAAAATCACAGATTTAGGCAACGTTCAAACAGTTTCTGAGCTCGACAGAAACGTTTAATAAAATCACAGCCTCTTCAGGAATGGGAATATAATACCACTTTGAGCTTTCAATTTGTTTTCTTCTACATATAAATACAAAGAATCATCTACAGTTGTAGGATGTGTTCATCAAGTCTTCTATATTAATACCCTGCACACATAATAAAAGGAATCGGTTTGGGAGAGTCTGCACGCCACCCAACTTTGCACTATTTTTGGAAGAATCTGATTTCGAGCCCACTGCATATTTCTGCTAAGTGGCCCATATAAATGTTTGGAAAAGAAATAAAAGGAGGCCTGGTTCTCTAAACAATAGAAACTCGAAATTCAGCAAGGAAGCTTACTCCTCACGGCCTCCAGGTTGATGGCTACTGCAGATTACAACAGATTTCCATAGATTAAAATTGCTTTTGTTGTTCGGTCTCATAAAACCCTGGGCCACAATCAACTGTAAGAGGCTTTCTGAAAGAAAAGTTTAGGCTGCAAACCTACACACAATTTCAAGCATTGAGTGGCGTTTGCTGCTGAATCAATGTACAGATTGCCAGAAGCAGATATTAATTTCCACCCAAAGTTTGATAGCTACCAATGGGTTGGAATGCTGAGATCCATTCCACTGAGAGAGGAAGTTCTTTCATGAAACACATCTTGTATAAAGGGAAAGCTTCTTCTGTTGGAGGAAAGTATATCTGCCAGCAGAATAGAGCCGCAAGATGCAACCCAGCAAGTGCAACGTTTTTGTCATGCTATATTTGAAGCTGAGTTAATTTTCAGTTTACATTTTAAACACCTGTTTTTACAGCGTAACCAATGTCAGTTTGCGTCCAGATGATTTTACTCAGGGCATACAGATTTAAAGCACAAAACACTGAAGATACAGAGCTTTTATTAACTGAGAGATCCAAGGCAAAAAAGAACACTACAAAGGGCTACACTGTTCAAAGACATCTACCGTTTTCCAGCCAGTTATCATTCTGGAATGTCCCTGTGCCCCTAAACTGCAGAAAGTAAAAACATGCTGCGTTCTAGAGAACTGTTCAAGGAGGTATGTACAAACTTACGATTACGCTTTACTGAACAAATAAGTTATGCCCAGAAGTGGAAGACAACTTGAGCCTGAAGGAGACCTTAACGTAACTTCAAAGCAGCCCAATCTCAAACTTGTTTGAAAAAAAAAATCCATGGGTTGGGGAGGGGGGGTACTATAATATAAGAATGTCTAGGATTGCAGCCTTAACATAGAAAGGTATATCTGCCCTCTGTACTTGCTAATTACACCTCTCTCAGGTTACAAAAGCAACTCTGAGACATCCAGTCTCTTAAGAAGTTCTAGCGATTTCTCTATCTGGACATAGATACCATGTGCAGTGGAATACCAATTAATACTCTTAACAAGCTTACCTTTTAGGTTCTCTAGTACCAGCCTACAGCCCTGTTACAAACTCATCTATTCAAATGGTGAGCTCTTGAAGTAGAAATTCTCCTTGCTTGTCCTGCCAAAAGGCAAAAGACCTGTAAGACTTGAGGGAATTCCTGAGTTCCCAAGTTCCAAAATGTCCAAAAATTACCCTACATCAGAGGTGTCCAACTCTGGCGCTTCAGATGTCCATGGACTACAATTCCCATCAGCCCCTGCTGCAGGGGTTGATGGGAATTGTAGTCCATGGACATCTGAAGCGCCAGAGTTGGGCACCCCTGCCCTACATCGTCCAACTGAAGTATGGTCCCAAGAGGAGTTCTCAAAAGAACACAGCTCTTAAGCTGAACTGACATAGATCAATGGAGGGATCCCAGCTTACTGATCGATCCCAAGCTTTGTAGGCACAAGGCACCAGGTTTGATCTCCAGAGTCTCTCAAATAAAAAGATCTGAAGCAGCAGGCTGTCCACAGAGCAGCCACTCTGAAAGTCTGTGATAAAAACAAGCATCTCACATGCGGGGCTGGGATTTCCAATTGTTTTCTCATCAAGTTTTGCACTTGACGGCATGAGCCTGGGGCAGACAGATCGTTCGCAGCAGCTCTGGAAAGCTCAGGAGTCAGCAGGTTTCATGAAAAACATACATCTTGGGTTTCTTGCAAGTCACGCCAAGCAAAATGTCATCCCCGCATTGAGAAATGCGAGGGCTTGCTTCGTAAGAGCCAGGAAAATCTGAAAACCGTGTTAAGCAAAGCAACTGTCGTGACACATGACGAGCTCCTCAAAAAGCTCACAACTGAATTCAATAAAGTGTATTAGACCCTTCACGATTTGAACTAAAAATACACGAAGGGAATTTGTTTTGTTTTGTTCTTAAAAGACGAGCAGAATGTAAAAGACCGTGCGATCACATTCACTCCTCTTTCTCCCCATCTTATCCTCTCATCTTTCCTCCCTGAACGCTGCTTCCAAAAGCCAAGAACCTTCCCAGGCAGCCTGAGAACACAACCAGCGCTGAAAACTGGCCAAGTCTCTACACGTTTGAAACGCTCAGGGTGGCAGCGTCCAGAAGGAGCTCAGCACCACCGTTTTGCCGGAAAGAGCCTGAAAGGGGGTCAGGATCAGAGGTGGGATCCAGCAGGTTCCCGACAGTAGGTTACTAATTATTTGTGTGTGCCAAGAGGGGGTTACAAATTGGTGATTTTGCCGTGTGATTTTTGCCTCAGTTACGCCCCTCCTCTCAGCAGTAGCGCGCAGAACTTGAAGCAGTCTAGCAGGAGGTGCACCGGCGTGCGTGGCAGCCTGCGTCTGCGTGCATTCGTTTCCCACCCAAGGACCGGCGCAGCGGTTGCATCCTTACCACAGCCCCACCCAGGAATGCCCCGCCCCGGAATGCCCTGCCCAGCCGCATTGGCGCTACGCCACAGTTTGAATCCCACCACCATGGGAACCTGTTACTAAAATTTTTGGATCCCACCACTGGTCAGGATTGTTCACGCACCCTTTCTCAGCTCCTCACCGCATCCAGCAAGCCTATCGGAATCAGATAACCTGTATTAGGCATGAAAGAAGTCAACAAATTCCGTACAGGCAGAGCCAGAAACGAATCACCAAACCAAGGTTTTACTCCAACACAAGCAACAGGAAATTTGCCACCGAAACAGTTACTTCGGCCTCACTGTTGTTGAGCAAAAACTCCAAGGGAGACACAAAGCGCCGATTAGGAAACAATGAAAAGAGGTTAGGCCTCAGATTGTTCAATTTTTGGACATACAAGCAAAATGGGCTCCATCAAATCTTCATTGGTTAAACAAAATGAGCCCAATCGTTTGAGTTTTGGAATACTGGCAAATCGCCCTTGAAGAAGGGATGGGGGAAATGAGTTGCGTCTTGCCCTTGTGAAAACCCATCTAAGATTGTGGGTCGGGAGTTGGGTGTAAATATCTAGCCAAACTCAAGCTTCTTGGGAATAATCCCGAGTTACTTCCAGGCTCCTCACAAACCACACTCTGACATTACATCAAAACCAGCCAATTATGGCTTGTGCTTGCCCTGGCTATCAGAACGGCAAACTCAAGCTACCTGAATGGAACTTGGGACTCTCAAAAGCTTATACTCTGGGAAAAAAATCTTGTAGGAAATTCAGGTGCTGCTGAACTCAAATACTGCTCTTCTACTAAACGTAAGAACAGCCATGCAAGGCCTGTCAAGTCCAGCAGTCTACTCACATGCTGGTCGATCAGGTGCCTCTAGGAAGCCCACAAACAAAACAACTGCAGAAGCATAGGGATACTCCTCTGATACTAGAGAGAATGATACTTACCATGAATATAATTAAGAACATAAGAACTAGCCTGCTGGATCAGACCAGAGTCCATCTAGTCCAGCATTCTGCTACTCGCAGTGGCCCACCAGGTGCCTTTGGGAGCTCACATGCAGGATGTGAAAGCAATGGCCTTCTGCTGCTGCTGCTCCTGAGCACCTGGTCTGCTAAGGCATTTGCAATCTGAGATCAAGGAGGATCAAGATTGGTAGCCATAGATCGACTTCTCCTCCATAAATCTGTCCAAGCCCTTTTTAAAGCTATCCAGGTTAGTGGCCATAACCACCTCCTGTGGCAGCATATTCCAAACACCAATCACACGTTGTATGAAGAAGTGGTGAAGACAACCCACGAGCTGCTCTCCCCTGGCTAGGCAGGAAAATAACTGGGGAAAGATGGGCGGCTTCATCACAACCAGGAAGGAGAAAAAGGTTCATTTCCTGCCTCCCTGACAGGACGCTGAGAAACATCCATAAGACGTCCTCCGCTTAGTGGGAGAATAGTTTTGCATCCTGACTAGTATCCATTTTGGCTAGTATCTGAGGATATTCCAATCCTCCATGGACATGCCCACTTCCCTCTTAAAGCCTTCCAAGTTGGCAGCTGTCACCACATCTTGGGGCAGGGAGTTTCTCAGTACAGTAAACCAACATGGTTGCCAGCCTGAAACCAAGCTACAGTGTGTGATTCCATTTGCAGTGGTAAAAAGTTTGATGAAAATCCAAAAATACTTACCCACCCAGTTTAAAGGCACAGGAAAAGGAGGGAGCAGCTCAAGGCTCTTCTCATATAGCTCCAAACTATGGTTCAGAGTTCGTCAGAGAGCTTCTTGAATCCTAACTAATGCCCTCTAGAGTTCTTTGTTAAATTCAGCGTTATTTAACTAGAAGTATGCCATTTTAATTAAGATGTCATTACTGTATATACTCATGTATAAGTCGAATTTTTCAGCACATTTTTAATGCTGAAAAAGCTCCCCTCGACTTATATGCGGGTCATTAAAAAAAAATTGTGTTTTTACTTTGCCGGCCAGCAGGGGGCGCAGTTTTTATGCTAGCGGCACCGAAATTTCAGGGTACCCTCAGAAGACACTCCTGATGATACCAGCCAAGTTTGGTAAAGTTTGGTTCAGGGGGTCCAAAGTTATGGACCCCCAAAAGAGGTGCCCCCATTCCCCATTGATTTCAATGGGAGCTATTAGTAGATGGGGTTGGCTTTTGAGGGGTCCATAACTTGGGATTCTTCGAACTGAACTACCTCAAACCTGGATGGTCTCATCAGGAGAGTCTCTTTATGATACCAGCCAGGTTTGGTGAAGTTTGGGTCAGGGGATCCAAAGTTACGGACCCCCAAAGGAGGTGCCCCCATCCCCCATTGTTTTCAATGGGAGCTATTAGTAGATGGGGCTACCCTTTTGAGGGTCCATAACTTTGGACCCTCTGAACCAAACTTCACCAAACCTGGATGGTCTCATCAGGAGAGTCTCTTTATGATACCAGCCAGGTTTGGTGAAGTTTGGGTCAGGGGATCCAAAAGTTATTGACCCCCAAAGGGGATGCCCCATCCCCCATTGTTTACAATGGAACCTAATAGTAGATTTTTCATTTCTGATAATATCCCTCTTAAAATCTAAGTTGGGTTACATTTGGACATACAGATGATGATGAGGAATCCAGTTTTGAAGGATTTTAACTCTTGTGTTTTAGCTTGGTTGCTGGTTGAGCTAAGATTTTTGTAAAGTTATTGTTGAGACCATATTGTTCTTGTTGACCCTCTTTTCCACTTACAGAGCCAGTTTATTGTTTTTCTTTGAAATAAATATTCAAAAACATTTAACCTACTGATACCTCAATTGATGTAATTTTATTGGTATCTATTTTTATTTTTGAAATTTACCAGCAGCTGCTGCATTTTCCACCCTCGACTTATACGCAGGTCAATAAGTTTTCCCAGTTTTTTGTGGTAAAATTGGGTGCCTCGACTTATATGCGGGTCGACTTATACACGAGTATATACGGTATCCTTCATAAAAAGGGCTGTTATTGAAGGTGAGGGAGAGGTATAAAGTTACACAAAAGTACCTGGAAGGTCAGGAACAAAACTGGGAGTCGAGATTTGAAACCTTTCAGGGTGAAAACGGCACAAAGCCTGACATTCAACAGCTTATGGGAGACCAGACCATTTTGTGGGGTTATTGAGACCCTGTAAGCCATCCGCCCAGATCAGACGCTCACCTGTAAGAAGTCTTGCCAAAGCTAGATGCGAACCTACAATTTGAGATGTAATAGAAAGCTTACGGGAAACTCTTATATACCAATACCAGAAGGGCCAACTGACTTTTTAAATTT
The DNA here is from genome assembly GCF_021028975.2 of Sphaerodactylus townsendi. NCBI lineage: Eukaryota > Metazoa > Chordata > Lepidosauria > Squamata > Sphaerodactylidae > Sphaerodactylus > Sphaerodactylus townsendi. Next base: position 43,350,858 of record NC_059437.1, read on the forward strand.
TCAGTTTTGGAAACAAGGATACAGAAGCCTAATTTTACGACAGCTTCTCAAAACAGTCCCAACACAGATTATGCATACGACCTAGATTATCCAGAGGAAAGACGTGGAAAAATGGTGATGGCATATAGAACAGCCCTCAAGCTATGAGAATAGCTCAGAGATGCAGAATACATCGACCCTGCAAGGGCGATGTAGTGATCGTTTGGGAGACTGTTCATGAAGAACATTCTGTACACCACCTTGAGCTACCTAAAAGACAAGCAGGATATAAATTTAATAAATGCCTAAGTAAGCCAGTTTCTCTACACCACATGCAGGCAATCTGAAGGGGCTGCCAAAATGGGCACGGATCCCTTTGTACACTTGAAATGCACAAGATATCATGGTATGTTAACAAGCGACATCAGCCCTGCAAGTTTCCACATCCCAGATTATTTACATTAGGGTAATTAAGGGAAATTCACGCTTTCATACTTTTTAGTTAATCTATTTATTTTTACCCTTATTAGCTTCCTTTCTACCTTGCAGAATTCATGGTAGCTTACAATAATAAAAATGCACCTGCTCAATCCAGTTGTTTCATTTTCACCAGGGTTGTGTAAGTTCCTGAACTCAGAACATTCTAAGTTAATGGCTTGTATTCAGTGAAGCATACACAGAAAGTACATGTGGTTTTTTTTTATTTTCCCTCCCAGTCCTGTTTAAATCCCCAAAACATTGTTTCTGAGCGTCACATGACCCACAAGGAAGAACAGCCATGTGGGGTTAAAGCTGCAGTGAGAAGAGAATCTCCCCTTCCTCTTGCATCCATGGAAAAAAAATTGTACTCCCCCCCTCCAAAAAACTCATGTGGCTCTACAGATCTCACTACTTCAAGAACGACCTGAAGGAGTGGAGAGGAAAATGGAGAAATCAGCGTTCCATTCATGCTTCACTGGATACAAGACATTGCTAATCCTTATTCCAATTTAACAAGCAGCGGAATGACATTCAATAGGACAAAACAGAGAATGTTTTCTGGAATCCCAGCTATGAATTCTCAAATCCTCAATCAGCTTCCGTCAGCTGGGGGGGGAGGGGAGGGGGGCGCATACCAGTCAGTGTTGCAAGTCACAGCGGCAAAGAGGTATCAGCCATTTCAGCCTCTCAGGAAATAGGATACTGCAAGAGTTAGAAATAGGAAGAGAAGGCCGGTTGCCAGTGGCTATTTGGTCAGTTTGGCCAATGACAATCGGCTTTTCAGCATGGGATGCTGAAGATCATAATTTCTAAGCTATAAAATGTGTGAGAAGGTGGAAAATGGTAAAGCTGCAGAGCCGATTGTTTAGAAGGCAAATTGGGGTACGAAAGCAAAAAAAAAATGTTCTTTGTTCTTATACTTAGAGTGTGGAATCTGCCCTGCCATGAGTGGAAAGGAAGACTGCAGGCCGGCTGTGCTATAAACGGGACATAACTCATGTAGAGGTGGCCGGTATCAGAGGTGGGATCCAACCAGTTCTCTCTAGAAGTGGTCATTAATTTTTTCTGAGTGCCGAGAAGGGGTTACTAAAGCAACTTCCCTGCCCAATAGGAACTTGAGGTGCGTGTGTGCGGCGGCGCCACTGTTTGAATCCCACCACCATCGGAACATGTTATTAAAAATTTTGGATCCAACAACTGGCCGGTATGTTATTGTCACAGGCAAAACAAATGCCAATTCAAGCATCAGGGCAAAACTTGGCTAGCAATGCTTAACTACGGTTCACCAAGACGCCTGAGTTGACAAGTTACAGGCCAAACTACCAGAAACCATGATTCGCATTATGCTTTGGAGGAACACATCAATGAATAAACCATCGCTTTACATCCAGATAATAGCGAATAACGCTTGAATTCTAAACTATGGTTAGCACAAACCACGGCTTGCCTTGATGTCACAGTTGAGCCCAATACTTGTTCTAGCATTGTACTCTGTGTTATGCAACGCCAATTCTCACAGACCCACTGCAGCAGAAGCTATCCCATACACACACACACACCCTCCCACCTTGAGACGGCGGGGACTGAACCCGGGACCTCCGGCATAAAAAGCATGCGCTCGACTCTGAGCCGCAGCCATCAATCCTGCTGTCAACACTGGGGCTCGTTTCAGCGCATCATGCTGAGATCACAGCCAACTTAGTTTTAGGTTCCTATACGAACCTGGACAGCAGTAAATTGTGCCTTTCCCCTATAAGCCACTAGCTAAGGCTCCACATTTGCAACTTGGTCTTTTGTTCTGAAAGGACCAGACGTCATGCCCAGGGAAGATCAACAAGCTGAAGAAATTTGTTGTTTTGGCTGAACATGAGGATTGGCAAGAACACTAGAGCTATGTGAATGGAATGCCTCAGGGTTGACAATCCTCCTCCCCTCCCCACCCACCCCCAGCTTCCCCCCATTCTTGTTTATGCTGAAAAACAGAGAGGTGTTTTCCAAACGTCCACAGATCTTCAAATAAAAAGCCTCTTCTTCAACTGAACAGAGCTACAAGTTACATAACACAGGAACTGGAATCAAACGCCATGCTCCCTTTCGTGCTGGTGGGGGAAGTGCCCTGTCGCTGCCAACTTATGGGAACCCGGCCATAGGTGTCAAACTCGCGGCCCTCCAGATGTTATGGACTACAGTTCCCATCATCCCCTGCCAGAATCATGCCAGCATCTGTAATCCATAGCATCTGGAGGGCTGCGAGTTTGACAGCTGTGCAGGTTTTCAAGGCAAGGAGACACTCGGGTGGTGTTTTGCCACCGCCTACTTCTGCATGGGTTGAGAGAGTTCTGACAGAACTGCAACTGGTCCAAGGTCACCCAGCAGGCTTCATGTAGAGGAGTGCAAAATCGAACCTGGTTCTCTGGATTAGATGCCGCTGCTACCACAGAAGACTCCCCTTCAGCTAAATAGAGCTGCACGTTAACTAAGACAGGAACTTGATTCAACATCACACTTCCTTCCAAACCACTGGTGAGGAAAGTATTGCTTCCTGGCACCAAGTAAATAAAGGAAGTAGTTCGGGACAAGTGTCGGTGCGAGGGAAAGTCAAACGACAGTGACAGCAACCCGCATTCAACTTTGCGGCAACGGTACCACCTTTGCTTAGAATTACATTTTCCAAACTCTTGCTGCTGCTACTTTGCTCAGAACAGTCGTCCGGATTTGCAACATGCTTCAACTTGCCTCTTTAGAAATCTAACTTTGTTAAGTCTAGGGAGAAATCTGAAACCAAATATAGGATAACACCTTTTTAAAGAATCGAGTAAAATGTCACTGAGTAAATGTAAGATTTTGATCTTACCAGAATACTTCTTCAGGCTAGAAGTTAAACAAAAACGGTGAGGGGGAGAGAGCGCAAACTAAATCAGAGATTGCCGAAGTCTTGAAATGGAGCAGAGCCAACGTGATGAAATCTTCCTTAGGTTAAGCTGCACTACACATCAGGTTGAACCAAAGGGTACTGGGAGAAAGACATCATGGTTGATCTGCCTTTGAAACTGTAAAGGCCGCAGTCCTTTGGCTTAAGATCTGGTAACTAAAATGCACAAGTTCCGCTGTGCTTTGTCTGTTATTCTGACAGATTCTGGTGACCTACATTCCTGACGACAAAGTCTGATCTTTAGAAAAATCTATTTCATCTTTGTTGAATATTGAGAGTTGGTGAGAAGGAGAGGGACCGCAGAGCAATGGCAAAGATCCAGTTTTCTTTGTGACGTTTAATGAAATACAATTCTTATATACAGGAACTCTTTCCAATTATAGTTTGGCGGGCCGGAGCTGGGTGTTGGGAGTGGAAGGGGGAGGCGGGGAGGGGTGCGAGGGGTCCGGGGAAGGCTGCTGGGGGTGGGGAGGGAGGGCCTGTCCGCTTGGCAGTTTGGGGGGTGGGCAGGAGGCGGGTGCTGGGCAGTGGAGCATTTGCTCCACCACCCGGCTTGGCTGTCTGGGAAGGTGGGAGAGCTTCTAGCACCACACAGAATCGAATGTTGGGGTGGCAAATTATGAGCAATGAGGGACTTTGTAAGTCCTGCTCCCTTATTGATTGAGGGTTCGTCATCACGACATTCAATTCCTTAGCAGCAGTGGTGCAGTGGCTAAGAGCAGGTGCACTCTGATCTGGAGGAACCGGGTTTGATTCCCAGCTCGCCGCTTGAGCTGTGGAGGCTTATCTGGGGAATTCAGATTAGCCTGCACACTCCCCACATGCCAGCTGGGTGACCTTGGGCTAGCTGTCACAGCTGGAGTTTCCTCTCAGCCCCACCCATCTCACAGGGTGTTTGTTGTGAGGGGGGAAGGGTAAGGAGATTGTAAGCCCCTTTGAGTCTCCTACAGGAGAGAAAGGGGGGATATAAATCCAAACTCTTCTTCTTCTTCTTCATGGTTTAGGATCAGTGTTATTTTGAACACCAGCAGAGTGGGGAGACCCTAACAACCTGAAGCCACGAAAATCATGCAATTCCCCACATGTTGCTTGGGCAATGCAAGAGGTGTTTAGATGGAATCTTTGTCTGGTGGGAGGCAGGGGGTGGCTTTCTTCAGCCTGGACGAGCCATTTGGAGAGGAAAACGGGTCACTTCAGACCTGATGGGACTATCCCACCCAGCCTGTTGAGAAAGGCAAGCACAACGTAATGTATTGTTCACACTGATTGAAAATAACAACTTCATCCAGTTTTTGCGGCCCTGTAAGTGTTAAAGACTATGGGGGTTAACCAACACACATCCTTCAAGCCCCACTGATTTCAATGCCAGTTCCCAGGTTCTGTTCCGAAGGCATTCGATGCTCCAATGGTGCTGAAGGTCAGCAGATCTTCCCTGTGTGGAAGGAAACCCTACATGTGACACTTGGGATTTAGTGAAGAAAAGTGGAATGCAAATTCAATTAGTATACAGTTAACTCTCCGCAGTTGAGATCAATGAGGCTTGACTTTGGCGAGACTGTGCCTTGTAAGTGTACATGCTAGTACGATCAAATATTTGCAAAGCTACAAAAGGACCATTTAAACAAAGAGGCCTCTGCTGATCTTCCGTACGTCTGTTTCATGGAGCTTGCCTCCCAGAGCCCCCTGTGCCACAGACATCACAGGGATTTTCAACGGCACACAAGCCTACATGGGTAGATTTCACTCCACATGAACCCAGACTGAGCACACTGCACACCTTGACATTTTTAGTATTTAGATCACGTAGTTCAGACCCGTGCATGGGAGCTTCTAACAGAAATACAGGGCAGGCAGCCCAATGGGCAAGCAGGAGTCTTAACCTCTACAGGAAAGTCACCCTGAATGCGCCAACATGGTGCGCCAATACAAGGCAGGCAGCCCAATGGGCAAGGAGGAACCTTAACCTCTACAGGAAAGTCACCCTGAATGCGCCAACATGGTGCGCCAATACAAGGCAGGCAGCCCAATGGGCAAGCAGGAGCCTTAACCTCTACAGGAAAGTCACCCTGAATGCACCAACATGGTGCGCCAATACAAGGCAGGCAGCCCAATGGGCAAGCAGGCCTTTAACCCTCTACAGGAAAGTCACCCTGAATGCGCCAACATGGTGCACCAATACAGGGCAGGCAGCCCAATGGGCAAGCAGGAGCCTTAACCTCTACAGGAAAGTCACCCTGAATGCGCCAACATGGTGCGCCAATACAAGGCAGGCAGCCCAATGGGCAAGCAGGAGCTTTAACCCCTACAGGAAAGTCACCCTGAATGCACCAACATGGTGCGCCAATACAGGACAGGCAGCCCAATGGGCAAGCAGGAGCCTTAACCTCTACAGGAAAGTCACCCTGAATGCGCCAACATGGTGCGCCAATACAGGGCAGGCAGCCCAATGGGCAAGCAGGAGTCTTAACCTCTACAGGAAAGTCACCCTGAATGCGCCAACATGGTGCACCAATACAGGGCATGCAGCCCAATGGGCAAGCAGGAGTCTTAACCTCTACAGGGAAGTCACCCTGAATGCGCCAACATGGTGCGCCAATACAAGGCAGGCAGCCCAATGGGCAAGCAGGAGCCTTAACTTCTACAGGAAAGTCACCCTGAATGCGCCAACATGGTGCACCAATACAGGGCAGGCAGCCCAATGGGAAAGCAGGAGTCTTAACCTCTACAGGAAAGTCACCCTGAATGTGCCAACATGGTGTGCCAACAGAATGCCAAGTCCCGCTTGCGTTCTGTGTGGCCTCCAAGACAGTCCATGGCTGTCGTCTCCAAAGTGGGTGAACGTCTCCAAAGTGGGTGAACGTAGCAGCCTGTGACAGAACTGAAGAAGCAGCACTACACCAAGAGACACCGCGACTCTCCCCAGTAAGAAACAGCCCCACCCTGCTTTGCCCCAGACATCTTCCCTCTGCCCGCTGCAAGCCTCCTCACTGCCATTGTCGCTTTTCTCCTCATGCCTTCCATATTGCCAGCTGCCTCAAGTCACAGAAAAGACGCTTGCTCACGTGGGCTTAGCCAAAACACACCAACCTCTTCTTCTCATATTGATATATCAAGATGTTGATATGACAACAACAAAGAGTGCTTGGAAATAACAAGTCTCCCTGTGTGTGGAAGGGAGGGGGACAGAATATCAGCTCTAGGACAGTTCCCTTCTTTAGCAGCCTATGATCCAGGAAATTGCTTCGCATCTATCATTTTTTAAGGGGGGATTATTTTTGGAACCGTAATATTGATATAAGTGCATTTTAAAGGAGTAAGCCAGCAATCTTGACTACCAAGTAAAATGAGATCTGTGCCCTTAAGGAGTACTTGATGGTTGAAGTTAAAGGAACCAGGCCCAGAAGAGTTCTCTGCCTCCTCGTGTATTAACAGAGAAACCAAAGGAGAGCCCACTACACAGAGAAGAGTCCCAAAGCAACCACTCCATGCATAATGGGCGAAGGAGTTCCCAGATGAAATACTGCCTCGTGACAAAGAAAGCCATTGCCTCACCCACAAACAAGGGAACAGTGGATTTTCATCCAATTCAGGAAAACAAAAGAGATTAACAAGGACAAAGGCTGAAGTTGAGGTAAAAACTGCCTGTCACTCTGTTTCATTTATTAAAACACATACACAAGACCTTTCCTCATGACTGTACGAATGCAAAGTAGCACTACTCTACACCCTGACATCCTCAGACTTTGTGCTGGAAGTCTAGTATGGAAACCCAGATTGATCTTTCAACTGGAAATGCCAATAAAGACAACAGAGGTATGGGATTCTAGACTTTTTTCCCTGTCTCTGAAAGGAAGAGGGATGGCGAGTTGACACCGGCTTCCTGAACCAATTAAGATGCACCATGTGAGTGGTCAAGGCAAAGCTGCCTGGGCATCCGTCCAAATCAGCTTAGGCAGGTCTTGCCTCCTACTTGAAGTACTTCTGAGCAGTCAATACAACAGCTGGACTCAGGGCTGCATCAGACACTATTTGGACAGAGGTAAGTCACCTGCCCCATTTCCACAGAGCCCCACACAATATGGCTCCACCTGAGTGCAACTTTTAGCCATCCCCTGCGTAAAAGAGGCCTCTAATACACTATGCTGTCCTCATGATATCAAACTAGGGTTTTAAACATTTACCAGCTGTAATACTATGCAGGAAGATTTGTGCACCATTTAGTTTTTATCATCACAATTTTTTTTCTTTTTTAAGCCAAAAACCCAACAGTAGTGATCTTTTCGACTGCAAAAATTAGTCTGGCGCGAGCAAGCTTGCAACTTTTGCCAAAGTACAGAAATGGCCAGAGTGCCTCCCCTGCAATGCATAAGTCATATAAGGCAATAAAAGACAATTCCATAAGAGCCTAATTTTAACAAGTCTGTCAGTTGCTTAGTCAAGCACATCAAGTTTTAGAGGTGGTCAATTTCACCAAGTTTTAGAGGAGGTCCAGCTCTGCCACTTGAGTTGTGGAAACTTATCTGGTGAACTAGATTAGCTTGTGCACTTCAACACACGCCAGCTGGGTGACCTTGAGCTAGTCACAGTTCTTTAGAGCTCTCTCAGCCCCATCTACATCACAAGGTGTTTGTTGTAAGGAAGGAAGGGAAAGGAGTTTGTAAGCCCTTTGAGTCTCCTTACAGGAGAGAAAGGGGGATATAAATCCAACACTTCTTCTTCTTCAGTACACCACATTTAAGAAGCCTCTGCAAGACAACAAAAACAGCTTTCCTGGATCAGAAGTAAGGTCCATCTTCTCCACTGTTCTCATTCCCTGGATGTCCCCAGGAACCCCAAAGGCAACCAGGTTCCCCTACTGTTGCCTCCAGCAACCAGAGCTCAGGGATACACTGCCCCTCAACATGGTGGGTTCATTTAGATATCACAGATAATAACCACAGTTTCTCCATGAATTTATCTATTTTCCTTCCAAAGTCCTCCAATCTAATGATCACTTCATCATACATCAATGAATTGCTCTGTCTGTACTTGAACCTACAGCCCAACTTCACTTGGCGACTTCAGTTTCTAGTATTACAGGAAGAGACAAAGTTCTCTTTATCCCCTTGGCCCGACATCAGTGTTATAAATTTCTGCCATATCATGGGGCATCTTAAAGACACACAATACCTTTGTCGAAGGCTTTCACAGCCGATGGCAGCTAATTTTCCTCGACGCTAGTTTCAGATCTGTGGCTGGCATCCTCTGAAGATGCCAGCCACAGATGCAGGCGAAACGTCAGGAGAGAATGCTGCTAGAACACGGCCATATAGCCCGGAAACCACACAGCACCCACACAATACCTTTATCTCTACTCCTGTAACAGCAGTATCATTTTGAAAGTAGTCTCATGCAAACAAGCCTGAATTCACACCACTTTAATGCATCTTTTTAAATTCAAGATCGGAGGCTGCACGTCTGAATAATACAAAAGCTAGGCGTTTATAGATTTTCACTGTTTGTGCCAAATTCTAGTGCAGCATGTACAGCATAAAGGAACCGAAATCAACGTATATTCAGATTAATGACAAAACTAGATCCAAATCAATTTTTAATTATCCTTGAAATGGCAAACCTTGTAGCCAACACTGATTAGTTGAGACACACACAAGATTTTAACAACATTAAATTATTTCCTCCAGGTAACCTTGATTACCCATGGTATGGGGAGATTGCTATAAAAATGAGAAATCAATGGGTCATTAAGCAACCCGGTGAATGGCTTGCTCCAACACCCAACGACACCATATAACAGCAACTCAGCTCTGCTGACTACTAATAAGATTAATATTTTTAAAAGCTAGCCCCTGCTAAAATCCCCGCCAAACAGTAATAGCTCTCTGAAGAAATATGTAAAACATTCCATCGCCCTTAGCAATAATCATCCGAATAACAGTTCTACACAATAAACCAATGAAAGGCTTCTTGCCCTGATCATTTTAGGCATTAAATTGAACTTGTCAGCATTTCTCAAGCCCGATTAATCTTACAGCAAGGAAGTTGGGGGGGGGGGGGGAGGATTGGATGCAACTGAAACAGGTTAATGCCAATGTTAATTAACACAAGCAGGTTAGTTAGCCTCCAACTCTGAAGTATTAGCATAATTCCAGAGGGGGAGCCCTGTTAGTATGCCACAGCAAAAAGAAACTGAAGCCCTGGGGCATCTTAAAGACACAATGCCTTTTTTTTTTTGCTAGAAAGGTGACACAAGACTCCAGTTTATATTTCCAGAATTATGAAGGCTGTGGTTTTAAGCAGGGTTTTTGCCATCTTTGTCATCCAACAGGTTAAGAATATACCGAAGACCAGCTTTAATGGCCTGCAGGGTGACACACAAAACAGCCCTTGGAAATCCCGTTGACATCTGGGATCTTTTCCCCATCACGTAACAGCCGATTTATGGAAATCCCATCGGATGTTCAGGCAAGAGACATTCAGAGGTGGTTTGGCCTGGGCTGCCTCTCTACATCATGACCCTGGTATTCCTAGGAGGTTGCCTATACAAATATTAAGGAAGGACAACCCTGCTCAGCTTCTGAGATCTGACAAGGGATCAGGCCAGCCTAGGGCTATCCAGGGTAGGGCACCTGGGACCAGCCTGTGGCTGGGGCAAGCTCCGTTGGGAACTTTTTGAGCACAAGACCAAGTACCATACATTCTAACTGGAAGATGCTGCCATTGGTCTTGGATATGTCATTTTGAACCCACAACCCTCCAGTAACAACATCAGCCCTAATAGCTGAACAGCGGGTGCCAAAAGTCTCTGGATTCCAGAGGGTTTGTGGTAAAGCTAAAGAGACATTACATGTATCTGGATTACAAGAATCTGAAGGTTACAACTGCAGTGCAAAAAACATTTAATTACGAGAACCTGAAGGCTACAACTGCTGTAAATGCTCTTGTGCAGCAGTTGTAATTTTCAAATTCTTGTGATCAAATGTATCCTGACATGACACACACTAGTTTTGTATTTGTTTTTATTTGTATTACGTGAACATAAGTGTGTGCAAGCATCTTTGAGGTCCTGACTGTGTAATTTCTCTTTTGTTGTAAGAATGTGCTCTACCATTAAGACACAGCAGCGCCTCTCGTAACATGCATACATCTTGTAGGTTCAGAACCGAGAAAATGCACTACCTTGCCTAATACAGGAAATTCGTCATGCTACATACAGCAACTGGTATAAGGAGAACTGCACACTAGTACATGAAAGAAGCATGTAGGCCACAAGGCCTTGTAAATCAAGTGTGGTTCAAATGTTCACCCCTTCCATTGCCAACCCGACCCCTAATTCTGTCCCTTAGGTACACAAAGCCAAGAAAAATGGCTAAAATAGAATGAGTGAATTGATACATGACACTGACATGCATGTTTGTATATGTATATATAAGTATCCAGCACAAAGAGGCTTGCACACACATATATTCTCATGATGCTGGTTTGCAGCCTTAGCACACTTGCATTTACATATGAAACATAACAATATTCTGTTTTACACAAGCTGTGCTTGGGCCAAAGTCTGAGCTCATGCACATGTTGCAACATGCTGGGGATATAACCTCGATATGACAAAACAGAAGTACATATTTATATTATATTTTGACACTGTCTCTCAAAGGTTCCCACCCAAACCGACTTAAGGCAATTTAAAGCAGGGATAAAAAAAAATACAGATTCTGAACTGGGGGCGCGGGGGGAGAGAGAGAGAGAGAATCAGTTATCTCTTTCCCACTTTCCTTCTACACTGTAATCTGTGATGGATCTATCGGCAGCCATTGCAATTATTTGAGGATGGACTCCTTGCCTCTGTGATTTGTGTCCTTGACAATGTTTACCTGTGTTTCAGGTAAACTCCGGACTGTTGTACTTTGGACTATTTACAAGAGTCTCCAATGGCTGCTCCAAGTACAGGACATTAGAATCATATGAACTGGGCCTGAAAAATACTGATGGCTCAAATCATAATATCTGATAAAATATATTCAGAATACAGCACAGCTAAATTGTTCCCCTTCATCCCAACGTAGATGTTTTCAATATACTTCTTGAAATGTTTAGGTACATAGAACACTGGAACAAGATTCACGCAGGTTTAAAAGAAAAATCTAATTTAGCAGCAAAATTAAGGTTCTGCCTATCAGTTATTATATACAGGAAGTATTTATTGTTCCTGGAAACCATTACCCAAAAAGGGAACATGGAACAAAATTTATTTATTCAAATACTACTTTGGGACATAAGTGTTACCAAAGATGTAGGATGGGAAGAGGCTCTCTGCCGCCCCAGGTGCTATACAGGTTACTCAGCTGCTGCTTTCTCTATGTCTGATAGACCTTTCCAAGACAGGTGGCGTAAGGAAAGGGGTTCTCAGCCAGCTATAGCCACAAAGGATTGATCTGTCTCAAAAAATATTCTTTGCCCTCAAAAAATCTGACAAGAAATCTGTCCTTATGAACTTCTGCTTTCTATTCACTTGGCTCATCTGCAAAATCCCTCACATTTCCTGCTCTCGGGGTGTAAAGTTCAAGGAGGAATTCCCTCAAACAGGTTTGCACCCCATTGTATCACCCGCCCCATTACATACCAACTATTACTCCACTAATTATTGTTTAAATATTATCTTGGGAGACATTTCCTGAAGGAAGCAGTCAGAGCAAGATTAGCAGCCTAGATCTCTTTGTAAGGATTGACAGGCTGGGCACGGTAAGTTGCTCCAAGTGACAACCAGTCACCATGGACAGCTCAGCGAACAGCAGACACTAGCGAGGAGGAGGCATCTAACTGTACTGCGTTTCTGGCAGGGAAACCTCTCCACAAAGAAAGGAAGAGTCGGGGCAGAAGGGGAGACAGATGGGAGATTAGTGCTGCCACCTCCTGAAATTCACCAGCTGGAGAGCTAAGCAAAAGAGGAGAAGATGAGAGTGAAAAGCACCCTTTCTTGAAAACCATAGAGGTTCGCCTTCTTCTCCCTTCTCAGACTGTCGAACAGGCAATTTTAAAGTAGCTAAAGGATTTTTCTTAAGGTTCTCGACACAGAAAGGGACGTTTGAGTTCAGAGCTGATCTGCTCTGAAATGTCACGCGAGAAAGGGCTTTTGAATACAAGCGTTAAAGATCGAGGGCTAAAGTCTTCATCTTTGCAAGCTGGTAGTCAAATACAAAAAAGGGATCCACTACCACAGAGAGGTCGGTTTGTTCAGAAGAGAGAAAAGGTGTATTACAGTACGAGTTTGACGTAATCTCCTGGCTCACGCAGTTGCTCCCTTATCTACAGTGTTCAACACCATTATGCTAATTCCTTAATGGAGTGCATGAACCAGAAGACAGACTCCACTGCCAACAAGCTAAACTTCCAAAATGCAAGACTTACACACACTAAAAGAAGCCGCCTTTAAGCTCATTTCTTCACAATTTTAAATAGCGCACATGGATACGCTGATCAAATATGGATCACAAACTAATGAAGATACAAGGTGCGCGCGGATACCTGAGAAGTAACCAAGGGCTTCTCCAGAATTCTCACGACAGGGATCATGCTACTGGAGAGACAGGCAATTTAGAGATTAAAATGCAGTGCCTCTTTGTAAGCACGAGAAACCTCAGTGGAGACTTAAAAAAAAACAACTCCTGCTGAATGACAAGTTTCCCCCAAAACCGTATAGTTCTGCCGAATCAAAACCATGGTTTCCATAAGCAGATGCAGCACCAAGCATTAGGCAGAAAGTTTGAGCAGATTTTTTATGGGGGGAAAAAAATCAACAGGCTGTTTCCTTGTCACTGCGGTTGTTCCAGGGACTAAAGCTTCCAACTGTCAGCTCCGCTCAGATTACGGCCAGGTTTTTAAATGCCATTAAAATAAAGCAGGGGAAAAGAAAGAGCTACATAAAAGATTCGGTCGTCTTGCAGCACAGTTTGTAAAGGTTCTTTCAAAGAAGAACCCTAAAGGCCAGGGTACGTCCTCGAGGTTTTCATTGCCATCATTAGGTCTTAAACTTTGAGCTGCACAACAGTGCTTGCATCTGCAATCATGCAAACTGACAAGCTGCAACTCGGTTTTGCTACAAGATCACAGTTCAAGTTCCATCATACTCTCAAATACAAGAGCACAGACAGCAGAAGCTGTTAAATCCTGCCGGCAATAATATTATATAACACAGCAAGAACGTTTTGCCAAAGATTTACAATTGTTCCTCAAGGTCCACAATGAATACAGCCTCAAGCCCCCCTCCCCCAACTTCTGTTCATGTTCACAATACGCATGCAATAGACCCTTACGTAACTCGGCCACATTTCTTTGGAAATGTTACATCATGGCCTCTTACAAATGCTTTCCTGACAGAAGCACCGTTCACTGCAACCTGACTTAGCAAAGAGAGGCTATGCATCACAGAGTTAATTCACTGGGCTTTCTCCAAAGCTAGGTGCAAATGTTGCAGAAAACTGATCAAGCAGTAGCATGTCACAACCACATCACAGAAAAATGAAGCGGAGCAGCAAATCCAGTTACCATCAGCAGCTAGACCTCCACTGCACTTTGAACTTCATTCTGCACACGCCACCACTTCTTGATCACTGAAACAGCTTCTACATGCCGCAACTGGTGGAGAAAGCAGTTCTTCTTAAACGGGCTACCGGCAAGCTAAAACATCGAGAACCTGCAGGCTTAAATCAGTAAACAAATCTCAAAGAAGTACCTGCAAACAAAGCATGGGTGCCATTAGTCCTTGCCCCTCCACCAGCCTGGGGAACAGGCTATGAACACACTCTTCCTCACTGGCATATTGCAAGAGAAAGCAGCATAGCAATTTAGCCACTTCAAACTCAAGAATACCTTCTTAGCAAAGCTACCACAAAAGCACCCGCAGAAAACTGCTTGTAATATACCCCAGCCAGTTATCATTATGTGTCCCAACATCTCATTTGCCTTGTCCTTCTTGTGCATGTGTGCGTTCCTTCCCACACACACTCCTGGTCTCATCTTGCCATGCTCTCACAACACTTCACCTGAAAGATTCTTAGAAAACATCACACCCGTCAGGTCACGCTTAAAGAGCCCCTGAAAACTTGGTTACTCAATTTCCTAGTTACTCCCCCCCCCCCAAGATCCTAAATCATCTTCTTAAAGAATATGGACCTGCACATGTTAAAACATAGTCCACGGCAACCATCGTTTCGTGCCCCAAGCAGCCCTCCAGTCTTTCTTCTCCCTGCATCACTTGGACATCTTCCCAAGTCCTTTCTAGGCACCACATCATATCTTGGACCAATTGACACATACCACAACTCCAGGGTATATCTCATGCCCCTTCGACCTCTGACTGAAACTCAGCACCTTACTCTTCTGGGAGCTTTGGCCCCCAGCATTTATTTCCTTTTTTTGTTTTTTTTGGACTGCAGATCCAACTGACCTTTACCATCATCAGTTAAAGCATCCCTCCAAACTTAGGCCTGGCTTATGTACCCCAAAGAGTGAGGTAGAAGAACGGAATGCAACACTTGGAACTGCAGGTACTGGATTCCAGCTTAGAACATTCATTTGCATAAAGTGCCCCATGCAAACCAAAAAGTACCACAGCAGGAAGTTGGATTCTCTCCCCCATGTGCTGATTTTCTATTTGCAGATTGCTATTTACATAGGGAAGTATTCCAAAATTCTATCCTTAAGGTACAATTAGAAGGTACAGTCTCTTCTACTACCTCAGCACCCTCCCACATTATTCCACTGCATATGTGAATTAGGCCTTTGTGTCCTGTTACTAAAGCAAATTCTGAGAACTTCCTCACTCTGAGTACTTTTAGTGTTCTAATCCAGCTCCTAGGAAACTAATGCCGGCTACCCACTATTCAGAGAACAAAGGAGAGGAGTTGCACTTCAGCAAGCGTAACCCTCAGAAAACATCCACCCAAGTACTTCTCAACACTTTGATGCACAGTACTCAGGAAAATACCAGGGGCTCCCCCACCTCTTCCAAATTTACAGTTCAATCCCATGCAGAGTTACTCCAAGCTATATTGATTTGAATGGAATCACGTTCAAATCCTCTGTATAGGGCTGCATTCAGTCACCTATTACAGAGATGAACATTCAGCCCAAGTTTCACAGCAACACTCTAATTCAGATTCAGCCATCCCCATGCTACACTTTACCAAGTAGGACCCTCCGGAAGTCCCCATTACAAACCCTCACCCCTAGAAACACTAAGAGATCCCCTCTGATGTCAGGATAGCACCCTGTCCAGGAGAAGGGCCTCCTCCACTGTGGTAAAACAAAATCTAAAAATTCAGATGCTACAAACACACAACCACCCCCACCCCAAGTACTTCACAATATCCTGATCCCCTGTCAAGAGAACAAACGCACTGTTTCCTTCCCTAGACAAAAAGAGATTTCCAATACTCACATTATCAAAACAAACCTTCACCTCAAGCCCTGCTAATACCCAAAGGTCCTGAGAAACGCCACAGGGCCGCCACCCCCCATAACAGACACAAAGACCTCTCTTTATCCCAACTACTTAACAGTGCTTTGATTCAGTCTCGAAGCACCCCCCCCTTCTCCCTTACCCAAACAGGAGGGATCTCCTCAATTCAGGATTCAGCTCCCCATTGCCAAAACAATCCCTGACCACCATCACCCCCCCCCCCAATAATTGCAATACCCACAGCCTCCAAGAAGCCACAGGGGCTCCTTATTCTTCCCAACTGAGAGGAGCCCCCTCCTTAAAGGAGAAAAAGACAAATATTCAAGTGTGCCCCATTCAACTCCCGATGTTCCAAGTGATGCAGGCTCTGGGGAGATCACGCAGGCTCCCCACTCTCCCCAGCGCCCCCTGATCCTGGGAGGGCAGGTAATCCACGCATTCAGCCCCTCTTTGTTAATGCAAACTCCCTTTTAACCCGAGCATTCAAAGTGATGCAGGCTCTGGGGAAATGATCACTTTCTTGGGGGGGGGGGTGGGGGTGTCAGTCTCTCCCCCAAACTCAATAACTGCCCCCCCCCCCGCACTCAGAAGCCTTCAGGGGCTTCCAACTGTCTGGTGGGGGGTTCCTCGTTCAGCCCCCTCCCCTACTTGGAGGCGCAGCCTCGCCTTTCCCCTAGGCCACCCCCTCCCTCCCGTGGCGTGTCCCTTCGCAGCCCCCGTACCTGGCCGCAACGGCTCGGTGATGCTGAGCACTAGGAGGAAGAGGAGGAGGAAGGTGCCGCTGTCTGCCTTGGGCACCATTTATCCTCCGTTCATCCTCCCCCAGCGCAGCACCATAAACCCCGCGGGAGGGGGCAGAAAAGGACGGGCGGGGTGCCTCGTCTCAGCCGGCTCTCCCGCTTCCTCCTCGCAGCCGGGTCCCCCGAGGGATGAAGCTCCGAGGCAGCAAGACCTTCTTCTCCACAGGAGGCCACCTCGCCCGCTTGGATCTGGGTTCACGCACAAGATGGCGGCCGCGCTCCCCCCTCCCCCGCTCCTTCCTCGCGACGCCCCCCCGCCCTCTCCTCCGCCGCCGAGCCGCGCAGCCAATGGGGAGGCGAGGGGCGTGGCCTCGAGGCTGGGAATCTGCATAGTGAATGACTAATGAGGGCGGGGGTGTGGACCGCGCCGGCCGCGGCGCCTCGCTCAGGTGGGGACCGCGCCGGCCGCCTACCTGCGACGCAGAGTCCCATTGGACTTCGCTAGTTTACACCTGATTAGATATGAAAAAGGTGTATGGTGATCTCCCGTCTGCCCCTTCAATTGGGATTAAGACCTACCTGATCTGCTGGAGGTTGAAATGATCCTAATCGCATTTATTGACCAGGGAGTAAGAATCATTGTACTCAATGGGGCTTACTCCTGAGTAAACATGACGAAGGTGCATGGTGACCGCCCGTCTACTCCCTCGGTTGGGATTAAGTCCCATATGATCTGCTGGAGGCTGAAATGATCCTAATCGATTTACTAGGGAGTAAAATTCATTGAACTCAACGGGTACAAGTAAACATATTTGGGACTGCGCTGTAAATGTTTAGGGTTGTGATTTAAGAGCGTGTTTAGAGTAACTTCCACTGTACTCAGTAGACTTACTCCTTCTCCCTGGTAAGTGTGCGCAACATCGTATCTTCATAAAACAATCCTACTGGGAGTAAAAAGTGTCTTATTGAAAGATTTACTCCCCAGGAAACACAGTGCAAAAGTGCAAAAATTTGTAGTGCAAAAGTGCATACCAAGCCTGATCTTATTCCGAGATGGCCCCAGTGAAGATACTGGAGGTTTACTGCATAATAAGCATGTTTAGGAGTACATGTTTGCAAAAATTTCTCTGGGAACTGACAATGCTGTTGAGCTCAGGGAGACTTACCTTTTGAGTACTATGGCCATCTGCATGAGGTTACAATGTTAAACGCAGCAACAAAAGAGAATCTTGTGGTACATAGACACTGGCACCAATAACAAAAACAATTGTGCTACCACAAAAACAAACAGATTCCTAGTGTCCGAAGCTTTTGTGTCCGGCTTCATACACACACAGCCCTGGATAATGGGAAAAGAAACGTTTACAAACTGCGCTAAAAGGTCGTGAAATGTACATGATGCAATCAAGATACAGTTTTGTATGCAAAGCTAAGCAAGTAGACAAAATCCAATGACATTGTCGAAGGCTTTCACGGCCGAATTCAACTGGTTCTGGTGGGTTTTCCGGGCTGTGTGGCTGTGGTCTGGTGGATTTTGTTCCTAACGTTTCACCTGCTTCTGTGGCTGGCATCTTCAGAGGTATATCACAGAGAAACACAGAGAAACAGAGTGTGAAACAGACTTCCCTCTGTGATACACCTCTGAAGATGCCAGCCACAGATGCAGGCGAAACATTAGGAACAAAATCCACCAGACCACGGCCACACAGCCCGGTAAACCCACCAGAACCAGTAAAATCCAATGACTGTTCCCAAGAACAGTGATTGACAGACACCCCATTTTCATAAGTAAAGATGTTTAGGGGGTTAGAACACCGTCCCTGTAAAGAAAGGCTGAAGAGGTTTAGGAAAGAAACGATGAATGGGGGAATATGATAACTTATAAAATTATGCACAGGGTGGAGAAAACTTTTTCTGCCTCTCCCAAAATACTCAAACTTAGAATAGAATAGAATAGAATAGAATAAAATAGAATCTTTATTGGCCAAGTGTGATTGGACACACAAGGAATTTGTCTCCGGTGCATATGCTCTCAGTGTACATAAAAGAAAATACATTTGTCAAGAATCATAAGGTACAGCACTTAATGATTGTCATATAGGTCTAGTAAGCAATCAGGAAACAATCAATAGTAATAAAAACATAAAATGTAAAATCATAAAATAAAATGAAATGTCAGCACAGGCTATAGTCATACAGTCATAATTGGGAGGAGATGGGTAATAGGAATGATGAAAAAAGTAGTGCAGTAATTATATAATAAATATATAATAAATAGTTTGACATTATCGAGGGAATTATTTGTTTAACAGAGTGATGGCATTCGGGAAAAAACTGTTCTTATGTCTAGTTGTCTTGGTGTGCAGTGCTCTGTAGCGACGTTTAGAGTGTAAGAGTTGAAACAGTTTATGTCCAGGATGCAGGGGTCAGTAAATATTTTCACAGCCCTTTTTTTGACCCGTACAGTATACAGGTCCTCAATGGAAGGCAGGTTAGCAGCAATTGTTTTTTCTGCAGTTCTGATTATTCTCTGAAGTCTGTGTCGATCTTGTTGGGCTGCAGAACCAAACCACACAGTTATAGAGGTGCAGATGACAGACTCAATGATTCCTCTGTAGAACTGTATCAGCAGCTCCTTGGGCAGTTTGAGCTTCCTGAGTTGGCTTAGAAAGAAGATTCTTTGTTGGGCGGTTTTAATGACATTTTTGATATTAGGTGTCCATTTTAGGTCATGAGATATGATGGAGCCTAGAAATTTAAAGGTCTCTACTGTTGATACTGTGTTGTCTAGTATTGTGAGAGGAGGTAGGATGGGAGGGTTTCTCCTGAAATCTACCACCATTTCACGGTTTTAAGTGTGTTCTGTGTTCTAGATTGTTCCAGTGGCAATTCACGAGGCTAGTTGTTCAACCTCCTGTCTGTATGCGGTTTCATCGTTGTCTCGAATGAGACCAATCACTGTTGTATCATCTGCAAATTTCAGTATTTTAACAGATGGATCATTTGAGATGCAGTCATTGGTATACAGAGAGAAGAGAAGTGGTGAAAGTACACAGCCTTGGGGGGCCCCCCTGTCCACATTTTACAGGTGTCTACTGTAATTTTTCCTAGCTTCACCTGCTGTTTCCTATCTGTTAGGAAGCTTGTGATCCACTTACAAATATGCTCAGGTACTGCTAGCTGATTTAGTTTGGTTAGAAGAATGTCCGGTCTGATAGTATTGAATGCTGAACCAAAGTCAACAAAGAGGACCCTTGCATAGGTCTTTGGCGATTCAAGATGCTGTAGGATATAGTGCAAAGCCATATTAACAGCATCATCTGTCGATCTATTTGTTCGCTATGCAAATTGCAATGGGTCCAAAAGTGGGTCCGTGATGGTTTTCAAATGGTACATCACTAGCCTTTCAAAAGTTTTCATAACTACAGATGTTAGAGCAACTGGTCTGTAGTCGCTAAGTTCCTTGATGGAAGGCTTCTTCGGCACTGGGACGATAGTGGAGTGTTTGAAGCAGGAAGGAACATAGCACATCTCTAGTGATTTGTTAAAGATTTGGGTGAAGATGGGGGCCAATTGGACAGCACAGACTTTTAGGCAAGAAGGTGTTATCTTGTCTGGGCCTGGTGCTTTTCCAGGCTTCTGTCTCAGAAATAGATCTTGCACTTCCTTTTCTGAGATCACCAGGGGTTGTAAACCCAATGAAATGGGTTCAGTTATAGGAAGTTTGGCCATTGTTGGTGCATCTGAGATAGAGGTTGTCGAGAAAGGTGACTGTAGATTGTTTTCAAACCTACAGTAGAACACGCTCAGGTCGTCTGCCAATTGCTGATTTCCTTCAGCTTGGGAAGGTGCTTTACTGTAACCGGTGATACTTTTGACAGTTTTCCACATGTTTGCTGTTTCGCTTGGTGAAAACTGATTTTAGCTTTTCAGAGTAGTTTCTTTTTGCTGCTCTGATCTCCTTTGTTAATACATTTCTGGCCTGATTGTACAGCATTCTATCACCCTTTCTGTAGGCCTCTTCTTTGGAACGGAATTTAACTGCTTAAGTTTAGCTGTGAACCAAGGTTTGTTGTTACTATATATACGCAAGTTCCTGGTTGGTATACAAAGATCTTCACAGAAGCTGACATATGATGTTACAGTATCTGTGAGTTCATCCAAATCTGCAGAGGTGTCTTTAAAAATATTCCAGTCTGTACAGTCAAGGCAAGCCTGCAGCTTTAACTTTGCCTCTTCAGTCCAAGTTCTCACTGATTTAGTTATTGGTTTTGTGGCTTTAAATCTTTGTTTGTAAGCAGGTACAAGGTGAATCATGCAATGATCAGAATGGCCTACAGCTGCTCGTGGTAAAGACCGATAAGCATCTTTCAGTGTTGTATAGCAGTGGTCTAAGATATTCTTGCCTCTGGTGGGACAGTTGACATGCTGAAAGTATTTTGGTAGGTCTTCCCTTAAGTTTGCTTTGTTTAAATCTCCCAAAATAATAACCAGTGAATCAGGGTATTTGGCTTCAGCCTCCATAATCTGATCGGGTAGCGTGCTTAATGCCTTTTTTACAGATGCTTGTGGATGAATATAAACCAAAAAAAAACAGAACTGAATTTATCTCTCGAGGGGAATAAAAGGGTTTGCAATTAATAAGTAAGGACTCCAAATTTTCATCACAGAATTTTTGAATTCATTGTTATGTCTTGACACCAGCTTTGCTGATGTATATACATAATCCTCCTCCTTTTTTCTTCCCTGATAATTCTGCAATCCTGTCTGAACGAAATATCTGAAACCCCGGTATGCACATGCTATTATCATCAATGCTCTCATTTAGCCAGGTTTCAGTAAAGCATAGGGCAGATGCGTTGTAAAAATCAGAATTGCATCTGTTTAAAAGAAGTATGTCATCTATCTTGTTGGCAAGTGAGCATAAATTGGTAAGAAAGAGTGAAGGGAGCGGGGGTTTGTTAATTCGCTTATTCCGTAGTCTATTTAAAATTCCTCTTTACCTCTTCGTCTCTGCCACCTGTGCTTGTTTTTGCTGATCTGTTGTTGCCGGGAAATGTCTGCCTCCTGTGCTGAAATTTCCTCCATGGTTGTAAAGATCTGTTGTTGCCGGGAAATGGCTGCCTCCTGTGCTGAAATTTCCTCCGTGGTTGTAAAGACAGATAGGGGTAAAGTTGCAGAGAGCCACTCCATAAGGAAACGTTCCCTAATTCTTAGCAGATGGTCTCTGGAGTATGAAATTCGTTGTAAATTGCAGGAAATAGTAGAAAATGTAGAAGCCATTTGAGAGCATTCCACCGAGGCAGCCCTCGTCGGCGCCATCTTGGGGGCGCCATCTTTGGTCTCTCAGTCCCAAATACTCAAACTTGAGGGCATCCAATGGGCAGTAGATTTAGGACAGGCAAAGAGGAATGCTTCTTTACACAGCAAGTGATTGGAAATTTGCTGCCAGAGGATGTAGTGATGGCCACAGGCACAGACAGCCTTAAAAGGGGATTATGAGGATACGTCTACCAACACCTAATAGCCATTGTGACTAAAGGAAGCCTCCATGTTCAGAGGCAGTCAACCTCTAAACCCCAGTGTCAGAAGACAATGTCACAGAAAGGCCTTGGCCTCTATGCCCAGTCTTGAATGCAAAAAAAAAAAAATCTGGTCGTGCTTTGAAGACAAGTTGATTGTGACATATAAGTGTTCAATTATGCTACAGAAATGTAGTGTTTGTTTATTTATTGCACTGAGAATCCTGCCTTTCTCGCTGTGGCTCAAAGAAGATTATCAATTTAGAATAAACAAGGGGGGGGGATAAAAGAGCGTTAGATATACCGTAAAGGATGCAGCTCGTAGATAACAGAATCAATAACATATACACAGCAAATGGAACAATAAACTGTGACTTATTCCTGGTGCAAAAATGCTCTCCTAATGGTTGGCTGCAAACCTATTCCAGCCCTTAGCTGGCAGAAAAGTGTGCAAAGTGAGATCAAAAGGCTGTGAAACTCAAGAAGGAAAGACTCATATCTATGCAACGCTCAAAAATAAGCAGCGTAACTGGTTGCAGTGACCATTCACAGCAACAACAACTAGGCAATATAATACAATCTCCTCGCTTCCCGAAGCTACTGTAATTGAATTATCTTCTGTGGGACAGAAAACCCTGATCTCTATTTATTTATTATTTATTATTACTATTCTCTTCATAATACCTGCCTATATCCCAAATGGGAACTCAAATCAGCTTATATTTTTGTCCTCCATTGTCTCCTTGCAACAGCCCCTGTAAGGTAAATTAGGCTGAGATTGTGTTGTTGGAAATAACAGTGTCTAGTCTGCAAAGGAACGGAGAAGCAGACTCAGCCAGGGATATGGCTGGAAGGTTAAAAATCTTTTGGTGTCACCTCTTGTCTAATTTCCTCCTTCTCAGAAGTTCAGTTCTCCCTCTTTTCCCAGCTAGCTGGAGGCTATCTGTGTCTCTCAGTTTTCTTATCTGAAACATAGCTCCCTAATAAACATTTAACTTCATCTTTAATCAGTGAGTTTGTTGCCTCTGTACATAGTTGTCAACCTGTGGGACCAGCCCAAGGTCACCCAGCAAGATTCCATGGCAGAGGGGAGGATTCCAGTCAGGGTCTCTCAGTCCCACATACTAGATCAACACTAGTCTTAAATTGAACCCTAAATGAATAAGAACTGGGTTGGCTGATATATTTTCATTCAGCAGTTCTATAGGAAATTTGAAAAATCTTTTTGAGGTTGTGCTAGTGTTCCTAGTGTTTCAGCATGGTGTAGTGGTTAAGAGCAGGTGGATTCTAATCTGGAGAACCAGGTTTGATTCCCCACTCCTCCACATAAGTGGCAGACTCTTATTTGATGAACCAGATTTGTTTCCCCACTCCTACACATGAAGCCTGCTGGGTGACCTTGGGCTAGTCATAGTTTTTTGGAACTCTCTCAGCCCCACCTACCTCACTAGGAGTCTTGTTGTGGGGAGAGGAAGTGTTGTGGAGAGAGAAAGGGAAAGAAAAAGGTGGGGTATAAATCCACTCTTGTTGTTCTTCTTATCAATGGGAATGTTCAGATAAGGAAGGCTCAGAGGTAAAGCATTTGTTCTGGGGAGCTAATGCCAGTCTGGGTAGAAAATTCTGAATTTGGTAGACTGATGGTCTAATTCAATACAAGATGGCTCCATGGGTGTTCATGTGAACTAGAAAAGCGCCATGGGAGACCACAGTGTTCTCACAGCAGGTTTCTGAATGTTGCCATATTTAGACCAGCTTGTGCCCAAAGCTTTCACAATTAATTAACATATGTGTTTTATAAATGAACCACATTTTTGACATTTCTCATACTAGTTTTTAAATGCTCTAACTGCTGTTTAAGTGTGCTGTATTTCTTGCTGCTAAAGAATGTCTTCATTGTTTTATATCGGCTTATAGCACATGTATATAAAATCCCTCACTGGGGCAGGAAGGCAGTCAATGTTTAAAAAACAAACGTTCGTTTATTTGAATACAAAAGTTTATTAAAAAGGAAATTAGAGCAATTGGAAATATTTGCTCGTAGGGTGCTGAGTACACCTTTTGGTTCTGCATAACTAAGTTGTTACCTTTCCAAAGGTTGGAGGGGAAAGTGATCTGGTGCCTATTTGTATAGCATTTGCATGAAGAGAGACTTAGGGTTGCTAACTCCAGATTGTAAAATTTGCAAAGATTTGGGAATGGGGTATAAGAAAGGTGAGGTTTAGGGAGGGACCTTGGCAGGATATAATGCCATTGGAGCCTTTTACACAGAACCAAAATAAAACGTTTTGAGGCAGGTAATAAAACATTTCCTTCTGAGGCATTCTGCATAGTCCCCCCCCCCCCACCCCCAAAAAGTTTTAATTTCCAGTCAGCATGGTGTCAATTTCTCCACTTTGTCAACTGGCGTCTCCCATCTTGCTTGGGACACAGACAGGTCACTTATTTATTTATGAATGATCTTTATATTCTGCCAACCCCCCCCCCCCCAATCCTGGTATATATCTCAGTGGTTTCTCTGAAATGCTGAGGAGAACTTGGCCAAACTCACCACAACCACCCCTGGGGGATTTCCATCAGTCCTCCCATCAAAATTTCACTTCCTGCTTCTGCGGTTTGGTGGTATCAGGATCTTCTTTTCCAAAACGTTGCACAGAGCCACATACACATCGGTATTTCAGAATGATAAACTCGTGTGCCACAAACCTGGATGCTGCATGATCCATGTGAATTAGCCAACATAAGCAGTTTAATATATATTGGCTTTTTGTACAATTTTACCTAACATTTGTCACAGGTAGGAGTCAGGAGTCCAGCACTCGGACTGTGAGAAATCCGACTGAGCAATTTACCCATAATTTGAGATTTTGCAGGCTTCCCCACCATGATGACTACCGTGTATACTCGTGTATAAGTCGACCCGCATATAAGTCGAGGCACCCAATTTTACCACAAAAAACTGGGAAAATTTATTGACTCGCGTATAAGTCGAGGGTGGAAAATGCAGCAGCTGCTGGTAAATTCCAAAAATAAAAATAGATACCAATAAAATTACATCAATTGAGGTATCAGTAGGTTAAATGTTTTTGAATATTTATTTCAAAGAAAAACAATAAACTGGCTCTGTAAGTGGAAAAGAGGGTCAACAAGAACAATATGGTCTCAACAATAACTTTACAAAAATCTTAGCTCAACCAGCAACCAAGCTAAAACACAAGAGTTAAAATCCTTCAAAACTGGATTCCTCATCATCATCTGTATGTCCAAATGTAACCCAACTTAGATTTTAAGAGGGATATTATCAGAAATGGAAAATCTACTATTAGCTTCCATTGTAAACAATGGGGGATGGGGCACCTCCTTTGGGGGTCCGTAACTTTGGATCCCCTGACCCAAACTTCACCAAACCTGGCTGGTATCATAAAGAGACTCTCCTGATGAGACCAGCCAGGTTTGGTGAAGTTTGGTTCAGAGGGTCCAAAGTTATGGACCCTCAAAAGGGTAGCCCCATCTACTAATAGCTCCCATTGAAATCAATGGGGAATGGGGGCACCTCTTTTGGGGGTCCATAACTTTGGACCCCCTGAACCAAACTTTACCAAACTTGGCTGGTATCATCAGGAGTGTCTTCTGAGGGTACCCTGAAATTTCTGTGCCGCTAGCATAAAAACTGCGCCCCCTGCTGGCCGGCAAAATAAAAACACAAAAAAATTTTAATGACCCGCATATAAGTCGAGGGGAGCTTTTTCAGCATTAAAAATGTGCTGAAAAATTCGACTTATACATGAGTATATACGGTAGCAATGGACTTCTTTTTAAGATCGGTAAGATTGGCAGGATACTGAATTCTATTCCTCGGTGTTACTTTTTGCGTTTGCTCCCGAGCCCAAAATCTGCAGCGGGCTGCAGGATCTGGCAGGCTGGACATAGATGCGAGGGCATAGAAACAGGGGGCATACATTGAAAATGCTGGGGGGAAGAATTAGTACTAATAAAAGGAAACACTTCTTCACATAACGTGTGATTGCTGTTTGGAATATGCTACCACAGGAGGTGGTGATGGCCACTCACCTGGATGGCTTTAAAAAGGGCTTGGACAGATTTATGGAGGAGAAGTCGATCTATGGCTACCAGTCTTGATCTGCCTTGATCTCAGATTGCAAATGCCTTAGCAGACCAGGTGCTTGGGAGCAGCAGCAGCAGAAGGCCATTGCTTTCACATTCTGCACGTGAGCTCCCAAAGGCACCTGGTGGGCCACTGCGAGTAGCAGAGAGCTGGACTAGATGGACTCTGGTCTGATCCAGCAGGCCAGTTCTTATGTGGGCCTGTTTTCCAGATTTGCATCACGCTTCTTGTGAAAGCCCATTAAAGCTACGAGAGTCAGCAAGACTTCTTCTGGTGCTGCCTGCTTTGGGATCATGGGAAATGTAACAGGGCCAGTCGCTGGTTCCACACAGATAAGCGTTTCACAGGACTCAGGTCAACATCTGCTTCCATGTCGTTTGGGTACATCCCCCTCCCATGTATGTAGAGGAAAAACACCTGGCTGTGGTAAGCAAAACAAAGCACAGGAGACCCGAGCAAAAATGTCAGGCAGATGTTTTCGTTCTATATCCCTTCCACAGACTTCAAGCTGAATCCTTATTTTGCCACCAGAACAAAACCAAACTGGGCCTGATTTGGGTGGCCTATGTTCAAGATCTCCCAAAGTTTTTTAAAAATATAAATCCTTAAGAGATAAATCAATTAGACTTGCAACCCTGACACAGAGATTCACAATTCATTGCCACACCACTTTCTCCACCGCCAAGGTCAGCAACGTACCTGCAGATGCCACAGGCCAGAACTGATGACCAATTTGCACATCTATGAAGTGTCTTCTTGCCTCAGTCGCCATGCCTGCCCCAAGTCTGTCAATCAGAGAATTATGTTCTCAGCATGGAACTCCAAGGACAAGGGAGGAAGAGTAAATATGTATTGTCGAAGGCTTTCACTGCCAGAATCAACTGCCTGTTGTGGGTTTTCTGGGCTGTGTAGTTGTGGTCTAAGAGATTTTGTTCCTAATGTTCCCCAGCATCCATGGCTGGCATCATCAGAGGCATAAGATGTGTTTCTATCCGTGTCCATAGATGTGGGCGAAGTGTTCGGAGCAAAATCTCCCAGACCATGGCTACACAACCTGAAAAACCCACAACAATCAGACTTTGCCATGTGCAAAACGGTTCATCCAGGAGCAACATGACCCTGATTCAAATCGCCTTTGCTTCTTGCAGCTGCGTTGAACTTATTTTTGCAAGGTATCTAGATTATGCCTCTCATCAGCTTTGGCCCGTAGTTCTGCATTCGATCTCTAACGTGCCCTCACAAAATGCAGGTATTGCAACGCTGGGCTTTTGTTCTTTACGAGCCTGCATTTGGCAAAGAAGCTTGATTGCCTCTTCATTAGGCAGTGTTCTTAATTCTCCAAATCTCTACATGATGCCATCCCTGGAGGGATTTCATTATAAAAACCCAGTGAGATCAAAGGCTCTGTATCAGCTGACAGTTTGTGTCATTAAGCTAGGAACGGAGAGGTGTGTGAGGCCGAGGTGGTGGATTCATGGTGGATGGATGCTCAGCTCAGTCCAGCCATAGCCCAACGCTCTAACCACTACACTGCACTGAATCGCTAGCTGTCCTTTGATCCCAGCCAAACAGACAACAGACTACAGCCTTAGCTGGCGTCAATGCCATCTCCCTTGTCTCTCAGGAAACAGATGTCTGGCAGTAAAAATCTGTAAAGGTTCCCTCCTGCTGTCATTTCACAAGCTTGGTTTTGTTTGTTATTATCCCCATTCATTTTCATTACTACTGTAATTTCCTCTGGTTTTAGCTGGAAAAGTTCCCCCCGCTCTCTCTTCCCTCCCTCTGACCTCTTTTTGAACCTCTTCTGTTGAAAGATAGGCTGGATGGATAACTTGAAAGCTTTGGATATCTAAAATAACTTCTAGTCCCATCCAAGAAGATGAGCCGAATCTTCCGTCGAGAGCGGCGTGGGGCTGCACTAGCAGATTTGCCCTCACCAGGACACTCTGCCCGGGCAAATCCACCTGCGAGCGGCCGCCATGACCCTCCCCAACCCTGAATGCTGCACCACCACCCCTGCACCTGTGCCTCTGGTGTAGTGAGGGGGGTCCAGGGATGTTGTCAGGGGAGGAGTCCACACTAATAATCAGCTTCTTCCCAGCCATTGCCGCCACTGTGCCAACAGCCAGGGCTTTGGACTTATGCCAACTTTTTGGTGGTGTAAGTCCATTCAGTCCAACATGGGCTTTCTAGCAGCAGGAAGGCTTGTTTGCATTTTTGGCCTCCCCGTACCACCAGAAAGCCCCCTTGGGAGTACCAGGTCAGCATGGCCGCAGCACCACATCCAGGGGCCCTGCCATTTGAATGGGGCCGCCAGGGTTGCCGGCAGCAGTCAAGGTCACAAATGGGCAATCGCAAGGTGGTGGTTGACTTGCGAAGCCATCCAAGGGTTAATACCATGGGGCCAGAACTCCAGACTGTACTCAATGAGCCGAGCCAGCGGGAGTCAAGGTCACAAGGAAAGGCCAAAGTCAATCCCAGAGAGGGAAGAAGAACTAAGATAGAACCAAGTCACTAGGGCACAAAGCCAGTCAGAGAGCAAGAAGGTGAAGCATTACACACCAGGACAAAGCAGTAAGACTGAGACTCTGGGCCTAAGTTAGAGGCGTAACTCCAAGGGGAACAGGGGGTGCCAGACGCACCAGGCACGCGCCCCTGTGGGGGCGTGGCAAGCGCCTTCCGGGGGCGTGGCAGGGGCGTTCCAGGGTGGGATGGGGGGTTCTGGGCAAGACAGGGGCGAAGGACACACCAACACACCAGGCGCTTTCCCCCCTTGCTACGCCTCTGGCCTAAGCAGATATGGCATTTATTTGTTTGTTTTGTGGGCAGCCTTTCCTCTTACAGACGGCTTCCAACATAGTACAAATACAGTTACAAATGCAGTAAAATAGTATACATGACCTGGTCTGTCAGTAAAACATATCCTAATGTCAGTAAAACCTCAATAAATTATATATTAAAATTCCTACAGTCTCCACAGAAAAGGTAAGAGGGGAAGGGGATGAGGGAGAGAGAGACCAATAGACCTGTCTCAACCATAGGCTGCCTGAACATTTGGCATGTGTATACTTTCAGATTACTTGTAAGCATTGTGTCATCTGGTTCGTCCTAGACCTATCAGTTGTAGGCACGTGAGCACAGTCGGTCCGTCTAGC
This sequence comes from Sphaerodactylus townsendi, assembly GCF_021028975.2. Taxonomy (NCBI): domain Eukaryota; kingdom Metazoa; phylum Chordata; class Lepidosauria; order Squamata; family Sphaerodactylidae; genus Sphaerodactylus; species Sphaerodactylus townsendi. Next base: position 43,380,249 of record NC_059437.1, read on the forward strand.
TGTCCATTTAGTATCACTTTGATCTGTAGCAAAGATCAGGTGACGCTGTTTAGCTTCATGCCATGAGAGATTTCAGCTGCCCGCTTCTGCATGTTAAACCTCTAGTGTCTGATTTTAATCTGCTTACTTGATTTATAGTCCACCTTTCAAGCCAGTTACAAGACATAAACAGTGCAATAAAACAGCACAAGACAACCAACAGCTGATGCAACAGGACTGCGATTGCAAAATCAGGAGCAAAGCGAACAACAAACGTAGGCAGGAAAACTATAAATAATACCGAAAGTGGATTACAAGGGAAAGACGATGGCAGTGAAAGCAGGTGATAACTGCCCAAATAATTGCAGCGGACAGTTTCAGTATAAAGACGCCTTCCTGAGCTGTTCATTCTATTGCGGTTGTAATCCCTTTCTAAAAATGTCCTGTTGGACGTTTTGGTTTTGCACATTCCGCTGGAAGCCCTCCTGATCTCCTTAGGCAGGGTGTGGCACAAGGCGGGAACCACTACCAGGAATGCATGAGAATGGGTAGCTGGGATCATCTTACCCATTTGCAAGGTGGCCCCTTTAGAAGGCATCAACAAGTAACAACAGCCTTGACGTCTTCCAACAGTAGTGCCTATGCCGAATCCTGAAGATCCAGTATTATGAGCACATTGCTAACGCAGAGGTGTTCCGAAGAAGCAGAACGTGCAAACTCCACACCATCGTTGCACACAGAAGACTCTGACTGTCTGGAGAACGGTCGGATCCCAAAGATGGCAATAAGGTGGATACATCCTGATGCCAAACAACGGCGAGGACGCCCCCAAAACATTCAAGCAAGACCTGAAGGCGCTGAATATTGAATGGGAAGAGGCTGAAATACTCCCCCAAGACTGGGATTCTGGAGAGAACTTGTTGCCCGATATGCCACTTAGCATGGGCAGATCTAACTAACTAGCTCACCTGGATCCAGTACTACCCATGGTTGGCTGACTACTTCGCAGATGACTTAGGCTTAGGGCAAATCTTTTTAAGACCTATGCAGCAGAAGGAGGGAAACGGCACAGGCAGGTTTCAAGAAGACTGTATCTATGTTTGATGGAATAATATTCCCCTTCCTACAGCAATAGCAGCAAGCGCTCACTCAAACGGAGAAGTGAGGGAAAGTCCATTAAAGAGTTGCAAGGGGAAAGAAAGCTGATTTCTCTTAGAACTATTGGGAGGGATGAAAAACAAGGTAAAAAAATACAATCAATCCACCAATACACTAAAATGGTCCCTCCTCAATTAACTTGATTGCTAGAAAAAGTGTCTAAAAGGCTATTTGGTGAGTCTATGACCAACATTTAGACTCACTGGAATGTTATTTAATCCAGAGCAAAAGGGAGTCAAAGCTAGAAAAGTGTCTAAAAGGCTATTTGGTGAGTCTATGACCAACATTTAGTCTCTCTGGAATGTTATTTAATCCAGAGCAAAAGGGAGTCAAATGCTTTGACCGTGTGGCTAGAAGGTCGGCAACATGAGCTGCCAGGTGATTTAAATCTACTGGGGCAGAGGAGCGAGTCAGTCAAGGCCTTGATAGGAAGGAGGAAGCTAAGAAAGCAGTGCAGGTTAAGCAAATACGCCCGTAGCCAGCAATATATCTGGGACAAAACACACAGCTAGGTCAGACTACTCCCAATCTGCCTTCTGGAGGCTAATTAATTCTAGCTTTGAGGAACATAAGCATCTGATAAAGCCAAATGCTGTGCATGGGAAGAACATTTCCATCAGATCTCTAATGATGATCCTGCCCAAAAGCCAAGGTTACCGGGGGGTGGGGAGGGGGGGTGGACTTTTTCTCCCTACTCGGCAGATGGCACCCCAAGGGCCGAGCTGTGCCATGTAGTCTTTTATATCAGCAGGAGTCCTTTTATATCGGAGGAGTCCTTGTGGCCCATTCATTGTGGTTCTGCAGAGTGGATTAGAGCTGCTTGGCACAACGTCTAGACATAAGTATAATGTCACAAGGAGTAGCCGCTGCCATGATGTAGGTTAAATTGAAAGTCAGCAGCATCAGGCAGCTAGGCACGAGACTCTGCCTGAAAAACACACCTAGCCATGAAGGTCACTGGGTCTTCAGGTTGTCAATTCTCGATTGCAAACTTCCAAGAGATTGGAGATTGGAGGGTGGACCTTGGGAAGGGCAGGGTTTAGATAGAGGAAGGACATCAATGGGGTGGACTGCCATAGAGTTCACCTTCCAACAGGCCAGTGGGGGGGGGGGGTACCAGGTGGACCTGTTGGCATGGGCCTACAATTTTATGGGGACCTACTCAGGCAGAGGCAAAGGGGACCCTTTGGTAAGAAATATTGGTATTGCCAAGAGAGTTAAGGGGGATCTTTTAGCGCAAAGTATTCATATTTTAAAGAAGATAAATAATAAAATATTAATTCAGATAAAATATAAATACATGCAGATAACTGAAACCAACGTATGGGTTTTTGAAGATCAGTTTTGTAGGACAATGACAATTTTGAAAGTGCATGCTACATACATTTAGCACTGATTACAAAAATACTTAACGAGCAATTTGAAATGGGACCTGCATTTCCCATCTGGCCTGGGCCTATTACCAGCTTTGTATGTGGCCTTCCCTCCATTTTCTCCAGGGGAATGTCATGTGGAGAAGAGTTCTGGAAGAGCTCCAGCGGATGGCTGGAGGTTGCAACTTTACGTGGGCTGACCATTCTTTCATCATCCCATTTGCCAGGTCAGGATTAAGGTAGTCCTCAGACGTACTGGGAAAGTGCTATATCGGTGAAGACAGATAGCCACGGGGATGCCTTCTTTTAAAGAGATACAGTCTCCTCCCCAGCTGAGGCTCAGCATTCCAGATTGGCTGGGCAAAGGGCAACAGGAATGGCCAGACCAGCTCCTTAGCTGTCTCAGGGAAACATTTTCCCACAAGAAGCTAGAAGCAACAGGGAGGCATGCAAGTCCTGGTGGGATGCTTTTAAAGGAGGCCAAGACAAAGGCCAACGAGTAGTCAGCATCCCGCCTTTGCCCAAAGACTGACAGATCCCCTCACAACATCCATTTCCCCACACCCATATTTTCATTTACATCCACCACAAAGGTTATCCCTGTGCCCTTCTTCAGTAACATCCTTGGTCAAGGACATGGGGGCTGCTTCACATTCGTCTTTCCTCAAAATGAGGTTTTGAGGGCACTTGGGGAGGCTGGAGTATGACCCCATGACACCCTTGTACATCGATCTCCACTAAATCTTGGCACCAGACCCTAAGAGATCAGAGAGCATATTATTTTTAGAATATAGCATGTGCTTTCATGGCCACCTGCCTCCTAGGTTTCCATATGGTTAGGTGTGTTGTAATTATTTCCTCTCTCTCTCTCTCTCTCTCTCTCACACACACACACACACACACACACACACACACACACACACACACACACACACTCTCTCTTTGACAGATGATTCCTAGTTATAGAGTATGTGGGAGAGGCTGACCTTAGTGAGACCAGCTCTTAATAGCATGCCATCCATTTGGCAGCTCGACGGAAAGAGGTCGAGGAGGTTATTTCCCGCTGCCCAGCATAACTTCAGCAGCCTCGGTAAGGAGGGGATGGTAATAAGGAGGCAAAACATAAATCAGCTCCTGGATAAAAAATGCTGAGCTCTGTTAGAGCAGCCAAGGGAGGCCTCCGTGAAAAATGTCTCTTACCAGATGTCAGTTCCAAATCCATGCAGAAATGTCCTGCGTTATCAGATCTGAATCATCATTAGGCTGAAGATACATGAACCTACGTTATGCTCACTAAGAATGTTGGTCTAGCTAAAGCTAAGAGTGGCAATTTGCTCTCCAAGGCCACAGGCCAAGAGGTCTTCTCACAGAACCTACGACTTTTTTAAATGAAGGAAGAAGAAGAAGAAGAAGAAGAAGAAGAAGAAGAAGAAGAAGAAGAAGAAGAAGAAGAAGAAGAAGAAGAAGAAGAAGAAGAAGAAGAGGAGGAGGAGGAGGAGGAGGAGGAGGAAGAAGAAGAAGAAGAAGAAGAGGAAGAAGAGGAAGAAGAGGAGGAGGAAGAAGAAGAAGAAGAAGAAGAAGAAGAAGAAGAAGAAGAAGAAGAAGAAGAAGAAGAAGAAGAAGAAGAAGAAGAAGAAGAAGAAGAAGAAGAAGAAGAAGAAGAAGAAGAAGAAGAAGAAGAAGAAGAAGAAGAAGAAGAGTCGGATTTATATTTCCCTTTTTCTCTCCTATAGGAGACTCAAAATGGAGATGCCAGTGATCAAATCTGGGACTTCCTGTATGCAAAGCACACCTCCTATCACAGAGCCAGAACTTCTCCCCGCTGTCAGAAGCTGAGCACCATTTCAGTGGAACTGGTGCACCCATTAACTACTAACACCACCTCTTATCACATACATATGCTCTTATGAGTATTGAAAGGTAATTGCCTTTCTGCTTTTGAAATGACATCTAGCAGCTTATCATGTTAATGCACTGGCACATCAGGCCTGACTTCCTTGTCTGCCTGCCTAGCCTTTCATACTCTGCTCTCAGTATAAGTGGACTTGCAAAACTTATACCTTACACTAAGTCATCCCACTGATCTAAGCAGCTGAGTACTAACAAGCAACTGTCCAATGGCTTCTAACGGAGAGCTTTTTAACTGGAAGCACCAGCGATTGAACCGGGAATCTTCTGCACGCGAAGTTAACCGTCAAGGAAGCTCACCCTTTTCCTGAAGCCATATCATAATCTAAAGCTACTCTATACCAAATCAGACAACTGGTTCATCTAGATCAGTTTTTTTTTCTACTCAGGCCAGTGGTAGCTTTCCAGGGTCAAGAAGAGAAAGGCCTCCTCTCAATACCTGTTGCCTGAGATCCTTCCACTAGTCATGCCAGGGACTGAATCCCAAACTTGCGTAGAAAGCATGTGCTGTATCGACGAGTCGCAGTCTGCTATAGAAGTGTGTAAAGCAGGGGCGTAACGTCCAAGGGGAAATATGGGGTCAAATGTCCCCGGGCTGCGGCCATTTAGTCACATGGGGACGGAAAATCGCCCCCCACGCACACCTCCTCCTTCTCCCCCAGGTCCATACACTGACTTCAAGACTTGGTGCAAAAAAATGTTGTTTGGTCGTGGGAGGGGAGCCCCCCGCCCCCCCCCCCACTCAGATTTTGTACCGGGCTACATTTTCCCTAGATACACCTCTGGTGTAAAGTACTGTCAAGCTGCAGCTGACTTATGGCAACCCAGTAGGGTTTTCAAGGCACGAGACTAATAGAGGTAGTTTGCCTCCCTCTGCGTAGCAACCCTGGTATTCCTCAGCAGCCTCTCATCCAAGTCCTAACCATGATCAAACCTGCTTAGCTTCCGAGTTCTGATGAGGCCGTTCTAGCCTGGGCCACCCAGAAGTAAGTCCCCAAAAATGGGGCTTGTGCTGGAGTATCTATTTTGGGGCATTTCTCTCATAGACAAGAATTCCCCTGCTGCTCTTTCTCACTGGACTCCTTCAAAAATTCTTCTGATCTTCAAAGCAGGCGGCTGTTCCCTTATCATGTGTGACAAGAGAGAAACTGCTGGGCTCCCATCAGTGGGGAAGCTTCAGAGAAGAGAGGAAAAGAACATTCATAAACAGTACGGTGCAGGTAGCCGTGGATTTACAAGGTCTTCATACAGCAGCTCTATTTTGCATAGGACAGTTCTACTCTTTTACTTCAAGGCCTGGTACAACAGAGTGGGGTGGTAGAGTGCTGAAGTGGGGAAGACAGTATCATTTTTGTAGGATCTCTCCTTTTGAAAAATCCCCTGTAAGTAGCTTTTTAAAAGTTGGCAGGGAGGAGGAGGCTGAGCTGGAAGACTTCTTGCTGATGGGCTAGTTGTTTACTTGCAGGAAATTTTGTGTTGGGGCGAACAGGGATGTCCCTGGCCCCTGCTGAGGACACCAATAGGTAGTGGCGGCCAGGTTTACCAGGAACAGCAGTGGCGTAGGAGGTTAAGAGCTCGTGTATCCAATCTGGAGGAATCGGGTTTGATTCCCAGCTCTGCCGCCTGAGCTGTGGAGGCTTATCTGGGGAATTCAGATTAGCTTGTACACTCCCACACATGCCAGCCGGGTGACCTTGGGCTAGTCACAGCTTCTCGGAGCTCTCTCAGCCCCACCTACCTCACAGGGTGTTTGTTGTGAGGGGGGAAGGGCAAGGAGATTGTAAGCCCCTTTGAGTCTCCTGCAGGAGAGAAAGGGAGGATATAAATCCAAACTCCTCCTCCTCCTCCTCCTCCTCCTCCTCCTCTTCTTCTTCTTCTTCTTCTTCTTCTTCTTCTTCTTCTTCTTCTTCTTCTTCCCCACCCCCCCCCCCCCCCACCCCCCCCCCCCCCCACCCCCCCCCCCCCCCACCCCCCCCCCCCCCCACCCCCCCCCCCCCCCACCCCCCCCCCCCCCCACCCCCCCCCCCCCCCACCCCCCCCCCCCCCCACCCCCCCCCCCCCCCACCCCCCCCCCCCCCCACCCCCCCCCCCCCCCACCCCCCCCCCCCCCCACCCCCCCCCCCCCCCACCCCCCCCCCCCCCCACCCCCCCCCCCCCCCACCCCCCCCCCCCCCCACCCCCCCCCCCCCCCACCCCCCCCCCCCCCCACCCCCCCCCCCCCCCACCCCCCCCCCCCCCCACCCCCCCCCCCCCCCACCCCCCCCCCCCCCCACCCCCCCCCCCCCCCACCCCCCCCCCCCCCCACCCCCCCCCCCCCCCACCCCCCCCCCCCCCCACCCCCCCCCCCCCCCACCCCCCCCCCCCCCCACCCCCCCCCCCCCCCACCCCCCCCCCCCCCCACCCCCCCCCCCCCCCACCCCCCCCCCCCCCCACCCCCCCCCCCCCCCACCCCCCCCCCCCCCCACCCCCCCCCCCCCCCACCCCCCCCCCCCCCCACCCCCCCCCCCCCCCACCCCCCCCCCCCCCCACCCCCCCCCCCCCCCACCCCCCCCCCCCCCCACCCCCCCCCCCCCCCACCCCCCCCCCCCCCCACCCCCCCCCCCCCCCACCCCCCCCCCCCCCCACCCCCCCCCCCCCCCACCCCCCCCCCCCCCCACCCCCCCCCCCCCCCACCCCCCCCCCCCCCCACCCCCCCCCCCCCCCACCCCCCCCCCCCCCCACCCCCCCCCCCCCCCACCCCCCCCCCCCCCCACCCCCCCCCCCCCCCACCCCCCCCCCCCCCCACCCCCCCCCCCCCCCACCCCCCCCCCCCCCCACCCCCCCCCCCCCCCACCCCCCCCCCCCCCCACCCCCCCCCCCCCCCACCCCCCCCCCCCCCCACCCCCCCCCCCCCCCACCCCCCCCCCCCCCCACCCCCCCCCCCCCCCACCCCCCCCCCCCCCCACCCCCCCCCCCCCCCACCCCCCCCCCCCCCCACCCCCCCCCCCCCCCACCCCCCCCCCCCCCCACCCCCCCCCCCCCCCACCCCCCCCCCCCCCCACCCCCCCCCCCCCCCACCCCCCCCCCCCCCCACCCCCCCCCCCCCCCACCCCCCCCCCCCCCCACCCCCCCCCCCCCCCACCCCCCCCCCCCCCCACCCCCCCCCCCCCCCACCCCCCCCCCCCCCCACCCCCCCCCCCCCCCACCCCCCCCCCCCCCCACCCCCCCCCCCCCCCACCCCCCCCCCCCCCCACCCCCCCCCCCCCCCACCCCCCCCCCCCCCCACCCCCCCCCCCCCCCACCCCCCCCCCCCCCCACCCCCCCCCCCCCCCACCCCCCCCCCCCCCCACCCCCCCCCCCCCCCACCCCCCCCCCCCCCCACCCCCCCCCCCCCCCACCCCCCCCCCCCCCCACCCCCCCCCCCCCCCACCCCCCCCCCCCCCCACCCCCCCCCCCCCCCACCCCCCCCCCCCCCCACCCCCCCCCCCCCCCACCCCCCCCCCCCCCCACCCCCCCCCCCCCCCACCCCCCCCCCCCCCCACCCCCCCCCCCCCCCACCCCCCCCCCCCCCCACCCCCCCCCCCCCCCACCCCCCCCCCCCCCCACCCCCCCCCCCCCCCACCCCCCCCCCCCCCCACCCCCCCCCCCCCCCACCCCCCCCCCCCCCCACCCCCCCCCCCCCCCACCCCCCCCCCCCCCCACCCCCCCCCCCCCCCACCCCCCCCCCCCCCCACCCCCCCCCCCCCCCACCCCCCCCCCCCCCCACCCCCCCCCCCCCCCACCCCCCCCCCCCCCCACCCCCCCCCCCCCCCACCCCCCCCCCCCCCCACCCCCCCCCCCCCCCACCCCCCCCCCCCCCCACCCCCCCCCCCCCCCACCCCCCCCCCCCCCCACCCCCCCCCCCCCCCACCCCCCCCCCCCCCCACCCCCCCCCCCCCCCACCCCCCCCCCCCCCCACCCCCCCCCCCCCCCACCCCCCCCCCCCCCCACCCCCCCCCCCCCCCACCCCCCCCCCCCCCCACCCCCCCCCCCCCCCACCCCCCCCCCCCCCCACCCCCCCCCCCCCCCACCCCCCCCCCCCCCCACCCCCCCCCCCCCCCACCCCCCCCCCCCCCCACCCCCCCCCCCCCCCACCCCCCCCCCCCCCCACCCCCCCCCCCCCCCACCCCCCCCCCCCCCCACCCCCCCCCCCCCCCACCCCCCCCCCCCCCCACCCCCCCCCCCCCCCACCCCCCCCCCCCCCCACCCCCCCCCCCCCCCACCCCCCCCCCCCCCCACCCCCCCCCCCCCCCACCCCCCCCCCCCCCCACCCCCCCCCCCCCCCACCCCCCCCCCCCCCCACCCCCCCCCCCCCCCACCCCCCCCCCCCCCCACCCCCCCCCCCCCCCACCCCCCCCCCCCCCCACCCCCCCCCCCCCCCACCCCCCCCCCCCCCCACCCCCCCCCCCCCCCACCCCCCCCCCCCCCCACCCCCCCCCCCCCCCACCCCCCCCCCCCCCCACCCCCCCCCCCCCCCACCCCCCCCCCCCCCCACCCCCCCCCCCCCCCACCCCCCCCCCCCCCCACCCCCCCCCCCCCCCACCCCCCCCCCCCCCCACCCCCCCCCCCCCCCACCCCCCCCCCCCCCCACCCCCCCCCCCCCCCACCCCCCCCCCCCCCCACCCCCCCCCCCCCCCACCCCCCCCCCCCCCCACCCCCCCCCCCCCCCACCCCCCCCCCCCCCCACCCCCCCCCCCCCCCACCCCCCCCCCCCCCCACCCCCCCCCCCCCCCACCCCCCCCCCCCCCCACCCCCCCCCCCCCCCACCCCCCCCCCCCCCCACCCCCCCCCCCCCCCACCCCCCCCCCCCCCCACCCCCCCCCCCCCCCACCCCCCCCCCCCCCCACCCCCCCCCCCCCCCACCCCCCCCCCCCCCCACCCCCCCCCCCCCCCACCCCCCCCCCCCCCCACCCCCCCCCCCCCCCACCCCCCCCCCCCCCCACCCCCCCCCCCCCCCACCCCCCCCCCCCCCCACCCCCCCCCCCCCCCACCCCCCCCCCCCCCCACCCCCCCCCCCCCCCACCCCCCCCCCCCCCCACCCCCCCCCCCCCCCACCCCCCCCCCCCCCCACCCCCCCCCCCCCCCACCCCCCCCCCCCCCCACCCCCCCCCCCCCCCACCCCCCCCCCCCCCCACCCCCCCCCCCCCCCACCCCCCCCCCCCCCCACCCCCCCCCCCCCCCACCCCCCCCCCCCCCCACCCCCCCCCCCCCCCACCCCCCCCCCCCCCCACCCCCCCCCCCCCCCACCCCCCCCCCCCCCCACCCCCCCCCCCCCCCACCCCCCCCCCCCCCCACCCCCCCCCCCCCCCACCCCCCCCCCCCCCCACCCCCCCCCCCCCCCACCCCCCCCCCCCCCCACCCCCCCCCCCCCCCACCCCCCCCCCCCCCCACCCCCCCCCCCCCCCACCCCCCCCCCCCCCCACCCCCCCCCCCCCCCACCCCCCCCCCCCCCCACCCCCCCCCCCCCCCACCCCCCCCCCCCCCCACCCCCCCCCCCCCCCACCCCCCCCCCCCCCCACCCCCCCCCCCCCCCACCCCCCCCCCCCCCCACCCCCCCCCCCCCCCACCCCCCCCCCCCCCCACCCCCCCCCCCCCCCACCCCCCCCCCCCCCCACCCCCCCCCCCCCCCACCCCCCCCCCCCCCCACCCCCCCCCCCCCCCACCCCCCCCCCCCCCCACCCCCCCCCCCCCCCACCCCCCCCCCCCCCCACCCCCCCCCCCCCCCACCCCCCCCCCCCCCCACCCCCCCCCCCCCCCACCCCCCCCCCCCCCCACCCCCCCCCCCCCCCACCCCCCCCCCCCCCCACCCCCCCCCCCCCCCACCCCCCCCCCCCCCCACCCCCCCCCCCCCCCACCCCCCCCCCCCCCCACCCCCCCCCCCCCCCACCCCCCCCCCCCCCCACCCCCCCCCCCCCCCACCCCCCCCCCCCCCCACCCCCCCCCCCCCCCACCCCCCCCCCCCCCCACCCCCCCCCCCCCCCACCCCCCCCCCCCCCCACCCCCCCCCCCCCCCACCCCCCCCCCCCCCCACCCCCCCCCCCCCCCACCCCCCCCCCCCCCCACCCCCCCCCCCCCCCACCCCCCCCCCCCCCCACCCCCCCCCCCCCCCACCCCCCCCCCCCCCCACCCCCCCCCCCCCCCACCCCCCCCCCCCCCCACCCCCCCCCCCCCCCACCCCCCCCCCCCCCCACCCCCCCCCCCCCCCACCCCCCCCCCCCCCCACCCCCCCCCCCCCCCACCCCCCCCCCCCCCCACCCCCCCCCCCCCCCACCCCCCCCCCCCCCCACCCCCCCCCCCCCCCACCCCCCCCCCCCCCCACCCCCCCCCCCCCCCACCCCCCCCCCCCCCCACCCCCCCCCCCCCCCACCCCCCCCCCCCCCCACCCCCCCCCCCCCCCACCCCCCCCCCCCCCCACCCCCCCCCCCCCCCACCCCCCCCCCCCCCCACCCCCCCCCCCCCCCACCCCCCCCCCCCCCCACCCCCCCCCCCCCCCACCCCCCCCCCCCCCCACCCCCCCCCCCCCCCACCCCCCCCCCCCCCCACCCCCCCCCCCCCCCACCCCCCCCCCCCCCCACCCCCCCCCCCCCCCACCCCCCCCCCCCCCCACCCCCCCCCCCCCCCACCCCCCCCCCCCCCCACCCCCCCCCCCCCCCACCCCCCCCCCCCCCCACCCCCCCCCCCCCCCACCCCCCCCCCCCCCCACCCCCCCCCCCCCCCACCCCCCCCCCCCCCCACCCCCCCCCCCCCCCACCCCCCCCCCCCCCCACCCCCCCCCCCCCCCACCCCCCCCCCCCCCCACCCCCCCCCCCCCCCACCCCCCCCCCCCCCCACCCCCCCCCCCCCCCACCCCCCCCCCCCCCCACCCCCCCCCCCCCCCACCCCCCCCCCCCCCCACCCAGAGTTTGACACTTGTGTCCTAGACTATACCCTTCTCAGGATAAAGTTCACAGGATATGTGTGCAGTAATCTGCCCCGTCTTCCTGTGTTGTGATGCTCTGCGGAGTCCTAGAGCCTGCCTCACCGCTTCCAACTCGCTGGCAGCATTTTAAAAGCTTATTTAATTGCCACTTCCGTCAAAACCACTATTATACACAATGGGAAACACAGCGCTTTGTTACAGTAGCTTTTATATTGCTCCGGAAGCCTATTAGCAAGACCTGCCAGTTTGTAGAATTGTGCCCGGCATTTTCTTTCAAATAAGTGCTTTCATGCCTTTTCAATGGGCAAAGGAGAGACTTTTGTGGAGCGAACAAGTGCTGCTTAACATCTGCTTTGCACACAGAATGTCCCAGGTTCAAGCCTCAACATCTCCAGGTTAAAATAAAAATAATCAGGGGATGGGAAAGACCTCCATCTGAGACCCTGTGAAGAGCTATTATGGGTTACAGTACACAATACTCACTGTGGTAGACCACAGGTTTGGCTGAGTATAGAACAGCGTTTATAAGGAAGAAGGCAAGCTTGTGATCCTTGGTGTAAGCACAGGGAAAATGCAAACAAGTCCCTCTTTTCCTCTGTGATGAAGCTGAATAATAACACACCCTTTCATCCAGCCCCAAAATCACATGTTCAGTGACAGCGTAGCCTTATGACCTCACAAGTTGACATCAGCTCCTGAAAACACAGGAGGGAGGTCTGACAGCTGCAGTCCCCAGACCCCTGAGATGATTGTTACACATCCCCCCAAAAAATGTGCCGCTAGACCACATTCAGATGGGAGGTTGGCATTCCCATCCTTTGCATCATGGACGATGCGGCCGTGCTTAAGAGGAAAGGATACATCCTGGGGAACAGATTGGGCGAGAGTTCTTTTGCCAAAGTCAAGTCGGCCTACTCGGAGCGCCTCAAGTTCAACGTGGCAGTAAAAATAACAGACAGGAGGAACGTCCCCGACGAGTTCTTGGAGAAATTTCTCCCCAGGGAACTGGATATCTTGTCGACAGTGAGCCACAGTTCGATCATAAAGATCTACGAGATCTTCGAGACATCTGGGAAAGTCTACATCGTGATGGAGCTCGGGGTGCAAGGAGACTTGCTGGAGTTCATCAAGAGCAACCGGGGGCTGCCCGAGGAAGTTGCCCGTAGGATGTTCCGACAACTGTGTTACGCGATTAAGTACTGCCATGATTTAGACGTGGTGCACCGGGATTTGAAATGTGACAACATCCTCCTAGACAAAGACATGAACATCAAGCTGTCGGATTTCGGCTTTTCCAAACGGTGTTTTCGGGATGGGAATGGGAAGATCATCCCCAGTCAGACTTTCTGTGGTTCGGCAGCATATGCGGCTCCAGAAGTGATCCAGGGCATCCCTTACCACCCCAAAGTTTATGACATGTGGAGCCTGGGCGTCATCCTCTATGTCATGGTTTCTGGATACATGCCGTACGATGACTCCAACGTGAAGCGAATGCTCCGGTTGCAGAAGGAACACCGGTTGCTCTTCCCAGAGTCTATGACAATCGAATGCAAAGATCTTATTTTCCACATGCTGCATCCCAATGTGGCTCACCGACTACGAATTGATGAAGTCCTGAATCATCCTTGGGTGCAGGGGAAGAGCCCGAAGCCTCGCCGGTTGTTTGAATAACCAGCTGATAAAAGAGCAAACCTGGAATACAACAGGAGTTCTTATTTCTTTACCCACTGCAGTGAATGTGAGTTCATTTCCTTGAACTGTGCTACAGTGTTCATAATAGGGTGCCATAATTACTCAGAGAGTTCAAAGTGGCCTAAGGAGAGGCGAACTGTTATGTGGGAGGAGAAATAGGCAGGGAGGGGTGTGACTTGGCCTCAGCATCCTCTGTATGGTTGGCTCTACCTCTCACGGCAGCCATTTTATGTTTGCCTCCGCCTCCTGTGGCAGCCATTTTGTGGTTGCATCTACCACTTTAGGTCAGAATTCCAAAGGTGCCCACAGGCTCAAAAAGGTTACAGATGTCTGTTTTAGATAAAGGATTCAAAGGACCGGAGAGCACCTGTTTTGCATTTAGAAGGACCCAGGCATAGTGGCTCAAGTATCAGACTGGCATCTGGAAGAGGCAAATTCTGATCTCCATGCTGCCACAGAACTTTGCAGTTTCTTTTTACATATATACATAATATTTTTACTAATTTTCTCAAAATAGTTAACAAACAAAAAAAGAAATATGAAGCAGGAAAAAGAAAAGGTCAGCAAAGACAGAACAGAAAAAGATAATACAGCTCCCTCAAAACTGTATGAATATTAGCTCTTAACATGTTGAAGTTTGAGATTACAAAATGAATATTACGGTATCAGAAAGAACGTTACACAGTCTTAAAATTTCTTCCTTCTGTCCACTGGCTCTACAACATAATTGCTAAATGATTTTCTCGTATCTTGATCGTTAACAAATTAATATTCTTCCTCTTGTTATTTTTTTTACATAGTCAATTCAGCCTCAAATAATAAGGTTCCCATTTCTCACCAAATTCATGTTTTGACTGTGTGCCTCAAGAAATAAGGTTCTCATTTCTCATCAAATTCATGTTTTGACCACCTGTTTACAAGGTTTGTTAAGTGACCTAAGGCCGTTTCAAATGGCTCCAACCCTTAAATATTTGAGTGAAGAACTGCTTCCGAATTCTACCATCTAATTCCTGCTAAGACTCTGCCTAAGAGCAGACTTGTTCGATTCCTGGGAAACGAGGCCTATATTCAGGAAAATTGTGTGATAGGTTGAACATCTGACTTCAAGGTCCTTCAAAACTATTTTTCCAAAACTCAGTGGAGAAGAAATGTCACCTCTACCAGGTAAAATTTAGTATCATCCATCAGAGGCATGGAAATTCAGTTTTTCATCTAGGAGATAGATTTTCAAACAGGGAGAGTCCCAAGAGCTCTCCCCTACATTTGGCAGCTGAAATATTCCCTTTCATTCTTAAGGACAGTCCTTCCAATCCTTGTTTGTTGAAGCTTTGATGCTTTACCCTGATGCAACGCAATTTGTGCCATTGGAGAGGCCCAGACGTTTTGTATGCAAGGTACATTCCATTGATCCCGTTCTCCTTGACTCAAGGGTATTGTAAAGGAGGGAGTTTTTACATTTGTGCATTTTGTTTTGTTTAACACTGTAGTGCCAAATTGACAGGCTTTGGAACCAATTCTCAGCCGAGACGGAACAAATGGGGAAACAGCAGGGAAACAGCAGGGTGCCCAAATGTATCCTAAACTTAAAACGGTTGAGGCACAAAGTTTTTGTCCCCCCTTTTGAATTAAAATTGGTGACATATGTTATGGGCACACAGTAAAAATGTTTTTTGTGGACACGGAAGAGTAGTTGTAAATTGCTTTGCCTCTCTCTGCACCAGGCACTGATGTGAGCCGGCCAGCAATCTATATGCGTACATGTTGCTGCTTTATATTGTGACAAACACCTGGTTCGAGTCAATGGTACCTACTGGGACTGCATCGGAACAGGCCTTATAGGCTCCTGAGAATATATTTCAGAGGTTCAGCATGTCAGGAAAATGGTGGGATTAGATTTGGCATAGCGGTTCTGAGCCGATTCGCCATTAAGAAAAATAAGCACGTGCTTAGGACCTCAAGTCAAGAAGGCCCCGAAGAAGTTTTTTCGAGTGCCATATTCACAATGTACCACAGTGCAATGTTGCAGCTGAACCAGGGGCCATAAAAAGGGCCCCCCACAATAAATGGGGGGAAAATTAACATAATTATAGTATTGAAAAGGTTAATAATATATTTTAATCTTGGGAATACAACAACATTGGAATCTGGAAAATGCCACATGGTCCATAGGGGCAGAGCGACCTCCGCTTCCTTTAGAACAGTGATGGCGAACCTATGGCACGGGTGCCAGAGGTGGCACTCAGAGCCCTCTCTGTGGGCACATGCAAACAGAGTGCCCACATCTAGGCTGACCTGGGCTGCTGGGCTCGATTATTAGCATTCAACCTAAGACTTAGTTTTGGGGAAGCAGCATAGGCAACCCTGTTAAGTGCTGTTAAACCCCACTGATTTTCATGCGAAGAACTGAAGCACAATCCTTTACCTGGGAGTAAGCTCAGTTGCTGGCAATGGGGCTTGCTTCTGAGTAAACCCTCCTAGGGTCGTGACTGACCCGTTGGAAGAGTTGCACGGTTGCTTCAAAGTAAAGCCATCGACTACCACCAAGCTTACTCCTGAGTAACGCACGCCTCGGAGCCAACCGTTTTTTCTAAACGAAAACCTCAGCATTCAGGTTAAATTGTCGTGTTGGCACTTTGCGATAAATCAGTGGGTTTTGGGTTGCAATTTGGGCACTGGGTCTCGAAAAGGTTCGCCATCGCTGCTTTAGAACGTGTCCAGTATGACAGTACATGTCAAACGTGACGTCACTTGTGAGTGAGCCGGCAAGCAGCGTTCAGTCGCTCACTCAGCGTGCCACAATACACGTGCTATTGTAACCTCAGCTTGTGGGTTCTGTGGGGCAGTACTTGGAATGAGTTGCAGCAACAATTTTTAAACAACAAAATGGTTTACTTTTCTTTACAATTAACACTTTTAAAACATCAACATTTAACGTTACAATTCAAGGTCCTGTTCAGGTTGCATTTCAAGTCCTTCTATTTACAGTCTACTGATATTGCCAAGTCCAATTTCTTCTTTGCAAGTTGGCTGGCTCCTGAAGACTCCAAGGGCTTGATGAACAGGTTGCAACATGATGAAGGTCTCCAGGAGAACTCTCACCCATTACAACCACAAAAGAAAACCCTGAAACAATAAACTCCAACATTTACAACATAGCAAAAACAACAACTACCTTCCCAGTAGTTCCCAACAATATTGCAATTACCTTAACAAGGTATTAAGGGCTTATAGAAATCAAGGTCCGAGTCTGGTAGCCTTGTCTTCTGCAAAGAGCTCTTGCAGCCTTTCTGCTGCTCTGAGTCTCCACCCCCTTACTGGGTCAACCCATTCTGAGCCAACCCATTCTGGGCATGGGGGTTACACTAACATTGTTAGTAAAGGGGGCACACACTGAGCCAAATCTGAGCAGCCAATATCACCCAGCAAGCAGCAAAACGGAGTGTTATTTTGTGTTGCACTTGGCTGTGTTTTGCTGCTGCTTTGGCAAGTGTAAACAAAGTATTCATCAGCTGTTGTTCAGCATTCCCTCAAAGCATGACACAGATTGGTTACATCCGATTAATTGTGAGGAAATGATCAAAGACTTTGCAATTTAAAAAATGCAGGAGAATACTTTTTGTAGCGTAAATAAAGTTACAAGTAAGCAACAGGAACAGTTATTTTGCATCTTTGGTTTGTGCAAATTAAAACGCTGTGGATCTTCAAGGCAAGAAAGCAATGGAATGAAAGGTGTTTTGTTTCATTCAAATAATGATATTTATTCATTAGAATATACATATATTTACGGCTCGTTATTATTTTTATTTTAAATTACATATACAGTATATGGGGGTAGCATAATCTTCCCAGTACTTAGAGCCTCCAAAGATCATAATAATTCAGCCTTGGCTGTGCTTAAGGTCAGAACTGTATTTCCAAAACTCAGTGGAGAAGTGTCTCCCCGCTAACAGGGTGCAACGGGTTTGGATGGGTTTTCAAAGCATCCTCTACCAAAGGGCAGCAGAAAAAAATATTCCAAGAATCATGTAATCCCAATTTATCATGGGTCAATTGAAAGGCAGCATCAGTCATGATAAGGAACATGAGGCAGCTTGGGGGTGGGGACAGGAATGAAAAAGGCAAACTCTATGCTGGGGATCATTAGGAAAGGAATTGAGAATAAAACTGCAAAGATTGTCATGCCCTTATATAAAGCCGTGGTGCGACCGCACTTGGAGTACTGTGTTCAGTTCTGGTCGCCACATCTCAAAAAAGATATCGATGAGATAGAAAAAGTGCAGAGAAGGGCAATGAGGGTGATTGAGGGACTGGAGCACCTTCCCTATGAGGAGAGGCTGCAGCATTTGGGACTCTTTAGTTTGGAGAGGAGGCGGCTGAGGGGGGATATGATTGAAGTCTATAAAATTATGCATGGGGTAGAAAATGTTGACAGAGAGAATTTTTTCTCTCTTTCTCACAATACTAGAACCAGGGGGCATTCATTGAAAATGTTGGGGGGAAGAATTAGTACTAATAAAAGGAAACACTCCTTCACGCAACGTGTGATTGGTGTTTGGAATATGCTGCCACAGGAGGTGGTGGTGGCCACTCACCTGGATAGCTTTAAAAGGGGCTTGGACAGATTTATGGAGGAGAAGTCGATCTATGGCTACCAATCTTGATCCTCTTTGATCTGAGATTGCAAATGCCTTAGCAGACCAGGTGCTCAGGAGCAACAGCCGCAGAAGGCCATTGCTTTCACATCCTGCATGTGAGCTCCCAATGGCACCTGGTGGGCCACTGCGAGTAGCAGAGAGCTGGACTAGATGGACTCTGGTCTGATCCAGCTGGCTTGTTCTTATGTTCTCATGTTCTTATTGCCTACACTCTGTGGTGGCTTCATGGTGATACCACGAAGCTACCATGTGATGACCTCTGAAGCCAAGGGCCATGTTTCCTGCTCTCACGCGAGCAATTTTGGTTAAAAGCAGAGGATAGGAAAAGTCACCTGGCAACACCAGAAAGACAACTACAGTACTAATGATGGAATAAGCATGTCCCCCTTTTTGCAGCCCATCTGAAAAATCATTGAAGGGGGAGTAGATCTATTTGCACACAACCAAATAAGATGGGCAAAAAGCAAGGAGAGCATTATGGGTTAAATCCAGGCTACATTCTCCAATGGCAGCATGGAACTTTCCTGCCTCACCCCTCCCTCTGCACCACCCCGGCCTCCACAACATAGGGGACCCTGAAGAAAGAAATGGGGAGACCCGCAGCTGGAAGGGCCTGGAAATTGCCCATTTCATATGGATCCAACCCTTTGGCTGAGCTGTAAAAATAATCCCAGTCACACAGACAAGATTCCAGCAGTAAGATGCCAACAGTAACCCCCACAAATAATCCCCTTTAATTTGCAACTTCTATTTTAAGTAAGGAGTTGTCTGCAAAATTTAGGTTTCTGTAACACACTTATGATTATACTTTAAAGAACAACAGAGCAGAGACATTTGCTTTGCCTCTTATATATGCCTCTATGTTTATGCCTCCATTTAAAGACGCTCCAAGACAATTGGGCCTCACTGTGAGACTCACTATCCTTTCTCTGCCCAAATGGATTGGTTTTGACATACAGCAGCCTACCCTAATAACTGCTTTCCTTTGTGACATCACAAAAGAATGCTCAGACCTCTGCACTGCAGCGCCCAACCAGAGAAGCCAGGTCGGCTCAAATGACCATCGTGGAATTCACACCAATGAGGGGCTAATTGCCAGGCAACCTGGATGTTTTGTTCATCATTTGCTTCAGGTACTATGGATGATGCTGAAGTTCTTAAAAGGAGAGGCTACATCATGGGAATCAACCTCGGAGAAGGATCTTACGCGAAAGTGAAATCCGCCTACTCGGACCGGCTGAAATGCAACGTCGCAGTAAAGATAATTGACAAGAACAAAGCTCCACGGGACTTCCTGGAAAGGTTTCTTCCCCGAGAAATTGAAATGTTGGCCAGAGTGAAGCATCACGCCATCATCAAAACCTATGAGATCTTCGAGACTTCGGACGGGAAAGTCTACATTGTGACCGAGCTTGGGGTACAAGGAGACTTGCTCGAGTTCATCAAGAGGAGAGGGGCCATCCCAGAGGACGTGGCGCGAAGGATGTTCCACCAGCTCGCCAGCGCTATCAGCTATTGCCATGAATTGGACATCGTCCATCGGGATTTGAAATGTGAGAACCTGCTTCTGGACAAAGAATACAACATCAAGTTGACGGACTTTGGTTTCTCCAAACGGTTACTTCGTGACGACGACGGCAGAGTCATCCTCAGCAAAACCTTCTGCGGGTCTGCAGCCTACGCGGCCCCAGAAGTGCTGCAAGGCATCCCATACCAGCCCAAGGTGTATGACATATGGAGCTTGGGTGTTGTCCTCTTCATCATGGTCTGTGGCTCCATGCCCTACGATGACTCCAACATTAAAAAAATGCTCAAGCTGCAGAAAGAACACCGGGTGCACTTTCCCCGCTCTAAGCCGCTGTCAGCTGAGTGCAAAGACCTCATTTATCACATGCTGCAGCCTGACGTCTCTCGCCGCTTGCGCATCGATGAGATCTTGATGCACGTTTGGATGCAAGATCCCAAATCCATCTCAGACACTACTCTCGTAAGAGGAGGGGAATGCTCTCAAAACCAGAACGCGATCAGGTCAGCATTTGGGAAGGAATCGGGACCAGAGCCCTCTGAAAATGAGGAAATCATCCAAGAGGAAAGACATGCAGACATGGATAAACTCTCGGAGCAGATGAAAAGGACAGCCATTTGACATGGCCAGTGGTTTGGCAACACCAAAAAACTGAAGAGCCGTGGCTGTTTGTTTCGTGAGGACCAATGACTTCTCTAAGTCGAAAACGTTTGGGAAGAAATCAAAGCTGGAAAAGCCCTTTGTCATCATCGAGTCCCTTTTTAGTTGCCATCTTGGAAGCTATGCAAATCAGCAACATCCAGAAATCTTTGTATTTGGTAATACGCCCCACACTGAAAGGACAGGAAGTCAGATCTTTTTCAGTTTTCTCTTTGGTTTGCTCTGCACTCCACGTTGGTATCATGCCAGCATGAGACATGTTCCTATCTAAATTGCTTGAGAAACAGCTGCTGTCGCACTGAAACTATACAGACAAGCTACGAACAGCCATCGTTCTTTTACATTATCCTCATCCAAGATGGCAACGCCTGCCGGAAAAGGTACCGTCGGTATGAACTCGTGTTTCCAAACAAAAGACAGTACCAGGGAAATGTTGGCTGAAGAAAATCCGGATCCATGACAACGGCGATTCAAGATTTAGAGGGTTTGTTTTTAAATGTATTCCCCTATCCAAAGCCTTTGGAAATTAGAGCTACAATTCTAAAAACAAGCTAATAAATAAAAGCTAGATGGGGAAAAAACAGCAGGGTTTGGTTTAAGATGGCTGCAATGAAATGGACTCCTAGGGAGGTTGGACGATCGCTTCTCTGTAACAGCTGCATGTTCGCAATTTAGTTTCTATAACCTACCATCTGAAATCTCTCTCCCAACCAGAGTCAGCATCGGGAATTAGCACAGTGGGGCATCTGCTGAGGCCCATAGCATGAAGGATCGTTTTCTGGCAAACTGAGAAGTTTACCCGTTTACTTCCTCCAGGAAATAAGAGATTATTCCCAGAGGCCACTGTGAAGACACAGAGATCTCTGGGATAATGTCTTGCTTCCTAACAAGAGGACAGTGTGAAAGTTGCACTCTTCTTCTATAGGACTTCCCCACCAGGAAATGGGAGACTGTGATGCCATAGGGCTCTCTGGGACAATCTCTCATATCCCTAGGGGAAGAATGCTAAGAGAAGGCTACAAGAGTTCCACTGTTGCATAAGAGAACTTGTAATCCAATGCCAGTCCCAGGTAGCTCTCCTGCCAAAGAACTGGAGATTGACCCAGAGAATCCTAGTACATCATTGGGACATCAAGCAATCTCTGATTTCCTGGTTGGCACTGGAGAGCAGAGGAGCCATTCTCTGACTCTCTTTAGCCCTGCTGCAGAGATGCACACATAGAGTAATGGGCAGATTGAACAGAGGAGGATGAGGAAGGGAGCCATGTTTCCTCCAAAGAGACATTGTAGGACATCTCACCCACAACTTCCCAATACCTGGATCTGACCCTGCTCCCAACAGCCACTCTCAGATGAAAAACCATCCAGTTCACAAAGATCCATCAAAATCAATATGGCCTATTCTGCAGCAGTTCTCCAGGCAAAGATCTGACATATCATTTACTGGCTGATCCTCTTAACTGGAGGTGCTGGGGACTGAACCCAGGACTCTGTGCATGCAAAACCTGATGTTCTACCACTGAGCCACAGCCCCAACCCCACAATTTGTCTCTGTGCATCTGGTACTCCTTCTCCCTTTATCAACCGCTGCCATCTTTCTTCCCTTTAAGAGTATGCAGTGTAGGTGGTAAAGTCAGGCTAGCCAAGTTTATGGAAGAACTATGGTGCGCACGCACACACCACACAAGTGCTGTCCAAATGCTCCAGGAACAATCCACGTCCTGGAGAAGTTCTGTCCAACCATATGTAGTAATGTTTGAAAGTCATGAGAACATTGTGGCTTGCAAGTCCTTGAAAATTCTGTATTAGGTCTTCTGGGAGGCTATACTCTTCTAACAGAGCTACCTTCCACCAACAAAGATGAAACTAGCTTTTCCTTGGCCTTCTAAGGAGGCGTTGGGGAAGTCATGAGGTAGTAGCAAGCACAGAAACACACAGGCATTCTCTGATGTTCTGCTGTAGTGGACAACCAGTGGGTTTCTCGGCCACCACAGTGAAGTTGCAGTTCATCTGCTGTTCTTCTCTCTTGGCTGCTGGTAAGCCACAGCAATCCCACTGGAGGAAAATGGGCATTAGCGGACTTGGTTTAGAACCAGAGCCCTTCTCTAGTCACCCTCCCCTCTGAGATCTAGTGCCCCCTCTGTATGGGAAGATGAACTACAGGGTCCTGCACTGTTTGAAAGCTTGGATGGGTTGATCTTTGTAGGGTGGGGAGAGGAATTATCATCATAGTTTATTTACGGTCATTGACCAGCAAGATCCAAAAGAATTAAAATCATAAAATTTACAGATATTACAAATATACAGATTAAAACAGTTAACAAAATGCAGATAATCGTCTGGGAGAGGAATTAAAGGTGTCAAACTCGCAGCAGCATGATGCCAGCAGGAGATGATGGGAACTGTAGTCCATAACATCTGGAGGGCCACGAGTTTGACATCTATCTATAGAGATAAAGAAAGGGAGGTATGGAGACTGATACTGCTTTCCAGCACAAGCGCTCCAAAATGTTTCAGTCGCCTGTAATACAAAAATCAAAAGGAGCTCACTAAAAGGTGCTGTGATCTGGATAGCTCAAACTGGTTCAGCATGATCAGATTTTGACTACTCAGCGGGGTCAGCCCTAATGAATACTTGGATGGGAGACTACCAAGGAAGGCCAAGGTTACTATGTAGGAGCAAGCAATGGCAAAGCCAATTCTGTTACCCACCCACCCCAACCCTTCCGGATTGCCGTAGGTCAGCTGTGACTTAACAACAAAACTAAAGACAGACTCACTAGACAACAAATAACATGCTGTTTTGTTGTTTTCACCTGTTAGTTCAAAATATTTGATTTGCCTTTCATAACAAAGGTTTATTTTTAATGAGAATTTTTATTTATTTCACACATCTGAATAGCACATACATAGAAAGATAAAGAACAGATCCCAATCATGGTGGGGGAAGGCGGCCACCCATACGGGGTGGTGGTGGAAAACTCAGATTTTGTACTACATTTTCCCTAGATACGCCAGTGGGGCTTAGGGAAGGGACAGATCTCAGCATTGGTGCAATGCCATAGGAATGTATGGAATCTTCAGAGAGCTGCTTTCTGTTCTACCAAAACTCAGCCTTCAGGTTAAATCCATCTGTCTTTTTGACTGGCTTGTAGTACTACTGCAAAATTCTTTGCAAAACGAACTGTTGCTTTTGTCCTTAGTCTGTCTGGCTAGCAGCCTCCCTAATTGCAGCTCTTTTGCTAAGGCTTTCAGGTCTGGGCACAGTGGCTTCCCGTGTGACATTTGTCCCAGAAAAACGACCTATTTTGCTGTGCATGGGACAGCCCTGCCAACATTTCGTTCTCTTCTGTTTGGCTGTGCCCGGCTACAGGTTGCATTCACTGCCCATTAAAAACAAAAGACCCTGGCTTTTGAGCTGGAATGGCGTGAGGTGCTGGGAAGGCTGGGTATTTGCCGAGACCCACGGCCTGGGGGAGGGACCACCACCCAACAGGAGATGTTGGGGCTAGGATTGCAGATTGCAGGGTCTGGAATTTTCCCTGAGTCACAACAAATCTCTGGACTACAGAAGTCAGTTCCCCTTGAGAAAACAGCAGCTTTAGAGAATGGACTCTCTGGAACCTAGGATGACCAACCTCCAAGTTGTTGGCAGATTCTATTTACACAGAGAAGTGGCAGACTCACTGATTAAAGGTGAAGTTAGATGTTTATTAGGGAACTAAATTTTAGATAGGAAAGCAGAGAGAGGGGTAGCCTTCAGCTCACTCGCTAACAAGAGAGAGGAGACTTCCAAGAAGAAGGTAATTAGACCTGTGATTATCAGCCTAAGGACAGACAAGAGGTGACCTAGCTCACCACTTGCCCTCTCCCTGTTGGGTCTTCTTCTCAGTCCCTCTGCACGCAAAGCATTGTCACTTCCAATACAGGTGGCACCTGGGGATCTCCTGCTATTGCAGGTGATCTGCAGGTGACCAAGATCACTTTCCCTAGAGAAAATGGCTGCTTTGGAGGGTAGATATTATTATCATTATCATTATCATTATTAATTCAATTTGGTATACCGCTCCATCCCCAGAGGGCTCTGGGCGGTGTACAACATCAACATAAAATACAATAACAAGAGGGGCGAGTAAATAACAACCAATAAATACCTAACATTAAGAACTCAGCCCCATAAACTCTAAAATATTAATTTAATTTAAAACAGCTATTGCTATATGGAATTGGCGTCCTGCAAAACCCTTACTTAAAAATCCTCCTAACGAGGGAAGAGGTGGGTCCACAGTGGGTCCCAAAGATGTAAAGGGACCCTCAGAGGGGCACAATTGTTTGGCATTATTCAGGCTCCACCCCCAAAATCTCCAGATTTTTGCCAAATTCACGGTTGGCATGGCAACCCTGCTGGCACCACATCCCAGCTGAGTTCTCTTCCTTCTCCAAACTTCCCTTCCCAGGCACGGGGGGCTACAGTGGTGGCAATTGGAAGGGGGAATAAAGCCACCGGGAAGATGATTGTGTTGGGGGGCGAGCCACAACTGGGGGGCAGCTGTGGTTGGTAAGAGGAGAGAAGCCCAAATAAACTCAAAAATACACACGTTGCACTCTGGCTCACAGCCAGAGTGCAATGTGTGTATTTTTGAGCTTATTTGGGCTAATGTTGACATTGCACTCTTAAAGATAGTTGGTGATTGTTAAGAGGAGAGAAGCGTCACAAATGGGGAAGAGCCATAATTTGGGAAGAAGGCACTTGGGCATAGGAAGGGAAAGAAGAAGAGCTGTTTTTTATACCCCACTTTTCTCAACCTTAAGGAATCTCAAAGCAGCTTATAATTGCCTTCCCTTCCTCTCCCACGACAGATATTTTGTGAAGTAGATGGGGTTGAGAGAGTTCTGAGAGAACTGTGACTGACCCGAGGTCACCCAGCAGACTTCACGTGTAGGAGCGGGAAAACGAATCCAGTTCGCAAGATACGAGCCTGCTGCTCACGGGGAGGAGCGGGGAATCAAACCTGGTTCCTCAGATAAGAGTCCGCTGCTCTTCCCCACTACCCCATGTTGGCTCCACAACCAAAGTTGGCAGAGAAAAGGCGGCTGCGTAACCTGGTGCTCATAAAAACCTGTAGCGAGCTGGAGCTGTTGGTTGCCTTCCATTTTATTTCTGCTTATCTCTCTGCTTAGCAGCTAATTCTCCTCATTCCTCCCGCTCCCAACCTCAAGGGAATATTAGCCCCTTCAGCAGAGAGATAAGGGGAGATTAAGCAGCCAAGAATGGCTGCCAGCAGCATCTGTTTTTCTGCATTTGCCAAGGTCCCAGCCACGTTCTCTGCCCACCACCAGGCACAGCATGGCAACACCTGGCTACTTTTTGCACGTTGAACATCGCATGTAGCCAAGCTTAGCTTTCAGGGAGGGTTTTTTGCTGTTGGTTAGTGGGGCTCATTTCGTGCTTGACCATTTTGCTTGCTTGGAGACACATGGTCCACCTCAAAAGGCACACGTTGTGGCTGGCTGTCAGGTCCTACGCAGACTGTTTGCGTTGTTGCAAAGCTCCTGTAAATTCCTTGGCACCCGTTCAAGAAGCCTGCTGGATCCGTGCTGTGTATATCAGCTTCATTCTTGAAAAGAAACATTGGCGCTAGGGGGCTTAGAAGCAAAAGGTACTGGCAACGATCCAGAATGAGGCCAATGTCTTGAGATGCTGGGGTGCACATTTCTCTCACACACGCAAACAGAGCTTTCTTAATGGGAGGGAGGAAGAACAAGGAGGATGAGGAGGACTTTGGATTTATATCCCCCCTTTCTCTCCTGCAGGAGACTCAAAGGGCGATTTCGCACGTGAGAATTGACATAGGGTCGACTCATCAGGCTGAAAGAGTCGACCTATGTCAATCCCCTCGTAACTTCCCACAGCAGCCGAGGTTGTCCTGCCGGAGCCGAGCTCAGAGGGCGGGATCACCTCAGCGCGTCATTCTTTCGTAGTGCCTGATTGGCTGCTGCGTTTGGGCGGGAATGCAAACATGCGTCCCTTTTCCCCCGATTTTTTTTACGTTACAGCTACGTAGCATTGACGTCCCCTCCGAAATGACAAACGCTTATAACATGCCACCCAAAAGGAGGGAGGGATGAGTTGCCATTTCGTTGCTATGAGCGGCGTGCAATCTGCCCTTCATTACTGCGCATGGTCGTCAGTGTTATACGTAAGCGGGGGGGAAAGGCGTGCTTTTTGCCGGCGCAAGTCTTCCGTTCTGCACATGCCCAAAACATTTGTCTGTGATTGGCTGAACGGGCGAATCGACCCGACGAAGATTCCCCACTCCCGTCAGCTTCGCTTGAGTTCAACCTAGCTTCGCCGGTTTTCCCCACCTCGGAGGTGGAGTCGAAAATTTAATGGCAGAACGGAGCAGAGCAGGACGAACCCACGTCGGATTCACCGGACTTGGGTTGAACATAGGTCGAGCTTGAGTTCACACAGTGAGTGTGAAATCGCCCAAAGGGGCTTACAATCTCCTTTCCCACCCACCCCAAACAAACACCCTGTGAGGTAGGTGGGGCTGAGAGAGCTCCGAAGAACTGTGACTAGTCCAAGGTTACCCAGCTGGCATGTGTTGGAATGCACAGGCTAATCTAGTTCCCCAGATAAGCCTCCACAGCTCAAGTGGCAGAGCAGGGAATCAAACCCGGTTCTCCAGATTAGAGTGCATCTGCTCTGAACCACTACACCACTGCTGCTCCCCAGCACAGAAAGCTGGGTATGATACCATCTTCCTGCTGGTGAAAACTGCATGTGCGATGTCCCTCTGCCACATATTTGGCTTGCCATCATCTCCTCAAAGCTACAGTTTGTTTCAGCAAAGCCGGTCACCACACCTTGGGCTGAAGAGCAGCCACAGGACCATTAGGGTAGCTGGAGATCTCCTGGGACAGAGATCAGTTGCTCTGGAGAAGCTGACCACTTTGGAAAGGGGACTGTGTGGCACTGAAGCCCCTCCCCTCCTCCAATCCCACCCTCCTCAGACTCCACCCCACAAAAATGTCCAGGTATGTCTTAACCCAGAGATGGCAATCCTAACAAACCATCTGTTAGGATCAGATGGAGCTTGAAGCTATTTGCTTGTCCAAAGGAGCCTCCCTGATACCAAATTACCTTACAGATCTCTGTGTTCTCGTCCACGGGAAACAAGCCTCCACAATCAGATAGAGCTCTTTCCTGGTAATCTGGGATGCTTTAATGTGAAATGGTTGGTCCCGGCACCTTCCTCATGAAACTCCAGTTATCAGTTCAGACCACTGTTGCAGACCTGAAGGTATAGCCTCTCTGTTTATCTGTGCAGAGTTTTGCCTGCTTTTTGAATCCTGACTTCCTCCACTCTAAGCAAGAATTGTACTACTAACCAGACCAGGGGTCTGCAACCTGCAGCTCTCCAAAGGTTCCTATTGGCCAAGCTGGCAGGGGCTGATGGGATTTGTAGTCCATTAACATCTGGAGAGCCGCAGGTTGCAGACCCCTGAACCAGACCAAGAAGCCAACAAATGCTTCACCCTGAAACCTTTGTGGGGAGCTCAGTTCACCATAATTCAGTGATTTGTCCACAAAAAGACTCAGCACAAATTATTTTCAGACATACCTAAATGACTGAATAAATTGGTTGGTTAGAGCATATTGGAAACCAGTAAGGAAGGGGTGTAGCCTCCGCCTCAGACTTCACGGATTAAAGCTCTTGACTCAAGGAACCGCCAAAACTA
The DNA here is from genome assembly GCF_021028975.2 of Sphaerodactylus townsendi. Classification (NCBI taxonomy): domain Eukaryota; kingdom Metazoa; phylum Chordata; class Lepidosauria; order Squamata; family Sphaerodactylidae; genus Sphaerodactylus; species Sphaerodactylus townsendi. The sequence continues at coordinate 43,407,882 of NC_059437.1, forward strand.
TTGAACGTCTGACAGACAATCTCACACCCAAGACCCCTGTCTGGAACGCCAAGGTCAAATATAAAGGGGGATGGAGCAGTTTACTCAGATAAGTATCCCACAATGCCCCGCCTGGCTTTCCTGAATGGCTAACATCAAAGCAGGGAAACCAGTTTCACCAAGACCCCTTCCGCACATGCAGAATAATGCATTTTCAATTCACTTTCAATGCACCGTGCAGCTGGATTTTACTGTGAGGAATAGCAAAATCCACTTTCAAACAATTGTGAAAGTGGATTGAATGTGCATTATTCTGCATGTGCGGAAGGGGCCTTAGTGAAACCAACTAGAGATTGAAGGGTTAAACCCTCTTTCACTTCCCTGCACAGCTCCATGGCAAACCAAGGCTGTTTGAATCTGCAGTTTGCATCTTCAAGATGGACAGAAGCCTGATCCTCCTCATATCAGGGTTTATCCCCAACATTCTAACCACAACACACTCCCCCCACCCCGCCCCAGTGTGTATTACTGCTTCCTTAACGGGCACAAACCAAAGTGCTAATTTCAATCCCCAAACAGCTCATTCACTTCATATCTCAGTAGCTATATTCCTTTTCACTATCAACGCGGTCATCCACCAAAGAACCAATTCCTTCTCAGCCTACATCCTCTGATATCTCACATCAGGGCAAAGGAACGAAAAGATCCACTACTCAGCATTGCAGAGGGCTGGTCTTGATGGCCCTTGTAGTGTCTTCCAACTCTATGATTCTGTGATTCATGTCTGCAGTAAAAAGTTCATGACTTGTGTGCACACTCTGGCCACCAGTGGAGCTGTGTGCGTCTCAACACTTGGCTGTCAAGGGATTCTTTCCTCTAGTTTAGCTCACAGAATGCTCTGTTATTGGAAAGTGAGGAGAAGATTCAAGGCTCTACCAAATTTATCCTTGCTTAACTTGGCCATGTACCATAGAAGGATCATCTAGTTTAATAAGCAATTCAAACTTGTGATTGAAAAAGCCAATTCACTCTTTGAGTAATGCAGATGGAACATTCCTCATCCCAATGATTTGAGAATTACCTGCAACTGAGCTACCAGGTTAGGAAGAAAATACTGAACACCTCTGTAAATACATATTTTTTTAAATCCACAGGAATCAAAATAGGGTTTCTGGGTAGGACATCTATGAAAATGTGTTCTCCTTCCAACGCAGGGATTAAAACAAGAGCTAAAACTGAATTTCAACCCATAATATTCTGATACGAAAGATAGTTTCTCTTGCAAAAGGATAAGCTATAATGTGATTACCTCTGGCTTCTAGTTGCTTTATATTAGGTCTGAACAAAGCAAGGAAATTCACTATCTACTCTCAACTCAGCTTTATGACATCACATGGACACATGATCCATTAAACAATGCCGGGAGTTCCATGTCACCCAGCTTCCAAGAAATAGGCCACCTTGGAATACACATGAATCAGCTGTATGCACATGTAAGCAATGTGACCAGATTTATCCCAACAGCTGTCCTACGGTATCATGGATGATGCCGCAGTGCTCAAAAAAAGAGGCTACATCATGGCAGGGAATTTAGGAGAAGGGTCTTATGCAAAGGTGAAATCGGCCTACTCTGAACGCCTGAAATTTGACGTAGCAGTAAAAATCATTGACCGGAAGAAGGCTCCTCACGATTTCTTGGAAAGATTTCTTCCAAGAGAAATCGATATCTTGGCCAAAGTGAATCACCGAGCCATCGTCAAAACCTACGAGATCTTTGAGACATCTGACGGCAAAGTTTATATCGTGATGGAACTCGGAGTCCAAGGCGACTTGCTGGAATTTATCAAGGGCAAAGGCGCGATGCCAGAAGAAATAGCCCGCAAGATGTTTCGTCAACTGTGCTCTGCTATTAAGTACTGCCATGACGCGGACATTGTCCACCGGGACTTGAAGTGTGAAAACCTCCTCCTAGACAAAGATTTTCACATCAAGCTTTCAGATTTTGGCTTCTCCAGACGATTGGCTCATGACGAAGATGGTAAAGTTGTCTACAGCAAAACCTTCTGTGGCTCCGCTGCTTACGCAGCTCCGGAAGTTCTGCAAGGCATCCCCTATGATCCCAAAATTTATGATATGTGGAGTCTCGGCGTAATTCTGTACATAATGGTGTGTGGCTCCATGCCTTACGATGACTCAAATATCAGAAAAATGCTCAGGTTGCAGAAGGAGCACCGAGTGCATTTTCCCAAGTCCAAAAACCTAACCACGGACTGCAAAGATCTCATTTATCGCCTTCTGCAACCTGACGTGACCCGGCGGCTGCGCATCGAAGACGTTCTGAGCCACGTTTGGATGCAGGCCAACAAATCCAGAGGGGTTTCGACAACTACTGTCGGAAGGAACGGAGAGTGCTCCCGGACTGTGTGCGCACTCAAGTCAGACCACAAACCAGAACTGGATCCAAAACACCCGTCTGAGGTCAAACCGGCGGCAAGGTTGGAAGCAGTGGCAGAAACAGAGGAAAGGGCCCAGGAAATCAGGCAAGAACCCATTGAGGAGGAAGTGACTCACGTGGAGAACGCAGAAGTCTAAATGGCGGTAGGCCAAAGGGAGCCCCCTTGACTCAATAGGCAGCCAGAGCAACCAACCCAATGGAGATGGTATTTTAGCCCCACCGCCCCTGTAGAGGATTAACAGGGGAAATAATCGGGCAGGGAAAGAGACTAAATTAGGAAAGTAGCACAGGGTTTTCTTTGTAAACTATTTTTTTAGTAATTCTATTAAATGTTTTTTTTTTTACATTGATGATTATGTCGCTGTGCTTGTCAACTGCCTGCTAACTCCATCGTGGAGCCAGAGAATCCCTTGAGTCTCGCGTACCCCTGAATATAGCTAAGGTGCTTTTGAAACCCGTGAGCCAACTCTTCTTAGCGGGAGACGGAAAGGTCTCCTTGAAACATCTTCCAGCCAAGTTTGTGTGCCCTGCACAACTCATCCCCTACCAGTCACAGCAAAAGCGGGGGTCTTGTATGGACTAAGGGCTCACCAGCCTACCACTAAAGTGCTCGCCTTCAAGACCAAATCGCACAAACTTTAGCAAATGGTGGCCGCCTTAGCACCACATCACTAAGGCCACCCTGCTCGCATTTCTCTAAGTCGTGGCAAGTACTAACTTCCTGGATTTGATTTAGATTTTGGAAGGTTTTCAGATTGCCGTGTTGCAATGTCAGAAGCCCCAGGCTGATATTGAGCGCTGCTTGTCCAAAGGACTTTGTGCAGCATACAAGAACGCTCTCAATAAGAGAACTCGAATGCAGTCTTTGGCACATTTTATATTTTGGAACGCAAGCAGGCATTTCCAGTACTCACTTCCAGTAATGCAGCACAACCACCGAGTCATTCGCCAGTGACGTTGCCTGCAAAGGTATTAGAAGATGGACAAGCCTCGCAAATTGCTACAGCTTCAAGGTTGTCTATCACAATGGCCGCTTTCTCCTCACCTCCAGCCCAGAAATGATAGTGCTTTTTGCCTGCTCTGCAATAAAAAGTTGTGAATATTGACTTTGCAAGACGTGGGGCCAATCCTTGTGTGCTAAGGAATACACAGGAGGAAAATGCAGGTGGAACCCATCTTGTGGAAACTTAAAAATCTTGGTGGATTTGACACAAAGGCTCATTCCGCACATGCAGAATAATGCACTTTCAAACTGCTTTCAGTGCTCTTTGAAGCTGTGCGGAATAGCAAAATCCACTTGCAAACAGTTGTGAATGTGGTTTGAAAACACATTATTTTGCGTGTGCGGAAGGGGCCAAAGATTCGACACCTGCTCATAGATAGCTATTCCTAAGCAGTATTTTTTTAAAAAACAGATTATGAGAGAGATGGTAAGTCAGAGCCACCTTTGTTTAAGGGAAATGATGGGTCTTTTTCTCATTTTGAAAACCAACTAGGAGGTAAAATATAAGCAACGGTTGTTCAGAGAGATTCAAAAGGCTGCATATATTACCTCTCCATCGGCACTTCTCTATTTCTTCCTAGCGCCTCGCAAAACATCTCTTATTGGCAACAGAGAAAAATCTAAGCCGTTGCCTTATTGCGCGCATAATGATATGCTATTTTTAAACGAAGTCCTGTGCCTGCTTTTTATGTTTAAAACATTAAGGCTTGTTCACACCAACAGGGGTCAGAGATTAATTACATATTGTTTTGCCTGAATGAACAGCTGTCACTTCTGGGGAAGGAACCAGAGGATCTCAAAATACTGTCATCCGCCCCCTGACTCAAAGGTGTCGGTTTCTTCTCTTATTTTACAAGATCTGGCAGTAACAATTTTTGAAGGGGAGCAGACAAATTCAGCCAGGATATTTCTCTGCATTGGAATTAACCATAGTACTTTGAATGGAACCTCCATGCTGACAGGCAGCATAACTCTGACTGCTAGAGACAGATAATGGGGAGAGGCTTCTCGTGGACTTCTTGGAGGCAGAAGCTAGGAGGTTTGGTCTCACAGGGGTCTTATGGGATTTCTTATGAAGCGTTTAATGAATTCGTGGAACTATCACTCAACCCACGATAGCTAAAAATGGAAACTCCATGTTCAAAGACTCAATCAATTAAATCTTTTTGACCCCTCCTCTTTCCCTGATGCAAAAAAAAAGTTGTTTGGTCATGGTGGGGGAGAGCAGTCCCCCATACAGGGGTGGGGGATGGGGGCAGCAAACTCAGATTTTGCGCCGGGCTACATTTCCCCTAGATAAGCCTCTGGCGTTGCGCACAAACGGACAATCACTTCCTTCTCAGTTTGCCTGCTGGTGAACTTTCTTAGAGACATCCAACTGACCACAGCCGGAAACTGGATTCAACGAAACCGACAAGAGCCCCCCTAAAAGAAGAGAATGGCTAACCCATACAAAAATTAGTTCAGATACCATGGAAAATAATGGTTTGATTGCACTAATTATGATTTGCAATTGTCTGAATGTGAGACAGTAACCATGGCTATAGGCAGGGTACGTTGAGCCAAGATTTGTAACCTCAGTTCAAAATTGGTTTATTAACTAGAAGGGCCGGAGTGAGGGGGAACTGTGTCTGTGGCATGCGTGCACCCTGTGCCCTTGCCACACCACAGAACACCCCCTCCACGCTCCCGAACCGGCGTGCCCGGTGCATCACGTACCCCCACCCGCTTGGCGCTACGCCGCTGCTAACTAGTCTTACCTATTGTTTCACATGCCATAGGAATGCAAGCATCCTGGCTTACTTTCTGGGATCGTGTAACCACAATACAGGCCATAAAGAACAACAGTACCAGCAACTATCTACACAAACCAGGAACATTCCAGGGGCTTTCCAGGGGGTGGGTAGGGGTTTTTGTGCTCTTTGCCTCCCCTTGCTGCAGGAAAACCCCCGTGGGAAGGGCAGGGTAGCATGGCCTTGGATGGGGCTGTAAGTCATAACCTTAAGACAATTACAAGGAATTATGGAGAGGCTAAGATTTAGTTTTGCGGTAGTGCCAACAAAAAATATTATTAAAACACGAAACACCAAAAGCTGAAAAAGCAGTCTAGCTCCTAAATTTTCAGGCTGACGCACCGGTTAAGAGCTATGGACTCTAAAATGGAGAGCTGGGTTCGATTCTCCACTCCTCCACATGAAGCCTGCTGGGTGATCTTGGGCAACAGTTCTCTCCGAACTCTCAGCCCCAAATAGCTCACAAAGCGTTAGTTGTGGGGAAAGGGAGGGACAGACTTTGTAAGCTACTTTGAGAATCCTTATGGTTGAGAGAAGCAGGGTATAAATCCAAACTCTTCTTCTGCTAGAGCCAAAGAAAATTTGCCAGGTGCTGGTTTCGCATTGTTTCTGAACTGAGCCTATTTACATTATTTCTGAACAGCCCCTGTGTCATACCAAGAGATGCAAGTACTAATATATTCATCCCAAATATCTACAAAACTAACTGGGATTTTGCTATTAAGGTTACTTTTTCACCCGCTCAACTTTGCCCTGTTTCCAGTAAAGCACTTCCTATGTTGAAAGATTTAGCCCTGGTAGTAAAGATGTGCACAAAGGTTCAGACCATCTAAATCAGGGGTCTGCAACCTGCGGCTCTCCAAATGTTCACGGACTACAATTCCCTTTCAGGCCATGCTGGCAGGGGCTGATGGGAATTGTAGTCCATGAACATCTGGAGAGCCACAGGTTGCAGACCCCTGATCTAAACCATCCCCAACTTGAATATGTTGTCAGAGTCGCCTAATTTTTACTTCACCACCAGTTTGCATAGACTTTATAGCATCCAACACCAGCCCAGCTCTTTAGAATTTTCCCAGCTTTTTTAAAAAACCAAAAAAAGCCAAGCCCTTCAGCCTCTCTTGCTAAGAAAACAGACACCCATAAAATGTTTTGTCTCTTAAGGTAAGTCTAGAGCCACAGGCCAACCTTCTAATTCAAGATCATATTCAGACCTTTATTCGAAGGCATTCTAGAAGTAATAAATAGCCACGCTTATTGAGACAGAAATCAGAGGCACCTAAAAGCTGCCCTGTTGGAAAAACAAAAAGTCTAAAAAACGTATTTAAAAAAGTTCACGCCTCATGTGCTTTTTTTCTCTCAGAGTCTCTCTCTTCCTCTCTCTCGTGCACCATGTGAAATGGATACAAAGAACCCAACAGGACTTGTTCTTTGCTCAGCTGAACAGCCACAGTTTTAAACCCACTCTTGCAGTTGGTGAGTGCTGAGGCAATGTACCAGGATCTCTTGCCGCTCACCAACACCGTCTTTGCTTCACCACAAATCCCTGCGTCTATCCAGTTACGCAGGGCCCTGAGGAAGGGAGGATATTTCTCAGAAAAAGTCTGACGCTTTGCGCCTTTTTGGAAGTTGCAGGAGATTGTCCGTGATTGAAGTGGGATCCTGGGTTACTGGCGTCCGAGTTACAGGCCGGGGAGTTGGGGTGGTGGTGGTGGGTGTCTGTGGCCCGCCGGCTGGCGTCTTGTAGCCAGGGGTGCCCACGTGCGCAGGGGACGGTGTGTAGCTGGCTCGCAGAGCCTTGTCGGTATATTTGCTTGCAGTCCTGTTTACTAAGCGCTGCAGGGCCGGAGACATGGCTGGGCTCAGTCCTTTGGGAGTCAAGCTGTAAGAGAAGACATCGGAATTGGTTTTGAGAAGGAAAACTTGGCTTAGGGTTACTTGGGGACGGGCAGAGTCAAGTGACTTCCCCATAGTTCCACATCATTGCAGATGGGACAGTGCAAGCAGAGAGGGAACAGATCTAAGGCTCCTTCCACACATGCAGAATAATGCACTTTCAATCCACTTTTCACAATTGTTTGCCAGTGGACTTTGCTACTCCGCACAGTAAAATCCAGCTGCAAAGTGCATTGAAAGTGGACTGAAAGTGCATTATTCTGCATGAGCGGAAGGGGCCTAAGCTGCCCTAGTCTTCATGGGTACATGGAGCAGCAGTGGCGTAGGAGGTTAAGAGCTCGTGCATCTAATCTGGAGGAACCGGGTTTGATTCCCAGCTCTGCCGTCTGAGCTGTGGAGGCTTATCTGGGGAATTCAGATTAGCCTGTACACTCCCACACACGCCAGCTGGGTGGCCTTGGGCTAGTCACAGCTTCTCGGAGCTCTCTCAGCCCCACCTACCTCACAGGGTGTTTGTTGTGAGGGGGGAAGGGCAAGGAGATTGTAAGCCCCTTTGAGTCTCCTGCAGGAGAGAAAGGGGGGATATAAATCCAAACTCTTCTCTTCTTCTTCTTCTACAACATACAATGTACATTCAAACTGCAAGCACCTAGTGGTGAACTCCCATATTCTATATACATATAACATGTTGGAGTGCAGGGCACCAGAACCAAGTCCTGTCCACCACGTGCACATTTGCTCAATGATGAGATTCAACACTACCAATACCACAATACATTTATTAAGGCAAACTAAACTATGACAAAGTAGTAACAGTGGTATTGTTGAAGGCTTTCACGGCCTGATTCAACTGGTTGTGGTGGGTTTTCCGGGCTGTGTGGCCGTGGTCTGGTGGATCTTGTTCCTAACATTTCGCCTGCATCTGTGGCTGATGTGCGTGATGTGCACGTGATGAAGTCTGCCATGTCCAACTGCCCTAAGACAGTGAGGGCTTTCACAAAGCCTTAGACTGAACCATATCACGGGCAGCAGGATGACACACCACAGTGAAAGATCAACAGCTGTTTAAAACAATAAAATCCAGCTGTTATTTGTCTGTGTCTCTATAAAGCACTGGGACCCAAATGGAGCGTTCTAGAGCAAAGGCGGTCCAGGAAACATTGGATGAATGCTCAAATGTCCTGTATGTTGGGAAAAGTATAGTACTTGACTCTCACCTGGCAAGGTTTTCAGTGACTTTCCTTAAAGCTTCCTGTTTTTTCGCCCGGTTTTTGGCAGCTGCCTCATTGGCCATCTTCAGCCCGAGCCTCTCTCTGCGGCCAGGCTCCAGGATCTGCAGAGACACCAATTAGCTAAGTTACCGGCCCCTTACAAAGATGGATCTTCGCTGGTGCTATAACAGCTACTGACATTTCTCAGACAACACTTATTTCAAGAGAGTGTTTTGAGGATCAGTAGCTCTGGGTCTTTCTGCTACGGTTGATATTGGTTTGCTGCTCTTTACTTGCATTATTGTGTGTGTTTTTTAATCTGACTTGTATTTTAAATGTGCCAGAATATCGGGAGCCTGTGCCATGGGAAGACTGGGTACAGCATGGTGTAGTGGTTAAGAGCAGGTGGATTGTAATCTGGAGAACTGGGTTTGATTCCCCACTCCTTCACCTGAGTGGCAGAGGCTTATCTGGTGAATCAGATGTGTTTCCGCACTCCTGCATTCCTGCTGGGTGACCTTGGGCTAGTCACAGTTCTTTGGAACTCTCTCAGCCCCACCTACCTCACAAGGTGCCTGTTGTGGGGACAGGAAGGGAAAGGAGCTTGTAAGCTATCTTGAGTCTCCTTACAGGAGAGAAAGGTGGGGTATAAATCCAAACTCTTCTTCTACAAGTATTTTAAGTAAAAACAGATAAACGACAGCACAAAGTTATTCTGATGGCGTTTGCTGAAGAGTCAAAAGGTGACACACATCTCTAAAGACACTTTGCGTTCTTCAAAGCCCCAACAGCAACAGGCTCTCCCTTCCACGCACCCACCACATAACTGCAATGCACCCTCTTCTTCACATTTTACTGCAAAAAAACCCAACACCACCACAATTGCACTGCAAACTAGGAAGCTAATTTGAACTTCTGGAATTTGATCTCCCAGCTATGGGCAATAGGACTGAAACTGTAAAAAGAGATCTCGGGAGGAACAAGATTCCCAAAGGCGATTGCAGAACCACTCGCCCCAATTAAGTGGATGTCGTGGGAGGATATGCATGCTTCCGCCTCTCAGCTAAGCAGTACACTTGGATTCCTTACATACTCTAAGCCTGCCAGGGTGCGGTCACAAACATTTCTTGCGAGAGAGGGAGGTGGAAACTGCCTGGATATCAGCTAAATCAGATGTGGGCAGAACTTCTGTTCTGCTTCCAGGTGTTTAGTTTGGATGCGGTCAGCAACGTGAGCCAAAGAACTGTCAGCCTTTAGCCCACAACTTAGCCCAAGGCCCTGTGGAAGCAGGACTAACAGATAAATGAACAGCCAAGTGATAAGATGTATTGTCCTGCTTCTCCGCCTGCCCATTTTTGTAGATTGTCAGTTGTTCTGGGCCCCACAGCAGACAGAAAAGCAGGGTAAAAAATATCTGTGATCCACTCCTGGTTGGACAAATAACACAGACAGCTCTAATTCCAGAGCAGTAGGTTACTGGCCAGTTCTGTTCTCTATTTGGAGCTACTCCTGCCAAGTCTGCTGCCTCTTCCAGTCGGCTCTGCCCAACTTGCACGGTGTTGCACAATTGTGAATGCTAAACTTCGGGTGAGGGCAGGATACAAAAAACTGAATCAATTAATCAATACCTTGAAAGCCGGCCCAGGAGTCCTGTCCACATAGGGCGTATCTGAGCCTTCCAGTCGCAAAGGGGTACTTTCTATCTCACCCCAAGTCATCAGAGGCGATTCGTTCACACCTATGGAGACAGTTTCACAAGAGAGTCTAACCAAAGAGGCTGAACGCGTGCTCTTTTTCAAAGCATCACGACGGCCCAAGATGTTCACAGCACTGAAGCTACAGTCCAGCCAGAGGTGGGATCCAGCAGGTTCTCACAGGTTCCCAAGAGTAGGTTACTAATTATTTGTGTGTGCCGAGAGGGGGTTACTAATTGGTGATTTTGCCACGTGATTTTTGCTTTAGTTACGCCCCTCCTCTCAGCAGTAGCGCGCAGAACTTGAAGCAGTCTAGCAGGAGGTGCACCGGCGTGTGTGGCAGCCTGCGCCTGCGTGCATTCATTTCCCGCCCAAGGACCGGCGCAGTGGCTGCGTCCTTGCCACAGCCCGCCCAGGAATGCCCCGCCCCCAGAATGCCCGGCCACGCCCCCGTCGTGCCCCACCCAGCCCCATTGGCGCTACGCCACAGTTTGAATCCCACCACCATGGGAACCTGTTACTAAAATTTTTGGATCCCACCACTGAGTCCAGCTAAACACAAGACAAAATCCCATCCTGATTTCAATGGGCGTGCCTTTGCCTTCCCATCGATTTGCTGACTGGGAACTGTCTATTCTGCTTCCCTGTTCAGAAGTTCACAGTCCTCAAGTTCCAGCACATTGGTTTTTAAAAAAATGATAAAATCTGTAAAATTCATCTCTCGAGGTTTCTCAACCTTTTGGGTACACGGGATTATGGATTTAGCCATATTTGATAATGAATTAGGCAGTGCAGAGCAATTCATTTTTCTTACCAGGAGCAGGAGAGGGCGTAGCCACAAATCCATATCCATTGACCTTCGGAGATTCTTGTGGAATGAGTTCCTTCCCGTCTGGACCTACTTTGCCCTGTTTGTACTGAATGTATGAAAGATTAGTTATCATTTATACAGCATTTAAAAACAAGAGGAATAGTAATCACCAGTCCTCCTCTCACTGATCTGAATTTTTCTCTGAAGCAGACTATGAAACTCCTACACACTGCATTTCACAATAGGCATCGTTGGCAGTGGGCAGACAGTGATATGCCTTTGTTGAAGCAGCAGAACTTCAAACGTGTGTATTAAATAAAAAATCCCACTTAAATCCTCATCTGCCATCAAAAATGACGTATCAATAAAAAGGAAAGTAGCAAAAACCTGAGCTAGGAGAAGTGCCAGACTCTGACTAGAAGAAGAAGAGTTTGGATTTATATCCCCCCTTTCTCTCCTGCAGGAGACTCAAAGGGCCTTACAATCTCCTTGCCCTTCCCCCCTCACAACAAACACCCTGTGAGGTAGGTGGGGCTGAGAGAGCTCCAAGAAGCTGTGACTAGCCCAAGGTTACCCAGCTGGCGTGTGTGGAAGTGTACAGGCTAATCTGAATTCCCCAGATAAGCCTCCACAGCTCAGGCGGCAGAGGGGGGAATCAAACCCGGTTCCTCCAGATTAGATGCACGAGCTCTTAACCTCCTACGCCACTGCTGCTAGGGAAATCGATTTGGGCCATAAAGTTCACCTTGAATCTGCAGCTGACTCTCAACCTAACAGGATCTTTGTCCCTGTTGGCTGACTCTCAACCTAACACCATCCCTTATCCAAGAAGCTCACAGTGGCTTTTAGGACAGGATAATTCTCCCACTCACAGCAACCCCGTGAGGCAGGTTAGGTTGAAAGTGACTGATCAAAGGAGAGCTCTGTGATCTGAGTAGGAATTCGAACCCGGGTCCATCCTATCATGAACTTATTGTCAAGTCAAATCCCTTGACCCTCAGGGAGGTAGCTAACGTAAAGGCCAGGATGTTGGTGTTCTTTCAAAGAACACCTCACTTCAGAGGAGGAAGTTCCCCAGTCAGTTGGGAGATCTATAAAATCTCAGGCAGGGGGAACCAGCTGAAGAATAGAGAGAAGCACTTCGGCTGTGTTCCCTCTTTCCTCTGGGGAGCAACCCTGTTTCATAAAGGCAAAAAAACAAATTAACCTGGTTTTTTAAATGAATTCATTATTATTTTGTATGTGTTTTAAGATTGGGGAGTGTGGCAAAATAACACGAGAAGCGCTAATTCGATCTACACGCTTTACTTGCCAACCTGAGCATTGAGAGCCGCTGCGTGCTGGAGCTGGGACTTGCTCACAGCCTGGCTGAACGGATCCTTCAGGAAACGAGTGTTCCGGTGGACGACTTCCCGGGGCTTTTTAAACACATCATCTTCATCAGGGACCCCTACAAAAGCAACGTCAGCAATCAATCTTGTTGATTTTTAAATCTTGTTGTTTTTAAATATACAAGGGGCTGGACCCTGTGGAAAAGCACCAGTCAGGAAGGATGCAGGCTGAGAAGGAATTGGTGGGAAAAGCACTAAGCACCCTAAGTATCGGAACAGATGCATGAGATTCAACCCACAGTGGGCTACGTTCATAAAATTATCAACTTCAACATCGTGCATCACATGGAAAAAAACACAAGAAGGATTTCTTCTGCTTCTCCCCCTAAACTCTAGAACTGGCAGGTCATCAGATTAAACCAAATGGCAGAGCAGACAAAAAGAAAAGCTTCCTCACACAGCATGCAGGACACTGTAAAATTCATTGCCAGAAGATGTGATTCATCTGCAATGTGGTGCTGGAGGAAAGTTTTATGGATACCAAAAAGACAAATAGGTGGGTTCTAGATCAAAACAAGCCTGAACTCTCCCTAGAAGCTAAAACTACTAAATAGAGGCTATCGTACTTTGGTCCCATTATGAGAAGATGAAGAATCACTGGAAAAGGCAATAATGCTAGGAAAAGTTGAAGACAGAAGGAAAAGAAGAAGACCCTAGATAAGGTGGATTGACTCTGGAAAGGAAGCCATGGCCCTAAGTTTGCAAGTTCCAAGCAAGGCTGTTAACAACAGGATTGTTGGAAGCTACTAATTCATAGGGTCACCATATGTCAGAAGGGACTCGACAGCACTTAATACACACCCAGACAACCCTTTTAAAACACTCAAACATCCATTGTGTAGGAGCATCAAAAACAAGCAGGGATACCAGGCTGCAAGCTAGCACCCCTGGGAGTTTTCTGAGGAGGCCCCAGGCCAGAAATGATGTCTACTGAAAGATGTGATGTCATATCTGCTCCAAAACCCAGACGTGACAAAAGCATACCACACAATGCACTGACTGTCACTGATCCGAGAACTGCTTAGATTCAGCACGCTGGCTACATCACGTCTCCAGAACATATCTTTGACCTGTTGCTTATCATATCTAAATGTCCCCTCTGATCCATGATGTTTGTGATGCTGTCAGCTTTACCTGGGGGGTAATACATCAGGGAATTCTTCGCCTTATATTCCCAGGTTTCCACGCCAGCTTTCCCGCTCCCGAGAGCCTGCTGCTCTGCAGCCGACGGGAGCGCCAGCTGCTCTTGGTGCCGCTGAAAAATAATTTTTCAGAATTGCAGAATTACAGATTTGGAAGGATCCTCCAGGCACATCTATCCAACCCTCAGCCCATGCAGGAAATTCACAACTACCTCCCCAGCACCCCCACACAACCCCAGTGACCTTGGTCTATGTCCCGCAAACGAAGAGAAGAAAAAGAGTTGGTTTTTATAACCATTTTGTTCCACTAATTCTAGGAGCGGAATGACTCCTTGAGGTAGCGTGAGAAGCTTCTTTCACCAGAAGAAAACACAACAGCAGGTTAGGAGCTTGCACCTAGATGTTGTGGGATTATGAGTCCCATCAGCCCCTGCCAATTGGCCATGCTGGCAGGGGCTGATGGGAATTGTAGTCCATAACATCTGGAGTGCCAAAGGTTCGCCACCACTGTGCTAGTGGAATGGAGTCATAGGAGCCATAATGGGGGGCAGGGGGGAGGCGCTTACATTGCCCTTGACATAAGCCTGAGAGCCCTTTTGCAGATGGCGTGGAGTGGGAACGTTTTCAAGAAACCCAACGTTCAACACTCAACTCAAACTGGGGCCCTTTCCGCATGGGCCATTTACAGTGGCCAAGGGACGGCAAAAATGACGTCCCTGGGCAGCTGTTCACACAGGAGGCGCTGCTCGATCGCAGCAGTGCCGTCATGGCCGCCCAGGAGCGGCGTGAAGCTGCTCCTAATAACCTCGCTCGCTGAGGTTATTCTAAAACACCATCTTCCCATCAGCGCGGTGCGAATCGCACCGCTGGGAAGACGGCGCTTTCCCCGTCCCCCCCACTCACCTCATCATCCAGCATGCTCTGGAGGCCGTCAGGGACCCGCCCACGCTGTGTGGAAAGGGCCCAAATCTCCTGCTTATAATCATCTTAAAAAGGTCCCTGAAACGCTGAAACTCCATCCTCACCTGGGCAAATTCTTCTTCCGCTTCATAGAGCCACGAGTGTCGGGCTTTCTCCTTTTCCTTGGCCACTTCCATGATCTGCTCAAATGAAGCATTATCCTCACTGGTGTGTTTTGCTAAGAAGCTGTCCAGGGTGGGAAGAGCATCTTTGGTCTCTCTGTCTTCTGTTTCTTCTGAAAGAAAAAAGAGGGAGGCGGCTAAGGAAAAAAACACACCCCACCTCGCCACCTCAGAAGATTTTCAAAGGAGTCTTAATGTGCCTTCAAACTAAGTTCACCAGAAGCTGTGACACAGAAACTAAAAAAAAACAGGTGATGACTGATATTTGCGATTATATGGCGGGGCTGTGCTGAATCCCCAAAGCAGTTTTGTGAAACTGAGAATTCGTTACATTTCTAGGAAGGAGCTAAGGCTTAAGCCTATCCAAGTGAGAAAGCATAAATTGGAGAAGATCCGAAAACATGACAATTTGCACATCTTCAAGGGGAGCAAGCATTACGGCTGTGTCCCTGGCTTGACTTCGCTGCCCCGATTAAGCCTAACCCAATAGGATTTTTCACAAGCCAATCTGTATGTTCCCTATTTCTTCACTACTCCTAATCCTTCTATTTCCTGAGTACGCCCTTTAAAACACACACACCCAAGCTGCTTTGGGCCATGACGCATTAGTGCAGTGTGCAGTTTTAGGATGCAAATGTCGCAAAGTGTGATCAAGCCTGCCTGAATTGAGATGGGAAAGTTGCCAAGCTCTTGAATACAAAAACTGTGCTTAATTTTGAGCCACTTCCACATAAGCAGAATAACACACTTTCAATCCACTTTCACAATTGTTTGAAAGTGGATGTTGCTATTCCGCACAGTAAAATCCAGCATTGAAAGTGGATTCAAAGTGCATTATTCTGCATGTGCAGAAGGGGCCTCAGTTAGGCGTATCCTCAATTATACACATCAGGACCAATATGCAAAGCACCTGACCAGGACCTTGTAACTTAAAATAGACAATGGGAACAACATCTAGCTCAATGAGTATCTATGCCAGGGGTAGGGAACCTGCGGCTCTCCAGATGTTCAGGAACTACAATTCCCATCAGCCCCTACCAGAATGGCCAATTGGCCATGCTGGTAGGGGCTGATGGGAATTGTAGTTCCTGAACATCTGGAGAGCCGCAGGTTCCCTACCCCTGATCTATGCCAAACACATTCTCTATCCTCTGTTCGCACAATCATCAAAAATTGTTCCTAGGAATTAAACAGAAGAGAGAAGCGATTTTGTTTAGGATAAAAAGTTACCAAAGAAGTGCATGCGACTTAACAGTGCGATTCCATACAGAGACTCCTTCCGCACATGCAGAATAATGCAGTTTCAAACTGCTTTCAGTGCTCTTTGAAGCTGTGCGGAATGGCAAAATCCACTTGCAAACAGTTGTGAAAGTGGTTTGAAAACACATTATTTTGCGTGTGCGGAAGGGGCCAGAATTACATGCTTCCAAGTTCATCGACTTCGTTGGATTTACAAGGACATAACTCTGCTTTAGACTGCACAGTTAGGAACTGATGATTCATCTACGGCTCTACCACAAAGCAAGAAAAGATCAAGTCACTCCACAGAGGACCCTTCCACACAGGCAGAATAACTCTGTGGGGAAGTATCTCTGCATGACTTTACCTGAGAGGATTTCCCTAACCTGTAAGAACCTTTTTAATTGGAACCGAACAGAGGAATATCGATGCATGAAGCACTGCCCTGCCATTCAGCAACAGCCCCTCCTAATTTCAGATGCTGGCAGGATCACTTCATATGTTTTTAAATGCATAAAGTACTTTATGCATTTATGCATTCTTTAATGCATTTATGCATTCACAAATTTTTGAAACTTCCCCAGTCAGGCCAAACAGCATCAACGTTTTTAACAAGCTAGACAGAACCGGCATTCATTACCTTCCTCGGAAGTCTTCAGCGAAGGTTTCTGTTTATTCAACAAGGAAGAGGCACCAGGATGAACCTCGGGTGTTTCAAAAGTGGCTGGCGTAACATCTGCTCAAAGACAAAAAGAAAACAATTTGCACAATTCAAAGCCTTTTTATGCCGACCATGTCAAATGACTACCTGCTCTTAGAAGGACAGGGATTCAAATGGAGAGGACAGATCGGCCAACACTACAGGCTTTCTAAGGCAACCCAATGGCAAATATTACCAGAGCAGTGCCAGTCCCAGAACAGACATCCTGAGTTTCAGCCAAGGTCCCATAACTCTGGGAGAGACAACCACTGTGAACTGGCAGTGATTGAAGCCTGCCCTCTTTTGCTGGGCACTGGAAGTGCTGGCATTGGATTGGTTCATCCTTCCTGCCCTGGGCATCACCACAGCCGCAGATGGTGACTTCTCCTCCTGATAGCCAGAGGCCAGGCAGGAAGGGCTGCTGTTCACAGGGATGCCCCCCTGCATGTCCGGACGCCCCCCTGCATCCCTGGATGCACCCCCTGCGTGACTGGACGCCTCCCTCCGTGTCCGGACGCCAACTACCTGTCCGGACGCACCCCCCTGCGAGTCTGGACGGCCCCCCTGCGCGTCCAGACGGCCCCCCTGCGTGTCCGGACGCCCCCCCGAGTGTCTGGACACCCCCCCTGCATATCTGGACACCCCCTACGTGTCCGGATGGCACCCCTGCGTGTACGGACCCCCCTGGGAGTCCAGATGTCCCTCCTGTGTGACCAGACGCTCCCTGCGGGTTCAGACGCCCCCTGTGTGTCCAGATGCACCAGCTGCGTGACCGGACGTGTGACCGGAAGACCCCCTGTGTTTCCAGACGGCCCCCCTGCGTGTCCGGACGCACCCCCCTGCGTGTCCTGATGCCCCTATGTGTGACCGGACGCCTCCCTCCATGTCTGGACGCCCCCTACTTGTCCGGACGCACCCCCCTACGTGTCCGGACGGCCCCCCTGCGCGTCTAGATGCCCCACTGCGTGTCCAGACGCCCCACTGTGTGTACGGACGCCCTCCTACGTGTCCAGACGTACCCTGCATGTCCGGACGAACCATGCGTGACCGGACTCCTCCCCCCATGTCTGGGCGCCACCTACCTGTCCGGATGCACCCCTGCGTGTACAGGGGGGCCCCCTGCGTGTCCAGACAGCCCCACTGCATGTCCGGACACCCCCCTGCGTTTCCGGATGGCCCCCCTGCGTGTCCACACCCCCCCGGGAGTCAGGACGCCTCTCCTGCATCTGGACATGCAGGGGGGGCGTCCGGACATGTGGGGGGCATCCGGACATACAGGGGGCGTCTGGACACCAAGGGTGTCATGCGAATATGCAAGGGGGCCGTCCTGTCATGCAGGGGGTGTCTGGAAACGCACGGGGCATCCGGAAACGCAGGGGGGCGTCCGGACATGCAGGGGGGCATCCAGTCAAGCAGAGGGGGCATCCAGAAACCCAGGTGGCGTCCGGACATGCACGGGGGGTCCAGACATGCAGGGGGCATCTGGACACACAGTGGGCATCCGGACACGCAGGGGGGCCATCTGGACACACAGTGGGCGTCTGGACATGCAGGGTGCGTCCGATCACGCAGGGGGGGCGTCCGGACACATGGGGGCGTCAGGACACGCAGGTTGGTGTCCAGACATGCAGGGGGGCATCCGGTCACACAGGGGGGTATCTGGACACGCAGGGGTTCCGTCCGGACACGCATGCAGGCGTCTGGACATGCAGTGGAGCCAACTGTAAACGCAGGGGGTGTGTCCAGACACTCAAGGGGGAGGGAGTCCAGACACGCAGGGGGGCATCTGGACATGCTTGGGAGCCGTCCGGACACGTGGGGGGGGCGTCCGGACACAAAGGAGGGCGTCCGGAAAGGCAGGGGTGCGTCCAGGCATGCAGGGGGGCGTCCGGACACTCGGGGGGAATCCAGACAAGCATGGGGGCACACGGACACGCAGGAGGGGCTGTCCGATCACGCAAGATGGGCATCCGGACACACAGGGGGGACGTCCGGACTCGCAGGGGGGGCACCTGGAAACGCATGGGGGCGTCCGGACACTCAAAGGGGAGTCCGGACATGCAGGGGGGTGTCCGGAACGCAGGGGGACCATCCGGACACGCAGGGGTGCATCCAGAAAGGCAGAGGGCGGCCAGACACAGTGGGGGGCGTCCGGAATGCAGGGGGAATCTGGACACGCAGGTGGGTGTCCGGACATGCAGGGGGCCTCCGGACACGCATGGGGATCGTCCGGACATGCAGGGAGGCCATCTGGAAATGCAAGGGGGTGTCCGGTCACGCAGGGGGGCATCCGGACACATAGGGGGGCCATCCAGACACGCAGGGGGGGTGTCCGGACACTCAGGGAAGCATCCAGACATGCAGGGGAGCCGTCCGGACATACAGGGGGACTGTCTGGACACAAAGGGGGGCATCCGGACATGCACTGGGGCGCCGTACACGCAGGAGGGCCCTCCGGACAAGCAGGGGGGCATCCGGACATGCAGGGGGGACGTCTGGACAGGGGGGACATCCCCCCAACCATTTTTTACAATGTTCACAGCTTTGACAGCCAGTAAGAGCCAGCCTAGGAGAGAAAACAGGCAAGCAAGTGGTGTTCGCTGCTGCTGGTCCAAGCGGGACCTGTCCATTCACCAAGCCAGCAAGTGAGAAGTGACGGTGAACAGATGCTGCCGTTTGCTTGCCTGCTCTTTCTATCTGTGAGGGGTACATACGAGAACAGCTTGACAAGGACCCCCGAAACCTGGAACCAACCTTAATGCATACCCAAAGATGTCCTGCAAATAAGGTGTGGGAATAGCCTGATCCCAAGAAATGCCCATAACGGGGGTGGGCAGAGGTTGTTCACCTGTGCCTATTCTTCCGCTGCTGCCTGGCCCTACCTGAAAAGGACACATTTACACTTGAAGACCGTTAGCCGTGCATCATTGATACTAATGCAGCCCAAGGGCTGAAGACATCCTTACATGGTGCAGGTGTGTCTCTGGAGGATCTCCCCAAGGAGGAGCCAAATTTGATGGCTATCTGTCTCATTTTCTCCAAGTCACCGCTTTCTTCAGCCTCCAGATATTCCTTCTGGGCACGCAGTTTTTCAACATCGGGGAAAAAATCTCTCTGAACTATTTTCTCCAGGCTCTGTTAGAAATCAAATTTATAATAAACGGATCAAAGCATCATTTCGCGAAGACAAATCTGTTCAATATATAATTTTGAGGGGCTCGGGATTTAGAGAGGAAAACTAAATTGTATCAGTCTATTAATCGAGGCCTATCAAATCTCCAGCTGCTGAGCTGCATGTGAACCAACAGAAGCAGAAGTGGAGGCATACATAATGTACTTGGGCGCATCAACAATGTATTTCAGCTTATCCGGTATTTACTGAATCCCTCACTTTGTCACCTCAAACAACAGTGTTATCTAGAGTTTGTCAGGCCTGCTTCAGTCCTATTGAATGAGCTTTCTATATTTGTTTCTCAGTCCCTCACCAACGGCAGCCACTTCAACAACAGGCAAGCAGAGAATCCCCACAGACATCTGTTAAATACACAAGGATAAGGATCTGTAGATTTAGGCCTTGCGCTGCTATTTGAAAAGGGATCTCAGCAGGGTATTTCACCTGCTCTGCGAAAACCAACCAGGGAAAGAGGTTTAGTTGTGGAAAAGGTGCAATGGCAGAAAAGCCCCATATATATATTTTTTCCTGCAGTTTCGACAGTCAGTTTGGCACTTTTGAGTGACTGCAGCACCCAGCCGCTGTTGATGGAGGCCAAATGCCCTGAACCTGGCAGCAAAAGGATTCCGTCTCCATGCCTGCCTGAAACTTCGCACCAGCTCCGGGCATCTTGCAACCCCAATGTTTTCTGGGGAAGAACATGAGGACTTTATATCAGACAGGCATACACCTCTTTTCTGCCTTAGACCTAAAGAGGTAGGGAGAAACAAACCGTAGCCTTTCTCCCTGCTGTTTTTGCATTTGCAGACCTGCCATGGAAGGACTGCTGGCTCCAGTGTGGAACTCACAGAAGAGCTGGTGGCAGAGGTCTGCAAATGCCAGGTCATATGTAAATAAGCACACGATTTGGGAATCGCTGCATTACGAGCCTGTCGTAGCCATTATGTAAAGGAAACACCAAAAGCACCCATGCAACAAAAACTGTTGCACTGTCAACAGTGTCCACAAACTCCTAGCAGTCTACCATACAAAACACTTCTTCATGTCATGAAATGGCACCTTCTGGCTAAGCTTCGCTTACCCTGATGCACTCACCTCAAATAGCCAGCGTGGTGTTGCGGTTAAGAGCAGGTGGATTCTAATCTGGAAAACCGGGTTTGATTCCCCACTCCACCACCTGAGTGGCTGAGGCTTATCTGGTGAACCTGATGTGTTTCCGCACTCCTACATTCCTGCTGGGTGACCTCGGGCTAGTCACAGTTCTCTCTAAATTCTCTCAGCCCCACCTACCTCACAAGGTGTCTGTTGTGGGGAGAGGAAGGGCTTGCAAGCCACCTTGAGTCTCCTTACAGGAGAGAAAGGTGCGGTATAAATCTAAAATCATCCTCTTCTTCTTCAAAGCTACAAACTCTTTTTCACTGCAGCTTGGTTCTGATTCACCCAGGCCAGCACCTGAACACAAATCCTTCTGTTATCCCAAATATAACAGCTCTATCAGTACTACAAGCACCTAGAAGAAGAAGAAGAGTTTGGATTCATATCCCCCCTTTCTCTCCTGCAGGAGACTCAAAGGGGCTTACAATCTCCTTGCCCTTCCCCCCTCACAACAAACACCCTGTGAGGTGGGCGGGGCTGAGAGAGCTCCGAGAAGCTGTGACTAGCCCAAGGTCACCCAGCTGGCGTTTGTGGGAGTGTACAGGCTAATCTGAATTCCCCAGATAAGCCTCCACAGCTCAGGCGGCAGAGCAGGGAATCAAACCCAGTTCCTCCAGATTAGATACACGAGCTCTTAACCTTCTACGCCACTGCTGCTCCTACTTGATATCTTCTCCACCTTCTGCACTCTAAACCATTCTTTCCCTTGACAAGATATGTGGGAAAAAGAGAGTGCCCCAACAGCAGGGCACAGTTGCTATACTCTGTGCTCATATGTAGCCTGGACTTCTCAGCTCTTCGGCAGGCCATGCACTACAGTCTTATTTTTGAAACTTCCCCAATCAGGCATCTTCTAGTACAAATGCTTACGTACTGATCATTCCGATAAAAATCCCAATTCTATAATTATCCTCTGTGAAATGTGTGTGGAATAATATTAAAAATAATTATCTTTTTTTTTTTAGTAATCTTTATTAAGTTTCATAAAACAGAAATTATTTAACAAATAACAAAGCAATCAAAACATCACATACATAGAATCATCCAATAAACTTCCATTACATAACGATTAACCAAAACACAAAAACACAACACCAACTTACAAATTTAAAAAATTACTATTCTAGTACTATTTTCTACTTTTATACGATTTCTATTCTATTACATTTCTTCGCATTATTTAAAAGAAAGTTTCTTCCCATATTTAACAATTCTTATAGTCTTCTTACCAAACTTCTAAACCTAATATCTACCTTTCTTACATAATATAACATAAACTGGGGGGTATATCATTCCTCTTCTAATATTCCTTTAATATTTACATAAACTTAGAATTTCTGTTTGTCTTTTCGTTTTATCCATATAGTCTAGCAGCGGTTTCCAATCTTTAACAAAATCATCTATCATTCCATTTTTAACTATTGTTGACAATTTGTCATATCCCATATATTCTACAATTTTGTTGATCCATTCCGTTATTCCTTTGGGGAGTTCTT
Organism: Sphaerodactylus townsendi; assembly: GCF_021028975.2. Lineage (NCBI taxonomy): Eukaryota > Metazoa > Chordata > Lepidosauria > Squamata > Sphaerodactylidae > Sphaerodactylus > Sphaerodactylus townsendi. The sequence continues at coordinate 43,430,101 of NC_059437.1, forward strand.
CACTTTTCCAATTTCTTGCGACCAATATTCTAGCTGCAGAAAACATATATAAAGAGCAATTTTTTTCTATGTTCTATTTTAATATCCATACCTAACAAATTCAATAAATACATCTCTTTTTTCCTTTTAAAAGTGTATCCTAATATTTCCTGAATTATTTTATGTAATTTTTCCCAAAATTCTATTATTTTGACACAGTCCCACCAAATATGGTCATAGTTTCCTTTATCTTTTTATGACAACGCCAACACAAATCAGACACGCTTTGAATACATTTTGCTAATTTCGATGGGCATAAATGCCATCTGTAGAACATTTTTATTATGTTCTCTCCTCAGGTTTATATTTTTGTAAATTTTATGTTTTTTCCTCCAGATTTGGTCCCATTCTTCTATATATATATATTTCTCCCTACTGCTTCAGCCCAAATAATCATGTTTTTTTTGACCCTTTCTCCTTCAGTTTTTTGGGTCAGTAATAAGTCATATACTCTTCTAACCATCCCTTTTTCGCTTTTGCATAAGCTGTCCCACAATTCACCTTGTTCCAGATTAAAACCGATTCCACGGTCCTGCTTAAATTTCTCTTTCAATTGATTATAAAGAAACCAATGGCATTGTACAATCAATCGCTTAACTGTTATTTCAAATCTTTCTTTCAATTTTATCTCATCTTTATCCTTCTTCAGGATCTCTGAGTATCTTTTATATTTCATATTGCTGGCATTAGGTCTCAGTATACTTGTTTCATGTGGGGATATCCAACCCTGGGGTCTTTAATCAAAGTTGTCAGTTTGTACTTTTCCCAAGTTTTCCTGATAGATTTCACAAAATGGTTAATCAAATTGTTTGTTAACTATACATTTATTATACCAAATATATAAGCGTGCCAGCCGTAGATTAAATCATGGCCTTCTAGATTCAACAGTTCAGTGTTTTCTAATGTCATCCAATCTTTTGAACCACATCAAACTGGCCGCTTCAAAATATATTTGTAAATCGGTAATCCAAGTCCCCCTCTTTCACTCTTATCACACATGTTGATGTAGCTTATAATGGGCTTCTTCCCCAGACCATACAAATTTTACAATGTCTTTTTTTTCCAATGCTTCAAACCATTTATTTGTGATAATAATTGGTATCGCTTGGAACAGGAAAATCATTTTGGGAAGGATGTTCATTTTATTATGGCTATCCTGCCTAACATTGTCAATTCTAATTTCTTCCAGTTATCCAGATCTTTCCTGGATTTTATTCCAGCACTTTTCATAATTGTTCTGAAACAGTAGAGAATTGTGTTTCACAGATAAATTCCTAAATATTTTATGACCTTTTCTGTTTTATATCTCGGTTATGTCCAATATTTTTCTTTTGCTGGTCTTTGGTCATATTAAACATCATATCTTTTGTTTTTATTTTATTTTACCCTCAACTTTGACCATTCACTAAATTCGTCTAGGTTTTTTTGTAGGGCTTTTATCGTAATTTTTTTGGTTCTTTCTAGCATGATGACAATATCATCAGCTTAAGGATCTAACCTTATATTCAAAATTATTTACCTTAATCCCTTTCATTTGTTTATCGCTAATTAATTTTTTGGCCAATACTTCTAATGCTAATATAAACAGATAGGGGTGATAAGGGACACCCCTGTCTGGTGCCCTTACTGATGCTTTATCCATTCTGTTAGTTCATTGTTGATTTTTATTTTTGCTCTTTGCTCCTTGTAAATTGCTCCAACCCAGTTTATAAAAGTTTCCCTCACTACTTACTCTTTCCAAAATTTTTTCTTAGAAAGCTCCAGTCCAGGTTGTCAAAGGCTTTCTCCAGGTCTATAAATACAAGAATCGCTTGTTTGTCTATTCTATTATTAAGATATTCTATCATGTCAACTATAGTTCTCACATTGTTCTTTAGATATCTTTTTGGTAGAAACCCATTTTGTTCTTTTGCCAATTATACAACTTAAGGGGCCTTTTATTCTTTTAGCAAGTATTGCCTGCAAATATTTTATAGTCCTAATTTAACAGGGATATAGGGACGGTAGTTTCTACCTAAGTTTTGTCTTGTCCTTCTTTTGGTAACAAGGTAATTATTGATTCTTTGCCATGAATCAGGGATCTGTTTGGTTTCTTTAATATTATTCATAACTGTATATAATATTTCTATTACTTGATCCTGAAATTTTTTATAGAAAATATTCGGCAAGCCGCCTATTCCTGGTGATTTATTCAATTTTAGTTTATGAATGGTTTCTACAATTTCATTCTTTGTTATTTCTGCATTCAGTTGGTTTTTTATGTTCAACAGTAAATTGAGTAATCATATTCTTCTGAATATATTCCTGTAGTCCTTCTTCCTACTATCTAGGCCCTTATACAGTTCTTGAGTAATATTCTACAAATCTCCTTAATATATCCTCCTGTTTGGTATAGCTTTGCTTTTCTCCTTTAATTTCAACAATTCTACTCTCAGCTGATAATTTTTTTTAAGTCTACTTGAAAGCCACTTTCCTGGCTTATTAGCATTTTCAAAGTAATGCATTCTTGCATATTTAATTTTTTTTTCCATTTCATTGGTCACTAACAAATCAAATTGATTCTGCAAGTTCTTCATCTCAGTCTTTAGTTTTTCATTTTGTGGATCTTTCACCAGTTCATTTTCAATTACTTGCATTTTATTTAATAACTCCTTTTCATGCTTTACTCTTTCTTTTCTCCAGATATTGTTTTCCTTAATAAATAGGCCTCTAGCATAAGCTTTGAATGTATCCCAGACTGTGTTAACATCAATTTCAGTTGTCCAATTAATCTTTAAAAAAGTCTGTAAATTCTTTCCTATTCCTTTTCAACTATTATGTGTCTTTTTTAGGAGATATTCATTTAGTCTCCAACTCCCTCTCTTCTTTTCAACGCCACTTTCCACATTACTGCTCTGTGATCTGATATTATTTTTGGTAATATCAGAAACCTCCCTTGTTCTTACACTCAGATCTTGTGTACAGAGTATCATGTCTATTCTTGTATTTGTCTTATAATGGTCCGATCTGTATGTGTATTCTTTTATAGAACCATTATGTTTTCTCCATATATCCACCAGTTTTATTTCATCCATCAGTGAAAAAAAAGTACTCGGAAGTTTACCGTTTTGTCCACCTCTATTTGATTCAGATTTTTTATCATGGAGAGATGAAATTACCCCCATTCCAATCTCCCAATAAAATCACCTGCATATAGTCTAATTCTCGCTATTATATCTTTTAAGTTTTTTTGAAAGAACTTGCTTTTGTTTTGATTTGGAGCATACACACCCATAATCAGGGTTATTCTATTTTCCCAATTTACTTCAATACCAATAAATCTTCCTTCGGTATCTTTAATGATTTCTTTTGGGTCTAAATCTTCCTTTACATAAATTACCACCCTGCCTTTTTTCTTTTCCTCCCTTGATCTAATGAAAGTTTAAGCCTAATCTTTTATTTACTCAATAGTCTCTCATCTTTTTTGAGCATGTGTGTTTCTTTGCAAACAAATTAAGTCGTAATTATTTTTTTCTAATAAATGAAATATTTTCCTTCTTTTTTGTGGCACATTCAGGCCATTAATATTCCAAGAAATCAACTTTTAAGTCCATACTCAATTAACACTATTAACAAAATCCACAATAAATATCTTACAATTAAATTCATTTTCATAATTAATTTTCTATAATACAAAAATTCATTAATTATAATATATTCTTTTTTTACTTAACTCTTTGAGTTCATTTTCTATTTTACCCAAAAAATTCTTTTGGCTTGTTGGATTGAGGTGGATTTTCATTCCTTCTCTCTCTTTTATAAGTTAAGGAGAGTCCACAATATCTCTCCCATTTATATCTTATATTTGTTTTTCTCAGTACACTTGTAAGGAAGTCATATTCACTCTCTTCTTCAAAATTTTATAAGGTGTCTCTTTCAGAATCAACACTTCTTTGGAATTTATTTTTAACTTGGATTTGGAGTTTTTTTTCAAAATCTCTTCTTTGGTTTTTTGTCTATCGAAGAAGACCAAAATGTCTCTTTCTCTACCTTCTCCGGATGGTTTCTGATTCAACCTAAAAGCTCTTTCGATATCTTCCTCCATCACGTCATCTTCAGTGTCTAAGTATTTGGCTAGATTTGTTATAATTAATTTTCTTGTTTTTTCTCCTTCATATTCAGGTACACCTCTCAGTCTCAATATATTTTGTTTTTGGTGTAGCTCTGTTAATAATACCTGATTCTCCAGTTTTTTAAACTCCACTTCCCAGTCAAGCATTCTCTGGTCACTCTCATTTTGATGATCCTGTAGTTGGTTACACTTTTGTTCTATCTCCATCATTTTTTGACTCATATCTTTAATTATTTTAATCTCTGATTTCATATCATTAATTTCTGTACAGACCGTATTAAATTTCTTATCCATTGCACTTAATTTCTGGGGTTTTGTTGTTTTGCTGCCGGCAGGTTATATTTCTTTGTCTTTGTCTCTCCTTTTAATCCAGGAGAGAGTGCTGGTTTCTTCAGTGAATCCCCCCCCCTTTATTTTGAGGGGGTCACGCTATCCAGCTAAAGGGTGGGGGTTGAACGGAGCAACGAAACTTGCCTCCGTCTTCTTCACCTCGCAACCGGAAGTCCAAGCTATTACAGATGAAATATTGAGGTCTATTAAAAATAATTATCCGTGTAGCACTTTAGATTGTTCAAATCGCTTCAGACAATTACCTTTGTTTAGTAATATTATACCCTTCTCCCACTTTGGAACTCGGGTCAGAACACATGAGGTTCCCATGAGATCTTTCCTGTAGTACCAAGTCACCCTGAATTATTTATCTTCAGCAAAGCTGCTGGGTCATATGCCCTCCTTTCTAACTATACCCAACGTAACTCTTACACACAACTGTAAGATCAGTATTGCTTCTAGTACATATGTTTGTGTATCTATCATTGTAAACTCCTTTTAGCAGGGACTGTGTACACTTGGCAGCCCTAAGCACGTTGACAGCACCATATAAAAACTACTTATGGTTAGTACTGCAGAAAGCAAAAAGAGTTAGAGGAAACTGGCACAGTTAAGAGTTATAACTCATGGCACAGCAACCATGCCAAAGTTAAGGGGGTCTGGCTGGAATCAATGCCTGGGTGGAAAACTTCCTGTGTATCTTCTTTGTCACCATGCTCCCTTATCACAACACAAAAGCCATAAATGTAACAATATGTTTTAAAAACTGCAACACATCTTGTTACGTTCATTAACAAACCAAAACAACAACTTTGACTTCTGATCACCTTTAAGAAATAAAACAAGCATGCTGCAGCGCAAGTTTTAAAGCACCTAAAGCTCCCATCGCCAAATGTATCCCTGAACTTGCACATTTGTATACATGTGCCCATGCATATCTGCCATTCATTCCAGAAACTAGGCTCCACCTCACAAAAGCCTTTACCACACTAACGTGAGCCATGACTCTGTTTCCCTGCATCAACATACATACCAGTACCGTAGCACAGAACAGTTACAGTGCTATACAACGATCTGGGAGCCTTGGGTTCAAATTCTCACCCAACCATGAAGCTCACCCCACTGACTCATACTAAACCGCGACAGAATTGAGATAACCGGGGAGGGGGGGGGGGCGGGCGGCATACACAACGAAGGAACACTGAACCCCTTGGGGGAACGCCACAATAAAGCTGCACCACACGGGGATTGTTAATAGGGACTGAGTCCAGCGGAACTCCCCGAGACTTGTTTTCTTAATAGTTGCCCACTATGGCATTAACAGCGATTGTTAATAGAGACTGTGTCCAGCGGAACTCGCCGAGACTTGTTTTCTTAATGGTTGCCCACTATGGCATTAACAGCGATACTTAATAGAGACTAGTGTCCAGCGGAACTCGCCGAGACTTGTTTCCTGACAAGTCCGTCGAGGATGTTGCTGTCACATCGCAACCCTAAGCGACTCTTTCTCCTGGGCTACCCGCTTCCCGACCCCAGCAGCTCCCAGCCCCTCACTCGCCTGGATGTAGCTGTCTTCATCTAGGACCCTCTTGCGTCGTTGCTGGGACCCCAGATCGGCCTCCGTCGCCGCCACCACCGCGCCTGCTTCGGCCTGGACCGGCACCAGAGCCTTGGCCGAGGCCGCGGAGCCCCCCGAGGGAACCGGCTCCTCCATCTCAGCCTCTCTGGGCGCCCCCGACGCCCGTAGCAACGGGCCTGCGAGGCCTACGCCAAACGCCCTTCTTGCGCTTCCGGACTATTCAGGAAGTTTGTCACGGAAGGCGCCATAGAGACGGAATGCCTAGAGTGGAGCAGGGAATCTGCGTTCACGACTTCCGGGAAGCGTGTTCAGAGCTGACGAAGGTGAAGGTGGAGAGATTCGCGTAGGTGTCAAACTCGCAGCCCTCCAGATGTTATGGACTACAATTCCCATCACCCCCCGCCAGCATGATGCTGGCAGGGGATGATGGGAACTGTAGTCCATAACATCTGGAGGGCCGCGAGTTTGACACCCCTGGATTAGGGATATCATGCTCGGGTGGTTGGGTGAGAATTTGAACCCAAGTCTCCCAGATCCCTTATCTGGCACTGGAACCCCCGTGCTGCACTACGGTTCTGGTATCCTGGTGCAGGGAAACAGAGCATCATTTAATCCTTGCCCAAACTGTGTTTTTTGCCGTGAGTAATTTGCCCGTGGGGAATCGACCCTAGTTTGGATAGTGATTTAATGTCACTGCTTTGCACATGGATGTAAAGGTAGGTTTAGTAACGGGATCGCTTTCCAAATTCAGTGTGTGTACTGTGCCAGATAATTCATTGGAAAGTACAACTTTTAAAAAATAAAATCATTTTTGTTGCTGAGACATTGATAGACAGAGTGGTCTTGCTCATGTGAAGAGTATTAGCCACTATGGATAAGAACTGCAGTCATTTTCTTAGGAGCAGTATAAGAATGGGGGCGGGGGGAGAGACTGTGATATAGGGAGACTTTGACTCCCAGTCCCTGCTTGTGGACTTCCTAGAGGCAACTGATTGGCTACTGTGGGAAGCAGGATGCTATAGCATCTGGAATAATAATCTAATCCAGTGGGGATTTTGTTATGTTCTTAGAGTAACCATGCGCGATCTGATTAATATATGACCCCTTACCAAAGAGCAGAAAAGTTACCCAGTAATCCTCATTCAAATGCTTGCTAAATGCATGAAGTTTTTATTAGCCTCCTCAGTGCTAAAAAACCAAGAAGCTGAAAGACAGGGGGTAGGGGGAATTCCATAGTCATAATAAAAAAGGATCTGTTGCATTTTGCCAGAAGCCAAATGTCTTCATATAGACTAGAGGAACATGCAGCGGGTTATCAGCAGATTGTGTACTGTTCAGGTGCCATGGATTTTGTAGCTTTCTGATTGTGAGGCAGTTGATAGCCTGTTCTTTTTATGTCTGTTTCTCCCAATGGCTGTGGCCAGTGATTTTTGAATTTTATTTAGAAGTAAGTCTCTTTGGTTTCTATGGGATTTGCTGCCAAGTATATGTGAACCGAATTACAAATATGTGGTCACCTGAGCACAGAAAAAGTAATTTCTACTGAGCAGCGGACTTTACCCCCAATAATTATAGGTTTGTGCTCTTTGTAAAAGAAATTTGTTCATGAGCTGAAATCACTGCTACACAAAGGTATATACCAGATGTGTAGAAGCAAATTAAAATATATTGTTGTATAATATTCCCATCCGTGGAAATAAGGAATTTGGGCATCTCTGTCTCTTCCCTGGATAGAGGGAAGTTTAGATGGCCTGAACTAGACTTAAGTATCCCCTTTTCACATAAGCAGAGTGATGTAGTGATTAGAGACTAGGATCTGAGAGACCCCACTCTGCTTGCTGGGTGACTTTGGGCCAATCATACATTCTTTGCCTAACCTACAACACAGGGTTACTATGAGGATAGAGGAAAAGACAACAATATTCATGTCCTGGGTGGGCAGAGACAATGTAGCAGTGAAATAAATATTGTATCTGGGGAGATGAAATTCAGACAATACAACTGCTATTTGCTGTGTCCAGGTGTGGCACAGGTGTGTATTTGCTGTTGTCTGTGACGTAAATGGCGTTTGCAGCACAATGTCCCCTTACCACTGTTTAAATAAAATATCGTAGCTACGGTGATGAGATTTAGACAGTACAAGTGCTGTTTGCTGTGTCCGGAGCATAGGTGTGTATTGGCTATTCTCTGTGCTGTAAATGATGTTTATGGCACAATGTCCTCTTACCACTCTATGAGCTTTTGGGCATTCCTGTAACATCCAGCTCCAGCACAACAATCCTCATCCGTCTTTCTTTTAAAAAATGAAATGCTGAAAAATTACTCCAGCTGCTCCCCTACCATTTTTTGTGAATGTGATATGGCTTCACTCTCTGAAGACTCAGCAGTTTTTGCCAGCCTCCCCACAGGATCTAACTACTCCCGTGGAGGCTGCCCAGTGAATCTCAGCCAACCTAGTAATCGTCCCTCCTTAGGGGTTCTGAATGTGTTTAGAAAGGGAGAGAATGTAGATCCTAAAAATATCTGTATGTAGCTTTAAAAATGATGAAATAATTTGAGTTGGATGTGAACAGCGACACTGGGAGCTTGTCTTCATCTGAAAAAAGCCCTCCAAGCCTTCATTTGTCAACCTTGCCTGAAAGCAAAATGCAATTTGAACACATTTTGCTTGTAGAGGTGGAAAGAATTGATGACCTGGAGTATCAAACCTGACTTATAGTTCATTTATTTTTCTGGCAAGGGGGTGAACTCAGAGAAGTAATGTAGTGTCTTCTTCCATGTCTCATGTGTAACTTAAGAACAACAGTCATTATCTTCTACTTTCTGTCTGTGACCTCCTTTTTCTGAAACTGTCCTACTGTTAAAAGGCTGAAATCAATGCTGGGGCAGCCGGACAGCTGCTCAGTTTTAGCAGTTTCCTTCAGAAGGCTTCTTGGATCCTTGGAGAAGGAGCGCTGATGCCGACGCTCTTTTCTGATGCCGCCACTTGGCTCGGCGATTTTTAAACCAAACCTGCATGTTGTACAAAGAAAAAATGAAATGGAATGTCATATCTACAAACTGATCAAGAGTTGCACATGCTTACATCCACTGAGGGAGAATTTAGATCAGTGGTTCTCAACCTTCCTAATGCCGCGACCCTTTAATACAGTTCCTCATGTTGTGGTGACCCCCAACCCTAACATTTATCTATTTTACAGATGGAGAACACTGATGCAGAGAGTCTTAGGCAACCCCTGTGAAAGGGTCGTTCGACCCCCAAAGGGGTCCCAACCCCCAGGTTGAGAACCACTGATTTAGATGTACAGAGCATATATAGACACATGTAACTTTAACAGCAAGTCCACTGCAAAAGTGTCTTCGCCACATTTTGGACACATCTACACTCTTTTCCACCATATTGACAATGAGGAAAATGTATTCTTCTGGTTTGCAGCACAAGCGAGTTTGGGACAATGCTGACTGGTTACTGCTTTTGTGTTAATAATAAAGTTACGTCCCAACCTTCTGGAAGCAGATTTCTAAAAGGTTTAAAAAAACAATTGTATAAATGGCTAAAATGATGTTTAAACTTTTACCCGCTAAACATATAACACTCTTCAGAAAAAAAAGTAGACATCCTGCCTGAATTATAGGAGCAAGAGATGAGCTGGGAAAAGTAATCGGCATTTGACCTGGAAGTTATATGTGTATCCTTGAAAGATATGTGTATCATTGAAAGTTTATGGAAAGCCGAGCTCACCCTACTTGCTGATACATTTATATACACCTTTAGGTAAAAACAGGAATTGCTACACTCTGGAAGCACCTGCACTATAGTGTCATTCAACCTTTTCTTCTGGATTGACTTCAGGGGAAGCATATGCTAGCCATTCTCCTCTCTGATTGACTGAGAGCAAGCAATGTCACATACCCGCTTCTAAGAGAGCCAGCGTGGTATAGTGGCATCTTTGGAGGTGTATCACAGATCTGCGCTACACCTCTGAAGATGCCAGCCACAGATGCAGGCGAAACGTTAGGGACAAGATCCACCAGACCACAGCCACACAGCCCGGAAAACCCACCACAACCATATTGCGTGATGTTGAGTGGGCTGAGAGGCTGGCTTGTTTCATGGCAGAAATTGGGATCTGAACCCAGGATTTCAGGTATCTTACTTTGACAATCTAAAACACTATGCCACTCTGGTTAATGACACCACATTAGTTAATGAAAAACAGTAGGAGCTTCATGCAGAGGTGGGATCCAACCAGTTTTCACCACTTCTCTAGAAGTTACTAATTTTTTCTGAGTGCCGAGAAGGGGTTACTAAAGCAACCTCCCTGCCCAATAGGGACTGGAGGTGCGTGTGTGCGGCGGTGCCCCTGTTTGAATCCCACCACCATCGGAACCTGTTATTAAAATTTTTGGATCCCACCACTGTCTCCCACTTCTTTTTACTTATTTATTAGAATATTTCTAATAAATATGCCTTTCTTTACTCAAGTGAATTCAAGGCCATTTGCAAAATAGAATTTTAACAAGACAGGCCCATTAAAACTCGACTCTTGCAAAAGCCATGCAGAATCAGTAAACCCACCACCGTCAGCCCACAGTTCATTTAAATTAAAAGCTGTTTTCAGCAAAACAATCCCTGCGCAGAACTGTTCTGCTTCTGTTCATCTGTAGACCCAGCAGTGGAACAAAAACTTCTTCATTCTGTCTTTTGTACCCCGCGGCAAACCAGAACCTCACCTCGACTCTTTCTTCCTTCAAGTGGATACGGTTGGCCAGGTGTTCTCTAGTGATGACATCTGGATACTGGTTCTGACGGAAGAGGGCCTCCAGGGCTTGCAACTGGTCCTCAGTAAAGATGGTACGGTGGCGCCGAGTCCGCCGCTGGATCTGGTGGAACGTCTGTAGCTCGCTTGGGTTCCCCCGGGTGTTCTTGCACGGCCTGCCGACGGGATGGAACAACCTCATGGGCCAGGAGAATCTCGTGTCTGCTATGAGAAAGATTTGGAATGGATCAGGTTTGATTCTGGGACCAAAGGAAAACAAGGGACCCGTTTACATGGTTTCATGTTGGGAACGAGAACAGAAGTGATAACATGTCCAAGCACTCTATTTGCATTTGGGGTAATCAGGGTCATTGTTCCACTAATAAAACAGACTTCTGTCCCCTTCCTTTTGAGAAACTCCTGTTCCAAAGAGGGATGGGTTAAAAGTTCCTTAATCTAAGCCTACTCCTAAAGAAACAAGGGAAAATTTTTAAAAACAAAATGTGATGGGCTTAGGTTGAACTGTCCAATGGGGAATTTGAAAAACAAAACTACCGTGTTTCCCCGAAAATAAGACAGTGTCTTATATTATTTTTTGCTCCCAAAGATGCGCTATGTCTTATTTTTAGGGGATGTCTTATTTTTCTGTGTTCTGTTCGTCGGGCATGCTTCCAAACAAAAACTTTGAAATGTCTTACTTTCGGGGGATGCCTTATATTTCGCACTTCAGCAAAACCTCTACTACATCTTATTTTCAGGGGATGTCTTATATTCGGGAAAAAAGGGTATGTCCTATATTTACACTAACTCTACAAAAACATGTATTTACAGAAAGGAGCATGGGAAAGATGGTTTAGTGATTAATCAAAACAAATCCGCCGTAGGTGTTGATGCAGACGCAACCTTGGCTCAGGTAAACAACAGGTGACTTGCGTTCTTGTATTGAAAGAGCATTTAGCAGTAGTCATGGCGAAACAGTCCTGGTGCATAAATAGACTTTGATCACTGCAAACCATCCCAAGATTGTCCGAGAGTTTACATCCTTGGACATGTACAGTTTTCCGCACAGTTCCATTCACACTGGCCCACGATTGGAGTCCGTTGCATACATAACTTGTGTTATAATTCACAAAGAATCCCAAAGGAACAAAAGAGAACATTTCAGATGCACCACCTAAAGTAGTTTCTCCTCTTGATGGTGTGCACGTGGGACAGAGTGAGATGTGAATATTAGATATGCACAGATCTGTTTTTTAAAAGCCAGCTGATGGCCGTGTAGGAATATATTTATTTATTTATTTATTTTATTAAATTTCTATACCTCCCTTCCCCGAAGGGCTCAGGGCGGTGTCCATCATACATATAAACAATTAAAATCCAATTCACCCCCAATCCCAGTTAAAACCATATACAAATTATAAAATTCAAAGCTGAGATGGCAATTAAAATTGTTTCCCCTTCCCCATTCCTACCCCCCACAGGAGGCCAGTTTTTCCATAGAAGTGAGATGTTATCCTGGCTGGCCAAATGCCTGGTGGAATAGGTCCGTTTTACAGGCCCTGCGGAAACTCTGTATATAGATTTACATACATACATTCAACCTAGTATTTTTGCATCACTTGCAGATGATATGTTCTGTCTGAAGTCCATATTTAAGTTCTCCACTATGTCCTCCCTTTTAAAAAAAAACGTATCAAAAACTCAGTCGGTTTCACCCTGCGTCCTTTGCTTGATGGTTGAATTTTGTAAAACCGAGGATACTTCCTCGCAACCCTAAGCAGTTTGACAGGAAGGGGCAAAAAAGGTGACTGTGTTGCTGGGCTCTAAGGGTCGCCGTTGCTGCAGGTAAATAGAGGAGCGCCTTCTCGTGTGCTATGTGGAAAGGTGTGCAGAGAAATTAACACTAGGAAGAAGCATAAACCTATGAAGGGCAGTGACAAGTGAGAAGATGCCTCAGTGAGAATTACAGTGCTCTAACAAAGCTGGTGAACGTGAACGCTTGCACACCATCGTGAGCCATTGCACTGATCCTAATAAAAGATACTGCATGGATTGTGTCCTGAGATTGCAGCCTTATTCATAACACAGAAGAGCCAATTAATCCTCTTACCTTCCTTTCTCCTCTCCCCCACTGCGTTAAAAAGTATGGCTTATTGGTTAGAATATCAGACTGGGACCTGGAGTGAATCCCGCCACTTGAGTCATGAAGATCAGTGGGTGGCCTTGGGCCAGTTGCTCTCTCAGTTTCACCTACCTCGCAGGGTTGTTGTTAGGGCAAAATGGGGAAAGGTGTGGCCAGTTCCCTTAGCACCTTGGAGGAAAGGCTATGCCACAGAAGCAAACAATTCATATTGATGGAATCATTTGCTCTGGTTGATAATGTGACCCGGTCAATGTACGTCTTATCTGAGTAAACCACCATGGGTATTTTTTTAAAAAAATAGAAATGTGGAATGCGTGTCCTTTTATGAAATGAACAAATGGCATCATAGGCAGTTCAGATTTCAAGGTGGGGACAGAATGGCAAAAGTGTATCCCTTTGATTCCTGATTAGAGCAGTGTTTGAGTCTGATGGTCCTCCAAGGGGATTTTTGAAGGGCAGCTATTCCAGGTCAATTCCCACCCGCCCAACCCCATCCTTCAAGGACAACAGACAAGGTACAGATGGCAAAAGTAACAGGACTCTCAAAATCCTATTCAGCAAGGGGCTTTCAAGGCAAGTGAAAACAGAAGTAGAAAGAAGAAGAGTTTGGATTTATACCCCACCTTTCTCTCCTGTAAGGAGACTCAGGGTGGCTTACAAGCTCCTTTCCACAACAGACACCTTGTGAGGTAGGTGAGGCTGAGAGAGCTCTGAGAGAACTGTGACTAGCCCAAGGTCACCCAGCAGGAACATAGGAGTGCGGAAATACATCTGGTTCACCAGATAAGCCTCTACCACTCAGGTGGAGGATCAAACCCGGTTCTCCAGGTTAGAATCCACCTGCTCTTAACCACAACACCGCGCTGGAAAGATGTGATTTCTTTCTGAGACCACAATTAAGGGGCATTGGAATTATGGTTGATATTACTGAATATTTAAACCTACATATTGAGAAGCAGAAACAGTTTGCCACGGCCTTCCACTGCAGTCTTCCTCAGTGGTCTCTCAGCCAAGTAACAATCCTGCTTCTGAGACCTGACCGAGGTCAGGCTACACCACGCTTATTCTCAGGCAAATGGTCTTAGGACCACATTGTACATTGTGCTGCAAGCTATGCAACATCAACAGCATTGGGAAGGGGAATGAATAACCTTTGATTCTCCCCAGAAGCCATTGAGAACGGATCCGACCCAGCTGGGCTGCAAAAAAATATGACTCAGTGCAGTAAAATAGAAAGGCCACAATGCTGCCATTCCCCGGCTTGCTTTGCACACCAGTGCTCTGTACAACATGCTTGCACAACCCAATCGATAAAAACCACCAATGCTTACCCAGCCAGTTTGAAGCCTCCTGCCAGGTGTGAGCACCGCCGTGAGAACAGCAACAACAGCCGCACTGCCCAAAGTCCATCTCGGCCTCTTCGCCTTCCTCTTCTTCCTGCAGACAGCCAGCGGCCAGGGTCCCCAGCGGGCAGAGCCCTCGGGGTTCACAGTCCAAGAGCCCTCGGAAACAGAACGGCAGGAGCACCTGCGGCCTCCTCTCCGCTGAGCTGGACAGGATGTTCTCGATGGTGAACGAGCAAGGCTTTTTCAGACTTCTCCTGCCAAGGTCGATGTCAGAAGGAGTTTCTGCAGCCATCCTAGTTGAGGGACCACCGCCAAGGGGCTAGTTGATTCCTGCAAGGGACCTGTTTTTGGAAAGGGGGTGCCGGGCAATTTTATCAAAAAGCGCACTCATGCCCAGCTGAACTAACCGTTCCCTTACTTATAATGACTGGTGGTTTGTATTCCAGGGCCTGTGCCGCTTGTTATATACTCCCCGGCTAGCAAGAACACCCACCCTCTCCACCCACCTAAGCTTGCTGCTTTATAACCAAGACCACCCTAATATACACGTTTATATCTATATAATCCTTTTGAGAAAGAAAACCTTAAACCCTTTGCTTGGAATAAAATAAATTCTAACTAATCTTGACAGCTTTGTGAAGGGTTAGTGTGGATCTAAGATTTAGCTAATCCTACAGAAATGACTCTGGAAGGAAATCTGATTCCTCCATCTCGAGTGTAGATTTGAGGCGGTTATGATGCCCATTGTGTCCGAAGCCTCTGATTCAAGGCAGGGGGAGAATAGCCGTTTCTCGGGCCTAGAAATGGCCCAGAAGGATTAACTCTTTTTAAAAAGGGGGAAACAAATTATCCTTTTCTTTGGCCAAATGAAAGTCTTCCCATCAAAAGAGAACTGTCATATCACACAGTATTGTGTGCACGGCGGGGGAGTTTAGCTTGATAATAGAAAATAGAAATCAACACCGTGGCGGCAAAAAACCCTTAGCAAAGCACGGCCTTGTCCTGAAAGCCAATTTATTTGCTTCTCGGAGAACAAGAGAAATGGCACGTTGTGACACTGACCAATAATGGATTGTATGCATTATATATATGCAAGATTGCCCCTAGACCCACTGATCAAAATTTCAAAATGGCTACGGTGCCTGATGAGACAATCAAAATTAAAGGTTTGGGGTTTTTTGATGATGATGGCTGTATAATTCAGGATTTTTGAAAGACATCATTTGTTTCGTTTACTGCCTTTCTCAATAATGGGAACCCTTAGGCTCATTCCGCACTTGCAGAACAATGCACTTTCAAACTGCTTTCAGTGCTCTTTAAAGCTGAGAGGAATAGCAAAATCCACTTGCAAACAGTTGTGAAAGTGGTTTGAAAACGCATTATTTTGCGTGTGCGGAAGGGGCCCAAGTGTTTTACATCAATCTCCGCCAGTGGCGTAATGCCAACAGGACAAGGGGGCAGGATGCCCCGGGGGTGTGTTGACACATGGGTGTGGTGTGGGCGTGGCAGGGGCGCAGGGTGCATGCATGCCCCAGGTACTATTCCACCTCGTTCTGCGCCTGTTCTCCACTCCTCCATTTTACCCTTACAACAGCCCTGCTAGGCAGGTTAGGGCTGAGAGTATGCGACTGACCCAAGGCTACCTTGCAAGCTTCCATGGAAGTGTGGTGGTTCAAATCTGAGTTTCCAAATTCTAGTCCTATATGAGGTGGAAGAAGGCAGGAGAGACAAAGACCCCTTCCACACATGCAGAATAATGCATTTTGCAGTGAACTTTGCAACTGGATTTTACTGTGCGGAATAGCAAAATCTACTTGCAAACAGTTGTGAAAGTGGATTGAAAGTGCATTATTTTGCATGTGCGGAAGGGGCCAAAGCAAACCATCCTGGAGTCTCTCAGGACTCTAATGTTTCATCTAAGCAGTTGGTCTTAATTTGCGTTGACAAAAATTGCCACACAGGTAATGGTGTAATGGGGAGGAGAGGAGAATGCAGAGTAAAGATGGTACAAGTGCGCCCCGGTTGCCAGAGGCCAGGTGCAAGCAAGCACTACTGTTGATGGAATGGATCCATGGGATTAGGCGTGCTTGAGGCATTGTGTATGGATTTCAAATGCTCCAACTTTTCTAAATTGCCAGAAAAATCCCTATTTTCCAGCACCCACCCCTAGTATATCCTTTTCTGTAGTTATGCCCCCGCAATCGCTTCTCATTTTCCTTGGTCCAGACTCAGGCCTTTTTGGTAGCAGATCCCTGCTCCAACCCTAGCCTGCTTGCCTGGGAAAGTCAGAAATAAACTAACAATTTTTTAAAAAGAAAAAGATTTGAGAAGATGTCTCAGAATTGTCAAGTGGAATGTTGAGTAAAGCTGAATTTCGCCATTTAGAATAGATGGTCGTCTACGCAGTGGCGTAGGAGGTTAAGAGTTCGTGTATCTAATCTGGAGGAACCGGGTTTGATTCCCAGTTCTGCCGCCTGAGCTGTGGAGGCTTATCTGGGGAATTCAGATTAGCCTGTACACTCCCACACACGCCAGCTGGGTGACCTTGGGCTAGTCACAGCTTCTCGGAGCTCTCTCAGCCCCACCCACCTCACAGGGTGATTGTTGTGAGGGGGGAAGGGCAAGGAGATTGTAAGCCCCTTTGAGTCTCCTGCAGGAGAGAAAGGGGGGATATAAATCCAAACTCCTCTTCTTCTTCTTCTTCTCTTGGATGTTGAAGATGTCAGTTGGAATAATTTGTGCCTACTGCTTTCTGGGGAAAGTAGGGCACTAATATATTAAGTGAGCATATTTGCTTCCAGTTGCTATCAGTCCCTCAACTGGATGATGGAAGGGAAGACGTCAGAAGCACCTCAGTCTGCCTGGCCCTCAGCCTCCATCTTTCCAGCTTCCAACTGCCATATTAAACAGAGAATGGGCAATCCACCATCATGCTTGAGGGCCACTCAGCTGGAAGTCAAGTTACACGTTACAAAGTTCTTGTGGCTCTTACATATCCACCCCAGGTCCTGTCAATCAGAAATAGACTGAATTCTGTGCTCAGAATCCATTTCCTAGGTGCATAAGAGCACAGTGCAAATCAGGAGTACTGCTAGGGATGCCAGATTCCAGGTGGGACCTGGAGGGGCCTTTCCCCACTCTCTAGGATTTCCCCTATGCCGCGCACCTGGGCTTCCACCCCCCATCAAAAGGCGCCGTTTACAAGAGCGCCAGGGATGCTGCGCGCTGAGGGGGCACGAAAGCAGCAGCGTCGGGACGGCTGCACTGTTGCCGCCCCTGTCGTGGGGAGTGCCCGGGGACCCCGCGCTACTTGAGGAGAGTAGCGCGGGGCTTAAGCAGGCTGACCAGACGTCCCGCTTTTGGCGGGACAGTCCTGCCTTCAAGCAATTTGTCCCGCGTCCTGTGGGTTATCTCAATGGTCCCGATTTTTGGGAGGCTGCCGCACTGCCTTCTGGGGCGCAAGGCAGTACGGCAGCCTCCCGTGCGCGCGCGCGGCCGCAGGAGCACGGCCTTCTGGGGCTTGCCGTTTCCCGCCCTGTCACAGGGCGGGAAATGGCAAGCCCCAGAAAACAGTGCGCTCCTGTGGCTGCACCCGCATGTGCGCATGGCCGCCTACCCCCCATCCCGGTTCACAAAGGTGACCATCTGGTCACCTTAGGCTTAAGGTAAGTGGGGAAAGGCCCGAGGTTTCCTGGAATTACAGCATATCTTCTTATAGAGTTCCTCTGGGGGGAAATTGATGTTTTAAAGTGTGGATTCTATGACATTGTACCCCAGGCTCCATCCTAGGGCTGTAGAAGGAGGAGGAGGAGGAGGAGTTTGGATTTATATTCCACCTTTCTCTCCTGTAAGGAGACTCAAGGCGGCTTACAAGCTCCTTTCCCTCCCTGTTGGGATTTGCAAGTGTCTGTCACAATTCAGACATAAAGGGGTTAACTGTGTGCATGCTAATTAGTTACTGAGGTCAGAGTTTTATGACCAGTTCATTGATTAAGCTATTGGTCAGGTAACCCCAGCATTGCTTATGTGGGGCAAGTCACACAGGTCAGAGGTTATAAAGTTAACTATGGCCCTTTCTGCACGGGCCATAAACAGCGCCCTGGGGACGGCAAAAACGCTGTCCCCAGGGAGCTGTTCGCAGGGGGGCGGGAGGCGCAGTTTGTGGACAAGCCGCCGTTTACCTACCTCGCTTCCCAAGCAAGGTTTACGGAAAACAGCGGCTTCCAGCCGCTGCCGTGTGAACGTGTGCCGGACGGCCACAGAGCAGGTAGGTCGACCGGACGACGGCGCAGCGTGGCGCTGTCGTCCCGGTACGTTCTGGGACCATTCGTGCGAACGGTCCCAGAGGGGTTGGGTCGGCGTCATGTACGCCGACCCAACCCCTACCGTGGCCGTGCGGAAACGGCCTAAGTTTCTTTATCTCACTCAGTCACTCAGTCACACACAGGCATCTTCTTTGTTGAGATTCATCACAAGAGATGAATCTATGCCTTGCTACATAGGCACCATGTGGGTGCGCATGGTCCTAGGCAATGTAACCAAGTTAGTGCTAGAATAGAAAGTTGTTCTCTGTTTTTATTCCATGTAAACCCTTCCCCTTATTAGTAAGTAAACTCTTTTATATAATTACAGCAACTGTCTCATGGTCTCTTATTCCGCACTCTGCTAATTAACAAGTTAAATAATCCAACACTTCCTCCCCCCCAAAACAGACACCTCTGAGGTAGGTGGGGCTGAGAGAGTTCAGAGAGAACTGTGACTCACCGAAGGTCACTCAGCCAGCAGGAATGTAGGAGAGCGGAAACACATCTGGTTCACCAGATAAGCCTCTGTCACTCAGGTGGAAGAGTGGGGAATCAAACCTGGTTCTCCAGATTAGAATCCATCTGATCTTAACCAGAGGTGGGATCCAGCATGTTCTCACAGGTTCCCAAGATAGGTTACTAACTATTTGTGTGTGCCGAAAGGGGGTTACTAATTGGTGATTTTGCCACGTGATTTTTGCCTTAGTTACGCCCCTCCTCCTCAGCAGTAGCATGCAGAACTTGAAGCAGTCTAGCAAGAGGTGCACCAGCGTGCGTGGCAGCCTGCGCCTGCGTGCATTCGTTTCCCACCCAAGCACCGGCGCAGCGGCTGCGTCCTTGCCACAGCCCCGCCTAGGAATGCCCCGCCCCCAGAATGCCCGCCCCGCCCCCATCGTGCCCCGCCCAACCCCATCGGCGCCACGCCACTGTTTGAATCCCACCACCATGGCAACCTGTTACCAAAATTTTTGGATCCCACTACTGATCTTAATCACTACACCACACTAGCATTATTTTTTACTGTCAGCTGACTGAAAATCTCAAGGCCGCTTCTCTGATGCTCATTCCAGGCCGAGGGGAGGCTCATCTCAACACGAAGGACATCGGCTTGACCACCTAGATGCCGTTGAAATAATTAGGTGTGGTAGGAGCAGTTGCCGGCTGGTGGTGGTTGTGTTCAGCATTAAAGATGCAACGTAATACTTGTACAGACAAAGTGCACTTTTATGGGGAATGGCTTTGGATCCCTCCTCATGCAAAAGCAGAAGGCTGCCTTTTCTGGGGCGAGCAACAGTTTTAGCAACTGGAAGCGGATTAATTCTTTTTTCAGCCCGTCTGGGACAAAAGGGTTTTCTCTGCTTCAGCCCGCATCCCACCTCTCTCGCCATTCCGGGACCTCTGCGCTTAGCCTATTAGCCTCTGCGCTGATTGCTTTCTTTCATTCTCCCCCTACCTTTCACTTTGGAAAATAGACTGGTAATGCTTCTTTTATCAAAGAATTATGGGATTTAAGACCCAGATTTCACCGAGAGGACTTTCGATAAGGGATGGTAATCAAATCCCAATCGTCAGGCACTTCTTGGCAGGCCGATAACTGAAAAGGGCAATAAGAAGCAGGGATTTATTGATGTTGTGTTTACTGAGATAAGATCTATAAGCTATTCCATATTAGAAAATGCGGGGGGGGGGGAGACAACATGAGAGGTGGGGAAAATGTGGACAAGATGGAGACAATGTAGATCTGGATAAAGGGGAAAGAAAGGGGGGGCCCTTCTTATTGGGTAAAGGAGATTCTAAAACCATTATAAGGATTAACCAAAAAAAATGTTAATCTGCTTTTGCTGTTCATTTGTCAAAAATGAATTTATGGATTTGGAAAATCCTTCCCAGCTTTATTCCCACAGCAGTGAGGAGCTTCAGGGGCAGAGCTTCCCGGACTGGTTCCCTTTGGAGGAGAAAGCAAATAGAGGCCTCTGGGTGGGGTGGGGTAGTATTTGCTGCACTGATAAATGTACCACCAGCACCGGTGTCAACCTCCAGGTGGCACCTGGCGACCTCCTGCTATTACAATTTGTCTTCTCCAGGCAACCAAGATCAGTTACCCGTGAGAAAATGTCTGCGTTGGAGTGGGCTCTATCATGTCATACCCTGCTGAAGTCCCTTCCCAAATCTTGCCCTCCCCAACGCAGAGCTGGCAACTAACCAGAAGAGCATAAGTGGAGGCAAACAGGAGCTCCTATAGTACAGCATAGCCCCACATCAGATCTATAGACAGAGAAAGCCTCTACACCAAAGGTGATTCAGTTAACTCTAGTGCCTGTTAGGCCCCTTCCACGCATGCAGAATAATGCACTTTCGGTCCACGTTCACAATTGTTTGCAAGTGGATTTTGCTATCCCGCGCAGTAAAATCCAGCTGCAAAGTGCATTGAAAGTTCATTATTCTGCATATGCGGAAGGGGCCTTAGTGTATCTTTTCCAAACTCAGAAGTTTCCTTTTCTAAGATTTCTCACGCAGAGGCGCATCTGACGCCCCTCCCCATGAATTACACACAAGCCCTGATGGGTGACTAAACAGAGTCACTGGAAGAACAGCATGATCCCCCATCAGCCCAAAGTTGTCCCGTGAGCTTCCTGGCAGAATGGGAATTGGATGAAGGTTTTCCCTGGTCCAAAATCACCATTCTAACCACCACACCACACTGCATCGGGTTACCTTGCAGGCCTAGGGAGCCAAGCAAGGGGCCACTGGGTAAGTGGTGGCATGTTCGTTGTAATCAAGAATCTCACATGTGTTTTTCTGAATGTGATGGGGACAGAGGGTATTTTTGGGAGTCGGAGGTAGCTCTTGACTACATTGTCTTTCCATTCCGTGTTTCTTCGCAGTAGCCTGCTCTACACTGACTTAAAGCCTACAGAGGTGTCTGTTCTTTTGGATAACAATACGTTTGGATAACATCATTGTCCCACAGCTGTTCAAAACATACTCCAATGGGAAGTGGTTGTGGCTCAGTAGAAGAGCTTCCGCTTCACATGTCAACGTCCCAAGGCCCCTTCCGCACATGCAGAATAAGGCACTTTCAATCTGCTTTCACTATTGTTTGCAAGTGGATTTTGCTATTCCGCACAGTTGCAAAGTGCATTATTCTGCATGTGCAGAAGTTCAGTCACGGGCATCTCCAGTTAAAAAGACCAGGTAGTGGATGACATGGAAGATCTGTTCCTGAGACTATGGAAAGCCAGTGCCACCTTGACAGCTAGATTCAAGTCCAGCAGCACCTTAGAGAACAGTAAGATTTTCAGGGTTCACCTTTCAAGAGTCAAAGCTCTCTTTGTCCAATTCATTCTAGAGATCCTGAGGAGGGAATGGAACCCTAAAGAATGACTAATAGCTCACACTAGCTCAGTTTTAACATCATTCCCCAAAGGCAAAAATAAGGACAATTGGGTGCTGGGGGTTTGCAGGCTGTGTGGCCCTAGTTTTTGCTCCTAATGTTTCACCAGCATTTATGACTGGCATCTTCAGAGGCATGTCACAGTAAGATGTGTTCTTCTCTGCCACAAATGTGTTTCTCTTAGAGGTGGGATCCAGCAGGTTCTCATAGGTTCCCGAGAGTAGGTTATTAATTATTTGTGTGTGCTGAGAGGGGGTTACTAATTGGTGATTTTGCCACGTGATTTTTGCCTTAGTGACGCCCCTCCTCTCAGCAGTAGCGCGCAGAACTTGAAGCAGTCTAGCAGGAGGTGCACCATCTTGCGTGGCAGCCTGCGCCTACCTGTATTCGTTTCCCGCCCAAGGACTGGCACAGCGGCTGCGTCCTTGCCACAGCCCCGCCCAGGAATACCCCACCCCCGGAATGCCTGCCCCCGCCCCCGTCATGCCCCGCCCAGCCCCATTGGCGCTACGCCATAGTTTGAATCCCACCACCATGGGAACCTGTTACTAAAATTTTTGGATCCCACCACTGGTTTATCTCATTGAAATGCCTCTGAAGTTGTGAAAGCTTCACTTAGCAAAGCTATCTTTAACAGTCCACAAGGCTCCCTTTTGTTTTTATTTTCAATATTTATTTCATTATTTGTTTTTGTTTTTGTTTTTATCTGTCACAGAATAAGGGATACGCATTGAATGTTTAGTCCCAGGCAAGCTGTTTGGGAAAGTTTGCAGAGGACTTTAACTGCCCAGCTTCACTAGATGGCGCTGGCGCACCTCTCAGGAAGGCGCTTCACTCGTGTGTCCGCTCTTGCCTTCTGCTGCACGCTCTATGGCAGCATCAGAGTTTGCATCTGTCCTCAGTCTTGAAAGTCCCCTCCCGACTGGGGTTTGCCCTGGGATTTAGGGGGACTTTTGAGCCATGGGCGCAGAGATCCACCAGTGTTTTGCATCCTATGCAGCCATGAGTCAGACAGAAGGGCTGGGGGAGATCTCTCAAGGTTTGCTCCTGGTCTTGGAGAAACTCAAGCAATTTGCAGGGTGAGCGTGTCCGGGGATGCA